>NC_053157.1:97994429-98599429 GCF_016835505.1 Polypterus senegalus | reverse complement strand
ATGAAACCTGCCCAACTTTTGTAAGTAAGCTGTAAGGAATGACCCTGCCAAATTTCAGTCTTCTACCTACATGGGAAGTTGGAGAATTAGTGATGAGTGAGTGAGTGAGTGAGTGAGGGCTTTGTCTTTTATTAGTATAGATTTGGACTTCAATCTTCACAAATTATACACTTCACGTCAGCTTTTTGTCATTATTACTATTAACATGAAAATGTTTCTGTTTTATTTACGTGTTCAACATTTCTTGCCTCGCATTTTCTGTTATCCTACATTTACCCAAATAGTTGTAGACACGGAACACACGTGAAATGTATATATTCCTTATACATATATATTCCATATATATAAGTATATTATTTAACCTATGCAATTCTAGACACCTTACACCCAGATAAACAGACTTGGCTTCAGCTACCTTGGTGATGATGGGATGGCAGGCTGCTTGCTGCTTGACACATTTGCAAAACAAAGACACTGATGACGAGGATCGAAGGAATTTAAGGTGGCCTGGCACTACCACTTTTTTTTCATAGGCTTCAGGGATTTTAGTGTTAAGGCTAATATATTCACACACTGACACTAGTAGAGGGTAATAAGGGTAGTTTCAACAAAGTAAAATGTCTTTTTCTCTAAGTATGTTTTTTTTTTTTTTTAAAACCAATGCCAATTGGCAGTAGTTTTAATTCTCCTTTGAATCCTCTTTATAATATCACTTTTTTTTTATTTTGTAGTAAGTAATGTTATAAAACAGAGGGTTTTACATTATGCTTGGGCTCTCTGCGTCTGCTTTGCCACCATTCTGTTCCAAACGAGATTTCACTTTCATATAGAGATGATACATAGCAACACTTTACACAATTTAATTTAAAAAATATGGATTTGCTTGGTTTGAATATTCAGCTTTTGCATATAAACTGATATTTATTCATAATTCATTTCATTCCTTTCCAATGGCAACAATACAGTTAAAGATTTGTTCACAAAGTAGTCACAATTGGCCAATATTTATTTTAAAAATCTGTTTTCTATTTATTTTCTGAATCATGTCAGGAATTCAAACATGTTGCCAGCTAAAGTATGAGTCTTTTTGAGACTGTGCTTGTGTTCTTATCAGTAAATCAAGAGACTCAACTGACTTTTGTAAAATATACTATGAAAAGAATCTCCTGTCTGACTTAATCCATGTGTCCAATTTTCCAATCCCACATTATAAGAAATATCTCTCCAGCATTGGTAGCTAGACAAAAATCAGTCCTGGGTGGGACTCATTCAGTCATAGGCCACAGTAAAACAAATTCAGCCACCTTTGTATCTAGAAAATGTAGTGTGGCCGGACAATTTTACATGAATTTCTTAAGAAAATCCTAAACGGTACTTCTTGGGTAAATTTCAACAGACAGTAGGAGAACAAGAAAGCTATGCATAGTCACTAGATCAGGAGCTGAACCTTGTCTACTATAACCAAAACCTTATAGTAGTACACAGTACATTGCAGTGTCAACTGGTCTGGTTAATACTTTACAAAGCATGAGCAACTGTCCGGTCCAAGCTTGTTTCTCATATCTTTTTAAAAATAGTATTCAGTGTTACTTTTTATATTTCATGACTCATATTTTGTTCCACAACACATTGTGTGAAGTTATACCTGCTGACGTCTACTTGAAATTAAGTTCCCCTTAATATCCCAATATAAAGATGTAATCAAATTTAATTTCTACAGTATTCTAAAGATTCAAAACAAATAAAGTGGTATTATTTTTATCGCTATTGGCTATGGAAATGAACCCTCCTAACATAAACATACTTTAAAACAAAGACAGGACCAAGTCTCAATTTTGCAAACACAAGCAAATCTCAAATTTAAAACCTGAAATAATAAGTCTGAAGACCTTGAGGTAAACTTAAGTCACATGTCAAGTCTATATTTTTGTCCCAGACGTTTTGAAGTCTTATGTTTGGTCAATACCTTCTCCAAATACAACATATAAGCTTTTAAAATATTATGCCCATTATATTTGTACAATCCAAAAAAAACAAGAGCTTGCTCAACCTCATTAGTATTAAATACTTTTATTATTGTTGTACCATGTACATTTGGCACACTATTTATGCTTGGAACATGTTTTTAAATGTTTGAGCATAATATTAGAAGGAACACCCTATAAGGAAAATATCGGGGAACAAAAAAATCAACTGGCATGTTTTTTATTTATGATAATTCTAAACAGTGTCAGTTTACACTTATTAAATTGTTTGTATGCAAACAAGGCCTGTTGAATGCAGTCATTCTCTCAAGTAATTTTCAAATCTTTTTAATGCTTCTTTGCTTTTTCTGAAATGCAGTGGAAACTGCAACATGGACTTTGAGTTAAAGTGTATTTTCATAAAAATAAAATTTTTGAATTATTGAGCTAGCATATCTGGGTGGAGTGGTGGCACTGAGGCTAACAATCTGTGCTGGTATCCAGAGGATTGCCAGTTCTAATCCCTGTTACTTCCAAAACAGATCCTACTGTGCTTGGCCCTTGAGCAAGGTCCTTAACTTGCAATTGCTCCAGGGGTGCTGTACAATGGCTGACCCTGCGCTCTGAGTCCAAGGTGTATGCATAGACTAACAAATTCCTAATATAAGAAATTTTATAAGGCAAGTTAAGGAACAAAATAAAAATTGCAAAAAATGTTTTTGAAGAATAGTGCAGTAAACAGTGTTTGGCAGAAGCGCTGATTTTATTGTTTTTACTGTTTGTCAAAAACAAGGGAAACCAACTTTTTCAGGAAACTTTTATTAATAATACCTGAAAAAAATAACTGTATCTCAGAGGGTGTTTTAGCCACACATTTTCACACACACATTTCACATTCATTAGTTGTTGTTCTTTTAAGAAATGAACTTAAGTAATATTATTAAATAATCAAAGTTGATTTATGCATTTTTCATGTGCATAACGCTTAACTAAACTGCCAATTAAATAATTTGATAAAATATCACTATTTGCATATAGCCTACAAACATCCTCACATATAGTTTAAATCAAATCAAGCGACATGCCACTTTTCAAAAGGTGAAAGATTTTTATTTTCTTGTTGCTTCCTCTTGGCTTTTGAGGGATTGCTTTGGCCACTTCATTATTTTTTAGAGCAATCTTTTCACAAAGGGTGCACATATAACTAACTGTCAATTCTTGGCATCTGCTGTAAAAAGAGGCAAGCACATGAGCATGTAAACTCTAGATGGTGTGCTTTACGTTGTGTAACTGTAACATATCTGGTCAAATAAAGTCAACCACAGATAACCGTTCAGATCTCCTTTTAAATTTATTGCTCTTTTTCAAGTTACAATTAGGCTTGAGGCTAAAAAGCAAACCGAAATAGAATCAGCAATGTGTGGCAAACTGGTTTTACGTTTCTTCTACATCTGTATGGCTACTGCCTAAAAATAATTACTTTACTGCTACTAGTTAAAGCACAAAGATATATTGTATAAAACAACAACAAACATTTTTAGAAAACAGTGTAAAAAAAGAACATGATTTATTAAAAAAGGTTGGCGTTTTTGGAAAGGAAACTGACAGAACTCCTCCTTGAACCGGCGCCTTATCGTGGTGGAGGGGTCCCAATGATCCTAGGAGCTATGTTGTCTGGGGCTTTATGCCCCTGGTAGAACCACCAAGGCAAACTGGTCCTAGGTGAGGGATGAGACAAAGAGCGGTTCAATAAACCTCCAATGAAGAATAAAACTTGGAGCGTTTTCCCTTGCCGGGACGCTGGTCACCGGGCCCCTCTGGAGCCAGGCCTGGAGGTGGGGCTCGATGGCGGCGCCTGGTGGCGGGCCTGCACCCATGGGGCTCGGCGGGCACAGCCCGAAGAGGTAACGTGGGTCCTCCTCCCCATGGGCTCACCACCTATGGGAGGGGCCAAAGAGGTCGGGTGCAGTGTGAGTTGGGTGGTGGCGAGGCGGGACCTTGGCGGTCTGATCCTCGGCTACAGAAACTGGCTCTTGGGGCGTGGAATGTCACCTCTCTGAAGGGAAGGAGCCTGAGCTAGTGCGCGAGGTGAGAGGTTCGGCTAGATATAGTCGGACTCACCTCGGCGCACAGCTTGGACTCTGGAACCAATCTCCTTGAGAGGGGCTGGACTCTCTACCACTCTGGAGTTGCCCCCGGTGAGAGGCGCCGAGCAGGTGTGGGCATACTTATTGCCCCGACTGGAGCCTGTGCATTGGGGTTTACCCGGTGGGCGAGAGGGTGGCCTCCCTCCGCTCGGGTGGGGAAGGGTCCTGACTGTTGTTTGTGCGTATCGCCCGAACAGCAGTTTGGAGTATCCACCCTTTTTGGAGTCTCTGGAGGGGTTGCTAGAGGGCATACCTTCTGGGGATTCCCTCGTTTTGCTGGGAGACTTCAATGCTCACGTGGGCAATGACAGTGAGACCTGGAAGGCGTGATTGGGAGGAATGGCCCCGATCTGAACCCGGCGGTGTTTTGTTATTGGACTTCTGTGCTCGTCATGGATTGTCCATAACGAACACCATGTTCAAGCATAAGGGTGTTCATATGTGCACTTGGCACCAGGACACCCTAGGCCTCAGGTCGATGATCGACTTTGTGGTCGTGTCGCCGGACTTGCGGCCATATGTCTTGGACACTTTGGGTGAAGAGAGGGGCGGAGCTGTCAACTGATCACCACCTGGTGGTGAGCGGGCTTCGATGGTGGGGAAGATGCGGTCAGACCTGGTAGGCCCAAGCGTGTTGTGAGGGTCTGCTGGGAGCGGCTGGCAGAGTCCCCTGTCAGAAGTAGCTTCAACTCCCACCTCCGGCAGAACTTCAACCCGCCCCGAGGGAGGTGGGGACATTGAGTCGAATGGGCCATGTTCCGTGCCTCTATTGTTGAGGCGGCTGACCGGAGCTGTGGCGCAAGGTGGTGGTGCCTGTCGTGGCGGCAATCCCGAACCCGTTGGTGGACACCGGTGAGGGATGCCGTCAAGCTGAAGAAGGAGTCCTATAGGACTTTTTGTCCTGTGGGTCTCTGGAGGCAGCTGATAGGTACCGCAGGCCAAGCGAACGCGGCGGTTGTTGCTGAGGCAAAACTTCGGGCATGGGAGGAGTTTGGAGAGGCCATGGAGAGCGACTTTGGACGGCCGAGGAGATTCTGGTCCACCGTCCGGCGTCTCAGGAGGGAAGCAGTGCAGTGTCAACACCGTATATGGTGGGGATGGTGCGCTGCTGACCTCACTTCGGGACGTTGTGGGTCGGTGGGAGGAGAACTTTGAAGACCTCCTCAATCCCACTAACATGCCTTCCAATGAGGAAGCAGAGCCTGGGGACTCTGAGGTGGGCTCTCCCATCTCTGAGACTGAAGTCACCGAGGTGGTCAAAAAACTCCTTGGTGGCAGGGCCCGGGGTGGATGAGATACCGGAGTTCCTTAAGGCTCTGGATGTTGTAGGACTGTCTTGGTTGACACGTCTCTGCAACATCGCATGGACATCGGGACAGTGCCTCTGGATTGGCAGACCGGGGTGGTGGTCCCCTCTTTAAAAGGGGACCGGAGGGTGTGTTCCAACTATAGAGGGATCACACTCCTCAGCCTCCCTGGAAAAGTCTATTCGGGGTTCTGGAGAGGAGGGTCCGTCGGATAGTGAACCTCGGATTCAGGAGGAACAGTGTGGTTTTAGTCCTGGTCGCGGAACAGTGGACCAGCTCTTCACCCTTAGCAGAGTCCTGGAGGGTGCATGGGAGTTTGCCCGACCGGTCTACATGTGTTTTGTGGACTTGGAAAAGGCATTGACCGTGTCCCTCGGGAATCCTGTGGGGGTGCTCGGGAGTATGGGGTACGGACCCCTGATAAGAGCTGTTCGGTCTCTGTACAACCGTGTCAGAGCTTGGTCCGCATTGCCGGCAGTAAGTCGAGCCCGTTTCCAGTGAGAGTTGGACTCCGCCAGGGCTGCCCTTTGTCACCGATTCTGTTCATAACTTTTATGGACAGAATTTCTAAGCGCAACCAGGGTGTTGAAGGGGTCGGTTTGGTGGACTCAGGATTGGGTCACTGCTTTTGCAGATGATGTTGTCCTGTTTGCTTCATCAGGCCGTGATCTTCAGCTCTCTCTGGATCGGTTCGCAGCTGAGTGTGAAGCGGCTGGGATGAGAATCAGCACCTCCAAATCCGAGCATGGTCCTCAGCGGAAAAGGGTGGAGTGCCCTCTCAGGGTTGGGGGAGAGATCCTGCCCCAAATGGAGGAGTTCAAGTATCTCGGGGTCTTGTTCACGAGTGAGGGAAGAATGGAGCGTGAGATCGACAGGCGGATCGGTGCGGCATCCGCAGTGATGCGGGCTCTGCATCGGTCTGTCGTGGTGAAAAGGAGCTGAGCCGTAAGGCAAAGCTCTCAATTTACCAGTCGATCTACGCTCCTACCCTCACCTATGGTCATGAGCTATGGGTAGTGACCGAAAGAACGAGATCGCGAATACAAGCGGCTGAAATGAGTTTCCTCCGCAGGGTGTCTGGGCTTTCCCTTAAAGATAGGGTGAGAAGCTCAGTCATCCGGGAGGGGCTCAGAGTAGAGCCGCTGCTCCTCCGCATCGAGAGGAGTCAGATGAGGTGGCTCGGGCATCTGATCAGGATGCCTCCCTGGTGAGGTGTTCCGGGCACGTCCAACCGGGAGGAGGCCCCGGGGAAGACCCAGGACACGCTGGAGGGACTATGTCTCCCGGCTGGCCTGGGAACGCCTTGGGATTCTCCCGGAAGAGCTGGAAGAAGTGGCGGGAGAGGGAAGTCTGGGCCTCTCTGCTTAAGCTGCTGCCCCCGCGACCCGACCTCGGATAAGCGGAAGAGGATGGATGGATGGATGGATGAACTGACAGAATCAGCGGTGTGTTGCAAATCATTTTGCCACTGCTTCCAGCATAAGAGAGAGCTAGTGCTAGGCTTCATAACTCTTATGTTAATTAATGTTGATTTATTTTGTTTTCTTATTGTGTCTTTTATTTTTCAATTCTTTATTATGTAAAGCACTTTGAGCTACTGTTTGTATGAAAATGTGCTATATAAATAAATGTTGTTGTTGTATAATAAAACGTTTTAGGTAGACTTTATTATCTCAGGGGGAAATTTGTTTGAAGCAGGAAATTACAAAAACAAAATACATTGTTACAGAGATCGAATAGATAAACAAAGGCACCACCAATCGACAACCAATGTTATTGCATACAAACACACACTCAAGATCAATACAAAGAATATCAACAGTACACAAAATAATAATGCAGAATTTATCATTTAGCAGCATCCCTATAAAGTAACAGAATTTAAAATGTTTATAGCTCTAGGAATAAGAGTTCTTAAACCTGTTGTTGTTTATGTTTGGAAACCTAAATCTGCAGCCTGATAGCAACAGCTTGAATTTAGAGAAAAGAGGATGGTTACTGTCCTACAGAATTGAGTTGGCTTTCTTTCTAACCAGTTTGCAGTACATTTGAGTGAAAGAGGGCTGCTGTGAACTAATAACTTTAGTGCAAATTTTTATAATATTGTTAAGATGGTTTATATTCTTATTGCAAAAAGCAAATGTAACAATGGATTCGATAAATGACTTATAAAAAAGTGTCATTATGGTTATGTGCACTTTAAAACAGTTGAGTTTACTAAGAAATACAGATTTGCGCTGTGTTAATCTCAAAGTTTAGTTTTTTGTCACTTATTCTTTACAGATATTTGTATTGCTCTACCATTGCCACTGTGTCTCCTTTGATTACAGATGAGACAGTGGATGGTGGACAGCACCTGAAATCTGCCACCATATCTTTTGTCTTGGAAATATTTAGTCGTAAATTGGAGCGATCACACTATTGTACAAAATCATTAACCATAGGTTAATGACTGTCTTTCTTATCTTGTAGAAGACTAACAATGACAGAGTCTTCTGCAAATTTTAGGATATGTCTATCCTTGTGTAATCTCCTGCAGTCATTTGTGTACATGATAAAACTAAGAGGAGAGAAACATTTAGAAGCAAATCTTCCAACGCTTGAACATTAACTGAACTAGTTATAAAACAAAAGTAACGAATGACTTTTCTCCATCAAAAGAGAAAGCAGAATTGCTGGGATCAAGGCGGAAGCAATGGAATTTGTTAAAGTATAAATGAACTTCTGTTTTCCGTGATCATCACATCAACCTGGCTTTATTTTACCGAATGGAAGAAGGAATTTGTTATTGAGCTGGAAGGTAAATATGTGCTGGAGGAGTGGAGACTATTCATTGATTCTAGCAAAACCAATCTGAAAACAGTATTAAACCATAATGGAAACTAGAAGCCATCTGTTCCTTTTGCACATGCAGTTGGATTGAAGGAAACATATGAGTCCATTGAAACCTCTTCTAAAACTGACACATTATACCAATCACAAGTTGAACATCTGTGGTGATTTCAAGGTTGTCTCACTCCTTGTAGGCTTCAGTTGGAATACACCAAATACATATGCTTCTTGTGTCTTTGAAATAGTCGTGATGATGTCAACTACTATAGTCTGAATTAGTGGCCAAAGCAAGATGAAGTCATACCTGGTAGGTACAACGTGAAGCATGCTCACGTGAACGGGCATGCTCACAAAGTACATGTGAAATGCCACGAAAAGTGTATGCTGACACCTCAGTACGCGATCAATGGTATGGGAATGCAGTCAGACTTCTTTTTTGGGCACATACACCGTCCAAATCTAAACACTAGCGTGGAGAGTCGCTTGCGTACTGAAGAGTTTAGTAACTGCAGGTGGAAGCTACCGTCACACTTTTGCAGTCGCTGTACTTTGTGAGCATGCCTTTGGCGATCATAGGAAGCTTTGCAGTAATCATGACTTTACGCTGCTGGAAGATAAGTAAATAAATCAAGGTAAACGGGTAAATAACATTTGATCTGGCTTTTATATAAGTAACGTACATGTTTTTCATATAAAGACCATCAGAAAACAATCAAAAACAGGACTTTGCACGATACCTTGGTGAGCTTTGTAAGTGCTGCTTTTTCTTTGAAGGACACGCATGTAGTACATTGACTGGCATAATGACACCCGACCTGTTGCTAGATCCAAATGATGCCATCTTTTGTCATTACGACTGGTGCATCTGCGTTGTTCTTATGTTTGACTGGACGTTTCTTGTGGGGAGGTCTTCTGTTCTCTTCAGTTTAGAACCCTTATCCTCATCTTGGTTTACCTTTATTATAGCACGTCTTTATGTGAAAACAGCAGTGTGAGATCATGGGACGCGTGAACGTGACTGTGAGAATAAAACTGAATAAAAAGCTTTTACAAGTACCATAAATTTCCACCAGCTGTGACAGACTCAAATCAAATGTATGTTTTTATTGTATAAATAGTAAGAATAACAGCAGCTCGCTACTCAAAATGGGTGCACTCGGAATGAAACTGGTGACCTTTTGATTACCAGTCAGTAGTTCTTACTGCTGCGCCAACAAAGCTATTGTTTCAGCGTTGTACACTAAACTGATTTCTTTTTCTAAGGTTATATTCTTGAGTAACATTTGTTTTGCTAAACCTGTACCTTTTTGTGAAAGTGTTTATTTGATATTTGGATTTCAGTCTTCATACATTATACACTTCTTGTGTACATTTTATAAATTATTACTAAAATATGAAAAACCATTTCTTTTTTAGTTTTGTGTTAAACGAGTCCTGCCTTGCACTTCATCCTACAATTTACACAGATCGTTGTAGACACAGAACACATATGAAATGTATGTATTTCAAATGACGATATATTATTTATCCTATACATCTCCAGGCACCACACACACACAGATAAGGAGCCTTGGCTTGAGTTGGGAGAACTTTTTTGCCCAACATGAGCTCAGGCGGAGGGGGAGTGGGGATGAGATAGCATGCTGCTTGCTTCTTGTGCTGATGGACACATTTACAAAACAAAAGATGCTGATGGAGAGTTGTGAAGGGATTTAAAGTGGGTCGGAATTACAAGTTTTTTCCTAGGCTTCAGGAATTCTAGTGTTAATTCCAATTTCATATATGAAATCAGTGTACCAAACTTAATGAAGAGCTGGTCTGAAGTTCCCAGTAGCAAACAAAAAATATTTGTTTGCTTAGCAGATTCTTTTATCGAAAGTGACTTAAAACAGAGTTAAAAATAATCTAGTAACATTAGACTAAGGCCTGTTTGTTCAGCAAGTGTAATAGGACAGGTAACAGAAGTTAATTTCCATCTTTTCACTTGTGGCATAACTAATAATTCAAAATCATAGATTATGATCAATAAAGCAATTAAAATTAAGCAACAAATTAACCAACAATATAAAAGATCACAGAGTATAGTTTTTTTATTCAATCAATTAGACAGTTCAATATTTTTCAATATTAACCATGAAGTTCAAGTCAAGTCACAAGCCTTTTTATTAAGTCAAGTCACAATCTTAATTGTGACCTGAGTCAATTCAAGTCCAAGTCACTCGATTCAGGTCCCCACCACTACTTTTAAAAACTCTTCACCTTCAGGGTGTGTGTAATTGTGTGTGTGTGTGTGTGTGAGTATATACACAAATCCTTTGTTAAAAGGTTTGATTTAGTAGTACAGTTACACATTTGCCAGACATACTTGTGATTTATCTCAGAATGCTTTAAAGAACAAGGCATACGTTTCTCAAACAAACATGGAATGTGTTAAAGGAAAT
This sequence comes from Polypterus senegalus, assembly GCF_016835505.1. Taxonomy (NCBI): domain Eukaryota; kingdom Metazoa; phylum Chordata; class Cladistia; order Polypteriformes; family Polypteridae; genus Polypterus; species Polypterus senegalus. The sequence goes on along the minus strand of NC_053157.1, from coordinate 98,588,738 downwards.
ACGTTATCAAAGAGGCTAACCATTTATAGGTTTATTAATATGGAAAGCTTCAATGCTGAAAACAAATTGGCAAACAGTAAATTTGTGTAGTTTGTTTGGTTTGTGAAACCAAGCTAGTATTTATAGGTAGTTTTAAGTGTTTTGCCACCCATAAATGATTGTTTTATCAGTTACTTGCTGTCATGTTTGTAGTTATGTCCGGTAAAAATGGTTAATCTCAAGTTTTGATGAAGAACAAACTAATAAAATTATTGATGCAATAGGTCTGAATGGAAACCAAAGCTGATCAGCTGCAAACTATACCAAAATGTCCTTGAAATAATGTCCAGTTACTCATGTCACATAATCCATCTGTTGGGTAGTTTGGTTACCTGCTCCTTGGAACTAGGGGATTAAGGGGTGTTAAGTAACAATTTATAAAACTTATTTTTAAAAATTAGTACATAGAATGCTAACTGTATTCTTTTTTTTAATGCTCTTGAAATTCCTCTCTGTAATTGCTAACAGCTCATATGTCAGACTTCACATTGTAATGATTTATATATGCTATTCAAAATGAAATGTCTCTGTTGTATTTTGTTTTAAACTAAGTATTGTGTTCATATATGTAAATGATATCCTTCAGACCCCTTCACTTTATGCAAACTTTATTGTGTATTTTATTTAATTGTTAATGGATACATTTGTTATTTTGCCAATTAATATAGACTCAATAAACAATAACGACAATGTTTTTAGAATCATTTCTAAAATTATTAAAAATCAAAAACTGAAACCTCTTATTTATATAAGCATTCAGAGTCTTTGCTGTGGAACTCCAAATTGTGGTCAGGTGCGTCCTGTTTGCTTTAATTGTTCTTGATGTGTCCTGAACCTGATTAGAATCCAACAGTGAAAATCAAATTGATTAGGCATCATTTAAAAAGGCACACAACTGTGTATAAAACATCCCACAGTTTACACTGCACGTCAAGGCGAAAACAAAGCCATGAACTCTCAGAAATTCTCTGTAGTCCTTTGCCGTCAAATTGTGGTGAGGCATATTCAGTGCAAGGATATAACATCATATCTAAAGGTCTGAGTGTTCACAGGAGCTCAGTGGCCTTAATAATTGTAAATATAGTGGCTTGCAAAAGTTTTTAATCCCCTTGAAAGTCATTATAATTTTCTGCATGGCAAAAGGTTTGTACACATACTTATCCATTCAGCATTCTTGATGTGAACTCTTCTGCTGTAACAGTACATTTCCAAAGTCAAAATGAATCATTTTCTATAGACATTTAACTAAAGAAAAACCCAAACGTTAGTGTTTGTGTTAAGTATTTAAATCTCTATGCCGTGGAAGCTCCATGTTTACACAAATGACAAGTTAATAACAAACGACGCAAACATGACAGTCACTCGACCACAATTAAACATAATTAGGTACTAATTGTGACTCCTTTATATCTTTCTCGATGTAAAACGCACTCTTTGTAATGGCCATAGTGTTTGTTAGACAATCACTTCAAAAATGAAGGCAAAGGAGCATTCTGCTGATGGGAGAAACATAGTCCTTGAAATGTAAAAGGCAGGAAGTGATTACAAAAAAATATCAAACAGTTTGAATTTCCCATTAAGCACAGTTGGCTCCATCATCATAAAGAGGAGGGCTCAACACCCAGACTCTTACTAGAATATATAATAGCAAGATGTTGACTGGTGAGAGAGGCTACTAAATATCCAACTGCCACTCCTAGAATTCTACAGTGCTCTTTGGCTGAAACTGGAGTTTTAAGAACTCTCCATAAAACAGGCCTTTATGGGAGTATAGCAAGAAAGAAGCCATTCCTTGAGTAGGTCCACATAAAAGCACATATGGCATTTGCAACAAAGCATGAGAATGACCCAGATAAGATGTGGGAGAAGGTTTTATTGTGTAATGAGACCAAAATAAGACTTTTTCTCCAGAATTTTAAAGAGGTATATGTGGCATAAAACTAACATTGCATCATGCTATGGGGATGCTTTTCATGTGTTTAAATTGGGAATCTTGGACACAAATATTGCAGAATATTGCAGCAAAACTTGTTCCAGTCTACTATGAGCCTACAGCTTGGGAGAAGATTCATCTTTCATCATGACCATGGCCGTAAGCATAAAGTGACACTGGGATGGCTCAAAAACAAAAAGATGAATGTTTTGGTAATGTCAAAGCCCTAATCTTAACCCGATTAAAAATCTGTGGCACTATTTGAAAACTGTTGTCCAGAAGCATCATCACACCAGCCTATAAGGAGAATGGGGAAGAATCACTTCAGAACAATGTGAAACACTGGTACATACTTAACCCAAAAGAATTAAGGCTGTTATTTCAGCAAAAGGGTTCTAAACAAAGTATTAATGTGTAGGGCTTGTTTACTTTTGCAAACACTAACTATTGAGTTTTTGTTTAGGGGATTGAATACTTTTGCATGCTACTGTAATTGTCCAGCCAAATACAGTTACCAAGGCAAAAAGGGCCTTGGTCTTGGAATTAACCAAGAGCCCAATGGTTATTCTAAAAGAGCATCAGAAGTCCTCTGCTGAGATGAGAGAATCTGCTGGATTGGTAACCATCTCAGCAGCACTCCATCATTCAGGCATTTATGGTAGAATGAACAACTGCTGAGTTTGCCAAATTGTATTTGCTGTATATACTAACGGATAAGTTCTCCCACCAATAAGTCAGGACTTGATTTTACAATATAATTTCTGGTATTTTATAATGTCTGTTGTATACAGTAAGTTGAATGCGGAAAACTCACGCTATTGGTACAAGGGATTATGATATGCTAATGCCCACCTGAGAGAGTAACCACAGAGCACACTGCCTTTTTTTTCTATGTGGGTGTGGCAATGGGCTGTATCAGCTTGTGCTCCTAACCTCCCTCCCTCCCTCTCTCTCTGACTGTTCTAAAGTGGCTCAACCAAAACTGAGACTTCAACCCCATAGAACATGTGTGGAGAATAGAGAAGTGTCTTAAAAGTTTATTACTAGGTGGCAAAAATACAATCTATAAAAACCTGGACATTGACACAAATAGATGAACACACACAGGCTCGGTCCACAATAGTAATAAAATCCTGAAGTACTTTACATTCCTTGCTTTGTGTCCCACTAAATACAAATTATTGCTAATATACTAACAACCAAATTGTACTTAATTCACTCAGAATATGGAACCAATGTAGGAAGTAATTCAAGATAGAGACGCTTTTATCTGTGGCACCTCTTCATGATAACCATCTTTTTCCACCCTCTCAAACTTACACAGTTTTTAATGTTTGGAAAATGTACGGGATTAAATCACTTGGAGATTTACATAAATAACGTCTTTGCAACCTATGAAAATTCAAGTAATAAATTCAATAAAATAAAAAAAGTTCATATTGCCAAATTGTCATTTCAGATTATTGGTGATGTTCAATACAATCATTTATCTTTGTATAGCCCAACATCACACAAGGAATGCTGCAATGGGCTTTAACAGGCCCTGCCTCTTGACAATCCTTGTAGGGAAAAATGGAAGGAACCTTGGGAAAGGAAGTTCAAAGAGACACCCCTTTCCAGGTATGTTGGGCGTGCAGTGGGTGTCAAAAAAAAGGGAGTAAATACAATCCACAGAACAGAATACAAGTAATCCTCAATATAATGTAATACTGCAACAGAAATATTACAAGTACAGAGCAGAATTGAACATTAGGTGATATTACATAATACGATTTGTATTTGTTCAGAGTCCTGGAGACCTCGGCCATCTAGCTGCATTAACTCTATTGGCCATTCCACAGCTGAGTCAACGCTTGACCATCCAATCAAGTGAAAGTACCCCTCTACCCAATGATTCCTGCAATCATCCATCATAGATGACTAAACTTTAGGCAGACAAAACAACTTGGCAGTAGGGCAGTGGCACCAAGTGGCATATTTGAGTACCGAGAAGAGAAACGGATTAGTGAGGGTTAGTAACAAATTATAACTATTATATTACTTATGTTTTAGTGCTATTGACTAACAACAGAGATGCAGTATGAACAATTAATCAGCAGCTTTAGTTGGGATATCCTAAATTAAAGTAAAGTAGTGAGTCTTCAGCCGGGATTGCCTCTCTTATAGTAGCAGGCAGACCATCCCACAGTTTAGGGGCCCTGTAACTAAAGGCACAACCTCCCACTGTTATTTTATTAATCCTTGAAATCATAAGCAGACAGGCATCTTGAGATCTTAATGTACATCTGGTTTTTAAGTCAAGATAAGTTCAGATAAGTAAGTTGGTCCTTGGCCATTTAAGGCTTTATATGTTAAAAGAAGGATTTTGAAATCTGTTCTAAACTTAACCGGGAGTCAGTGTAAGGATTTAAGAACTGGAGTTATGTGTTTGTATTTTCTTGTTCTGTGATAATTCTTGTAGCAGCATTTTGGATTAACTGGAAGCTGTATAAAGAATAGTTTGAATATTCAGTGAAAACCAAATTGCTATAATCAATCCTACTGGAAATGAATGCATGAATTGATTTCTTAGTATCCTGCATATTTAGAAAACACCTTAATTTCCCAACATTTTTAACACAAGAATCCCTGAAGCCTACGAATTAAGTCATAATCCCGGGCCACCTTAAATTTCTTCGCATCTCTCCATCAGCGTCTTTTGTTTTGCACGTGTCAATCAGCACAAGCAGCAAGCAGCCTGCTATCCCATCACCTCCACCGATGGATCTGAAGTCAGTCACAAAGTTCTCAGAACTCAAGTGTGTTTATCTGTGTGTGAGGTACCTGGAGTTGTATAGGGTAAATAATATATCTTTATTTGGAATAAATACATTTCATGTGTGTTCCATGTCTACAACGATCTGTGTAAATGTAGGATGACAGGAAATGCGAGGCAAGAAATGTTTAACACATACCTAAAACAAAAACTTTTTCCATGTTATATTAATAATGATGTGAAGTATATAATGTGTGAAGACTTTAGTCCAAATATCAAATAAAACATGTGCACTTTTATTCAAGAATGTAACCAAAGGAAAAAAAATAATTAATTTACATGTTGCTGTCAATGAGTTAAAAACTGAAGCTCAGATGTCAATCGACAGAACGTTGATATGTATTCTTGGATGGTGCAGAGGTAGGAACTGCTGTCGTATAACCAAAAGGTTGCGGATTTGAGTCTGGGCGCTCCGCATTTTGAGTAGTGAGCTGCTGTTATTATTACTATTATACAATTAAAACATACATTTGATTTGAGTCTGTAACAGTCAGTGTAAATTTATGGTGCTTGTACAAGTTTTTTTTTTTTTTGTTTAAATTCAGTTTTATTTTCTCAGTCACATTCGCATGGTACAACGAACTTGCCTCTCCCTCTATGAGTTGATGCCGTTTATCTCCATTCTTTTCACAAGAGCAGCAATGACCATAGTTGGTGCAGTGTTTGATGCCTGGTTAGAACTATTTGTTGTGCTGGCAATCAAAGATACAAGGCCCTGTGACAGCTATCAGACTATTATGTGGCATTTGCACTTCGACAACAAAGACATCTGTGCTGAACGTGTGTAAAATGGGAGATTTGCTGTGATTTCAGACATCTGGCAACATTTTGTTGAGAACTGTGTTTTGAGGTACAACCTATGCCAAAGACTTTCAATCTTCCATACGCCTTCTGCATAAGGATAGGGTCCAGCTGCACCATAACTCTGCCCAAGTTAAGCAGGCTAAGAAAGTTGATGATGAATGAAAAATGTTGTAACATTGCTGAGAAGTTTCATTAGTCCGTGGATCAGTCACCCGCAGTATGAACTGATGTTCCATAACACAAATGAGCAGCTTCAAGGGGAGCCTTTAAATGGGCAAACCAGCCAAAATCTTAAATGAATTCCACCTTATGCGACTATAGTTACCAATCATTTTAAGGATAGTGAGCTGCCCAAAAGAGCGCTCTAAAGAGAAAGAAATTATGGGCCGTCTTCGCGTGTGAGCACTACAATGGCACATACCTGTGATATCATCGGCCGGTGGCACAGCCCTAGTGGAGAGAGCTGAAGATTGCAGTTTACAGATACTTCCTATTGAGTCTAATGGAGCTAAAGAGGATCTGATAGGAAGACCTAGGATAAACTCGCAAATCCAGCTGCACAAATCTTTTGGAGACTTACCAAGATTTGAAGCTGTAATCGTTGCCAAATGGGCTTCTACAAAGTATTGAATTAAGGTCTGAATTATTTGAATATCAGAATTTTTTTTTTTTTTTTTTGTCAAAAGTTTATGAAAACATGTTTTTAGGTTGTCACTATGGATTACTGAGTGTAAATTAATGGTCAAAAATGGCAAATTTTATGCATTTAAATTTAAATCTATAAAACAATGAAATGTGCAGAAATTGAAAGGGTCTGAATACTTTCCAAATCTGGATAATCTGTAGCTGAGTATATTTGAATTTTCTTTCACTGCAAAAACACGCAAACCCTCAACTTATTCAGAAGTGGAAGTACAGTTTCTTGCGGTACGCATAATGTTTGGATTGATAGATGGCAATAAAGATTTTTTTAAAAGAAATCAAAACTCTTAGTCTTACAAAGTGTGTGGACAATCTGCCTTAAATAAATACAATTTAATTATTTTTTTGTAGATTTTCAAGCAGAGGTGTGTTGTTCCGCTGTCCTGCTGGAAGAATTAAATAGAAGAATATTTGTCATCCGTTTTCTTTGCAGGGAGTTTTCATGCTTATGACAAACCACTCTGGGGGAAAATGCACATTTTACCTGCAGAAAATGTTTAAGTGCCACCACTTAATTCACTGGATTTCAGGGTCTTCAGATTGAATGTAATTATTCAAGTATAATCAAAATTTTTTTTAAAAAGCCTTAATTGAAGGCAAAAATGGGCATTTGAATCTAATAGAATGGTTGCTCATTAGTAAATTGTATAGCCTTCTGTGTTTTAAACACACTCCTCACAATTCATTTTAAGACAGACTTTTTTCACTTTGCACTAAGAACACTTTTTTTTAACATTTCTCCCATTGTTTCTGTTCTTGATTCACTAGCTCAGTGTTTCTCAACCTTTTGGTGTCATTGCCTGCTTTTCCCCATATACAGTAAGTAAACCCATTGGGGGTGGGTTGTACCTCAGCTAAGCAAACGTGATGAATTTAGTGCGATAATTATAATGTGGAGGAAATATTTAAAGGTCATTATAATACGTTTCATTCATTAAACACTTGCAGACTTACTTCCTTCAACTTGTACAAAAGAGTTTGGAAGTCACAATATGTGTTCTGACCCATTATGGACAAAAAGGAACATAGCTCTGGGTTTTTTATGTGCATTATAGCAAGTGTGAAGTGTTTCTGACTCAGGTTTCTATTTGATCACATCACTTTTTTGTGGATTGGTGTATTTTCATCAATTGCTTAAGTCTGAGTTCTCATATGCGTCTCTAATCAACAGTGCATGGGTCCAAAGCAATTTATACTTTATAAACACATCATGAGAAAACAGTAACATCAGTGTTATTAGTTATAGTAAATATAAAAAGCACAGAAACTGCAGGTATACATGTAGAACTTAAATTTTTTTTCTCCTAAACCTGTACTTGAATATATTCAAATATATTCTTATTTCTAATGAATACAGTAGTGCTGGGTGGTGTACTGATTCTTACTGAAGACCGTTTTTTATTTTTGTTAAATTTGACATGTTGACTTTATTGTCGTAATTTGTCATTAAAGTAGAACATCGTAAACTAAACTTTATCTTAAAATTAATATTTAATTTACTAGATTTTCTCAAACTCCGTCATAAGTTATTTAGCACATTAAATGCTTTAAGTGTTCCCCGAGCCATGTTAATCGCTACATTCTTCTTAAACTGACTTCCTCTAGCACTAAGAGGAGGTGCAGGCAGCACACAGAATACATTAATTTCATGATATTCCTGCTCCCTGAATATTAAGAATGCTAAGATAAATAATTGATATAATTTTCATGATGAAATGCATTAAAGCATGTATTAATCATGTCGGGGCACGGTGGTGTGGAGGTTGAACTACTGCCTCGCAGCAAGGGGGTCTTGGGAGTTCCATGCCTTGAATTTGCATGTTTTTCTGGTGGGTTTACTCGGCGTGCTTCAGTTTCTTTTCAAAGTCATGTAGGATGTGGGGTTTTGTTATGCTATATTGACCCTGCTAGTGTATGTATTGCTCGTATTCACCTTGCAATGTGGTGGCGTTCAGGATTTGCTCCTGCCTCGCACACAATGCTTGCTGGGATGGGCGCAACCCTGAATGGATGGCATAATTAAACATGTATAATGAAGATTTTTTTTTTTTTAAAGTTCTGAACACTCCGTGGTCTAAGTTTATAACTAGTTTTAATTTCACAAAGAGTTTATCATGTGGTGATTGGTTATGTGGATAAAGGAAGGATTGGAACTGGGGGTTTTGTACGTTAGACAGAGACAGCATGCATGCAATAAAGAAAGCCCACTTAGAAGAGCATCCATTGAATTGGGGACCCCTTACTGTGAGGTAGCAGCACTACCGCCACACTACCCTGCATGTTTAATATCTGTTTTAATGCATTTCATCCTGAAAATATCAAGTATATATCTTAGCATTCTAAATTTTCAAAGAGCAGGAATATCATGAAGTGAATGTATTATGTGCAGTGATCGCTGCCGGCGCCTCCTCAGTACAAGAGGAAGTCAGTTTAAGAAACATGTACCGATTTAACAATGCTCGGGGAACACTTAACACAAAGCATTTAATGTGCTACATTAATTTATGATGGGGTTTGAGAAAATCTAGTAAATAAAACATTGATTTTAGGATGAAGTTTAGTTTATAACATTCTACTTTAATTAGAAAATAAACTATGAGAATAAAGTGGAAATGTTCAGAATAAAGACGACTATTCTCAACACATATTGTTTTTTTTTTCTTCCCTGTGTTCACATTTTTTTTTCTTCACCGTGGCCCTAATATGCTTCTGTAGGGCTATACCACAAATAACATTATAAATGCAAGTTGCAGTTTTATTATTTATGCATTGTAAGAAATATTGTGCCCGACCCGGCACAGACTTGACATGGGAGGCACGTATGAAAGTACAAAATATATTTTTTAATATATGTTGTCAATATTTTAGTTTAAGTTGTTTGCAAAATTTTTTCAATAAAAAGGTTCTATATTTTGACTGCATCTTTTATGCAACGTGATTCCTTCTCTTCATTAGTGCCACTGCTTTGAAAACATCACTTTATGGGGCCATGCAAACCTGTATTAATACTTTGTGTGCACATCAAAATGTTTTTTTGTACAATGCACAATTCTCATGATAGTGGAATAGGTTATTTTTAGCCAGTCTACTGCAGTAATTGCAGTGAAAAATGTGGTTAATATCCACTCGTGCATGGGAAAAAAATACCATTGAATATCGTGAAACCGGTATAATTTTGAAAAATACCGTGATATAGAATTTTGGTCATACTGCCCAGCAGTAGAATACAGTCATGCAGTGACTTATGGTTCCATTTGAGATCGGCTATTTGGCCATATGTGAAACTGGCCATATGTCTGTCACAAAGTGTACAGGTCATTGCAGTTGTAGGTCACCAGTATGCATACTTTAACTGCCATTACGAAGTAGCACAAACTAATCTTTGAGCCTTGGCAGCTACATGTTGGGTCCAAGTAAAGGAAGGCAGTGCAGGCCGAATGGATAAGAATTAGCCTTGTGGAGCAGTGCTGATCAAAACAAACCTTAAAGTGCCCTCCAGGAGTCAGAAAACAAATGAGACCCTGTGAAATAGTAATAATAAGGAAAGATTTTTTTATTATTTTCAAGATGTTTCTGTATATAAAGGTCAGAAATCAAAAAGATTTGCCGATTGCATGAAGTGCAAGTAAAAAAAAAAAAAAAAAAAAAAAGCAGTGTGGCAATCAGTCATTTGAAAGAAGTGTGGCAGAATAAAGTTGCCAATGACCCCAGTTGAGCAGTGTGAAGCAGGGGCTTATGTTAAGACAAAACAGGAAAAGGACAAAGCAGATTATAGATGTGTTTCACAAGAGCAGCGGAGGGAGAATCTCAAAGCTGAAACCTGGACCTTGAACACTGTTTGCATCATCAGTTGAGAGAAGGAAGATGGTCAAGAGACTGGTACATCTGCAGCTCCACACATTGAGGTTCACCTGCTCACATTTGTTGCTGTATGTGTTGAATCCAATATTCTGCTTGAGAAAACGAAGAAACTTTTTCCGTTATTAATTACATTTTGTAAGCATGCCAGTGCATTACCAGAAAATGAGCGCAGCCTATAGTAATTCCATTCAGTCCTCTAAGATTTTGGGACAGAAAATTTTGGTGGTTGTTGTTAATGAAAAAATAGACATCTGATAAGACAGTGTCTTTTAATATTGTGATTAAAAACAATGTTTTTCCCCTGGTGCCATATCACATGTATCTATTATATAACCTTTTGGAGATTCTCAACTTTGGTGCTGTTCAAGGGCGCTTACACATTTTTGTGTGAATATGCTACCTAACTGCACAGCTCGGCTGAGTCTGTGTATATAACACATTTTTTACAGTCATTATCTCACAATGTGGCTGCTATTGCAATACAGCTGCTCAGAACAAATACTCTAGGGCAGATGTAATTTTCCTAGAGTGCTGCAATTACTCAATGTTCTCCCAGGCATTACTGGGCTCCTCTCCACAACAATAACCTCAATCACAGTGATGTGTGGGCTTTTGTCCTTGACAATGCATTATACTACATAAAAGCATACAGTACAATGAAGTGCTTAAGGGGATACTGCCCAACAGTGTTTATGTAAGATGAATGTGTTACATTGTCAATTTGATAGGTGAGACTTGGCAGCAATACAAATATTTCAGTGAGATATTCTTCTCTAGTGACCTGGGTGAAATCTGCCTTTTTCAAGAGGCTGTCAAGGAAAAAAGAAGTTGGTTAGCCTTTTTTCAACGAAGGAGAGGACCCAAACCAAAGTTCCTCCAGAAGCAGGGAACACTAGACTGATCAAGCTGGTTTGTGGCAGGTGAACTCTTAGCTGAAAGCTTGTCATCTCAGGCTCTCAAGAATATTCTTAGGCTCCTAGGAACAGATGAGAATATAGATGTGCTGCAGTTGTAGCTGGCATTCATTTCTGAGCCCTGCTGTAAATTAGTCAGGGCATTAGCCACTTTGGAACATTCTCCACAGCCCCCTGTTATTTTTGCTTATAATATTATGGAGGATATTATGTTAATTCCTAAAACCATTGAGCACATAAATAAGATGGACATGTGTCAAAAGAGGAAGGTGTTGGATAAGCTTCATGACGCCTTTCATCAGGATTGTGATAGGTCTTGTGATCCCTTGTTGGGATGCCCGTCCAGCCCGTGTGGCATCTACAAGTTTTATTCTTGAATAAAAGCACACTTGTTTAATTATACCTTTTTGGAAGTGTTTATTTTAAATTTCAGAGACCACTTAAATTAAATCAAATCTGCCTCTCACACTCTCTCTCTCTCTTACATGCACACACACATCCATGCGTGAAAACACTATTATTTGAAAATGCTATGTCATTTGAATATGTGTTGTCCTTCTGGAATGCACTTAACCTCTCTCTCTTTTTTTTTAACATCTTTTCTTGCATGTTCTTGCTTGCTTGCACTAATTTAGCACGCATCTTTTCGTCCATGATGTCAATGCTGCACTGACAAAAAAGACATGAATATATTTGACATTTTGAATAAATAATTTTATGACCTGAAGAGTACATTTCAGAAAACATTGTTTTACTGATGCAACATTATATTCTTTTGCATACATTCATGTGGTTGTGACTGTGACCATGTTTGTTGTTGTTTTTTTTTTTTTTTCCCCACGATCTTGCTCAATCTCCATGTTATGGTATATGGCACTGAGAATACAGACAGACTTCTTCTATTTGGGTGCATACACCTTCAGCATGGCACTGCCAGATCTAAACAATAGCATGGAGTATTGCTGGCTTATTGAAGTGATTCAGATGGAGGTGATTGAGCTGCGGTGTAATGGCACACTGAAGGCAAAGTACGATACTGCAGCGCCCACACAGTTTATTCACTCCATTCCCACAGAAATGCTCCAGCTCCGTCTACATGCGGCTCGAACCTTGTGCATGTTTGGTCGCACATATCTGTGTGAGAAGCTCTTCTCAGTCATGAAGACTAACAAAACAGAACACAGGAGTCGCCTCACTGATGAGCACCTGCAGTCCATCCTGAGAATCTCGACAACACAGAACCTGACACCAAACATAACCGAACTTGTTGCCAAAAAAAGATGCCAGGCGTCCAGCTCTGATAAAATGACATATGAGCAAAGACAACTGAATGATTTGATTTATTATTGCTGAAATAAACAAATTTTATTTATATTTCCAGGTTTTGTTATGCAGCATGTTCAAATTTGAATTTGTATAATTTTGGCAGGATATATTTTTATGGAGAGCAAAATCTTTTGGGATATTTAAAATTTAAGTTTATTTTTATATAAAATTACATAAGAGTAAAGAAATTTGAATGTTTGTTCTTTTAACGTTTACTTTATTTCTAACTTGTATAATTGAGACAGGATATATTTTTATGGAGAGCAAAATATTATCAGTTATTTAAGGTTTGAGTTGATTTATTCCGGAATAATATTCCTGTCTGTTTTTATTCATATTTATGTTCAAAAAAGTTAAGTTTTAAAAGTTTTAAAGTTTTAAAAGTTTAGTTTTAGTGTGTTCAGTAAATGTTTATCCTGTTCGGCCCGCGACCTAAAGTGTGTTTTGGATTTTGGCCCCCTGTGCAATTGAGTTTGACACCCCTGATTTAGTCGACACAAATATGTTTTGGTTGGAATGTAAGGCGAATTTACTCTTTACATTTGTATGGTAAAGAAACGTTTATGCAATGATGCCTACATTTAACTTACATTCCTACCAAAGATATTTCTGTCAACTAAATAAAAATTCCTTCTATTTAAAATTTAAATAGAACTTGAACAGATACTATAGTTCATAATATCCACGCAGACTTGCACGTAAGAGCAAAAATGACAGAGATGACAGTTCTTTATCACAATTAAAAGAATGCAAACATATCTTCTCTTCAAATGAGTGCCGTCAGGAGCAGAGAATGTCAGAGAGATAGAGAGAGCGTGACAGAAAAACAAACAATCAAAAAATCAATACGTGCTGTTGGGCTTTTAAGTATGAGCACCGTGATAAAGCAGCTGCAAAGAATGGAGCAATGTGAAGGTAGTCTTTCAGCATTTTTTAGAATAGCCTCTGTATTTTCTAAACAGACACCCTCTGTGCAAACAGCCCCTCTGCTCACACCCTCTCCGTCTCGGGTGCAGAGAATGTCAGAGAAAGACTGAGAAAAGCAAACAATCCGCTCGGGAAGCACATCCTATATCATTGTGGAGTTTTAGTTAATATGTAATATTCTCTGATTGGGTAGCTTTTAAGCCATCCGGCAATAGCGTCCCTTGTATGAGGAAGCATGTACTTTAAATTAAAAGACCCATTGTCCGCAGAAATCCGTAAACCAACGAAAAATTTGTGATATATATTTAGATATGCTTAATTTAAAATCCGCGATAGAGTGAAGCCACGAAAGTCGAAGCGCGATATAGCGAGGGATTACTGTATATGTGTGTGTGTGTGTGTGTGTGTGTGTGTGTGTGTGTTGTATGTATGTATATATATATATGTATGTGTATATATATATGTATATGTGTATACAGTGATCCCTTGCTGTATCGCGCTTTGACTTTCCAGCGGTTTTGCTCTATCAGCGGATTTTATATGTAAGCATATGTAAATGTATATTGCGGATTTTTCGCTGATTCGCAGATTTCTGCAGACAATGGGTCTTTTAATTTATGCTACACGCTTCCTCAGTTTGTTTGCCCAGTTGATTTCATACAAGGGACGCTATTGGCGGATGGCTTAGAAGCTTCCCAATCAGAGCACGTATTACATATTAACTAAAACTCCTCAATGCTATAAGATATGCCTCCTCCGCGGTGCTCGATTGTTTGCTTGTCTCTGCCTCTATCTCACCTCTCTGACATTCTCTGCGCCTGACGGAGGGGGTGTGAGCAGAGGTGCTGTTTGCACAGAAGCTATTTGCCTAGTGGATACGGACGCTCCTCTAAGAAATGCCTCTTTTTCGAGGTGCGTCCAAAAGCACACTTACTGATTTTTGATTGTTTGCTTTAATCTCAAGCTCTCTTTCTCTCTCTCTGACGTTCTCTGCGCTTGACGGAGGAGATGTGAGCAGAGGGGCTTTTTGCACAGAAGCTGTTTGCTTAGAAGATAGGGACGCTCCTGTAAAAAATGCTGAAAGGCTACCTTCGCATTGATCCCTTCATTGCCGCTGCTTACTTGCATACTTGCGGTGCTTACATACTTAAAAGCGCAACAGCCCTATTGATTTTTCATTGTTTACTTTACTCTCTCTCTGACATTCTCCGCTCCTTACGCACTTTGAAGAGGAAGATATGTTTGCATTCTTTTAATTGTGAGAAAGAACTGTCATCTCTGTCTTGTCATGGAGCACAGTTTAAACTTTAGACTAAAGGGTGTTATTTCATGTCTAGAGGGCTCTAATAATGTTAACGTATTTAGATGGTCGTAAACAGGTTTTCTATGCTCTAACTGCGAAAATATTAGATTTATAAATAAAGAATCATACTTCGTGGAAATTCATTTATCTGTCTGGGCGGATTAACCGCGATAAACAAGGGTTTACTGTATAACTGTGCGGAGAATATTTATAAACAGTGTGTGAGAGTTTCTAAGGGCTTAAAATATATAAAAATAATCATACAAACATATGGTTTCTACTTCGAGGATTTTCACCTATCGCGGGGTTCTGGAAGCATAACCCGTGATCGAGGAGGGATTACTGTATATATATGTATATGTGTGTGTGTATATATGTATATATGTATATATGTATATATATGTATATATGTATATATATGTATATGTATATATATATGTATATATTATGTATATATATATATGTATTATGTATATGTATATGTATATATATATATATATATATATATATATATATATATGTATATATATATATATATATATATATATGTATATATATGTATATGTATGTATATATATATATGTATATGTATATATATGTATATGTATATATATATATATGTATATGTATATATATATATATATATATATATATATGTATGTATATATATATGTATGTATGTATATATGTGCAAAGCCCTCACTCACTCATCACTAACTCTCCAATTTCCTGTGTAGTTAGAAGGCTGAAATTTGGCAGGTTCATTCCTTACAACTTCCTTA
Source organism: Polypterus senegalus (assembly GCF_016835505.1). Taxonomy (NCBI): domain Eukaryota; kingdom Metazoa; phylum Chordata; class Cladistia; order Polypteriformes; family Polypteridae; genus Polypterus; species Polypterus senegalus. The sequence continues at coordinate 98,573,332 of NC_053157.1, read as the reverse complement.
CAAAAGTTGGGCAGGTTTTATATCGAAATTCTACGCGTAATGGTCATAACTGGAAGCTGTTTTTCTCCATTTACTGTAATGGAGATGAGCTTGAACGCCGTGGGCGGAGTTTCATGTGACATCATCACGCCTCCCACGTAATCACGCAGTACATAGAAAACCAGGAAGACCTCAAAAGCGCTGAAGAAAACATGCATTATATAATTGAGAAGGCAGCGAAACAATAAGCGAAGCGAGTGACATATACAACCATATTCATGAGTTCTGCTACTTCGGAAACAAAGCACGATGTAAACCTACACTTTAAATTAAGTTCATAGACAGGCTGCCGCTGGCGTTTGTAATTTAGTGCCTGCCCATATAAGGCCGTCCGTCAGCGGCAATCCAATAGCAAACTCCCACTAAATATTCACGGGTGCTTATGGAGAGGAAGATGAGATGGTCAGGGTGGTGTTTGACACAAACTCAGCGAAACTGCGAGAGAAAGTTTTAAGTGCCAGGACTAAGGTAACATTAAATACAGCCATGGACATAGCACGAGATGGCACCAGCACAGCTGGGAACCTTTCGATGCATGTACACCGGCGGCTCCGTGAACTGGCGAGTGCACAGATAAAAGCAACAGTTCCAAAGAGCGCTGAACAAAAACCGAATTACACAATTGAAAAGGCAGCAAAAAATATGAAGCGTCTGATACATACAAGCATATTCATAAATCCAGCTACTGCGGAAACAAAGCACACGGTGGAAAAAGTCAATGTCCCGCTAAAGGAAGACAGTGTAAAAAACCCGTGCATGCAGTGTGTCAGGTCTCAGATAAAGAAGAAGACGAGCTGTTTATTGATGCAGTAAGAAACGAATCGATGAAAGAAACCTGTCATCTTTACAACGATTGACAAACACGGAATGTAACTTGAACACAACACATCCTACAAATACGAACCTGATTGAAAGAAATAATGATAATCAAATCCTTGATGACAGCAACACTCAGTAACACTCACAAAACAAATACTGTATATTGACAGTCATGTTACGTTATTTTTAAAATGTTCCCTTTTCTTTTCTAGCTTTTTAACACACTACTTCTCGCTGCGATACGCTAGTATATATATATGTATATATATATATCCCGATCTACATACTCGAATAATGGATACTTTATTTGCCATCAATGATTGTTTTGGTAAAGCCATACTCAGTGTATTCATTAGATGAACGGTAAAAAAGTAAGAGCGAGGGGAGGATGACTTATTGAGGCATGCAGGCTGTAGTGCGCGTCAACTCTATCTGAATTGCGCGATCACATTTGAAAAAATATATCTTTTCAAGTTCTATTTAGTCCATATTTGTCAAACTCAAGGGCCACGGGCCACATCCGGCCCGGCGTGTAATTATATCCGCCCGAGATCATTTTATATACTGTATTATTGTTATTAATGGCCCAGGTATATGAAGCGCTGGTAACACAATAAACTACAGATCCCATAATGCAGCGCTTCAGCTGCCTTGCCCGTAACACTTACCGCGTTAATCAAGTCTAGCTTATGATGCTGCAAGTTATTGCGAAGCTAGCTCACACGATGCTGAGAGAAAAGTTGATTCTGAAAATAGAGCCTTTAAAAACCGATGGGAGGCTGAGTATATGTTTACTGAACCCGTGTGTCTCATTTGTGGAGCTAATGTGGCTGTAATTACAGAATTTAATCTAAGACGGCACTATGAGACAAAACATCAGGGTAACCTGAATGCAATGCAGAAGATACAGAAAGCAGAATAATTAAATAAGAATCTGACACTTCAGCGGACGTTTTACCGTGCACAATCACAAAGTGATTTCAAGTGAAGCTGCTTTTATGGGAGACACAAATGCACCAGTGCACCTTGCCCCACTTTCCCTGTTGCCAAGTAATGTTAAACCAAGTCGTCACTACGGTGTTCCCAAATCGCACTTTGCTGATAAACTGAGCGCACTGAGTTTGCACGGCGCTTTGGTGACTTTGAAGAACAAAAAAAGTCCGTCTACATGCGGCTCGAACCTTGTGCATGTTTGGTAGCACATATCTGTGTGAGAAGCTCTTCTCAGTGATAAAGACTAACAAAACAGCACACAGGAGTCGCCTCACTGATGAGCACCTGCAATCCATCCTGAGAATCTCCACAACACAGAACCTCACACCAAACATAAACGAACTGTTGCCAAAAAGATGCCAGGCGTCCAGCTCTAAAATGACATATGAGCAAAGACAACTGAATGATTTGATTTGTTATTGCTGAAAGGAACACATTTTATTTATATTTCCAGGTTTTGTTATGCAGCATGTTCATATTTGAATTTGTATAATTTTGACAGGATATATTTTTATGGAGAGCAAAATCTTTTGGGATATTTAAAATCTAAGTTTATTTTTTATATAAAATTACATAAGAGTAAAGAAATTTGAATGTTTGTTCTTTTAATGTTTACTTTATTTCTAACTTGTATAATTTAGACAGGATATATTTTTATGGAGAGCAAAATATTATAAGTTGTTTAAGGTTTGAGTTGATTTATTCAGGAATAATATTCCTGTCTGTTTTACCATTCCTACCAAAGATATTTCTGTCGACTAAATAAAAATTCCTTCTATTTAAAATTTAAATAGAACTTGAACAAATCGATAGTTCATAATATCCACGCAGACTTGCACGTAAGAGCGGGAGTTATCCATTTTAACAAGCAGCGTATTGCACTGATACGAAATAGCTGTGTGTGTATATATGTAGATATGTATGTATATATATGTTTATATATATGTGTGTGTATGTATGTATGTGTGTATGTATATGTATGTGTATATATGTAGATATATATATGTATGTATATATATATATATATATATATATATATATATATATATATATATATATATGACAACAACACTCATCACTCACAACAGTGACAAAACAATTACATTGACAATCATGTTACGTTATTTTCAAAATGTTTCCTTTTCTTTTCATTGCTTCTTTACCACACTACTTCTCCGCTGAAGCGTGGGTATTTTGCTAGTGTATGTGTGTATATATATATATATATATATTATATATATATATAGATATATATATAGATATATATATATAGATATATATAGAGATATATATATATATATATATATATATATAGATATAATATATAATAGATAGAGATAGAGATATAGATATAGATCTATACTAATAAAAGGCAAAGCCCTCACTGATTGATTGACTCATTCACACACTGACTGACTGACTCATTCCTAATATTCCAACTTCCCGTGTAGGTAGAAGGCTGAAATTTGGCAGGCTTATTCCTTACAGCTTACTTACAAAAGTTAAGCAGGTTTCATTTCGAAATTTTACACGTAACGGTCGACAACGTCCGCCACATTGAACTTTCTTATTTATGGCCCCATCTTCATGAAATTTGGTTGCCGGCTTCCCTGCGCTAACCAAAACCAATGTACGTACTTATTTTGGTGGTATGACGCCACTGTCGGCCGCCATATTGAACTTTCCAACGGTCTTTGTTACTTATGAGCCCATCTTCAAGAAATTTGGTACGCAGGTTCCCAACGCTAACTGAATCCTACTTTATGTACATTTATACGTCCATAGCCTGCAGCTCAGTCACCGTGTGAGGTGATGTTGGGTCCCCCATCCCAACGTCTCCCACGTGGTTGGCTGCCTGCCTATATAAGGCCGTCCGTCGCTTCGGTCTCTACATTTCCTTTCTTGCTTTGCCATGGGATTCACGTATCCCTGCTGATTACTTCAGCCTTTTTATTTAACCCACAGCTTCTCCGCTGTTTTATTATTTGTTTATTACGATTATAGTTATTGTGTAGGTATTTTAGACTTACTTTACATTGTAAAGGTACCCATTTACTTTATCGTCCAACCGTACCCTCATTAACATGTCTATCTAGGTAATCACCATCGATCAAAGAACTGTCACTTACTGATTGGTTTCCATGCCCGGAGATGGCACCTGCCTTTTTCATTCTCTTTGTTACGTAATTGCACGGCCATATCAGGCTCAATCTTGATATCCGGAGGAATATTGTGACTTATGTATTAAATGACTGGGACAGGTTCAAGGTGTGGACTGATGACGGTACAGGAGATAATTATACTACACAGGAGCAGTATAAGAGTGAAATGCTTAAGCCTTTCACCTATGGTTCTGCATGTGAGTTGATGGCTGCCACTGAATTGTTCGGATGACGCTTTCAAGTGTACCGAAATGGCCAAATATTTTACACCTTTCGACAACCGCCAATGCCTCTTAATCATCTTAGATTCACAGGTGACTATTTCAGTAGTGGACACTTTGATGTTTATGAATGTTTAAACTCTCAAAAACTGGATGTGAAGTTATCGATGAAACTGGTTGTATGCTTACAACGCTTGACAGATGCCGAATGTCACTTCAACACAAGTCCTGCAAATACTGTCGTAATTGAAACAAACCATGAAACTCAAACCGATTATGACAACAACAATCCAAGCTGTGAGATTTGAGACAAGATTACTTTTCACATGGCCAACTGTACGTTGCATGCTCAAGCGTAAGCTCAGAGCGCAGCTTGGTCATATTACAACCGGAGGGCCGAACTGACAATGTAGTATACAAAGAGATCCTTGACAAATAATTATTGGTATATTTTCCCTCAGTTTAAAAAGGTTTAATTTTCTTCTTATTAAAAATTTTAAGGTAGTACTTAGCTGCTGCGAAGCGCGGGTATTTTGCTAGTATATCTATATCTGTAATATAGATCGGTATAATCAGTAAAGAAACATTTTATTTCGTGTAGGTGTATATGCTCCAAAGGGGAAAATCCATATATGTTTATATTTTAGATATACTTGTTCCTGAAATAATCTGCTAGTATACAGAAAATATTTATAGAACTAGCCTTAGATAACGTTGTGATTAAAATGATTGATTACACAAGCATTTACTATTTTACACTTTTCAGGCATTTTAGTTGTTCCAGTGCAACTGTTTGTACTGTTTGTGTTCCACCTTAAATGCAACATAACTAGCTCATCAGTGATTCCTAAAATGCTTGGGTGTAGTTTTACTCCTTCTCCATGTTATATAAATAGCAAGCATTTGGTCATTTCAGCTGACATTATAGTACTAATAATCCAGGGTGTCTGGCAATTTAGCATAGTGATTTGCAGCATGTTCTAGTGAATTATCAGAATACAAAACTTGATTTTAAGGTAATTTTTTCTTCTTTTCCAATTTATTATGCTTCTAAGTGAATGATGTTCTGTGAGATATTTTATATTAATAAATCATTCTTTGAACCACTGATATATAAACGACTGCCTGAACATGGATGTTCTTAAATAATGCTAAATAAACATCAGGAGAGTTTACAGTGTGTGATTTCAATATATTTTACCCATATGTTTTATGTCTACATGTTCCTTTTTTTTAACCAGTATGTTTGCATTTTTAAGTTTTTTTTTTTTTTGTTTTTTTTTTCTTTTCAAAAAGTCTGCATGAAATGTTCTTCTTTTCAAATTGCTTGTCAGCTTGTGTAAATATAGCTTTTTCATTAATGGTATTTAATTTGTATGTTCCTGCCAGTTCATAGTGTACGTTATTGTGCAATAATACCTCATTTTATGACTATATTAGTTTTTTGCCAGCAGTGTGCAAATGATTTTCTTGACAGATTCACTATATCTAGTGTTCTGACTTCTTATTTTGCAGGTATTAGTATTTCTTAGGGTCCTGTGAACAGCAAACAACTGAACCATCATGAGCAACTATAGTGCTTCCTTGGCTGGCCCAGGTCCCTGGGGTTTTAGGCTTCAAGGTGGTAAAGATTTCAATATGCCACTCACTGTCTCCAGGGTAAGCAAGTTTCTTTTTTTATTCCCTTCAGACTGCCTTCACTAGTCATGTAATATTTTATACCACAGACATAAGAAAATTTTTTTCATTCTCTCCCAATATATATAGTATTAACTTTAATGTGACTTGTTTGAAACTTGCAGTTAAGTAAAACTAAGGTGCCTAATGCCACTATTTTGTGTTAAGTTACTAGTGTGTCTGCTTTGTTCTTAATTTGGTCCACCCCCTTGCTAAACTAATGGGCATAAGAATAACTTAAACCAGTTTGTTAATTTAATCCTTTGGAAAGGCTGCACATTTGTAGTTAACGCACCTGATCCCCCATAATACTAAGTATTTTGCCTATACATGTGTAATTATTTTAAAATATTAGAATGCCATTTACAGTGCAGTTCTTGAGGTATCATATAGTTAATAAATAATAATTATATTACTTTAATGATTTTTCTTGCGTATGGCATGGTGGAACTCGCACTGCTGACTTGTAGGTCCTACATCCTGGACTTGAATTCCGTGCCCTGTTGAGGTGACATTATTGCAGTTTTTTTATGAGGTTTTTCTCCTGTACCCTTAAAGATGTGCAGGGTAGGTTAATTGGTGATTCCAGACTCATTTCTGTGCGAGTGTCAATGTGTATGCATGAATTGGACTTGTGATGAACTGGTGCCATGTCCAAGGATGTTTGCCTCCTTGTGTTCAATCCTGCCAGAATACATTTTGACCCCCTTCAAACCTGAATTGGAATACACAGTTCTGAGAATGTTATGTTAATGCTTCTAGGTACATTACATAAGAGAATAAGTGAAATGTATGGATTATGCTACAAAGGAGTCTTAAGTGATAAGGACAATATGTGGAATGTTGTATTTGGTGGAAATGGTCTTTTAGTTAAATGTGGATTACCTTTGTTGTTTTAGTTGCTCCTGGATTGCAGTGCTATATCGAAGTTGAATGAGAAAATGAACCGCTAGATAAAGTAAATTATAGCTGTAACCATCAACGAAATGAGAAATTATCCCCATGCTTGTCAGCCTCAGTTGGTAATCAGAGCTTTCATAATTAGTTATGATCCCTGTAAAATAAATGAAATTTTCTCAACCTAGTCGTAATGGTGTTGGCTTTAATTGTTCAGGACTGTGTCCTGAACTGGGAAATTCGTCTATTAATTTAGATATGTTAGTTATTTTTTCACATGGTATGGAAATGCATTCGTAGCATTGCTAACTCATGGTTTTTGCTACTTGTGGATTTTTCAAGGTTGTACTCCCAGCAGTCCCTGCAGTGGTTCTGATTGTTCATCTGTTGAGGGTATAGGGGCTGCTGGGGATAAGGAGGGCTGGCACAAGATTTAAAATAAGGCCAGTTCTACAGTGAATAAAGGAAGTATTTTGTTGTTTCATGTCTGGAGTTGCCTGTCTGTTTCCCTTCCCGTTATACTACCTGTGAATTCTTGTTTTGTCATGGATTACCTTCTATGCGTGTTTATGGACTGTCTGGTGTCTGCCTGCTGCATGAAGATTGATTTAGATTCTGTTTCAATCTTCGAAGAAAGGATCGCTCCTGATCCCATCATTCTTTGTAGTTTGTATAGTTATATTTAATTTATTATTGTTTAATACAGTCTTCTATTTCTGTTGTATTATCATTTGTTTTTTTGCTTCTTTGAGGGGAGAGTATGTGAGTCGAGCCAAGGCTGGGTGCGTTCCTGGGGTCCTCACCTAAAAATTAAATAAATTACCGTCCTATTGATGGTGTGAATCTTAGCTGGGTTTTAGTCCGCTACAAGATACTCTGGTTTTCCTTCCACAACGCCAAAAAAGAAGTGCATATTATGTTGAAATACTATTTCTAAATTGGCCCTGTTTAGGTATCTGCGTGAGTAGACCCTATTATGAACTAGCACCATCCACAAATTGGGAATTTGATCATGTTGTGTTATGTTGTAACTTTGTTACTTTTGTTGTAATTGTACACAATATTCTTAGTTGAAACTGGAACCACAAATCCTTGGATCTCTACTTTTGTTGAGTGGTCAATTTACATTACCATGTGTAACTGGATAACAAAATAAGGGGGCAGGAGTCTTAGTGACATAATTTGCAGTTCCATGTGAACATTGAAACTGTACTGCCTCATCTGCTGTTAATTTTTGATGTTGTTCTATTACTAATGTGTATGTTTAGGAAGGAATGTGACACAGACATACACACTCATTTTCTACTGACCTCTCCAGTGAAGGTCTTTGTGGCAACAGGGTAGATCAGACTTCTTATTAGCAATTATCGTAAAAGATTAGTTTTGTATTTTTCTAGCCAAGATTAATCCATTTATCCATTTTCCAACCTGCTGAATCCGAACACAGGGTCACGGGGGTCTGCTGGAGCCAATCCCAGCCAACACAGGGCACAAGGCAGGGCCAATCCCGGGCAGGGTGCCAACCCACCGCAGGACACACACACACACCCCAAGCACACACTAGGGCCAATTCAGAATCACCAATCCACCTAACCTGCATGTCTTTGGACTGTGGGAGGAAACTGGAGTGCCCGGAGGAAACCCACGCAGACACGGGGAGAACATGCAAACTCCATGCAGGGAGGACCGGGAAGTGAACCCGGGTCTCTAACTCGAGGCAGCAGCACTACCACTGCGCCTCCGTGCCGCCCCAGCCAAGATTAATGTCATTTTTATTTTTTTAATAATAAGGAGTACATTCATTTGTTTTTATTTATGGTACTGTGAGTGCTTTGCAGAGTGGACGCAGAACCTCCACGTTTTTCCAAGTTCATTCTGGGGTTTGTCAGATATTTGTTCTTACTCCTACTGTGTTCAGTGCTTGCATGGACTGGGTGTGAGACAGGGTCGTGGGGGTCCAGCAGCTGCAGGGCATCTGTTGGTGAAGAAAGATTCATTGATCATGACTTTTTCAAAGATTCTGCGATCATTGTGGAGTCAATGGAGGCAGTAATTGGGGCTCTTGACAGGCTGAGCAAGGGAGTCTGAGTGCCCTGGATAAAAACCAACATCCAAGCCTTTAATGACCTCTTGGGTACAGCCATCAGCAGTGTTTCCGGAGAGAATATCAAACTTGTTGAGAGGTTTACTTAGCTTGGCAGCAGCATTCATGTCTCTGGTGATTCTTCCTATGAAGTCAGTAGACCAATTAGGAGAGCTGGGGGGGTTATGAGGTTGCCGGAAAGGGGTAAGTGGTGCTCCCAATATCTCTGCAAAAGGATGAGAGTCATCTTTCCAAGTCTTTAGAGTCCTGGTGCTGCCTGTTTTGCTGTATGGTTGTGAAACATGAATGCTGTCTAGTGACCTGAGATGAAGACTGAACTCCGTCGATACGGTGTCTCTTTGGAGAATCCTTGGGTACTACTGGTTTGACTTTGTGTTGAGCGAGCAGTTGCTCACCGAGTCCAAAATGAGGCACATTACTTGCATTATGATTGCACATCAGTTGTAGCACTATTGCCATGTGGTGTGATTCCCCGAGGGTGATTCAGCTCGTGGCTGGACTAGGCCAAGGGGATGCCCATGTAAACACCTGACTATGGCAGATAGAAGATCATTTCCAGGGGGTGGTACTGGACCGCGTGTCTACCAACCGGGATCCCAAGCTGTTTCATTGTGTGGTGGGTGCGGCAACACACTGTACCAGTACATGCCCCCCAACCTGATTGTTGCTGCACATTTGGATACCAGCTATGGATCTACTTGTGCCCTATTGCAAAATGATAACTTATGGTACCGTAATGCACTATAGAAATAAATGTTGTAAAGTTTGTGCAAAATGGGTTCACATAAAGCTTACTGATCTGCACAAGCCAACATCCGTTGGTGACATTCAGCATATTTCACTCAAAGAAATCTCATTACGGCACATTGTCCAACATTGATGCAATCCTGCAGAGCAGTGTTGATGTTCATTTGACCTTGGCTTCAACTAGACAAACAACAGTGTGTTGTATTCTGTCAGCTTCTATTCATTGTAGTTACCACGTAATTTCTGAATTGCCTTTACTTTTTGATTTACCCTGTGTAATAAACTCAGGGCGTCAGTGAGCCCCATACCCCAACACGATCACCAAAACACAGTCCTTTATCAAAAATAAACAAAGGTTTTATTTAAATACCTCCAAAAGTATCACCAGTACACACAAAACAGTGGCCTTTTTCTCTCCACAATATATTCTCTCACCACTGCACTGCCCTCCTCCAGTCAAGTGTTGCCTCTCTACCACGCAGCTCTGACTCTCCTGAGTAAGGGAGTGTGGTCCCTTTTATTACAGACCTGTGAGTACTTCCAGTACCAGGGCGATTGCCCAATGGAAGTACTGCTGGGTCACATGGAATTCCATGAGCAGGGAGCTTGTTTCACTGGAAAGCCCTCTTACGGCTCCCCGTGACCTCAGCAGGGCTACCCTGCCAAACTACATTTCCTGGCATGCCCTCCTGCCTTCCCTCTGGGTGGGGATATCCGGGACTACTGCCATCTAGCATGCTGTGGTAATAACAGTTCCCTGGCGATCTCTCTGCCTCTATAGGGGCTGTCCGTCCATTTCTTCCTTCCGGGTCTGCTTCCTTTCCTGGTTGGGATGTTCGTCCAGCCCGTGTGGCATCTACACCTGTTATTAATGGACTCACTCTTACTAAGTGTTTTAAATGCCATCCATCCATTATCCAACCCACTATTTCCTAACTACAGAGTCATGGGGGTCTTCTGGAGCCAATCCCAGCCAGCACTGGGCACAAGGCAGAAAACAAACCCTGGGCAGGGCGCCAGCCCACTGTAGGGCACACACACACACACCAGGGACAATTTAGGATTGCCAATGCACCTAACCTAACCTATGGGAGGAAACCGGAGCACCCAAAGGAAACCCACACAGACACGGGGAGAACATGCAAACTCAACGCAGGGAGGACCCGGGAAGCGAACCCAGGTCTTTTAACTGCGAGGCAGCAGCGCTACCGCTGCACCACCGTACTGCTTGTTTTAGATGCTTCCTCTGTAGTTAAAGTTATATTCACTAGATTTAGGAATTCACAAATAGTTTTTCATGAATAGCCTGCTATCCATTTCTGAGTTGTTAAATTCTGCACCAATTTCATTCTGTTTGACTTCAGCAGCTGCTTCTTCATTTCAGGTAAAACTACAGCTACTGTCATCTTGGCCTCCTAGTAGTTCCTGCTAAAATAGCATAGAAGGCCTTAATCTTTACATTTGTAGAGATTGCAGGGAAGCAAAGATTCACAACATTTGAAGACAGCGATTTGTTTATTTTATTGTTGGCACCCGAGGGACACACTCAGCCTTAACATGGCATGCACATATTCACACACAGAGACACTCAAAGAATAGATAAATAGTAAATAATATATTAATCAAGTAATGAAAAGAACAAACAATATTACACATTAACACTTCGTGACATGTGAGTCCCTGTCTTGTACACCAAAACATGAGTCTGAATCTCAGTACTTTCGCAAAACTAACTTTATTCAACTTGAAACAGGAATAGCACGATTATTTATTGTAGCGGGATCTACCACTCTCTTATACATAGACTCAGTAATCAGACAGGGCTGTAGCCAAGCAATACTGTTCCCTGCATTTATAATGTACCTTGCATCACCCATCGATGACAAGAGGTTATAGCGCGACTGCAGTCACCTTGGATTTGCTTTTGGGGCAAGCTGCTACAGTGCTGGGTGTCTGTGGTTGCCCTGGCAATGGAGAAGCTATCTTTTAAAGATGAGGCAGTTGCACTTTGGGATGCTCTTCGACATGTCTTCCCATTGGGGGAGTCCCAAAAGAGTTTAGAAACCTTGTAACATATGCAAAAACCTTCCCTAGTTACCCAATGGTGATTAATTATATACACAACATAGTAAACAATAAACTCTTAACAGCAAATTCCAACACAAACTACTATAGCAGGGGCAAATGATGATGATGAATATATGTGAAATGAAAATCCCAGTGAACAACCTTCTGAAACAAATGTAAGGTGAGGATTTGAGATGATTGAGAGTGCTGCCTAAATGAAAACAAAGCCAAACCAAGAGAAATCCACACCGACTATTAAGCCTAAAATAGCATAAACATTCAGACGAAACTGTAATCCAGGGTAGTGGTAGTTGTAACCTAGTGTCGTGTGTGATGAGTAGAAACAAAAACTGAAAGGTGATTGTAATCTCTTCTGCATCTTTTTGGCTCCTTTTTAAAGAGCCCGTCTGTTTAATCTTCTTCCAGGCAGCTCTACCGCCCTCTGAATGTGCTTAATAGCGTTTTACTGCTGAGGCTGCTGGGAGATGTATTCTGTTTTAACACTAGAATTACCAAAGCCTACAAAAAAACTTGTAAATCCGGCCCACCTTAAATCCCTTCTCACCTCACCATAAGTGTCTTTTGTCTTGTAAATGTGCCGGTCAAGACAAGTAACAAGCAGCCTACAATTCCATCCCCCCACCACCGCAGAACTTGCCCAAAGTCCTCCCAGTTTATGCCTTGATTATCTGGGAGTGAAGTGCTGGAGTTTTAGAGTGGAAATAATAGATCGTTATTTGGAATACATGCATTTCATGTGTGTTCCATTTGTACAATAATCCATGTAAACACATCGCTAAAACAGAAACTTTTTTCATATTTCAGTAATAAATGACAAAATGTAGGCATAAACTATATCATGTGTTAACACTAGAATTACCAGAGCCTACGAAAAAACTCGTAACTCCGTCCCACCTTAAATCGCTTCTTAAAATCGTTCACAGCTCTCCACCAGCGTCTTTTGTCATCTAAATGTGCTGATAAAAATCAGGCTGCAAGCAGCCGGCTATTCCACCCCCCCACCGAATTAGAACATGCACAAACTTCTCCCAGCTCATGCCTTGATTGATTATCTGGGAGTGAAGTGGAGTTTTAGAGTGGAAATAATAGATCATTATTTGGAATACACGCATTTCATGTGTGTTCCGTTTCTACAGTAATCCGCGTAAACACATTTTTAAACCAGAAACGTTTTTCATATTGTAGTAGTAAATGACAAAATGTAAGCATAAACTATATAATGTATGAAGCCTGAAGTCCAAATATCAAACACTTCCACAAAAGGTACAAATATAACAGAACAAGTATGCTTTTATTCAAAAATATAACTGCAGAAAAAAAGCCACCTTAGCATGCCATATTAACACATATTTACTACAGCTGCCACGATAGCGTAATGGTATCAGCCGCTGACTAGTATCCAAAAGGTCATGAGTTCGATCCCACATGGTTCAGTTTTGAGAAGTAAACTGCTCTTATTCTTAATATTTTAGAATAAAAACATGCATTTGATTTCAGTGTGTAACAGCCAATGTAATTTATGATACTTGTAAAGTTTTTTTTTATTCACCTTTCATTCTCAGTCTCAGTCGTGTTCAGGATCCTTCCCTACCCCCAATCTGAGAATGCTGTTTTCACATAAAGATGCGCTGTAGCTCTGCAGCATACTTGTGACTGCATTCTCGTACCAATGCTTGCGAACTGAAGTGTCAGCGTGCACTTTTCGTGGCATTACACGTCTGTTTTTTTGAGCATGCCCGTGTCGCTCAAACACAGGAACATATGTTGGTGTACAAGAATAAAAACAAGTGCACTTTTATTCTAGACTATAAGTGAAGAAAAATAAAGCAAGTTACAGTAGGCGGTTGATACGACAGCTTGCGTGGTACAATGCTAAGAACTGCTGATTTCCGATCCATGCTATATAAAATCATCACATTCAAATATTAAAAATTCCCACACACCCTTTCTACATTCACGACATGTGTACTTGTTGCAGTGTACACATCTCTCTGTGCTGTGGTTCCTATTACACTGAATGAGCACCTCACATTGTACTTTCTTCCCTATATAAATAACATTCAAAGTATAGCGTCTCCAAATAAATCTCATTTGAGTTCTAGCGCGTCTTTATGTGAAAACAGCATTGTCAGATTGGGGGGGATTGTGAACGCGACTGAGAGAATGGAACTGAATTAAAAAAAAAAAAAGCTAACCTTTACATTTATCATGCATTTACACTGGCTCTTACAGACTGACTGAAATCAAATGTATGTTTTTATTCTAAAATAGTTAAGTACATGCAATATTATTTGAAAACAAACAGCGTCCGATCGGGTTTGAATACACGCTGCGACGCTGAACTCCCTGTCTATCTACATAGTAATAACAGTAATTTTATTATTATATAGGAGCTTCCCTGTCTGCCTATCATATAGTGCCTTTCCTTCCTACCTATCTATATATCTATCCCCTTAGCTGTTTTTTATTTATCTATCATACAGTGCCTTCCCTGTTTATTTATATATCTAGTGCCTTCTCTGCCTGTTTGTCTGTCTGATTGCATATAGCGCTGAACTTACTGCTCTGTACTATTCTGTCATCTGCATGTCCTGGAGTACAAAAGAAACAGCACCATACAGCAACATGTGCGAACTGGCAAGATCGGGGAAAAAACACACGGTCACTGATTACAAACCGCAAAATGAATGAAAGAGACAATATATGTATAAACATCATCGCACTAATGCAATATTATTTGAAAACGAATAGCGTCAGATCGGGTTTGAATATGCGCCCGATCTGACGCTGTTCGTTTTCAAATAATATTGCATGTACTGTGCGTTGAAACTGCTGCACTGAATAAATTCAGTTCCATTCTCGCAGTCGCGTTCACGACATCCCCAAACCATCTGACAATGCTGTTTTCACATAAAGACGCGCTAGAACTCAAATGAGATTTATTTGGAGACGCGCTATACTCGAATGTGATTTATTTGGAGACGCGCTATACTCGAATGTGATTTATATAGGGAAGAAAGTACAATGTGAGGTGCTCATTCAGTGCACGGATCGGAAATCAGCAGTTCTTAGCATTGCACCACGCAAGCTGTCGTATCAACCGCCTACTGTAACTTGCTTTATTTTTTCTTCACTCATAGTCTAGGATAAAAGTGCACTTGTTTTTTATTCTTGTACACCAACATATGTTCCTGTGTTTGAGCGACACGGGCATGCTCAAAAAAATAGACGTGTAATGCCACGAAAAGTGCACGCAGGCACTTCAGTTCGCAAGCATTGGTACGAGAATGCAGTCACAAGTACGCTGCAGAGCTACAGCGCACCTTTATGTGAAAACAGCATTCTCAGATTGGGGGTAGGGAAGGATCCTGAACACGACTGAGAATGAAAAGTGAATAAAAAAAAAACAAACTAACCTTTACAAGTATCATAAATTACATTGGCTGTTACACACTGCAATCAAATGCATGTTTTTGTTCTAAAATATTAAGAATAAGAGCAGTTTACTTCTCAAAACTGATCCATGTGGGATCGAACTCATGATCTTTTGGATACTAGTCAGCAGCTGATACCATTACGCTATCGTGGCAGCTGTAGTAAATATGTGTTAATATGGCATGCTAAGGTGGCTTTGTCTGCAGTTATATTTTTCAATAAAAGCATACGTGTTTGATATTTGGACTTCAGGCTTCATACATTATATAGTTTATGCTTACATTTTGTCATTTACTACTACAATATGAAAAACGTTTCTGGTTTAAAAATGTGTTTACACGGATTACTGTAGAAACGGAACACACGTGAAATGCGTGTATTCCAAATAATGATCTATTATTTCCACTCTAAAACTCCACTTCACTCCCAGATAATCAATCAAGGCACGAGCTGGGAGAAGTTTGTGCACGTTCTTAGTCGGTGGGGGGATGGAATAGCCGGCTGCTTGCCGCCTGATTTTTATCAGCACATTTAGATGACAAAAGACGCTGGTGGAGAGCTGTGAACGATTTTAAGAAGCGATTTAAGGTGGGACGGAATTACGAGTTTTTTCATAGGCTCTGGTAATTCTAGTGTTAAGCAGTGCTGGTACACATGGTTCATATTTTGTGTCCTGGGTGTGCTGTTATGTCATTCCCTAAAATTTTGGAAATAGTAAATTAAGGCACCATGTCTTTGACTTGTACAGAGCTGAGGGAACAAGACCTTCTGGCATTGTGAAAAATCGTCAAAATAGAAAAGATATGCCAAAAACATAGTATATATGAAGAAGGCAAACATTTGAGAATGGAATAAAAAAGAGAAAATGTGCAGGTCACACAGGCCTCAAGTATTGCTCAACGAAACTCCCATCCCCAAACAACTCACCAAAACCAGTTAAAATCCCCACTACTAAGTTTTTTAATAAAAATTAACAAAGGTGTAAGGTGCTGTACAACTCATTCACATGCATACCCCATACAGGCATATCAATTTAAAGATAAAAAGAAAAGTCAGGAGCATACCAACAAAACCTTCCTCACTGATTTAAATTATAGCCACCAAATAATCCAGAAGTTAAACATCTCCTATTACAAACCAAAGTGATGGCCTACCCTACTCTCCCATCAATCTATACCTCCTGGGAACAGAAAAGTGTATAATAATAATTTGAGAAACATTAGGCTTAGGGGAAAATACAGAATAACAGTGTTTGTGAGGACTGCAGGGTGATGGGGAGATAGTGTCTGTGGCACTTCAACTGTGGGGCACATGTGCATATTTAATGCAATTTTATGTGGTAAATGAAGTTCAACTTGAAAAATACTGAAATTTATCCTTTATCAGCAGCTTAAGGTGTGTGGAGTCCCTCTAAGTTTACACTCTATGGCAGTGTTCAATCATTGGTACAAGGTTAGGACAATGAACAGACATTGTGCTAGGGCTGGACGATTTTCTTTGATTAAATTGTTCAATTTGAACAATACATTTGAAACCAGTGTTCAATTGCCTTTTTTTGTATACACGTGAACAGTTACTTTAGTTTGATTGACTGGTCATATGTGTACAATCAAAACATTAATGCAAAGAATAGACAAACAGATCTTCTCTTAAGAATGAGCTAGGTCCAAAGTCAGTTGTTTGGAATTACAGTTGTGCTTGAAAGTTTGTGAACCCTTTAGAATTTTCTATATTTCTGCATAAATATGACCTAAAACAACATCAGATTTTCACTCAAGTCGTAAATGTAGATAAAGAGAAACCAGTTAAACAAATTAGACACAAATATTATACAGTACTTGGTCATTTATTTATTAAGGAAAATGATTAAATATTACATATTTCTGAGTGGCAAAAGTATGTGAACCTTTGCTGTCAGTATCTGGTGTGACCCCCCTTTGCAGCAATAACTGCAACTAAACATTTCCGGTAACTTTTGATCATTCCTGCACACCGACTTGGAGGAATTTTAGCCCATTCCTCCGTACAGAACAGCTTCAACTCTGGGATGTTGGTGGGTTTCCTCACATTCACTGCTCGCTTCAGGTCCTTCCACAACATTTCGATTGGATTAAGGTCAGGACTTTGACTTGGCCATTCCAAAACATTAACTTTATTCTTCTTTAACCATTCTTTGGTAGAACGACCTGTGTTCTTAGGGTTGTCTTGCTGCATGACCCACCTCTTGAGATTCAGTTCATGGACAGATGTCCTGACATTTTCCTTTAGAATTATCTGATATAATTCAGAATTCATTGTTCCATCAATGAAGCCGTCCTGGCCCTGATGCAGCAAAACGGGCCCAAACCATGATACTACCACCACCATGTTTCACAGATGGGATAAGGTTCTTATGCTGGAATGCAGTGTTTTCCTTTCTCCAAACATAACGCTTTTCATTTAAACCAAAAAGTTCTATTTTGGTCTCATCCATCCACAAAAATTCTTCCAATGGCCGCCTTGTTTGTCCACATGATCTTTAGCAAACTGTAGATGAGCAGCAATGTTTTTTTTGGAGAGCAGTGGCTTTCTCCTTGCAACCCTGCTATGCACACCATTGTTGTTCAGTGTTCTGATGGTGGACCCATTAGCCAATGTGAAAGAGGCTTTCAGTTGCTTAGAAGTTACCCTGGGGTCCATTGTGACCTTGCTGGCTATTACATGCCTTGCTCTTGGAGTGATCTTTGTTGGTTGACCACTCCTTGGGAGGGTAACAATGGTCTTGAATTTCCTCCATTTGTACACAATCTGTCTGACTGTGGATTGGTGGAGTCCAAACTCTTTAGAGGTTTGTAACCTTTTCCAGCCTGATGAGCATCAACAACTCTTTTTCTGAGGTCCTCAGAAATCTCCTTTGTTTGTGCCATGATACACTTCCACAAACGTGTTGTGAACGACAGACTTTGATAGATCCCTGTTCTTTAAATAACACAGGGTGCCCACTCACACCTGATTGTCATCCCATTGATTGAAAACACCTGGCTCTAATTTCACCTTCAAACTAACTGCTAATCCTAGAGGTTCACATACTTTTGCCACTCACAAATATGTAATATTCGATCATTTTCCTCAATAAATAAATGACCCAAGTATAATATGTTTGTCTCATTTGTGCAACAGGTTTCTCTTTATCTACTTTTAGGACTTGAGTGAAAATCTGATGATGTTTTAGGTCATATTTATGTAGAAATATAGAAAATTCTAAAGGGTTCACAAACTTTCAAGCACAACTGTAATCTGGATATAAAACATCAGAAGTTGAATAAACTATTGAAAAGCAAAGTTTGCAAAAAGACAATCACAGTTAACAGTGTCAGCATAATTTATTTCAGCATTTAAAGCAGAAACAGCCAAATGTTAATAGTGCAAGAAAACATGGGACGAAAATAAAGCCTGTCCCCAAATTACAGCTTTACCATATTATTTGCCCTGCTACAGCATGCACCACAAAAGGTGCACTCTCCATTATATGTTCTGTAAGATTGTGTGATTACATTAGGAGCAAAGCATACCTTGTCTGGGGCCAGGGGAATGACTACACCTTGTTACCTTGCAACAGTGGCCAAGCTTTGGTGGAGGAGAAAAAAATGAGGAAGCTGTCTGAAATGGGTAGTTGGAGGGCTATCAGACCACATTTGGACACAGTGACTTCTCTATAGGCTGGTTACTCCAGATACCCATAGTCATAGCCGGCCCGTGGCTTAGATGACCTAAGCAATCATCTAGGGCCCCAAGCATCCCTGTGGGGGTAGTGCACTGGTTGCAAAAAAGATATTTTTTTTTTAGCTGCAGTACAGCCGTGGCACCAAGTGCCACGTGTAAGTACAGAGAAGAACTAAAACTTATCAGCACTTTGTGTCCTGTGTGGCTGTTACAGGTGGGGTCGCCAATGAACCTGTTAGTTTTCACAAAGCTCAGTATGGCCATATTCCTCTAACTCGGGGACTGCAAGGTGTCCTCTACTGAAAGGTGTGGAAGGTCACTGGTCACTTTTCAGTCTGGTACTGCTGTTGTCATATGATAACAGACTAATATGGTCTCCTGTTTGTAAATGATACATGCATTCCAGTTCCAAATGCCATATGAGATTACAGAGAAGAAAAAAAGAATAGACGAGCAATAGTAACAGTTTGTAAATATCATATTACTTATATTTTAGTACTAATGAATAACAACAGAGATGCAGAATACACAGCTAATCAGCAGCTCTACTCAGGGCATTCTAAAATGCAGGTTTTTAATGTAGTCTACTAACACATATAATTGCTTTCTGTTATCACTATTACTTTTAAATATGACTCATTGTTACAAAACTAATAAAAAATGTAATAGCATACTCTTGGATAAAGTAAATAAAAATGTGAAATGCTCCAACTTTAATAAAGTTAACTTAGTTGCCGAATGCACCTGAATTGATATGTCATGCATACAGGTGGGCAAAATGGTAAAAGTGATTATATTTAGGTTGGAGATGTTTAATTGGTTTGCGCTTATAGAGTGACCTTTTATCTTTTCATTCTGCAGGTGGATGGCAGCTTTCAACTGATTGACAGCTAGTGGTATATTCTTACCTATCTAAGCGAAGACACTGCAATAAGATATAAAACACACACAGTTGCAACCACGGCCCAGATTAATAATATCTATCTTCAGTTGCTAGCTCTTAAATTATTTTATTAGGTAATCTACAGCAAGGATTTCTGTTCACTACGTAATACTTTTCGAGAAAAGAATCATTTCATTTCGTACAAAGAGAACTGATCTGAAAATTATTTAAGTAAATAATTGGAAATCTCCATTTCTCACATGTGAGAAATAAAACAGGACCAGGACTGCTAATAGTTCTATTAGCAGCTGCTGCTAATGTTTGTCATTAAAAAATTAAAAAAGATTGTTCCCCCACTGTTATTCATATGAGGTCTCATGCATTTTTTCTAGCAGCAGGCTTTTCACGTTCACTGCTTGATAACTCTGATCATCATTGTTTGTTTCAAGAGAGAGGCATTTATGAAATAGCAAGAAGAACATAGAAATTTGGGCAAAGCCATTCAAAATTAACTAGTTAATTCCATAAGTAAGAAGATAACTGAGCATATAGTGAGTGACATCAAGCAGCCCATGTATTACTCAATTATTTGGATTGCACATCTGATGATGGCCATAAAGAGCAAACAATGCTAATTATAGTAATTGTCACATTGGAGCAAGTACCCAGCATTTAAGAGCACTTTATGGGATTCTTTCCAGCAACAGAGATTGCAGGAGAATTTTTTTTTCTTCCTTGCCCTGGGCAGACTTGAGGAAATAAATATTCTTTCTTTTGATGACTGTAGGAGCAATCATGCAGTATGATATTGGTACCAACATAAAGGGGAAGCACAAAAGTGCGAAGGCCAGACTGCTACAAAAGTCTCTGATTTTTTTGTGTCATGTTCTGCCCACACCCTAAATTTAGTGGTAGCAGATGCAGCCAGAAGCTGAAAAGATGCCATTGCCTTCTTTGGACACCTGCTTCTTTTCAGCTGCACTTCAAAGGTGGACCATCTTGATGAAACCTATAAATATCACAGTACATTGTTTCATTGTACTAATTAGAGCACCACAGCAACACCTTGCCTAGGGCCCCAAAATTGTTAGGGCCAGCCCTGCCTTTAGTTATAATAATGGAATGAAGCTGGCTGTTCTCTGCAAGCTAAACTTTTTTTAAAAGAAAAAAGCAAGGTATTAAGAACATATAGGAAAGATCAGTGAAAGCTATAATAAAGGTTTAAAGAAATGTCCCTGTAGGTGACAGGCCACAGGGAAGAAGAATGACAGCTGCAAATGTAAAAAAAAATTACAAAAAGAAAAGAACCAAAACGTTTGCACTAAATGAAGCATATTTTATTTTTTATTTTGCATCTTTTCCAATTAACACAAATAAGTTTTTGAATTTCTAGGAACGATACAGTTGTTTACAATTTGCAAAATGTGGACAACCTTGTCATTTTGTGTTTTATTTAGGAAAAAAATAGTTGAAAGTGATTTCTGTGATGAAACATTCAAATTATAAACTGTTCTTATGTTAAAAAATCCAGGTTTTATGTTTTTGCCATAATGCCTAGCCATACATCATGACTTCTGCTTATTTCCTGTAAATTACTTAATTTGGAGTTTGGCACTGAGCTTTGATCTAATTTTCCTAGAGTCTGACCAAAGCACTTAGTGAGCTAACTTAATAGCAGTTTTATTTTTTTCCTTTTTAATTAATATTTCAATAAAGCTGTCCTTGGCTTTCTCGGAAGCTTATTTGTAGAGAAACTTCTGTGGTAAGAAGCTGTTTGATAAGTACATTTTCATGTCTGTAAAGAAAGAAGCCATAATAACATTGCCACTAATGGTGAAGTTATTATACCACATGTTCTTTACAGGGCTGGCTAGCTCAGAATGAGCTTTTCTTGTTGAGGATATTGTCTCCAGATAATTTATTGTATTTTTTTTTTTTATTATATTTGTGAAGTAAAATTGGGATAATGAAATGCAGAAAGAAAAACAAGAAGTGTAAGTAAGGGATCATCTATCCTGGCTTGGGTCCATCGGTGGCAGAGGTCTTATGATCTCATTCCCCAGTTAGATTATAATTCATTCAACATTCTCAAAACCATTGGAGGGTCAGAAACAATCCCAGCAGTACTGGGTGCAAGCCATTAGAATTAATTATAATATATGAAAAAATCTGTCCTGTTTCTCTATGGTTTCAAAAACAGTTTAAAAGTTTTAATTGCAATGTAGAAATAGCCACAGTTTTAAAGTAAGCAATAATCAACATCATTCCTTCCTTCCCTCCTCCTTTTAAATAATGATTTGGGCATATACTTCGGAACACCATGTTGTTTCAAGTATGCCTCAAATCACCCAATGCCTGCAGGAAAGGAGTGGGATTCTTTTTCAGAATTTAAACACTGGTGCCATTTCAGGTATTAGGTTATTCCTGCTAGGCAACCAATTCAAAACACTAACAGAAATATAGATGAGAGCCTTAGGGGAATGGTTTTAAAGATAAATAAAAAGCCTGAAAAGAAAGGGTTGTGCTGAAAAGATGTAGTAGTCTTCCTAACGAAGATGAGTAAACAGAATTATTGTAAATATTTAAATTATTGTAGTACTATCTGGTTGTTTATGTTTTGTTTAAATGTGAACAGTGTTGTATTTGTATACTGTGACATACAAGCACCATGTAGATTTTTAAAGCAAAGAATTTTACATCTGGTTCACAGCTGGTAGGTTAATCGATCTAGGAAGGTTGTTTCTGAAAATACTGTGAAACTGCTCTTGTAAGAAGACATATGTAGGAAGTTTCATAGGGAATTCATTCTTGTTATATTTAAGGAATAACTTGTGTAAATAAATAGTACAATTTTTAAGATATGACAGGTGGCATAATAGACCATTATGCTGAACAATGAACTTTAGCTTATTCAATTGGCTATTCGAATTCTGTAGTAATGTTGAAATGAAACTTGATTTTAAAAATATCTTTAGAAACCGCAAAAATGTTAAACTTTTTTGTTATAAAAAACAGTTTTGTCTATTAAAAGAATTAGTCTCTTTTATGTATTTTCATTTCATATGTTTACACTGTTTTTGGATTAAAACTAGGAATTTAGTCTCATTTTTCTTTCAGTAATAATAGAAATCAGAAAACTTTGTTTCAATTGAAACTTGGCCTATAACTGAAAACTGTTCAATGTCATTACAAAGTACAATTGTCTGGCTGTGTTAAAAATACGGAGTTTACCTTGGCCAATTAAAGTAGTTAATTGCAAAATGTTTTGATCAGGAAGCATTAAGTGTTTCCATATATAATGTAATGACCATGCAATTTTCGTGTTTTCTCTATCTTGGTAAAGGCTATATCACATTATCGGACTTTTCCAGCAAATTTCAGTCATTGCGGTCATTTACATGATATTTGCAAATTGGAGGCAGTTGAAGCCGGTTGCTTAATGTGACATGACTCACTATGACTAGCTGGCAACTTGTTCCAATAAAATGAAACGTGTTTGACTTTGCCTTTAGTTTTATGGATGGCTATGTAGATCTATGAGCTGACAATCAGTAAATGCTCACCCGAATTTGCAGTGCAGTGACAAGGAAAAAGAAACACACAATATATCAAATATTCTAATCAATATTTAAGAAAAATCAATATGCAAAAGTCAATATCGTGATATTTAGAACTTTTATTTGATATTCCACAACTTCTTCTGAATGTTTAATAAAATTCACAAAGTCTCCACTGTTCTTTCAAAGTGTGACTGTGTCAACTCTGCCCATGATTATTAGCGGTGGACTATGAGCGTGAGTAAAACCAAAATGGATCAAGTAACAGAAAAGGAAGAGTTTAGAAGAGATAGAAGAGATTTTTTTGCAAAAGGTTTGGCTTTCCATGGGCTGACAGTCAAATATCTACACTAACCAAGAAGTTGCATAACAACAGAATTCAGATGTCTGGGCAGCGTTAATCCTTGTTTTAACACTGTTTCTGAAATATTGCAGTGTAAACAGCAGCCTTTGTAGTTTTGTTATGAATGAATAATTAATCAGTGTTCATGTATTACTTTCTCCTGCATGCCCCATAGGTCTTCTGCTTAACTATTTGCTATGCACCTTGGCCAGAGGACTTTAGCAGTGTGGACATTCACAATAAATGCTCTTTTAGTCCTGTGTCTGTGTGGCCCCCTTAGCAACTCCTGCGAGCATGTTTTATTACCAGATTCTTCATGTATCCTCACTCCCTGTGACATAGCCTGAAGCCACCTTGGGAGCATGTTCCTCTCAGGTCTGGACCCAGAAGTGCTACACTGGATTGTCCTGGTGATCTTTAAATCTGTTAAGGTTATTTGAATAAGTCAAATATACAACCATATTACAAGTATGTTGTGAGCGGAGATTAGGATAGTAGGATAATAAAATATCAATTAGTGAAGTAAAAATCTGTGATTGTTACACTGACAGACTTTCATAGTGAGATGTCACTTCATTGTTCATTGTTATTGACAATTATTGTAAAGTTTGTTCTATTTCCACTGAAAAAATGATTGTGAATTCAATGGAAACTTAAGTAGAGAAGATATAAAATAAAAATGGTTGGTTGGAAAAAACATGTTATTTGAGTTTTTCCTTTGAGGCACAGCTATTCATGAAATTATAATTTTAAAAAAGCTATTTTCCTTTGCTAATATTTAATATTGTTGTGAGAAAATATGCCAGGTTTTGGGCTTTGTATGGAAAACATGTATATACTATACATGTCTACGTGATAATTATCATCAATATTTAAGGTGTTTTGAGATCATATCAAGCAATAATGAATATTACATTTTTAGTCAAAATAACTGCAATAATTTAAGTCCATATCACCCAGCCCTAATGACTGTACTGGAAACTCGGCACTCAGTTGTTAAATCTGACACAGGCAGTGCTTTTCAGTCATATAAACTGACACGGTCTTGTGATGAAATCGGCGACTGCAGTTTGCAAATATGATATACATCATGACTAGAAGTTACGTAATGTGCCATCAGCTTAAATGGGTGCATATCCGCATATTACTGTGTAATGGTCCTGTGTACTGGACAGGAACGGAGTATGTGCTGTGGAAGTTCCCACTTTGATTCTTGTCTGCATTTACTTTGTTTCTAGTATGTGGAAATGCCTGTGGAATGGAAGAAGCTCCAGAAAGTTCTTGGTACATGATAGCAGCGACACTCTTTATACAGGTTAAATCCCGTTATAGCAAATACTGAAGTCAAAAATTTTCAGAGTAAAAAACAATATTTATGCGCCTAGATGAACAGTCATAGGACATCATGTTAAATAAATCTCATTTTAAAAAATGTAAATCTCAGTATAACAAACTTTTTTTGACCAAAGATAATAATGTTGCTCCTACATTTTCTGCGGCAAGTCTTGGGAACCCTGCAACAGGTTGTCTTCAAGAGAGAGACAGTCTGTTGCAAAATTTATGGTCTCTGGCAGGCTGGGTGAGAGGGTGGATGCGACGTCATGCACATAGCTGAATTCTGGGTCAGTACTCCACTAAGCATCTGCGTGGGTAGTTGTGTCATGTGCGGAAACCGTACTTTTCAAAGTTGTCTTTGAGATGAACAAAAAAGGGAGAAACAGCATCATTTTGAGCCAAAAGAAAAAATTAAGAATCCTGGAAAAAATTTGATTCCGGAATGAAGAAAAATGACGTGGACAAAGCATTTTAGAATTGCACTTCATCTTCGTTTTCATTCTGTGTTCGTACCTATATTTCTACTTTAAAAAGTACATCTAATGTCTCATTTTCATTCTGTATTTTCATACATGTATTTCTATAAAAAAAAGTAACATCTAACATCTCATTTTTAAATAAAATATTTTTTGCAGTTTAAGAAACACTGTTTTTGATACAGGTATTGTCAAGCTTGGGTCACAAAGTGGCACAAGAGACAGGAAGATGAGTCCAGGTTTCCAAGGAAAATACAGGTACTTTATAGAGAAGGCAGGTACAGTCTCAAGACATCATTCAGAATGGGTGCAGTTAAGAGCTGTGGCACAGGTGATTTTCTTGCTTTAGCTTCCATCTTCAGGCTAGAAGAACTCCGGTGGCTCGGAATCACCGCTGTGGCAGACATGGTCCAGAGAAAACTGATCAGGAGAGTGTAAGGAAGAGCAGATCAAATCCCAGTGTTTAAAGTTAAACATTGTGCGACAAGCACACTATGTGGTAAGCCTGATCGTACAGAGGACAACCAATTGCTTTGCCCTTGGTTTACTGTTTACCTAGTGTAGCAGAGCAGCTACGAAGCTGTCTTTGCATCACTGCTGTTAGAAATGGAAATCACCAGCAGCCCCAGTCACAACACTATATGTATTCTCCCCATATTCTTTGCAACAAAACTTCCATTATACCGAAATATTTGTATGGTCTCGTGAGCTTCCTTTCCTAATGGGATTACACGTGAATATAAAAAGAGAGTTGGTACTCTATATCACTGGTCACATTCAAAAGAGCTCTTCAGCCTCAAGGGCACAAGACAAAACTGCTTCATTATGTAATGCAAATTGTAGTATATATAAAAAAAAACCCACTGTGGATCTACCTATATATAAAAGCACAAATTTACAAAAACCTGTGGAGGTAACTTGACTTGAATAACCGAGGTATTTAAAATACAGCATTAATGATGAAAATCATAGTTCATTTTTTGTAAAATACTACTGTAGATGTGTGATAACTTGTTACTCTGCCTTGCACTCAGTGTTACAATTGACTCAGTGCGTTTGAGAATTATTAGATGCTTTTAAAGCTGGCAATCTCCGGAGCAGAATTTCGCATACTATACATGGTAACATCTCAATGAGTTATGGGGACTGCTGAAATTTAAAAATCAAGCCTAGCAAAATACCCGCGCTCTCAAGCAGCGGAGAAGTAGTGTGTTAAAGAAGTAATGAAAAAGAAAAGGAAATATTTTGAAAATAACGTAACATGATTGTCAATGTAATTGTTTTGTCACTGTTGTGAGTGATGAGTGTTGCTTTCATATATATATAATATATATATACACACACACACAAACATATAAACATATATACACACACACACACATAATATATATATATATAGATAGATAGATAGATATATATATGATAGATATATATATAATATATATATATATATATATACACACACATATGTACACATACATCCACATATACAGTATATATACACTAGCAAAATACCCGCGCTTCGCAGCGGAGAAGTAGTGTGTTAAAGAAGCAATGAAAAAGAAAAGGAAACATTTTGAAAATAACGTAACCTGATTGTCCATGTAATTGTTTTGTCACTGTTGTGAGTGATGAGTGTTGTTGTCATATATATATATATATATATATATATATATATATTTACACACACACACACATAAACATATATATATATATATATACATATCTATACATATACACATATATATATATCTACATATATACACACAAATACATATATATATACATACATACATACACACACATATATAAACATATATATACATATCTACATATATACACACACAGCTATTTCGTATCAGTGCAATACGCTGTTTGTTAAAACGGTTGACTCCCGCTCTTACGTGCAATAACAAATCAAATCATTCAGTTGTCTTTGCTCATATGTCATTTTAGAGCTGGACGCCTGGCATCTTTTTTGGCCACAAGTTTGTTTCTGTTTGGTGTGAGGTTCTGTGTTGTGGAGATTCTCAGGATGGATTGCAGGTGCTCATCAGTGAGGCGACTCCTGTGTGCTGTTTTGTTAGTCTTTATCACTGACAAGAGCTTCTCACACAGATATGTGCTACCAAACATGCACAAGGTTCGAGCCGCATGTAGACGGACTTTTTTTGTTCTTCAAAGTCACCAAAGCGCCGTGCAAACTCAGTGCGCAATAACTCTAGCCGCAATAACTTGCAGCATCATAAGGTAGACTTGATTAACGCGGTAAGTGTTCGGCAAGGCAGCTGAAGCGCTGCATTATGGGATCTGTAGTTTATTGTGTTACCAGCGCTTCATATACCCGGGCCATTAAAAACAATAATACAGTATATAAAATGATCTCGCGGGCGGATATAATTACACGCGGACGGATGTGGCCATGCCCTTGAGTTTGACACATATGGACTAAATAAAACTTGAAAAGATATATTTTTTCAAATGTGATCGCGCAATTCAGATAGAGTTGACGCACTACAGCCTGCATGCCTCAATGAGTCATCCTCCTCGCTCTTACTTTTTACCGTTCATCTAATGAATACACTGAGTATGGCTTTACCAAAACAATCATTGATGCGAATAAAGTATCCATTATACAGTATGTATACATATATATATACCCGTGTATACAGAGGAGAAGTAGTGTGTTAAAAAAGCTAGAAAAAGAAAAGGGAACATTTTAAAAATAACGTAACATGACTGTCAATATACAGTATTTGTTTTGTGAGTGTTACTGAGTGTTGCTGTCATCAAGGATTTGATTATCATTATTTCTTTCAATCAGGTTCGTATTTGTAGGATGTGTTGTGTTCAAATTACATTCCGTGTTTGTCAATCTTTGTAAAGATGACAGGTTTCATTCATCGATTCGTTTCTTACTGCATCAATAAACAGCTCGTCTTCTTCTTTATCTGAGACCTGACACACTGCATGCACAAGTTTTTTTTACACTGTCTTCCTTTAGCGGACATTGACTTGTTCCACCGTGTGCTTTGTTTCCGCAGTAGTTGGATTTATGAATATGCTTATCAGACGCTTCATATTTTTGCTGCCTTTTCAATTGTGTATTTGGTTTTGTTCAGCGCTCTTTGGAACTGTTGCCTTTTATCTGTGCACTGCGTCAGTTCACGTGAGCCGCTCGGTGTACATGCATCGAAGGTTCCCAGCTGTGCTGGTGCCATCTCGTGCTATGTCCATAGCTGTATTTAATGTTACCTTAGTCCTGGCACTTAAAACTTTCTCTCGCAGTTTCGCTGAGTTTGTGTCAAACACCACCCTGACCATCTCATCTTCCTCTCCATAAGCACAGTCCTTCACCCGTGAATATTTACCCGTGGCAGTTTGCTATTGGATTGCCGCTGACGGACGGCCTTATATGGGCAGGCACTAAATTACAAACGCCAGCGGTAGCCTGTCTATGAACTTAATTTAAAGTGTAGGTTTACATCGTGCTTTGTTTCCGAAGTAGCAGAACTCATGAATATGGTTGTATATGTCACTCGCTTCGCTTCTTATTGTTTCGCTGCCTTCTCAATTATATAATGCATGTTTTCTTGGCGCTTTTTGAGGTCTTCCTGGTTTTCTATGTACTGCGTGATTACGTGGGAGGCGTGATGATGTCACACGAAACTCCATACGGCGTTGAAGCTCATCTCCATTACAGTAAATGGAAAAACTGCTTCCAGTTATGACCATTACGCGTAGAATTTCGATATAAAACCTGCCCAACTTTTGTAAGGAAGCTGTAAGGAATGAACCTGCCAAATTTCAGCCTTCCACCCACACGGGAAGTTGGAGAATTAGGAGTGAGTGAGTGAGTGAGTGAGTGAGTGAGGGCTTTGCCTTTTATTGGTATAGATAGATATATATAGATATACATATACTTACACACACATATATACACAGAAATACATATCTATATATATATATATATATATATATATATATATATATATATATATATATGTCACGCACGCGCAGTAGGAGGTCATGGATTGATTCGACAGCACCTGGGAAACCACTCGCCAGGGAATGGTGGGGTATTAACTTTCTCCCTCTGCTTCCTCATAGGAAAAAGACCGTCCTGCACCATAGGCATGGATGACCGCAGTCGCGATACTTCCGCCCTTCCTCCGCCATCTTGCCCTGGCGTCATCCTTCCCATCCTCCCTTGCGGTCCTTCCCGACATTCCTCCACTTCCGCTCCTCCCCAATAAAATGGCGCGGCGCCAGGAGTCGGCGCATATGAACTGTTTGTTTATGATTTTGACCTGTTTTTTTTGTCTGTACAATATACGGGGCGGAAAACCCCAACCCTTGCTACTGTCTCTCGGTCCTTTACAAGTGGCGTAGTCGGCAGGATCAGAGATCCCGGAATGACGGAGGGACAGGACCTGAACACCGTGCTGCAGGGAATGAACGCCCAGCTCCAGGCCCTGCAGCAAGCGCAAGCCGCTACCAACCGGGAGCTGGAGGCCACGAGGCCAGGTTAGTGGAAGCCCAACGGGCGAGACCAGACCCGCCCAGGCAGCCGCCTCTCCTATGGTGCCGATGGGGCCTTCGAGGACGCCGATGCCTACCTGGGCATGTTTGAGAGGGCGGCACCCGGAGCAGTGGCAGCGGTCCAGTGGGCGTCCATCTTGGCGCCATACCTAAAAGGACCAGCGCTGGGCCTATTATGACCTCCCTGAGGAGGAGGCCGCTAATTACGACCTCCTCAAGCCCGAAATATTGGCCCGCTACGGCATTAGCCGGGCCAGCAGGCGGCGAATGGCGGAACTGGGTCTTTGACCCGAAAAGCCGCTTCGCGCCCAGGCGTTCGAAGTTCTGGGGCAAGATGGGCGCTGGCTACGGCCAGAGAGCCCCGACGGGCGGAAAGTCGTCGGCGGGTGGCCTGTGAAGGCCTGGTCAACGCAATGCCCAGTTCCCTCGCCCAGCAGGTCCGGGGCACGCCTATCAAACATGTCGGGCCTCCTCGGCGTCCTGGAGCGTCAGTTGGCGGTCCTCCGACTTGGGGGTCAGAAAAGCCTGCTCGCGGGAACCGCAGGGACGGGCGGCCACCCCGAAGCCCTCGACGCGCTGCAGAAGCGCCAGCCAGAGCCAAAGAGAGGCCGGGTCCGCCGCGCTGTTTCAAGTGTGGCGAGACCGGCCACCTGCTGCCAAACTGCCCCATCACATCGCCCGGAGCCTATGGACTGCAGCTGGACATCAACGGAGAGGTATTGTACCCCGCCGCATCCCTTGGCGAGTCCGAATACGGGAGTGGTGTTGCTAAATGGGCACGCCGTGGTGGCTTTGTTTGATTCCGGCAGCAACATTACCATTGTTGCTCGCCGTTTCGTCTTACCGCAACAGTGGTTAAAGCAACATTTGTTGGTTACCTGTGTACATGGGGGGACTAGGTCATATCGTTCCGCTCACTGCTATCTTACCTGGAAGGGGGAACCAATCCAAATGGCGGTCGCTGTGTTACCTGACCCCCCCTTCCCAGTGATTCTGGGACAAGACTGGTCGAAAAAAATCAGCGGTAAGCCGTTCGCGCTCCCGGGCCTCGTTGGATCTTGTCATGAGGGGAAAAGGCCACCCTCCCGCGGCCTCCACGCCGTGCACAAGGGCAGGCCCTATGGGCGCTGGTGTCTCGGGGGACCTTTCCGTGGCTACGGACCTTGACCCGGAAGATTCCGCCGGAGAAGGGACTAGCCAGGGAACTCTCCCCCGGCCCAGGCCCCAAGACCCTCTCCCCCCTGGACCATCAATTTCGGTCCACGCCGCCTCCTTTAAGAGGGAGCAGTGGAATGATGACTCCCGCGCTTTGCCCGAACGCGATTGTTCTGCCTAACAGCTCGACAGCGGACGGATCCACACCGCGGGAACCCTTCTTTGTCCTTGAAATGATCTGTTGTACCGAAAGTGGCTACCCATGAGGGCGAGGTCGGAAGTTGTTGCTAATTCAGCGTACCTTCCGGCGGAGATATGCGAGTTGGCACATGCTCACCTCCTAAGCCCACCTCGGGGCGAAAAACACTGGAGAGGATTAAGCCCGCTTTTACTGGCCTGGGATCAATGAGGAGGTCCGGCGGTTCTGTCAATCCTGTCCGAGTGCCAGACCCGCCAGATTCCTAGGAGGGACCGTGCTCCTCTAGTCCCTATTCCCCTCGTGGACATCCCCTTTGAAAGGATAGGGGTCGATTTGGTGGGACCCTGGAGCCCTCAACCCGTGGCCACAAGTATATCCTAGTCATGGTGGACTATGCCACCCGGTACCCAGAGGCGGTTCCCCTGCGCTCCGCTAATACTAAAAGCATCGCACGGGAACTGGTTAACTTGTTTTCACGCGTGGGCATACCCAAGGAGGTCCTCACGGACCAGGGTACGCCCTTCACTTCGGATACGTTCAAGGAGGTGGCCAAATTACTGCAGATAAAGCACCTGAAAGCGCCAGTCTATCACCCGCAAACTGACGGGTTGGTGAGCGATTTAATCAGACGCTTAAGCAGATGCTCCGCAAGGTAGTCAGCGCGGACGGCAGGAACTGGGACCAGCTCCTCCCGCTCGTGCTTTTTGCCTACCGGGAG
Organism: Polypterus senegalus; assembly: GCF_016835505.1. Taxonomy (NCBI): domain Eukaryota; kingdom Metazoa; phylum Chordata; class Cladistia; order Polypteriformes; family Polypteridae; genus Polypterus; species Polypterus senegalus. Next base: position 98,541,240 of record NC_053157.1, on the reverse strand, counting down.
GTACCCCAGGCCTCTACGGGCTTCTCCCCTTTTGAATTACTATACGGGCGACAACCCCGGGGAATCCTCGACATCCTAAAAGAAGGCTGGGAGGCCGAGGCTCTTCCCTCCTCTAATATTTTGGAGTACGTAGCGCAACTGCGCGACCGACTCACAAAGATCAGGCCCCTCCTAAAAGAGCACGTGACTCGTGCGCAAGCAGCGCAGGCCGGTGTTACAACCGCAACTCCGTCCTCAGGGAGTTCCGCCGGGGGACCGAGTTATGGTGCTCGTCCCGACCTCCCACTCGAAGCTGCTCGCTCACTGGCAAGGGCCTTACGAGGTTAAGGAGAGAAAAGGACTCGTCGACTATTTGGTAAAACAGCCCAACGTCGACCGAAAGTGAGAGGATCTATCATGTCAACCTGTTAAAGCCCTGAGAGATAGAGAGGAGCTCCCAGCCCCGTAGGTCACTCTCCCTTTCACAAGCACAACTGCCCTTAACCTCGGCGAAGAGCTGACCCCAAGCAGCGGCAGGAGTTAGCCCAAACACTCCGAGCCATCCCGAGGTAGTGAGCGAGTCACCCGGCGGACCGCTGATTGAGCACGATATAGTCACGGAGCCGGGTAATCGTCCGATAGAGGCCCTACCGACTCCCGGAGGCAAAACGCGCAGAGGTCGAACTGGAGGTGAAACGTATGTTGGACATGGACATAATTGAAGAGAGCCATAGTCCCTGGTCCAGCCCTATTGTCCTCGTCTCCAAGCCAGACGGCTCCTGGAGGTTCTGTAATGACTTTAGACGTCTGAATCAGATCTCCAAGTTCGATGCCTACCCCATGCCCCGCATTGACGACCTCCTTGGCGGCTGGGTACGGCTCGATATCTGACTACCCTTGACATGACAAAAGGGTATTGGCAAATTCCTTTAACGGCATCCGCAAAGGAGAAAACGGCCTTTAGCACCCCTAGCGGGCACTGGCAGTACAAGGTCCTCCCATTTGGGCTGCACGGGCCCGCGACCTTCCAACGCCTGGTAGATAGAGTGCTGAGCCCACCAGTCCTATAGCGCCGCTTACCTGGATGACGTTGTCATCTATTCCGCACCTGGGAGGAGCATCTACTGCAGGTCGCAGCTGTCCTCCGAACACTGGCTAAAGCCGGCCTCCGCATAAACCCCGGAAGTGTTTTTTTGGATTAAAGGAGGCCAAATATTTAGGCTACCTCGTGGGACAAGGACAGGTGCGCCACAGAGCTCCAAAGTGAAAGACATCTTAGAATGGCCCGTCCGAGTACCAAGAAACAGGTGCAGGCTTTCTTGGGGCTTGCGGGTTACTACCGCCGGTTTGTTCCCGTTTCTCCAAAGAGCAGCACCCTTGACTGACCTGACAAAAAGGGCGCCCCTATACGTGGTGTGGACCGACAAAGCAGAACACGCGTTCAGTGACCTAAAGAAGGCCCTAACGCCGGCACCTGTGTTACGGACGCCCGATTTTGGGCTCCGTTTATTCTCCAGACCGACGCTTCGGACACAGGCCTGGGTGCCGTGCTGAGCCAAAGCGTCGATGGTGTCGAGCACCCTGTGATGTACCTTAGCCGGAAACTGATGGACCGGAGACCGGCACGCGGCAGTGGAGAGGGAGGCCTTGGCCATTAAGTGGGCAGTGACCCACCTCCGTACTACCTGCTGGGTGCGAGTTCGCTCTGGTGACTGATCACGCTGCACTTCAGTGGATGTCCCTGCACAAAGAGTCGAATCCAGCGGGTCACCAGGTGGTTCCTGGACTTACAGCCGTATAAGTTCACTGTCACTTATCGGCGGGCACCCTTCAGGCCAATGCCGATGCCCTCTCTCGTATTCACGACCTCTCGGTTAGGTCCGCCCGACCTGACGGTCCTGGGCTAAGGGGGATCGTGTCACGCAGACGCGAGTAGGAGGCCGCGGATTGATTCGACAGCACCTGGGAAACCACTCGCCGCCAGGGAATGGTGGGGTATTAACTTTCTCCCTCTGCTTCCTCATAGGAAAAAGACCGTCCTGCACCATAGGCATGGATGACCGCGCGATACTTCCGCCCTTCCTCCGCCATCTTGCCCTGGCGTCATCCTTCCCATCCTCCCTTGCGGTCCTTCCCGACATTCCTCCACTTCCGGCTCCTCCCCAATAAAATGGCGCGGCGCCAGGAGTCGGCGTCGCATTATGAACTGTTGGTTTATGATTTTGACCTGTTTAATTTTGTCTGTACAATATACGGGGCCGGAAAACCCCAACCCTTGCTACTGTCTCTCTCGGTCTTTACAATATATATATATATCTATACCAATAAAGGCAAAGCCCTCACTCACTCACTCACTCACTCACTGACTCACTCACTCACTGACTCATCACTAATTCTCCAACTTCCCGTGTGGGTGGAAGGCTGAAATTTGGCAGGTTCATTCCTTACAGCTTCCTTACAAAAGTTGGGCAGGTTTTATATCGAAATTCTACGCGTAATGGTCATAACTGGAAGCAGTTTTTCTCCATTTACTGTAATGGAGATGAGCTTCAACGCCGGGGCGGAGTTTCGTGTGACATCATCACGCCTCCCACGTAATCACGCAGTACATAGAAAACCAGGAAGACCTCAAAAAGCGCCAAGAAAACATGCATTGTATAATTGAGAAGGCAGCGAAACAATAAGAAGCGAAGCGAGTGACATATACAACCATATTCATGAGTTCTGCAACTTCGGAAACAAAGCACGATGTAAACCTACACTTTAAATTAAGTTCATAGACAGGCTGCCGCTGGCGTTTGTAATTTAGTGCCTGCCCATATAAGGCCGTCCGTCAGCGGCAATCCAAAAGCAAACTCCCACTAAATATTCACGGGTTAAGGACTGTGCTTATGCAGAGGAAGATGAGATGGTCAGGGTGGTGTATGACACAAACTCAGTGAAACTGCGAGAAAGTTTTAAGTGCCAGGACTAAGGTAACATTAAATACAGCCACGGACATAGCACGAGATGGCACCAGCACAGCTGGGAACCTTCGTTGCATGTACACCGAGCGGCTCACGTGAACTGACGCAGTGCAGAGATAAAAGGCAACAGTTCCAAAGAGCGCTGAACAAAAACCGAATTACACAATTGAAAAGGCAGCAAAAAATATGAAGCGTCTGATAAGCATATTCATAAATCCAGCTACTGCGGAAACAAAGCACACGGTGGAAAAAGTCAATGTCCCGCTAAAGGAAGACAGTGTAAAAAACCCGTGCATGCAGTGTGTCAGGTCTCAGATAAAGAAGAAGACGAGCTGTTTATTGATGCAGTAAGAAACGAATCGATGAAAGAAACCTGTCATCTTTACAACGATTGATAAACACGGAATGTAACTTGAACACAACACATCCTACAAATACGAGCCTGATTGAAAGAAATAATGATAATCAAATCCTTGATGACAGCAACACTCAGTAACACTCACAAAACAAATACTGTATATTGACAGTCATGTTACGCTATTTTTAAAATGTTCCCTTTTCTTTTCTAGCTTTTTAACACACTACTTCTCGCTGCGATACGCTGGTATATATATATGTATATATATATTCCGATCTACATACTCGAATAATGGATACTTTATTCGCCATCAATGATTGTTTTGGTAAAGCCATACTCAGTGTATTCATTAGATGAAGCGGTAAAAAGTAAGGCGAGGGAGGATGCAGGCTGTAGTCTGGCGTCAACTCTATCTGAATTGCGCGATCACATTTCAAAAATATATCTTTTCAAGTTCTATTTAGTCCATATTTGTCAAACTCAAGGGCCACGGGCCACATCCGCACGGCGCGTAATTATATCCGCCCGAGATCATTTTATATACTGTATTATTGTTATTAATGGCCCAGGTATATGAAGCGCTGGTAACACAATAAACTACAGATCCCATAATGCAGCGCTTCAGCTGCCTTGCGAACACTTATTATGAAGCTAGCTCACGCGATGCTGAGAGAAAAGTTCATTCTGAAAATAGAGCCTTTAAAAGCGATGGGAGGCTGAGTATATGTTTACTGAACCCGTGTGTCTCATTTGTGGAGCTAATGTGGCTGTAATTACAGAATTTAATCTAAGACGGCACTATGAGACAAAACATCAGGGTAACCTGAATGCAATGCAGAAGATACAGAAAGCAGAATAATTAAATAAGAATCTGACACTTCAGCGGACGTTTTACCGTGCACAATCACAAAGTGATTTCAAGTGAAGCTGCTTTTATGGGAGACACAACCACTTGCCCCACTTTCCCTGTTACCAAGTAATGTTAAACCAAGTCGTCACTACGGTGTTCCCAAATCGCACTTTGCTGATAAACTGAGCGCACTGAGTTTGCACGGCGCTTTGGTGACTTTGAAGAACAAAAAAAGTCCGTCTACATGCGGCTCGAACCTTGTGCATGTTTGGTAGCACATATCTGTGTGAGAAGCTCTTCTCAGTGATAAAGACTAACAAAACAGCACACAGGAGTCGCCTCATTGATGAGCACCTGCAATCCATCCTGAGAATCTCCACAACACAGAACCTCACACCAAACATAAACGAACTTGTTGCCAAAAAAAGATGCCAGGCGTCCAGCTCTAAAATGACATATGAGCAAAGACAACTGAATGATTTGATTTGTTATTGCTGAAAGGAACACATTTTATTTATATTTCCAGGTTTTGTTATGCAGCATGTTCATATTTGAATTTGTATAATTTTGACAGGATATATTTTTATGGAGAGCAAAATCTTTTGGGATATTTAAAATCTAAGTTTATTTTTTATATAAAATTACATAAGAGTAAAGAAATTTGAATGTTTGTTCTTTTAATGTTTACTTTATTTCTAACTTGTATAATTTAGACAGGATATATTTTTATGGAGAGCAAAATATTATAAGTTGTTTAAGGTTTGAGTTGATTTATTCAGGAATAATATTCCTGTCTGTTTTTACCATTCCTACCAAAGATATTTCTGTCGACTAAATAAAAATTCCTTCTATTTAAAATTTAAATAGAACTTGAACAAATCTGATAGTTCATAATATCCACGCAGACTTGCACGTAAGAGTGGGAGTTATCCATTTTAACAAGCAGCGTATTGCACTGATCCGAAATAGCTGTGTGTGTATATATGTAGATATGTATGTATATGTATATATATGTTTATATATGTGTGTGTGTGTATGTATATATATATATATATGTATTTGTGTGTATATATGTGTGTGTATGTATGTATGTGTGTATGTATTTATGTGTGTGTGTATATGTATGTGTATATATGTAGATATATATATGTATGTATATATGTGTATATGTATAGATATGTATATATATATGTTTATGTGTGTGTGTGTAAATATATATATATATGACAACAACACTCATCACTCACAACAGTGACAAAACAATTATATTGACAATCATGTTACGTTATTTTCAAAATGTTTCCTTTTCTTTTCATTGCTTCTTTAACACACTACTTCTCCTAAGCTTGGTATTTTACTAGTATATATATATATATATATATATATACACACACACAAACATTTATATATATATATATATATATATATATATATATATATATATATACACATACATTCTTTGGGGTGCGAGCAACTGTTGCTGGGGGTGCCAGAATCCATCAACGAAGAAAAATGAAAAACATTATTTGTACAAAATCTTAGTTTATTTATCCATTCCTAAATAATTAAATGGGCAGGCTATTTCGTATCAGTGCGATACGCCGTTTGTTAAAACGGATGACTCCGCTCTTACGCAAGTCTGCGTGGATATTATGAACTATCGTATCTGTTCAAGTTCAATTTAAATTTTAAATAGAAGGTATTTTTATTTAGTCGACAGAAATATCTTTGGTAGGAATGTAAGTTAAATGTAGGCATCATTGCATAAATTTTTTTTCACCATACCAATGTAAAGAGTAAATTCGCCTTACATTCCAACCAAAGATATTTGTGTCGACCTAATAGAACTTGAATAGATATATTTTTTCGAATGTGATCACGCAATTCAGATCGAGTTGACGCGCACCGACGCATCGAGCCCGCGTGCCATTGTGGTTTCGCCTGCGTGCCTCAATAAGTCACCCTCCCCTCACTCTTACTTTTTTACCGTTCATCTAATGAATACACTGAGTATGGCTTTACCAAAACAGTCATTGATGGCGAATAAAGTATCCATTATTCATAAAGCTTCAATTGGTGATCTGTCTTTCTGCGTTAACCGCATATTTTTTCATACGTCTCAAACCAAGGGGATGCGAGGGTAATATATATATATATATATATATATACCCGCGCTTCGCAGCAGAGAAGTAGTGTGTTAAAGAAGTTATGAAAAAAAAGGGGAACATTTTAAAAATAACGTAATATGATTGTCAATATACAGTAATTGTTTTGTGAGTGTAATGAGTGTTGCTGTCATCAAGGATTTGATTATAATTATTTCTTTCAATCAGGTTCGTATTTGTAGGATGTGTTGTGTTCAAGTTACATTCCCTGTTTGCCAATCGTTGTAAAGATAACAGGTTTCATTCATCGATTCGTTTCTTACTGCATCAATAAACAGATCGTCTTCCTCTTTATCTGAGACGTGACACACTGCATGCACGAGTTTTTTTTTTTTACACTCTCTTCCTTTAGCGGGACATTGACTTTTTCCACCGTGTGCTTTGTTTCCGCAGTAGCTGCACTTATGAATATGCTTGTATGTATCACATGCTTCATAGTTTTTTGCTGCCTTCTCAATTGTGTAATTTGGTTTTTGTTCAGCCCTCTTTGGAACTGTTGCTTTTTGTCTGTGCACTGTGTCATTTCACGTGAGCCGCTTGGTGTACATGTATCAAAGGTTCCCAGCTGTGCTGGTGCCATCTCGAGCGATGTCCACGGCTGTATTTAATGTTAGCTAAGACTCGGCCCTTAAAAGTTTCTCTCGCAGTTTTGCCGAGTTTGTGCCAAACTCCACCCTGACCATCTCATCTTCCTATGCATAAGCACAGTCCTTCACATGTAAATATTTAGCGGCAGTGTTTCTATTGGATTGCCGCTGATGGACGGTCTTATATGGGCAGGCATCGAGCAGAAGTCTGTTATAGTATATGGACGAAAAAATGGGTATTGCCATTACGCGTAGAATTTCGAAATGAAACCTGCCTAAATTTTGTAAGTAAGCTGTAAGGAATGAACCTGCCAAATTTCAGCCTTCTACCTACACGGGAAGTTGGAGAATTAGTGATGAGTGAGTGAGTGAGTCAGTGACGGCTTTGCCTTTTATTAGTATAGATAATGCAAAAAAGTTCAAAGAGTGAAGGTGGGCCTTCAATACTGACTAGAATGTGAAGACAGGTAAAGCCTCATAAGTAGTCTTTGGCAAATATTTTGAATTCTCCATCCCAGCCCCTCCCCCCTCCACAGTCACCCATTGGTGTGAACATAATGGTCATTATACAGTAATCCCTCGCTATATCGCGCTTCGACTTTCGCGGCTACACTCCATCGCGGATTTTAAATGTAAGCATATCTAAATATATATCACGGATTTTTCGCTGGTTCGCGGCTTTCTGCGGACAATGGGTCTTTTAATTTATGGTACAGTACATGCTTCCTCAGTTTGTTTGCCCAGTTGATTTCATACAAGGGACGCTATTGGCGGATGGCTGAGAAGCTACCCAATCAGAGCACGTATTACATATTAAATAAAACTCCTCAATGATATACGATATGCTTCCCGCGCGCTGCTTCGCACACTTAAAAGCTCTAACAGCCCGTATTGATTTTTCATTGTTTGATTTTCTCTGTCTCTCACTCTCTCTGAGAAATACATGCAGATACTTTTCCATCATGCAGTACCATCAGGGAAACGTATGATTGGCCCCATTATCTGCTTCTGACGGAGGGGGTGAGAGCAGAGGGGCTGTTTGCTTAGAAGATAAGGACACGCCTCTAAAAAAAATGCTGAAAGGCTACCTTCACATTGATCCCTTCATTGCGCTGCTTTATCGCGGTGCTTGCATACTTAAAAGCGCAACAGCCCTATTGATTTTTGATTGTTTACTTTACTCTCTCTCTGACATTCTCTGCTCCTGACGCGCACCTTGAAGAGGAAGATATGTTTGCATTCTTTTAATTGTGAGAAAGAACTGTCATCTCTGTCTTGTCATGGAGCACAGTTTAAACTTTTGACTAAAGGGTGTTACTTCATGTCTAGAGGGCTCTAATAATGTTAAAAAAACGTATTTAGGTCGTAAACAGGTTTTCTATGCTCTAACTGCGAAAATATTAGATTTATAAATAAAGAATCCTACTTCTTGGAAATCCATTTATCTGTCTGGAGCGGATCAACCGCTATAAACGAGGGTTTACTGTATAACTGTGCGGAGAATATTTATAAACAGTGTGGGAGAGTTTCTAAGAGCTTAAAATATAACAACAACAACAACATTTATTTATATAGCACATTTTCATACAAACAGTAGCTCAAAGTGCTTTACATATTAAAGAATAGAAAAATGAAAGACATTATTATAAAAAATAAATCAACATTAACATCGAATAAGAGTAAGGTTCAATGGCCAGGGGGGACAGAAAAAACAAAAAAACTCCAGACGGCTGGAAAAAATAAAATCTGTAGGGATTCCAGACCATGATACCAGTCCCTCTGGGCATTCTACCTAACATAAATGAAACAGTCCTCTTTGGCTTTAGGATTCTCACGGAAGGGCTTGATGATGATGATGGTCACGTAGACTTCTTCCTTTTAATCCGTCCATCATTGTTGGAGCATCATGAAGCTTTGAGTAGGTGGAGGTGGCGCAGGCCACCACCACAAAGAAACCGGAAAAAGAAACAGAAAAGAGATATAAGAATAACCACACAAACATATGGTCTCTACTTCGCGGATTTTCACCAATTGCGGAGTGTTCTGGAACGCAACCCCCGGTGATCGAGGAGGGATTACTGTACATTTAATGTAACGTGTCAGGTCTGGTGACTTCTTGTATTACATTTATAAAATTAACACCTTGTGCTGAGATTTCTTGCAATATGTTTTTTTTTCTTGGTGCATGACTGTAATACTATTAAGCAGGAATGAAGACTCATGCTTCACATATTATATATTGTACCATGAGCATAATTATGAGGCATTATTTTGGAATGATCTCCACCTACAGTAATTGCTTCTGAACCATTGATTCTGGAATGTTTTTAAACCTAAAAAAAATTTGTGGATTCTTTTCTGTAATGAATACTTAAAAGACATAGTATTAAGAAGGTGTACAGCAGAAAGACACGATGAAATTGGCATTGTCAGTTTTTCAACAGCATCCCTCCAAAATTCGCTACAATTCTAATCTATTATGAAATAATAATAGATTGCTTTACCCTGTGGTTCATAGAGTATAGTTCATAGACTATATGTGGTTAACATGAATGAGTCAAGTGCTCCATAAGGTGTTAGCCATGTATCTGATTAAAGTGATTGACCTCTGTGCTACTAAATGAACTTCCCTGCTTGTAAGACTATATTGAACATATGTAGAAATACACCACGCAGAAGTTTGTCAGATTTTTTTGTGAATGGTAGCAACTTTCACTTATATTCAGCTGTTTCTCATGCTGCTATTTTTGCTTGTAGCTGTCATTCCCTCTCTTGACATTTCTTCACAGTAGCTTTCTCTTTCCTATCTATATTCATTACTGCACTATAATCTTTTATCAACCTACATTGACTATTGCCTGGAGAACTGAATACAATTTCTGTGGCCAATGATGCACATTGCTTTGCTGTCAGGTTGTCTGATATTTCACTGTCTTCAAGGCCATTGTGTTATAGATCACTGGTTGAAATCCGAATCTTTGAAATGCAAACACTCTTGATATGTTAGATTTTTTTCATATAGAAAAATAAATGTGGTAATTGTAATTATTAATTTATGCTAATAATTGACTACTGGCTATAGGTGGTCCACCATGTTTTTGACGTTGACAAACTGGTTCTTGGTGCTGTAGACTTTGAAAATTGCTGCCCAAAATGACTCTTGAGTACAAGTTCTGTAGCACCCTGTAACTGAAAAAATAACAAATTGGTGAATGGATATATACAGATATTTATATGGTAGAGCAGTAGAACTCAAATCAAAATTGCTGAAATTAACATTTACCAGCCTTCCTGAAGCTGAGATTAAAAAAAGGCAGGCTTCAGACGTCACTGCCATGCATGTTTTGCCCTGACACACTACAGGAAGTTACCTACACATCATTTAAGTAATAATATTTCCTACATTTGGGCACTTTAGTAAATGTTTAGTATTGCATACTGCTATAATAATAACTTTGTTGGTCAAGCTTATGGTTCAGTTTTATCGGATATTCATTAAGGAAAGGTATTTTTCTGTCCATGTTAAAACTGCAGTGAGGCCTTCCAAGACTCACTAAGATTTTGTACATGAAGGCTACATCTTGAAAAGAATGTAGTGTTATTGGGACTTCACATTGGAGTGCAGAACTGGAACAGGAATTTGTCCTGTCCAAAACTGCCTTCAAGTGCTTCACTTTACAAAAACATGTAACAATCCCCAAAAGTACATGAGCTACAAAAAAAAAGATTTTATCCTTCAGCATACAGTATATTTAGACATTCGTTTTATTGTAGTTTTTTCATAAACTTTAAAAGCAGGTTAGTTTAACTGAATGTAAAACTATTTGAACATGATATAAAGAAAGAGCTAATGGTTTTGATGTTATTGGAATATACCAAAGGTGTGATTGAAATGGATCATAGGCATTAGTGTCATCTGTGGCAAACTCTCAAACTTCAGAGGCATATTTTGAGCAGTAGCAGTGATGCCCAGCTCAGTGACAGGAATGAAAGATGATGGTAATGGGAATTACCAATAAAGTAATATGCATTACAGTAGTCAATGTAATAGTCATGAACAACCTAATTCTTTCATATAAGGAAACTCTCTAAAACTGGAGAAAACATTTTAAGATTTAGGAAACAGGATTTATGTAGTGTAGGAATGTGATATGATGAGAGTCAGAGATGAGACATACATTCTGTGTAAGTTCAGCTGCACTGAAGTTCAAGTCCTCTAAATTACGTTACTAGTGTGATCTGGAGGTTTGCAGAATTTTCGCTAACTTTTAATTTGTCCTTCGTGGTTTATGGACACAGTAGGAGATTATTTGGCATCAGTTCATTTTCTTGTTTGATATAGTGGAGTGTCAGTTTTTAAATAGCAGATTTGAAAGAAATACTGTTCCTCTTGCCAGCAAAGCTTCATGGAAAACTGTGTCTAATTACAGACAGGAATGAGGGAGTACTGTCTTCAGATTTTTATTTATTATGTATTGATTATTATTTTTATGTGCACAAACTTGTTGGAGTCATGCCTAACAGTCTAACTAAATTCTTAAGCACATTTAACAGTGTACTATGGCCTTTTTGTATTAAAAGCTGTGTTTGTGTCTAAAATATTAATGCCTGTACAGTTTTCTGCCCTCACTTTGCAAATGTGCATTGTGGCTGCTTGGATTTAGAAGCTAATTCTAGTTTTACTTGCTTTCATTCTTATAGTCCTTGTGTAAAATTAGCACAAAGAGATGCCAGTGCAGTAACTCATGTAACTACATGCCGCAAATTACTCAAATTACTTTGCTTAAAGAATGAATCCATCTGGAAAACATCACAAAGCCTTAAACATCCACTTTATCTTGTCTACGCAAGCTGTGCCTTGTTTAAAATACTGCACTATCATATGTAACTTAAACATTTTTACTAACAAGTCTTTCTCTTTTTTTGTGGATGTGATTATTCTGAAATGCAATACTTTTCTTAAACTCTTAATATTGTAGGTGACTAATTATTTGGTTGTTAAAATTAATTTTGCATGTTTGTCAGTGTGTATTATGACCAGCTGATAGTTTGACTTGCTTTTTCCTTATGCTTTTAGATCCTAGTGGTTAAGCTATTTTTGGATTCTCTGTAGGCTTGAATTTTTTTCTCCGTTTTTATTTTTGTTATTTCTGCTTATAGCTTTAAGATGCTAATTTAATCAAAAAATTTTACTTTTAGAGGCAGCCAAAAATGTGTACACCCTTAAGCAGTCGTTGTGATGTTAAATTTGTACAGATATGAAGAGATTAATTTAAGTCACTTTTAACTTCTACACTTAAAACAGGTGCTCAAAATAGTTACCATTTGTTCTGATTCACATTCTGGATTCAGATAGCTCTTAACTCTGAATGATCGAATTTTAATCTATCATGATATTATAATTAGTAGAATTTTGTTTTCTGGGACAGATAAGTTTTACTATTTTCATTTTCACCATAATGAAGTGTATTCCCCAGCCTTTTTTGGATAAATAAACCATGATAATGAGAATGATGTATATTATGGTTCTGCATGACATCTCAACATTAATGTATACAGAGAAAAAACAAAATTGTCCTTGAAACTCTGATAGATACTACATATGACTCAAGGCAGATATGACAGATTAGTGATACTGGAAGTTTGTCTTCTTTGAGCTAGGTTAAAATAGGTTGGAAGCAAAGCCTCTAAAAAGAGAGCTGACAACCCAACATGTATTCTATTTTTTAAACTTTTTATTGAAAGCTTCTGGTTTCTTGAAGTACAGGTGCCGAGTTACGGACATCCGACATACGACTTACAAACAAGGTCGCAGCTGCTCCTTCATCTGTCTGGAGGACGCGATGCAGGCTCCTCAGTAACTGCCGCTCCGTCACCTCTGGCCTGGGGATGCTGCAAGTTGTGGCTGGAGGGGGGCGGTTTCACTGCTCGCGCAGTGTAGTGTCCCTTGGACTGCTCTGGTTGATAAATGGGGTGGAGGGGGCCACACCCCATTCATTTTCAGTGGCCGGCTGGGTGCGTGGCAAGTACTCGTGTGGAAGGACGGAGGCTTGATGGGGTGGAGGGGGGCAGTTCGCTGCCTGCCCACCACGCCGCTGCAGCTACTGCTCCTGACTGGACGAAGGCTGGATGGGGCAGAGGGGGGCATTTTACTGCCCGTCCACCACATAGCTTTGCAGTGTCCCTAGAACGGCTGCCCCATTCGTTCTCGGTGGGCGACTGATGATGCTGCAAGCCGCGACCCGGTTGTGGCTGAATGGAGGCCATTAAGGGTGAATGTTGCATTGGGTGGCTGGCTGTTGAATGTGAGTGGTGGTGGGCAATTCACTACCCACCTTTGGCCGCACCCTGTTCGCTCTCGGTGAGCTGACGCTGCAGGCAGCATACTGTATATAAGTGGAGGTGACTGTGTGGTGGGCAAATGGTGAACTGCCCCTTGCTGCCCCCATTCATTGTCAATAGCAAGCCTGTCTGTACTGTTATGTACATAGCAGGAGGTTGTCTATCGTCACCTGCTGTGTTAGCGTGTACAGTGCCTTGCAGAAGAGCTCATCTTAACCTTTTGTCTTCACCCTTCAACAATGCATCAGATTTGTTTCAGAGACAAGTGCTGGTGATACAGTAAAGAAGAGAAAAACCATCACCATGGAAAATAAAGTAGAAATAATAAAAAGGTCAGAGAGAGGTGAAACTCCATCATTCATTGGCAGAGCACTTGGTTACAGTTTTTCAACAATAGCATTTATTAAAATAATGTACCTGTTCTGACTTACATACAAATTCAACTTAAGAACAAACCTACAGTCCCTACCTCGTACGTAACCCGGGGACTGCATGTAACTCTGATAGTCATATAACCTTTTAGGGATGCATATACTGTTATGTTGTATGTCTTTCAGACAGGATTGACAAAGTTCCATAATCCCACTAAATCTTGGGCAAGAATTAGTAGTTGACCCACTGCTTCAAAGGCAGGACTGAATCCACATTGCACCTTCTTTGTCTGAGGTTTAACTATTAAAATGATTCTTTGCTCCAATGCCTTGAGCATGACTTTCTCAAGGAGGATGAGAGATGTGATCCCATGGTAATTTGGAACCACAACTTCAGTCTCCCATCATTCTAGGTCACTGCACTTTACTGCCATGCAACACTGAGAAAACATGTTAACCAAAACACTGCCAAAATATTCAGTGTTTTCAGCATTTCCAGTCGGATCTAACCCACCTCTGTGACATGGTTGCTATGGAGCTTTTTAATTACTACAGCATGTAGTCACATAGACCCCCAAACACAACTAGTGCTTCTAGTATTTCATCCCCTGAGTAGGGTGAATCTGCCAGGTTTATGGATTTTTCATTATGGTATTCAGGTTAATTTTAAGCTGTGTTTCTAGTGAGAAGGTAGTCATCTTGTGCTGGATGATGTTAGTAAAGCAGGAGCTAAATGCTAGACAGTTTTTTTTTTTTTTTTTAATGTAGGTCTCCCTCTGTATCTGTGGCCAAAGCTTGGCATAACTGAAGGAATTTATTCATGGGTACAAGTGGTCTCCATTCCTTCATAGAGTTTCTGGAGTCATTCTCTATAGCAACACCAGGAGCTGAATAAATAGGGTGAAGACTGAAAATGTATATGAAGAATCTCATGAATGAATACTTAAATCCTATGTTTTGATTTACAAGTAAATACAATATGTTTATATTTTTTATTAAGAGACGTTTTGAAATTTCTGTTTTCAAATTTTTAGCTTGACTTTCTAGCATTCATCACACCTGTCAAAGACACAATGTTGCTACTAAAATGGGCATAGTATGTCAGAGGTAATGGAAAGCAGGAACACAAAGATCTGAATTAAGCTGATTACACATGTCACTGGCAGTTGTTCCAAACCTAAAATTCGACATATACATTTTTTTAAATGTTAATTTTTATTTTAAAATAAGTTGTTTGAGCTTCCAATATACTTAACTAGCAAAATAACGGCGCTTCGCAGCGGAGAAGTAGTGTGTTAAAGAAGTAATGAAAAAGAAAAGGAAACATTTTAATAATAACGTAACATGATTGACAATGTAATTGTGTTGTCATTGTCATGAGTGTTGCTGGCATATATATACACACACACAGTGGTGTGAAAAACTATTTGCCCCCTTCCTGATTTCTTATTCTTTTGCATGTTTGTCACACAAAATGTTTCTGATCATCAAACACATTTAACCATTAGTCAAATATAACACAAGTAAACACAAAATGCAGTTTATTTAGGGAGAAAAAAAAATCCAAACCTACATGGCCCTGTGTGAAAAAGTAATTGCCCCCTGAACCTAATAACTGGTTGGGCCACCCTTAGCAGCAATAACTGCAATCAAGTGTTTGCGATAACTTGCAATGAGTCTTTTACAGCGCTATGGAGGAATTTTGGCCCACTCAGTTTTGCAGAATTGTTGTAATTCAGCTTTATTTGAGGGTTTTCTAGCATGAACCACCTTTTTAAGGTCATGCCATAGCATCTCAATTGGATTCAGGTCAGGACTTTGACTAGGCCACTCCAAAGTCTTCATTTTGTTTTTCTTCAGCCATTCAGAGGTGGATTTGCTGGTGTGTTTTGGGTCATTGTCCTGTTGCAGCACCCAAGATCGCTTCAGCTTGAGTTGACGAACAGATGGCCGGACATTCTCCTTCAGGATTTTTTGGTAGACAGTAGAATTCATGGTTCCATCTATCACAGCAAGCCTTCCAGGTCCTGAAGCAGCAAAACAACCCCAGACCATCACGCTACCACCACCATATTTTACTGTTGGTATGATGTTCTTTTTCTGAAATTCTGTGTTCCTTTTACGCCAGATGTAACGGGACATTTGCCTTCCAAAAAGTTCAACTTTTGTCTCATCAGTCCACAAGGTATTTTCCCAAAAGTCTTGGCAATCATTGAGATGTTTCTTAGCAAAATTGAGACGAGCCCTAATGTTCTTTTTGCTTAACAGTGGTTTGCGTCTTGGAAATCTGCCATGCAGGCCGTTTTTGCACAGTCTCTTTCTTATGGTGGAGTCGTGAACACTGACCTTAATTGAGGCAAGTGAGGCCTGCAGTTCTTTAGACGTTGTCCTGGGGTCTTTGTGACCTCTCAGATGAGTCGCCTCTGCGCTCTTGGGGTAATTTTGGTCGGCCGGCCACTCCTGGGAAGGTTCACCACTGTTCCATGTTTTTCCCCATTTGTGGATAATGGCTCTCACTGTGGTTCGCTGGAGTCCCAAAGCTTTAGAAATGGCTTTATAACCTTTACCAGACTGATAGATCTCAATTACTTCTTTTCTCATTTGTTCCTGAATTTCTTTGGATCTTGGCATGATGTCTAGCTTTTGAGGTGCTTTTGGTCTACTTCTCTGTGTCGGGCAGCTCCTATTTAAGTGATTTCTTGATTGAAACAGGTGTGGCAGTAATCAGGCCTGGGGGTGGGTACGGAAATTGAACTCAGGTGTGATACACCACAGTTAGGTTATTTTTTAATAAGGGGGCAATTACTTTTTCACACAGGGCCATGTAGGTAGGTTTGGATTTTTTTTCTCCCTAAATAAAAACCATCATTTAAAAACTGCATTTTGTGTTTACTTTTGTTATATTTGACTAATGGTTAAATGTGTTTGATGATCAGAAACATTTTGTGTGACAAACATGCAAAAGAATAGGAAATCAGGAAGGGGGAAAATAGTTTTTCGCACCACTGTGTATATATATATATATATATATATATATATATATATATATATATATATATATATATATATATATATATATATATATATATATATATATATATATATATATACTAGCAAGTACTGCCTTAAAATTTTTATTAAGAGGAAAATTAAACCTTTTTAAACTTAGGGAAAATATAGCACTAATTATTTGTTAAGGATCTCTTTGTATACCACATTGTGAGTTCGGCCCTCCGGTTGTAATATGACCAAGCTGTGTGCTGAGCTTACTCTTGAGCATGCAACGTACAGTTGGCCATGTGAACAGTAATCTTGTTTTAAATCTCACAGCTTGGATTGCTGCTGTCATAATCGGTTTGAGTTTCATGGTTTGTTTCAGTTACAACAGGTTTTGTAGGACTTGTGTTGAAGAGACATTTGGCATCTGTCAAGCGTTGTAAGTATACAACCGGTTTCATCAATAACTTCACATCCAGCTTTTGAGAGTTTAATCATTCAAAAAACATCAAAGTGTCCACTACTAAAACCGTCACCTGTCAATCTAAGATGTTTAAGAGGCATTGGCAGTTGTCGAAAGGTGTAAAATATTTGGCCATTTCGGTACACTTGAAAGCGACAACTGAACAATTCACCGGCAGCCATCAACTCACATGCAGATGCATAGGTGAAGGGCTTAAGCATTTCACTCTTATACTGCTCCTGTGTAGTATAATTATCTCCTGTACCGTCGTCAGTCCACACCTTGAACCTGTCCCAGTCATTCAATACATAAGACACAATGTTCCTCCGGATATCAAGAGTGAGCCTGATATGGCCGTGCAATATGTAACAAAGAGAATGGAAAAGGTAGATGCCATCTTCGGGCATGGAAACCACTCGGTAAGTGACAGTTCTTTGATCGATGGTGATCACCTCGATAGACATGTTAATGGGGGTAGTGTTGGAATGATAAAGGAAATGGGTACCTGAACAATGTAAAGTAAGTCTAGACAATAAATATAATATATATATATATATATATATATATATATATATATATATACCGGCAGCGGAGAAGTAGTGTGTTAAAGAAGTTATGAAAAAGAAAAGGGAACATTTTAAAAATAACGTAACATAATTGTCAATATACAGTAATTGTTTTGTGAGTGTTATGAGTGTTGCTGTCATCAAGGATTTGATTATCATTATTTCTTTCAGTCAAGTTCGTATTTGTAGGATGTGTTGTGTTCAAGTAACATTCCGTGTTTGTCAATCGTTGTAAAGATAACAGGTTTCATTCATCGATTCGTTCTTACTGCATCAATAAACAGCTCATCTTCCTCTTTATCTGAGATGTGACACACTGCATGCACGGGTTTTTTTTACACTTTCTTCCTTTAGCGGGACATTGACTTTGTCCACCGTGTGCTTTGATTCCGCAATAGCTGCACTCATGAATATGCTTGTATGTATCACACACTTCATATTTTTTTGCTGCCTTCTCAATTGTGTAATTCGGTTTTTGTTCAGCACTCTTTGGAACTGTTGCTTTTTGTCCGTGCACTGTGTCAGCTGTGCTGGTGCCATCTCGTGCGATGTCCACGGATGTATTTAATGTTAGCTAAGACCCGGCACTTGAAAGTTTCTCTCGCAGTTTCGCTGAATTTGTGCCAAACACCACCCTAACCATCTCATCTTCCTATGCATAAGCACAGTCCTTCACCCGTGAATATTTAGCGGCAGTGTTTCTATTTGATTGCCGCTGACGGATGGCCTTATATGGGCAGGCACTAAATTGCGTGAGAGGCGTAACTCCGCCTCCCACGGCCATTTAGCAGAAGTCTATTATAGTATATGGATGAAAAAATAGGTTCCAGTTATGACCATTACGCGTAGAATTTCGAAATGAAACCTGCCCAACTTTTGTAAGTAAGCTGTAAGGAATGAGCCTGCCAAATTTCAGCCTTCTACCTACACCGGAAGTTGGAGAATTAGTGATGAGTCAGTGAGGGCTTTGCCTTTTATTAGTACAGATACACACATATATATGGTTGAAATAGTTTTACTGTCAATTAATGCAAAGAGTATGCGACACGTGTTTCGCCCTAATTATGGGCTCATCAGGCATACACACTCACTCTCGGGAATCGAACCTCGACCTTCGGCGTCAGAGGCGAAGCCTCTTACGTTGTGCCACGGTGTGTGGTTCGTTTATTTGACAGTATGTAGATCGGAGTAATTACATTTAAGGCATTCATTGTCTGAATCACATTCTGATTGTAATGGTGGTTACCTACTAGGTAATGCTTGTGGTTGGTCAGCATGTTGGCTAACGTCTGCCACGGTGTCCTCTTTTAGTTGCAAGAAGCAGATCATAGAATGGTTGAAATAGTTTTTAGTGTCAAATAATGCAAAAGAGTACGCGACACGTGTTTCGCCCTAATTCTGGGCTCATCAGGCGTACACACTCACTGCACTGCCTCTTGGGAATCGAACCTCAGGTGTCAGCTTCAGAGGCGAAGCCTCTTACGTTGCGCCACGGCATGTGGTTCGTTAATTTGACAGTATGTAGATCGGGGTAATTACATTCAAGGCATTCGTAGTCTGAATCACAATCTGACTGTATGAGTGGTTACCTACCAGGTAACGCTTGTGGTTGGTCAGCAAGTCAGCTAACACAATGGCATGTGGTTCGTTTATTTTACAGTATGTAGATCGGGGTATATATACAAATATATCGCAAAATACCCGCGGTTCGCAGCGGAGAAGTAGTGTATTAAAGAAGTTATGAAAAAGAAAAGGAAACATTTTTAAAAAATAACATAACCTGATTGTCAATGTAATTGTTTTGTCACTGTTAGGAGTGTTGCTGTCATCAAGGATTTGATTATCATTATTTCATTGAATCAGTTTCGTATTTGGAGGACGTGTTGTTTTGAAGTTACATTCCGTGTTTGTCAACCGTTGTAAAGATAACAGGTTTCATTCATTGAAGAGTTCACTACGCAATAAGATTCTTAAGCCTCATGATATTGTTCCCGCACGGAGGATTTAGAGAGACCCACTGGGAGAAGTATAATCTGAACCTCTCTACAGTTTTGTTTATTTTCGGGTTGTAATGTTCATGAAATTTACGTATCATCCCAGTGGCGAGCCGTGCATTTGACAACTAGGCCTTCAGTAGTGCTCCGTCTGAATCAACCCGCCCCTCAAAAACTAATTTATGGTTATAAAAACTATCTTAATATGCAGAAATACAGTATAAAGTGCCGCTGCATCACAGATAGATAACTCCTGTACCCACAATAAATGCCTTTATTGAACAGACAAACCAGGGGTGAACAAGTTCCTTTCTACTGCAGCTACAGTCGCGACACACATAAGCATCAATAATAACTCATAAACTTGCAATATTATTTAGGAAAATAGCAACATTTTACTCACCAAAAATTCAGATTATTTGTTAACAAAATCCATCCTTCTCTCTTTCCTCAAAAACAGTTCAATTACTCTGTCGTATAGATTATCCGTGCGCTTCAGTTCCATCAAAAAGTCCCTTTCTATCGCCATCGAAGCTAATGCTGAAAGTCGAACCTGCCCTGTCGTATTTCTGGCATAAGTTTTAATTCGCTTTAGGGCTGAAAATGTCTACTCGACAGAAGCAGTGTACACGGGAATGGTCACCGCCAAATATAACAATGTGTACAGCTGCCCCGTGCTCTCATTCAGATTTTTCTGATGAAGGAAGTCAAGGAGATCAGTGGGAGATTTTCCTGCAACAATCATCCATGACATACATTACAGTCAGTTCTGTTTTTGCTGAGACAGATCAAAAACTGCTGCGTGGCTCTTGTGTTAAACTGGAGAAGGCTGCATGCGGGAAATTTTTCTTGTATTCCCGAAACTTCTGGGGGTTGAGGAGCGTGACAAACATCAGTTTTTCGTGGTCTTGAAATCTAGTCTGTGTCTGGCAAATAATATTGTCCAGAATCCTGCCATGGAGTTGGCAGTAGTTCGTGCAAGGATCTTGCGCTCGGAGTGCCTGCGGTGCATTCAGTGGCCTTGTAGAGTTCCTCATATCGACTTCTATCCAATCAATGGGTCTGAATACGGTGATGTTGCCGTATGCCTGGTAGAGGGCCCTACTGACACCAACTCAAAATCTGATTGGCTGAAGCAACAGTTTCATCGACATTTATTCTGTGTTAGAGGGCCTGCAGAACGGATTGTGAAGGCCTCTCTGCCTGGCAACAAATGATGGCTGAAATGTGATTGGTCAAATGCTTTAACACGAAAATACATGTCTGGAAGCAGCACAACCATCGGATTAAACTTGTATCTCGCGAGTATCTTGTGTGATCTTGCGATGTCCATGGCTTTATTTAATTTTAGCTCAGACCCGCCACTTAAAAGTTTCTTTTTCACTTTCGCTGAGGGAGGGTTTCCGCAGTAGCTGCACTTATGAATATGCTAAGCACAGTCCTTCACCCGTGAATATTTACCTTATATGGGCAGGCACTCAATTATGTGGGAGGTGTGATGATGCAAGACGCAACTCCGCCTCACACTGCGACTGTGCTGCAGACTATGGCTGTATACTGTATATGGACGAAATTAGGTTCCAGTTATGACCGTTACTCGTAGAATTTTGAAATGAAACCTGCCTTTTTTTAAGTAAGCTGTAAGGAATGAGCCTGCCAAATTTCAGCCTTACACCTACGCGGGAAGTTGGAGAATTAGTGATGAGTGAGTCAGTGAGGGCTTTGCCTTTTATTAGTATAGATATATATATATATAGCAAAATACTCACGCTTCGCAGTGGAGAAGTAGTGTGTTGAAGAAGTTCTGAAAAAGAAAAGGGAACATTTTTAAAAATAATGTAACATGATTTTCAATGTAATTGTTTTGTGACTGTTATGATTTGATTATCATTATTTCTTTCAATCAGGTTCGTATTTGGAGGATGTGTTGTGTTCAAGTTAGATTCCGTGTTTGTCAACCGTTGTAAAGATAACAGGTTTCATTCATCGATTCCTTTCTTACTGCATCAATAAACAGCTCGTCTTCTTCTTTCTTTGAGACATCACACACTGTATGCACTGGTTTTTTTACACAGTCTTCCTTTAGCTGTTCATTGACTTTTTTCACCGTGTGCTTTGTTTCCACAGTAGCTGCACTTATGAATATGCTTGTATGTGTCACTCGCTTTATATTCTTTTGCTGCCTTCTGAATTGTGTAATCCGTTTTTTGTTTTACACTCTTTGGAGCTCTTCCTTGTTCTCTGCGTACTGCGTTCACAGTCAGTTCACATGAGCTGCTCGGAGTACATGCATCGAAGGTTCTCAGCTGTGCTTCTGCTATCTCGTGCGATGTCCATGGCTTTATTTAATGTTAGCTAAGACTCGGCACTTAAACGTTTCTCTTGCAGTTTCGCTGAGTTTGTTGCAAACACCACCCTGACCATCTCATCTTTGTTTCCATAAGCACAGTCCTTCACCCACGAATATTTAGCGGCAGAGTGTTTCTATTGGATTGCCGCTGACGGACGGCCTTATATGGGCAGGCACTCAATTACGTGGGAAGCATGACGATGAGGGACGCAACTCTGCCTCACACGGTGACCGAGCTGCTGGCTATGGCCGGTATATATGTACATAAGTAGGTTCCAGTTATGACGCGTAGAATTTCGAAATGAGACCTGCCTAACTTTTGTAAGTAAGCTGTAGGGAATGAGCCTGCCAAATTTCAGCCTTGGAGAAGTTGGAGAATTAGTGATCAGCCAGTCAGTGAGGGATTTGCTTTTTATTAGTATAGATAGTGTGGGTGTGTGAGTGTATTAGTGTGCCCCTTGATGTTTGTTTTTCTGTTTTTTTTAACTGAGTGCAGCTGGGTTCCAGACCCACAATTATGAGCTAGAATAAGCAGATTTGGAACATGGATGGATAAACTGATAATTGTTTTAGGTTTTATTTGACAACTTAACAATGTTGAAGGGAGTCATGGAATAAAATATTTTTATAGAAAAAATATACATCTTATATATTGTCAGATGATGACTCGAGATTATTTTAGTTTAGCTGTTAAAATTTGTTTTTATATCTATACTTTTTTCATCTGTCAGTTCATTTTCAGTTTTTTTTTCAGTTTAGTTTATGATGTTTTCATCATTTCAATTTCAAATTTTAACATGAGTGATTTACAGTAGCTTTTATTATAGAGAATAATTTTATTTTGGTTTTCATTTTAGCTTAAACAACAGCCATTCATTGAAGAGTAGAAAAAATGCTTTCTGTGTCTTGATACGACAGGGATTGTAGAAAACTCTAGATATGTCTATAACATATGCAGTTTATCCCTTTTTTGTTTTAGCCATCTGTTGAGTTATCTTCTGAATGTTTTGTAAAATGTGTCTCACTTGCATTGTAGCAGTGTCCATCTGTTCAAGAAGTAGGCAGTTTACCTTGGATTAGGTACTACCCTGTACCTTATGAAGTCAAGTAATTCAAACATCCTCCTAGACATGTCTGATTCAATAAGTTAGCTATTCCTATATACCTCCCTCTGTATGACACTGTTTGCCTCAGTTAATCACATTCAAACGAAAATTAATGCCAGACAATACTTTACAATTTATGATTAATTCTTTGGTATGTGTCCCTGTTCAAAACCATGTTCTTTGTAGCTAGTTGTCAAATTTTACATGTCAGACTATATAGACACGTAGTGCATATACAGTACAAAAGAAGGGACATTTGACAGTAGCAATGGTCGCACTTTTGAAAGGGTTGGCAGGAGCAATAATATTCACTACATTACCCATGAGTACTGTTTATTATTAGGCAATATATTTACCTACTCTTAGGTAATCAGATTTTTTTATGCATTACAGAATATAATTAATGAATACTAAATTATTCAGATGCCATCAATTACTGAACCTGCACTATATGCTATACATAACTTAATGCTGAAAAAATTGCCTCAGTAACTTTACCACATTTCTTTAATAGCACACTATGTAAAAATAAATTATTAAAAATCTTTCAGAGCTGTGTTAAAATTGCTAAAAAGCACAACTGTTTGAGTCAATCTAAAACAAGTGTTAACTGCCTCATCACATTTTGTATTTGAAAAATAACTACTGTCCAGAAACAAATTTAAGTTAATGTTTTCCATCCTTCCATTCATTCATTAATTCATTGAATTCACTAAATCCAGTCCAGCCTAACTATACAGTATTGTACACAAGGAAGAAAGCAAACCCAGATACAAATATGTTGTGTTTAAAAAAAGAAATAAATACAGGAGGTTGAGAAAAAAATGTAATCAAAAGAATTTACCCACCTTTTAAAAAGATAATGACAAGGATAAGGATAATAAAATGTTTAAATATGATGATACTGGCCAAGTTGATCACTATGTCATAATTTAGTGAGCCCCACAATTCACATTAGCACAACTTGCCCACCAATGTATGCAAATTTTTTTTGAAATTAGTATTTTCTTTTAAGCTATCTTTAAACCAGTTACATTTTTCATACAGTTTGTAAATAAAAACACCCTGATTAAAAATACTCCTTTCATAATATTTTAATTACCAGTTTTGTCAGCTTGATGGTGACCCATATTTGTCTTAAATATTATATATATGTGCTGGTAAGTAACAAAACAAAGGAAATAAGTAAATTAGGGATATAAATTATACTGAAAGTGTGCTTATTAAAATAATGAAACATTTATCATTATGTGTATGATCTTGTACAGAAATACTGCACAAACCCATTCCTCCTCATGTTTCCTATTATAGGAGATTGGCTTTGTCATTTATCTGTTTTTGGACAGGCTCTAAAGTAATTTCATTGGTAATTCCAGCATGTTTATGTAATGCCCTTTCACTTTAGAAGAATGCTGTTTTTCCATCTTCCTTTCACATTGAATATATTGGCTACAGCCAAGTGCTAAAGCACTTTTAGTGTCCTATCACCAAGTGTTAGTTTAATTTTTCAGTGTGTTATTTCGTAATCACAAGAGTAATTCAATTCTGATATATATTTTTTACATAAAAAATTTGAGTGGTGGTGGAAGGACAGAACATCTTTGTTTAGTGGTCAATATTGTTTTTAGGAAATTGGAAAACATGCTTACATTCAAGCTTACTTGCATGTTTATTCTAATTTCTCAATCATGTGTGTGTGTGTGTTTTTTTTTTTGTATTTATGCGATCTTTGTAAGCTAGTCCTTTAATATAGTTATATCTGCTCCCACATATCAAAGTTAAGTAACACAGTTATTCATGTAACTGTTCATTGGATATTGGTATTGAAGATTTTTTTTGTCAACATTCCTGTTTCTTTCCAGTTACTTTTTTCAAAGTGTATCATGCACAAAAGGTAGAGGAGATAATGTTGCTACAATCAATACTCTAAAAGCATTCTCTTATCGAGTGTGGGGGGACAAATTCAGTTAGATGGCACAATTAATATGTTACCCTGAAACAGCTGGAATGAAGGGTTTAGAAAGTTTACTATGTGTTAATGAGTTATTAAAGTAGATAAGTTGGAAAGTCAAGTTCCTCTTGCCTTTTTTTCATATAAAAAAGAATTGAACCATGCTGCTGAAGCTCACTAACAAATCTACCATTCTTTGTATATTACAAATAAATATTTTATAATAATATAAATATATTAAACAAGATTTAAAATCAATAATTTCAAAATGTATTACTGAATGTTATGCTCCATTGTTTTTTTTTGTTTTTTTTATATATATGTATAGTTAACTGAAGGAGGAAAGGCAGCCTTGGCAAACATTGCTGTTGGAGATGTGGTTCTTGCAATCGATGGAATCAGCTCTGAAACAATGACTCACCTTGAAGCCCAGAACAAAATCAAATCTTGTACCGGATCATTGAGCATGACTTTACAAAAGTGAGTGCTGCCTACATATTACACGTCTTTCTCTGTTCTACGAAACTCTCTTTCTACTAATTTAGTCTTTAATTTTTATATAGATGCACACACACACACATTTAGGGATGGGCAATAGTAAGTTTACAGTTGTACTTATGTAAAAAGACATACAGGTTACCATTGCTACACACAAGCACACTTTAATAATAACAATAAGAATAAGATGAAGAGAAATAAGACAAATACACATGTATAACACAAATATTAATAAATAATAATACAAGAATAAATTGTGTTTCGTATACTCACAACTGCAAACATGCCTTTGCCCACTCCTGTATAAAATGTTATCTTTAGAGAATAATTAGTAAGGAAAGCTGATGTTTATAAATAGAGGTGGTTGTGCAATAAAGATGGGACAGAGGGAAACAATAGCAAAAACACTGGAGTACTCTATACTTTGAGACTTTGTTTCAGTCTCCACATTAAGATTCTTCAAAGTCATTTTTCATTTCAGAGCTTGTACTCCATCTTATCAATACACTTGGGAGCTTTAGCCTTATAATGTTAGAAACAGAAAATGGAGAAGAATATTTCTCTGTCAAAAAAGCCCTATAAAATTAAATGTGCTAATAAAAATCTAAATAATAATAAAGCTAATAAAAGTATTTGATGTTGTCATTCACCAATGTGGTTTTGTATATTTCAGGAGGACATTTATCATGTACATCGAAAATGCCCCTAGTAATGAATGAAATTGATATTTAGATTCTGCTGGCAGGCTATCTAGGTGATTAAATTGAAGTTGTGTGTGCAATAATAATATAAAACTTGATATGCTGAGCCCAACCATTGAACTTGAAAAAGGTCTTTCCACTTCATCTGTAATCAGACTGATTTTTCTGACTTGTATTGTACCAACTAAAGTATGTACACTTTTAGGTATGAGACAGTGAGGAAATTTCATAAAGTTCAAGGCCATAGTCTATTAATTGAGAGGGATTTAAGCTGGAAAATCTATAGCCATTTATATGGAGTTCGTCAGTCTTTAGAAACCATAATGGAAACGTAGAGACGCTTTCTGATAATACAATCTTGTATTACCTCTTACAATTCACTCAAGAGTATGGCAAATGCCCCTTTTATTTTGAATAATTAGTTTCTTTAAGTATGCTAAACAATGCCACAATCTTGGGCAAAATAAAATATAGTTTAACTACAGTATTATGGTATGTTTATCTTTATTTTGATTCTTCATCATAAGTTGAACTTGTTTTAAATGTATGAATAGTGCAACATTTTTGAAAAAATATTGTAACATTTTATTTTTACTCGCACTCAGGGTTGTTATAGCTTTGTACTACAGGGTGGTCCAGATCTAATTATGCAATTTTCATTACGCTATAACTTATTAAGTTTATTACCTGTATCCAACTGAGAGGAGGACAAGTGGGACATTACATGGAAAATCAGTAAATTAATTCAATGTAAGTCCATTTTCATTTATTACAAGATATTTCGAACAATTCTTTTGTCTTGTATTGTTTTCCTGCATTGCATTAAATGCTGCATAATTAGATCTGGACCATCCTATACAATCACCCTGTTTTTAAGCTTCAAATCACATTACCAGCTTAATTTAAATTAAAAATTTCTTATTATGAGCATATGTATTTGCAAGAAGAAAAAAAAGTATAGTGAACTGGTACTCAGATGTAAGCCATTGCATTTTTTCTGTCAATTGCATGTAAAGGTCAGGCTTTGTATAAGCATTAGAAGGAATAAGATGCTTTGAAAATAACATTTTTAGAGTTATGGATTTTAGAGATGTAAAGCCGCATTTAAACCACCTGCTATATATTTAAGAGACTGTAGTCACAGCTTGTGCATACTGTACTGAGATTTATTAGCATAAAAATAACCCTAGCAATTGTTAAAAGCAACTTATTTCTTGGAAAGATAAAAAACAACCTTTGTTATTTAAGAGATGCTAAGTTTCGTTTGTTAATTACTGTGATTGATGTTCATTCATAGATTGAACAAGTTTAAATATATGGTACAAACAGTTATCAAACTGTGTGCGAACAGGTCGCTTCAAGGAAAAGTTTGGTATTTTTCAAGTTGAAATTATTTCTTCAGATTCATGGTATGTATTAATTTGCCAAATAAAATTGCGTTCTAAAATGAAGCATTTTTTTTTTATAAATTTTAAATGTACCTTATCTGGTCATGCAACTTACAATGGGACAGAAGGTTACATGGGTCCATACATAAATGAAAAAGACTTAAAACTTATAAGATATGTCCGGTTTGAAGCTACAAAGATTTATATGTAAGAAAATATGACTTGCGTGTTTATGAGGCATCCTTTGCATAATGAAAGGAAATTAGAAATCATTTTATAATTGATTCTTGGAATTATTTTTCTTGAAGGTAAGAATACATTATTTGTTCAGTTGTCTGCTCAAAGCCTTCATCATGGATGAAGTTATGACAACTCTAACTAGTCCCAGGCACTAAGCTAGTTTCTGTTTATAATCTTAATTTTGCTTGTGCCATTCTATTTTTCCAACTGTTATGAGCTCTCATGATTTGTAATAACAGACTGAAACAGTACACCACTTAGAGAGCACTTTGGAATTGTCTCCTAGCTTCTAGAGCCCAATATCCCTGATGTGTAGCCTCCAGCAAGCGGAGTAAGGGCGGAACCAGGTGGCATGCATGCATGGAAGAAACCTGAAAGTCATTTTAGGGCCACTTCACCAGCAATAAGTGTAAAATGTCTTGCACAGAATTCTTGGTCATTACAATATTCTCGCTCTCTGAAGCCCAAACATACATTTTCAGTCTAGCAGCAGGGGGAAATACCTTTGTGAAATAATGAAATAAGCTTTCATGTAATAAAAACAGGCAGTGTTGTATAGGGGTTAAGACTTTAAACTTTAAATCCTGAGGGTGAGGATTGAAATTCTGCTGCTGACATAGTGTGACAATGGGCTAGTCTCTTCATCTGTCTGTGCTCCAACTTGGGGAAAAATAATAAATCAATTTTATCTCGAACGTTGTAAGCAGCCTTGGATAAAGGCATCAGCCATACACGTAGATGAAAATTGAAGAATATAAGTGATAATAAGTGTGCCCTTTTCAGTTATTACCACATAGTTGTCTGAGGAACAGACACAGCAATTTGCAGCTGTGCATCCACATTCTATAATATCAGTGGTGATGTCTTCCCAATGTGAATCCATGTTCCTGGTCCAAAAGATGATGCAGAGAAGAAAAAAGGGTAGAATAAAGTGCACAGTCACAATGGCCAAATGTCCCAACAATTTTTTGTTTTGTGCTTTTTTTCCTTCTTAAAACCCATTGGATAATCGGCTTTACAATATTTACAGCTTACTTTGGAACATAATTTTAAGTGGCAAATTATGCCTCCATTGTGAAGAAATAACTGACTTTAAAAAATAACAAATTTATTCATTAAATTACTGCAAGAAATTATTACAGTCAGCAATGCATTCAGTGTGCTTCCAACTTTAAATTACTGGGTGTCCACACCTCTGAGGACCTTTCTTGGGCAATAAATGCTTCCAGTCTGGTTAAAGAAAACAGAACAACTTTACTTTCGACATTACTTTCTGAGCAGACTAAAGAAAACCTGTCTGCCTCCTCAGATTCTGTTGAACTTTTTCCGCTACACTGTGGATAACATATTGACAAACTGCATTACGATATGATATGGCAACTGCTTTGTAGCTCACAGCACGGCCCTGCAGTGGGTGGTGTAAACAGATAACACATTATTGGCATCCTGCTGCCGACTATTGCTGACTTGAAGCATACACCATGTCTGAAACAGGCTCCCAGCATCATCAAGAATGCCTCACACACCAACCATAGACTGTTTACCTTCCTCCCACCAGAGAGGCAGTGCAGGAGCCTTTGTTCCTAAGCCAGCAGGCTCAGGAACAGTTTCTTTCATAACACCTTTACAATTCTGAACTCTCAACCTTTACCACTCAGTAGCTGACCTTTCTAAATATCAATAACTTTGAACTGTGCTCTGCGTATGTTTTCACCTATTTACATATACAGTATCTATTCTATATGTTGTGGTCCACGGCCGGGACGCCCAGGAGGACCGGAGGAGGGCTTGTGCCTCCTCCAGACCGCGAGGGGGCGTCCTTTCTGGTTATGTTGGGGGCCTCGGGTACAGGGCATGGAAGCCCAGCCCTGTAGGGACCCGTGGCCACCGCCAGGTGGCGCCCCAATGCCTGCATATCCCTGGAGCCCAGCACTTCCGCCACACCAGGAAGTGGTGGGGGGAAGATGACAGGGGACACCCGGACGGCTTCCGGGTGCGCAGCTGGCACTACCGCCACACTGGGGTGTGGCTATGACTGATTGCCAGAAAGCAGCAGGAGCCCATCCGGGTTCCCATATGAGGGGCTGTCTCCCTCCAGTCAGCAGTGGATGTCGGGTGGAAGAGGACAGAGCTGGAGAGAGGAAGGGAGGCGGCCAGGAGAGAGGCATTAGACTTGTGTGGCCTGGACATTTGGGGGAACGGTGCTGGAGGCACTGGGGGTGCACGTGAGCACAAATTTGTAAATATTATTGTAAAATAAACGGTGTGTGGTGAAACTATGTTGTTCGTCTAACTGTGTCTGGGTCCCAGTTCACAATGTGTATAAAAATATTTCATATATCTATATTTATTCTTACCATATGTCTGTACTACTGGTCAGTATTCACATATATATACTCTTCCTTTTATATACAGTACTACTGCCTGGAAATTAAATTATATAAATATATATTCTCATTTTTATGCTGCCTTATTACACCTTACTATTTATTACATGTTAATGTACTATTTGCACCCACTATAAACTGCATTTCATTGAACCTGTACAATGATAATAAAATTGAATCTAAACAAATTTTTAAAAGTAATAAGGTGGTGGGTTGTAGTGTATTATGGTGTTCTGTGTGAAAATACACAAAACCACTTAAATTTGGTTTATATCGGTTAATGTTTGTTTAAAATTAAACTTGTGTACTCAAGTTATGTCTATTTCTACTTACATATTCTGCATACTTCTGTTAGTGTACAGTATAAATGTTCCTAGGTATCTGTGTCTTACACTACTTCATAAGGCTATGAAAATTAATTGTTGCTGTACCATAAAAAAAGCTGTATTGGGGTAAAAACAGAAATTTAAACAAACATTAAAATATGGGCACCACAATACCCAATCATTACAACACAGAATCTTATAAGTGGCCTCATCTTTAAATACACCTGCTTGATGATGCAAAAGATTGATGTTTTCATTATATATGGCATACAGACATGACCAAAAAGTTTATCTGTTGAAAACCAAATATTACAATGTTCAAGATCCAAGAGACTTGTCATGATTGCTGGTTCCTAATGTGGTGGTTTCAGCATCCCAGGAACATGCCCACCTAGGATTCTAATTTGCTAAATGTCTGTAGACTTTATAAAGAATAGTGTAATTTAAATAAGTCAGTAAATGAATGAATGAATAATTAAATCAACTGATTGTCATTTCTGTAGGTGAAAAGATGTTGCTGATGACAGAGGTCAGAAAGAATGGTCAGCTAACAGAAACCCCACAAATGCTGAAGTACAGATTATTACAAGAGCGCTACACTTCTTTTTACTTATAGCGTTATGTATTGTAGCCATCCTAGAAATTTTTATATTATTTGGTAATTTCCTTAGAGGATACATTATACGACTTAAAATCCTGGAAAAGCTTTAGGCATTCTTTTAGAATTCACTTTCCTTTTATTGAGGCACTGTCTTGGGAGGGATTCACTTAGCTGTTTTATCCTAGTAAATACTATTCATTTTCTGAATCCTTATCTCTTATTCTTAGAATAGTACAGTCATCTGTTTTGAAGCACACCACTAGCAGCCATGATACTTTATATGGCACACTTAATGTACTGTAGCTGATAAAAAAATCCTGCTTCAGACACCTATTGCAAACTAATCTGTTCATTTGGATAAATCTAATTTTGATTTCCAAGAAAGTTATTTTAGTATGATCTTTGTTGACTTTGTAATTTCACAATAAGGAGAACTTAACTGGGGGCAGCGCAGTGGTAGCGCTGCTGCCTTGCACTTAGGAGACCTGGGTTCACCTGGAGTTTGCATGTTCTCCCCATGTCTGCGTGGGTTTCCTCCGGGTGCTCCGGTTTCCTCCCACAGTCCAAAGACATGTGCGTTAGGTGCATTGGCGATCCTAAATTGTCCCTTGTGTGTGCTCGGTGTGTGTGTATATGTGTGTGCCCTGCCCGGGGATTTGTTCCTGCCTTGCGCTCTATGCTGGCTGGGATTGGCTCCCGCAGACCCCGTGACCCTGTGTTAGGGTATAGCGGGTTGGGTAATGACTGACTGACAGCCTTTAATATTTGATAAATAACAAAGAAAGGGTAATTCCAGACAAACTCATAATGCCACGGTAACATATTGACTTTGATAAATGAAACATTAACAATGAGACATTGCTCTTGGAAGAAAAGTACATATTTTTACTAAAATACATATAGCTTTTGGAAACATTATGCTATGCTTAATCAAATATTTTTTTATGTAAAAAGGGAGTATTCTTTTTAATACACTTGGGAAGAGTCTTAGAATGGAATGCAAATTGTTTTTGCAGGGGGAATGTTTTATTTTTTGAGAAAATCAAAACATTTTCCCTATACTGCTCTTTACCAAACTGTTTGGGTTTTGTTACTTTATTTTAGATCTTGGAGTATTGTGCAAGTTTACGCAACATATATATCTGATTTCTAAAAGCCATATTTATTATCACATTCTTTTAAAAGTCTGTTTTGAAACAGATAATTACATAGTATGTGAGAGAAGTGATATTTGTTATATTTGTAGACATATAAGAAAGTATGACATGTTAAACATTAAGAAGTTGTTTTGGTCTGAATTTTACATTTGCCTCCTTCAAGTTGTTTTTTGAACTAACCTTTTTTTATAATAATAAAAAATATAATCTTGTCTATTGATGCTGACTGTGCTGACCACTGTTTGCGCTCAGAACATTTATAGAATTTACCATTATTTTGAATTTGAATGATATTTTAATGTTTCTTTTTTATGTTACTGTGCAGTTTATTCTTTTTGACTTTAACTTCTCCACTAGACAGTATAATTTAACAAGAACTAGCAAATTCTTTCCTTCATGGTTAACACACTCCTTTTGGCTCTAATATTTCCCTTAGTGCCCATAGTTTAAAAGGGTAACTAGTATCAAAACATTTCTAAAAATTAACCTTGAACACATCTCTTCTTCAAAGTCTAGAGCATCCTAGTTTCATTTTAAAATACCTTTCAGGGACAATTTCAGCAGGATACAAAACAAAGGGCCAGTAGAATGATGTTTCTGGGTTTTATCTGAAAATGTATTTGCTTTGTTAATATCAAAGAATGCTGATGTGCCTCATCAGGCTCATGTTTTTTATTCTTCATGAAGAGATTGCAGTCTTCATGAGCAAAAATGGATAAGATAGGCTAGAGCTACCAGATATAAAATGGACTTTTTGACTTTGGATTGTTGTGTGACATAATACTGTAAACATGAAGCGAGGGGGGTAAAACCAGCATGTCACAGAGATGCATAATGGAATTAAAGCTTTTCATCTTAATTTAAAACCACAGATAAACATAGGTATCCATGCACATTGACGTATTTGTAAATCAGTCTTAGACCTGTTGACTTTTACTACCCACCCATGTGCCTGAAGGTTGTGCATTGTGCACACCTACAGTACACTTGAGTTTATTATCCCAGTTCTATGGCATTTTGCATGTAAGATTATTTCCAAGGACAATAATGGGAAGCTGACAAAAGTTAATTACTCATTTTTGCATTTTACACAATTCCAGAGGACTGAGTTCAAATGAAATTGTTTAGCCTATCACAGCCATTTCTTTTTTTCTGAGAGAGCACGAGAAATTTCTTTTTCATAGACTGTGTCACAAAATGCCTACAGTGGCATTTTTTCATGCAAATGACTCTTAATTTTAAACAGAATAGCATCAATATTGGGTTTATTTATCTGTCTGGACATCACATTCCTACAAAATCACTTCAGGCAGAGTTTGCCTAAGGATAAATGCAAGAAAATATATTTACCTACTGGAGAGGTCTGATAAGTTTTTAAATATAAATTACTGCTTATAGGCTAAAAAAAAGTTTGTAAATTATTTTAATATATTTTCGATTAATTCTTGGCATAGGCCATGATTTCAAAAGATGTTACCATTTAAACCAGGCAGCATTATAGCATAAAACATTTTACCTGAGTTTCCATAGAAAATAATGTCATTCTAAGCTGTATTCTGCAATATTGACAGTTTTTTATTATATCGGGTAAATTAAGATAATGTCTAAACATTAAATATTTTGTGTCAGGCTGCATGCAGTAAATTCAGGCCCATGTGTTTATCTGTTCTGTGCAAAAGACCTAAGAAACTCCAAAAGGCATGGCATATCATTCATTTGTGGATCTTTTTTCTTTCTCCTTCCCACGCTGATTACATTTCATAGACCAAAACTACAGAAACATTATTCTCTTTAATTTATGAATTAGTGCAAAACACTAATTTTGTCACTGCTAGTTAGGCAGAAAACAGAAGTTTTTTTTAATATATATAGATTTTCACCAGATGTAGACTTATTCAAACCTACACTTAGGACATTTTTAAATGTTATTGCAGAATGTCTGCTTTAAGGCAACTTTCCCTATGAATGTGTTCTCCATCTGCAACATCATATTAGTTGCTCTTGATTTAAAGAGAATAGCTCTGCTTTCTCTGCTGGATTTATAGTCTGGTACAGCTTGTGTTAATATCCGCGTTGACATTGTACTCCCCCAGGGACAAATGTGTTTTGTCTTGTCCTTCAAGTGAAAATATACAGATGTGTGTTTTACATAATTACACATTGACCAATGAACCTAAGAATTTTTTCTTAGAGTTATGTATATCTCTGTAAAACAAAAACATTTAACTTATGCATGCTTACTCATGAAAGATTGGGTAATTGGCAAGAATGTCAAGAGAGAATATCTTAAAAGATCTGCCACAGATTTGTAGTTGAGTAGTGTTAGCACCATTTCTCTGTGTCCACATTTTTGGGTATGTGGGGGAGGTTAAAGCAATGTTAACTGTGACTTTCCCTGATGTCTATGTGTGTATTTCTTGTTTCAGAAGCTTCCTAGTGGCCTGTAACAGCAAGGATGGTGTTCTTGGTTTAACCATTTTATTTAAGGGATTAACTCCTCATTCTGTATGGTGTCTCTCTTTTGGAAGTTCATTCTTACAGAAAGTTGCATGGAGAATTTTAAAATCTATAAAATAAAACCTCTAACAAGCCAATGTGGAAACTTAAAATCAGTCTTACAGTATACTCTTGTTCTTCCTTGTTTTTAGGAATGATTCTAATGGCATCATTTGGAGTTAACTATAAACTGAAAATTCAATGATGCATTGTGATAAATAATTCTTGAAAAGAATTTCTTTCCTGCATAACAAAAGCTGTTTTTTAATTTTATTAATCATTTTAACTTGAAAAAGATTGTTTTGAATCAGTGCTAAAGACAGAGCCCGTGTTGCATACAGATTCAACAATACTAATATTCAGATCCTGCTAAATTAGAGATGCAGTAAAATTACTATAACACTTCATAGATAAGTCATTGGTTTGTGTGGTATACTGGTATGGAAAAAGTACAGATAAACCCAATTTTTGAGACCAGGATGGTACCAGCTGTTTGGTACTGGAAATAGATTAGTTTTGAAATCCTTGCTATTCCACTCTCTGACACAGTGCATCGGTGCTGTAGACTCAAGGTCAGCATTTCGGTTTTCAGTACTTGACTAAAATTTAATAGTGGTGAGCAGATGAGAGCATTTATTTACGTCAAAAAAAAAAAATCTTGAAAAATAAGTTGTATATAAAGTACATTTAATATTATAATTTATAGTCAATATAACTACACAGTAAAATGTCATAAATCAGTCAAGAAGAAAAGTTTATCTGTTATGCCACAACTTCTTTCTTTCTTTTTTTTTTTTAAACTGACTGTTTATATCAGGACTCACATATATATCATAGTGAGCCATTATCTTAGTAGCTTTAGCTTTCTTCTATTCCACGTCAGAGATCAGACAGACCTTTATTACAGATTTTCTTCCCAGCTTGCATATATGCTTTATACCTTTCCTTGTAAAATTGAGCTATGATTACATTGTTTACAGAACAGCATTAAAATTATATTTAAATTAAATGTATTTCAACTTTGTATTCCTACATCAAGCACATACATGTAGATATTGAAAATCCACATATGTTTTTTGCCTGTGTACATTTTTGTTATTTATTTTATTTATTTGTTATTTATTTATTTGGGAAACATTTGTAAATAAACTGCTCAAGAAAATTAAAGGAACACTTTGAAAACATTTACTGTCACAAACAGCACTTTGAAAATCTCCCTAACATGTGAAGGCAGGAGTAGACATTTAGGTTTTTATGTTCTCTGTTTAATATATTTAAATAATTATATTTTTGTATGTATGCCACTTTCACAATGTAAATGTTATTTATAATGGTAAATTAATTATGTGTCATTTAATGTATCAGAATTTCAATGATTACTTGTTTTTAACCTTTATAACAATTTTTTTTTCTTTTTTTTCTTCTAGAGCTTCAAATGTTCTCAAGGCAACTGTAATGCCTCAGGTCTGTATTTTAAGATTATTACAGTTTTATAAACACTATTACATTATTAAATAGCCTTCAATAAGTATGCAAATAAGTGGGTTTCTTTAACTGTGCAGTAGAAGAATTTGGATCATAGGGTGCTCCCTGTATGATTAGTCTCAAATAAAAAATATCTGTGAACACACATTTTTTGACATTTAACACTCCAGTTTTTAAACAGAATAATTTTCTTTGTTTTTATGTAGAACAAACCATTGTTTAACTTTCAAGAATCTTGATTTTTAGATTCCCTAGATTTAAATTTAGTTCAATCCGTAATGCTTATTACTAAATTTAACCTTTGACCAAATTATATTTTACATAAACCCTTCCATTTTATTTTCAGTACATGTTAGGAATATTAAAATTTACATGTTTTAACAAGACTATGAAACTTTATGCAG
This sequence comes from Polypterus senegalus, assembly GCF_016835505.1. Lineage (NCBI taxonomy): Eukaryota > Metazoa > Chordata > Cladistia > Polypteriformes > Polypteridae > Polypterus > Polypterus senegalus. Next base: position 98,504,512 of record NC_053157.1, on the reverse strand, counting down.
CATCAAGGACAGTGCCAGCTCACAGGATTAAATAACTTTTTTTGAAAATGATTTTTGACCTATATTTCGACCTTTATGAACCCATAATATTAGTACATGGAATGTCTGTTAAACCACAGAAGACATAATTATAAATGCTTAATGCTAATATACTGCATACTGAATATTCACAATGATGTGAAATTTTATAAAGTCACAGTGAGTTGTCGAAGTGCATGTCTAATACAAAGTTGCTGTCATGTACAAGTATTAAAAATAGACATGTTGTTCTAAAAAGAAAACATTAAACCATGTGAAGTATATGTGAAAAATCAAAAATTTATTGTTTGCCATATATGCCACAAGAGATATTTCTGTTAAGTCCCCAAAAGAAAAAAAAATAATTATTGGTAAATATTTGTTTATGGTTTATGTATCCTTATACTTAATACAAGTGGGCTGTGTTCTAATATATGATTAATTAAGTAAATTTGTTTCTTATTGGTGTGGCGCGGTGACACACTGGTAGCACGCTGCCCTATAGCAAAATGACCAGGATTAATTTTCTAGGTGTTCCCTGCATGGAGTTTGCATGTGGTTCCTGTGAGTTTATTCCGGGTGTTCCTATTTCCTCGCACAGTCCAAAGACCTGCAGGATGGATGAACTGGCATTGCTAAATTGGCCCTTATGTATGTGTGTGTGTTCACCTTATGATGGACTGGCACCCTGTCAGGGAATATTTTTGCCTTGTGCCATATGTATGCTGGGATAGGCTCCAGCTTCTTTGCCACCCTACTCAGGATAAGCAGATTTGAAGATGAATGGATGGATGGTTCCTCTTTAACAAATGAAACATTTTAAACATTTCTAAAAAAAAATGTAAATTTTGTGTAATTAATGCATTTGATGTGATGCTGTTTATAATTCAATTTGTCACTATTGTTAATTCAAGTATTGCCATTTCCAAAATGGCAATAATATTAACTGAAAATAAACTACTTATGTATATTATGCAACTAAAAATAATGCATGAAATGGGCATGTCTAGTACACATTTTAATGGTGGTTTATGTTTACATTGTGTATGATTAATAAGTAGCATGTTAAATGTAATAACCTATCTCTGGTGCTTCTTAAAAGCAGTCATTATAAAATAAATTAAGATCTACACTTCAAAATATATGATTTTTTTACAGAGAAATTTCAGTTTATTTAGAATAATTACATTTTAAAGAGCTACTAAGAAGCATCACACTGGTTTGCTGCATGTGTTATGTATGTTCTGTGTTTTGCATAGGAAGAGCCACCACAAATCATTAAGCCAGTGCCTGTTGCTTCCACCTCTCCTGTTCCATTTAAAAGTAAACCAGCAGCTGGTGCCGCCTACAACAAGACTGCCAAGCCTTTTGGGGCACAATTTCATCATCATCATCGCCTAGTGTGGCTTCTATCCCTTCAGCAATGTCAGCATTTACCCCACCTACGACTAATTCTTCTCTTGCCCCACCCCGACATTGTGTTCCGGCTGCTGTACCACCTCCACTAGCTGCCCATTCTTCCTCTTCAAACTCTGTGTCCATCCAGAGTGGACAAATGAAACCACAGCCCAGCTCCACTGCACTAAATGTTTCATCAACAAGTGTGGATAAATTGAAAATACCACTCACTTCTAATGCCCCCGTTGATCATGCCAATAATGCTCCAAAGCAAGCCACCGTTTATAATAGTCCCATCAAACTTTACTCTCATGAAAGTATTGGCAAGGTGGCAGAAACTCAACATAGAGGACCAAAAGATAACCAAGGAGTTTCTTCACAACAAAATGGGTAGGTAAATTCATATCCTCACATCTGATAACAGAGTTTTATGAGCATCCATGTTCAGCTTATTCTTAATTATTTAGTTCCAATTTTTTTTTCATTATTGAAAATATTAAGTATTTTAAAATTTTAGATGCTCACTAACACTATCCATCTGGGAAAACTCTGTCAGCCTGGGAAAAAAGGATGTATCTATCAGCTGGTTCAGTTCAGTTCAAAATTGAAGGATTATAGGCTCATTCTTTGTTCATCAAGAAAGAGTACGGCTGATATTAACAGGCTGAAATGTATGTATTTTCATGTTAATGTAACTATAGGTTGTGTAAGATTTAGAATGTGGTGGTGATGTTTTTATTCTGTATTAATTGCCCCTTTTGTTAAATAACCAAAACAAGGCCTTGTTAACAAGTGGCTTTAGGGAAGTATAATTTTACTTTGTGCTTCTCTACTGCTAATGCCAGAGTATCTGCAGTAGTCAGTACATGGTGAAACATTTTGGATAGGTCAGTATGGGCCCAAAGGAATTTTACTGTCAAGTATGAGAGGATGTACTCTTCAGTCTAATACAGCCTCTGTTTTACATTCATAAGACATCACTAAATTTTACCCAATGGAGTTGGGTTAAATTATACAGGCGATCCAGTAGAAGTGTAATATTTTAAAAAAAAAACAAAAAAAAACACAAAAATTAGGTTGTGCTGCATACTCTACATTTCTCACACACATCATGGTTTCTTTCATAAAAGAGATTTATGTTGTAGGAACACTTAAGTGATTCACTGTTACCATATACTTAATTAAAAACAACTTAGCCGGGGCTTTCTATATCAGCATCATCTGTTTACCTGGTATGAGTTTAATTCAAGATATTTGTTTATTTTTCATTTGTTCCTTCTGCTTTGTCACATTACTATATTGGCATCAGTTCATTGTTCATGTAACTTAACTGCATTTCCCCTTAGGAAAAGCCTAGAGCACAATGCATTAAAAACCAGGTACTTTTCAATGTATATTCTTTCACATCTGTAGACCTATGTTTTGTGTCTTAAAACTCCTATAAAAATTATTATATATTGTTTAATTACTTCATCTTAATATGGAAATAATAAAAAAAAATAAATAAACCTGTGTTGTCAACAGTCATTAGGAAATGAGAGTCAAAGTCTGTCTAATATAGGCCAATTTGACAGATTAGGTTTTTTTTCTGTGACTGTATAAATCTTGTGATGGTATATATATTGAAAGATGATACTTCTGTGGAGTTTAGAAGTTCTCCTCACGTGCTTGTGGGTTTCTTCTGGGTGCTGTAGCTTCCACTTCAGTCTAAAGACATGTAAGATAGATACCTTGGCTGTTGCTAAATTGGCCCTGTAATGAGTACTGTATATGTGTTCATTCTGCAATTGACTGGTGTCCTGTTCAGGGGATTGCCCTTGCCTTGAGCTTTATATTGTAGGAATAAGCTCCAGCTGCCCCACAACCCTGCTCAGAATAAACAAGTAAATGGATGGATGGATCTGTAGTGCATGTGTACCTTGTTATCTGTTAATTTTTCATGTAAAGATTTATATGTTTATCAAAGTGTATTATGATTTAAATCATATCAGTTTCACTTTAAATATATCTATTTGTTACATTTACAGAAGCTCAGTAGAAAGAGCCAAATGCAAAGTAATGGAAATGCAAAAGAAAAACAGTACAATTATATACTGTAAACAATTTGATTGTATTACTACTACATTCTACCTGGAATAAATATAAGTGGTTTATTTGTTGTACTCCACAAAAATGTATTTCCTCTACTTCATCTATAGTCACCAGCAATGAATACTGAAGAAAAGAAGTTAACTAAAAACTTATTACATAAGTTCTGTGTGTCTTGGGTTAAATCCCTTGCCTAGATATTGATTGTGTGAAGTTTGCACATTCTCAATACCTTGAGGGTTTTTTCATGTGCCTCCAAAGATGTGTGTTACATTATTTGGCAAATCAGAATTTGCTGTAGTGAGAGTGTATGAAGTAGAGTTACTTCTCACCTTGTGCCCATTGCTACCTGGATAGTCTCTTTCCCACTCTGGATTAAGCAGGTTTAAGAATGTTATACTATGAAAATATTGCATCATAGTGAAATGACTGTATATAATATATGATACTTGGATTTTTTCAATTAACTACTTTTTAATTCTTGTAACGTTTTAATTTAGTGCTGATCATAAATTTAAAAGAAAAGTTAGTCGAAGGGTAGCATGGTGGTGCTGTGTTTAGCTCTCATAGAGCTCTGGGGACATTGTTTTGATTTCTAGTCATTATACACTGCAATTTTGCTTGTTCTCCTCATGTTCAATGTCTTTCCCTGTATACTCAGCTAATATTTTAAAGATTTGCATTTTTAGTTTAAATGATTGTGTGTGCAATTACTTCTGTCTTCCATAAAACTTTTGAAGCACAAATTCTGGTTTCCATCTGATTTTTAGAATGTGCAACTGTGAAAATACCAAAGGGATCCAAAGTCATTATGATTTAAAAAACATACATACCCACACAAAGCATAAAATTTAGTTTATTCTAAAGTTATTGCCTGTTTCGCTAAGTTTAATAGTACTACTTTGCATCTTTTACTTACATACTGTATTACACATCAGCATTGCTTTTATTATTAAATAAGTACAGTATTAAAAAAGGAGAAATTGTGAAGTTGAATTCAATAAAAATATATAATAAGAAAATTGTTTTTTATTTATTTTTTACAGGATACCACGGTGGCAAAGTTAGTACCTTCAACATTGCAAATTGGTGACCCCTTTTTTTTTTTTTTTTTTTTGGAGTGGCCTGTTTGCATGGTTGATGTGTCATAGGCATTATAGAATTTTTTTCCACAAAGATATGCATGCATATTTTTGCCATTTTAATGTTATGCCTAGTTTTTTGTAGACTAACAAGTAGCTAACTTTTATTCATTCATTTACTTTCAAATTTATGATGAATTTACAAAGTACCAAATACTTTTATACTTTTGGCCATAATCATTATCTGAAGCTATTTAGTGATCATAATTGCTCCCAAAGTAATTATTTCTTGTATCCCTTGATGTATTGTTTTTAAATGTATCATAGGTTGAGATTAGTCTTATAAATTTGATGTTTCTTTAAAAAAAAATTACCATGTTATTAAAACAACATTCAACAGCCACAGATATATGTATTTTTGCTTAAAATTTCCTTAATTCATTTTATGGTCTAAAGTGAATCAAACAATAAAATCAAAAAAGCATATATTTCATTCTGCTTGCATTTCGGGAATTGAGGTCAGTGATGGGGTTGGATGGAAGGTCTGTAGTGAAACAGGAAGTGAGGTCAGTGGTGGAGCAGGAGCTGGAGGTGGGGTCAAGTGGATTTTCCTTTATAGAATCTATTGAGGAAGGAGAAAAAATGTTAGTGTGCACTGCCAACCCTCGGTCCAGCATATAAACACATTTAGTCAAGCCCATCGACTGCCTCCCATTCACGTGTGTGACGAGATATATATATATATATATATATATATATATATATATATATATATATATATATATATATATACACTCACCTAAAGGATTATTAGGAACACCTTACTAATACGTTGTTTGACCCCCTTTCACCTTCAGAACTGCCTTAATTCTACGTGGCATTAATTCAACAAGGTGCTGAAAGCATTCTTTAGAAATGTTGGCCCATATTGATAGGATAGCATCTTGCAGTTGATGGAGATTTGTGGGATGCACATCCAGGGCACGAAGCTCCGCTCCACCACATCCCAAAGATGGTGTATTGGGTTGAGATCTGGTGACTGTGGGGGCCATTTTAGTACAGTGAACTCATTGTCATGTTCAAGAAACCAATTTGAAATGATTCGAGCTTTGTGACATGGTGCATTATCCTGTTGGAAGTAGCCATCAGAGGATGGGTACATGGTGGTCATGAAGGGATGGACATGGTCAGAAACAATGCTCAGGTAGCCCGTGGCATTTAAACGATGCCCAATTGGCACTAAGGGGTCTAAAGTGTGCCAAGAAAACATCCCCCACACCATTACACCACCACCACCAGCCTGCACAGTGGTAACAAGGCATGATGGATCCATGTTCTCATTCTGTTTACGCCAAATTCTGACTCTACCATTTGAATGTCTCAACAGAAATCGAGACTCATCAGACCAGGCAACATTTTTCCAGTCTTCAACTGTCCAATTTTGGTGAGCTTGTGCAAATTGTAGCCTCTTTTTCCTATTTGTAGTGGAGATGAGTGGTACCCGGTGGGGTCTTCTGCTGTTGTAGCCCATCCGTCTCAAGGTTGTGCGTGTTGTGGCTTCACAAATGCTTTGCTGCATACCTCGGTTGTAACGAGTGGTTATTTCAGTCAAAGTTGCTCTTCTATCAGCTTGAATCAGTCGGCCCATTCTCCTCTGACCTCTAGCATCAACAAGGCATTTTCGCCCACAGGACTACCGCATACTGGATGTTTTTCCCTTTTCACACCATTCTTTGTAAACCCTAGAAATGGTTGTGCGTGAAAATCCCAGTAACTGAGCAGATTGTGAAATACTCAGACCGGCCCGTCTGGCACCAACAACCATGCCACGCTCAAAATTGCTTAAATCACCTTTCTTTCCCATTCTGACATTCAGTTTGGAGTTCAGGACATCGTCTTGACCAGGACCACACCCCTAAATGCATTGAAGCAACTGCCATGTGATTGGTTGATTAGATAATTGCATTAATGAGAAATTGAACAGGTGTTCCTAATAATCCTTTAGGTGAGTGTATATATATATATATATATATATATATATATATTTATATATATTTGTAGCTAGTAATCCACAAAGTGAGAAAATGAATCTTAAAATGTTTTTTTATTCCTAAGCTATCAACAATCCACCAGGTATCATCATCAGAGGAAAATGATTAGATATACAGGATTTTAAGGCAATATATAGCAAAAGATAGGGTGGCAGTGGGTGTTGGTCATAAAGTCTTTAGTCTTTTTTGTTATTTAGATGTTCTCTTTTTTTAAGCCTACATATGCTGGGTTCATATCCAAATGTCTGTTAATCGAGTTTTCATTTGAGAGGCATGATTCATCCAGCTCTCTGGCACTTTTAGTATTAATCCTGAATTTTACTTGCAATATGTCTCAAGTTTATATATTTTCTAAAATATTGTTAAATACTGTAAACCATTGTTGGAAAATCCTCTCATGAATGACTGAAAGATTGAAACAAGGAAGAGTTTTTGATCTAAACATAAAAAAATGCATGTCATTTTTGTGTGGAATATTCCTTTAATCCAGTTCAGGGTTTAGAGAGCCAGAGCCTATATCAGAAATTCTGGGCTCAAGGAAGGAAAGTAAGTTGATATTTAGACCATAATAGCAAAATGTATTTAAATAATGCATTTCTAAATACTCATTCAGGAACTTCAGATTTCATTAGGTAGAATCAAACTGATAAAATGTTAATTAAAACCAGGAGTTGCATATGTTTTATACAATTTACATCTAGAGATGCATTATAAAAGGCTTTCATGCTTTGCCAAATTTAGTAATTTAAGCCATTCCTTAGATGGTAGCAATAGATAAAGCGATTAATGCCTTTCATCTAAAGTGAGAATCAAAAATCACATTGATTCTCTTATCATCTTGAAGTATCTTCTTAAAATTTTCAGTGATTAATCTTCACATAACAGCACTTGGCATGCAAGAAACATTACACATAAAGGAATTTATAGAAGTATTTTAATGATACAATATTGCATTGTATAAAATATTTTATGTTGTCCATTATACATTGTTAATTTTTTTGTCTTTACAGTACGCCAAAAGTTTGTTTCTCACTCTCTCACACAAATTCCCATACACAAGCTCGTCTGCAACAGCTATAGTATACAGTATCAGATGATACTGCGTGTCCCATGCTGTTATACCTGTAAAGCCCTAAAAAGTCCAAAGAATCAAAACATGTAACATTGCAGATGACACATTTTACATTACGTGTGTTTGTAAATTGTGATGAACACTTACGAATGAGGTATGGTAGGGTGCAATTGCACCTGCATCACATAGCATCAAAAAATTTAGAAGAATACCCAGCTCAATCTCCTGGCAAATTTACTATTGGTGACAGTTCTAAAGTATAAACTGCATACATCCTTAGCATTGTTGAAGCAGAATGCCATTTTTCAAGTACTGATCAAATAGGCTTTCTTGATGTTGCAACAAACAACATTATTTAATGTAAAATAATGCTCAAACCACCTTTCCGTAATAATTCCAAGTGTCCTGCAAGATTAATGAAACACCCCATAACTACATAAAAACATACTGTGACATTCATAAGTCATCTATGACATTGACAGTGTTTAAAATTCCAGAAAGATTCACTACTACATTTTCCTTGTGGTAAAATGATGCCTACATTGTGAGTTTAAATTAACACAATACAAACTTTGCCATACAGTGCTCCCTGCCATGACCTGCTATTAAGAGGCTTCATTGTAGTTTGAAATCTGTGGTTTGTCAGTTTTGTCATTAGTAAACTGCATGCATTTTAGTGTTTGTTATGTACATTTTCTGTTTCCATTTTTTCCCTTTCTTTGTTTTCTTTTTCCTGCTTTATTTTTTTAAATACTTATGTTGTTATGCTGTATACTGGCATCAGTGGTCCACAAAGTATTCTAAAGTAAGTATATCGTTTTCCATTATTGTTATGGGGATTTGGCATGAATTGCATATTTTAATTATTTTAACAGACTAATTACTGTGTTGGAATTTAAATTTCATGGAAAATAGTTTAAGCTATATATTGATGTGCTTGAAAAATGTGTTTTCTATTAATTAAAAGTAGTGTTTAAAAACTAATTCATTTTTTGTGAAGTCTCACATTTTTGTAGTAAAGTTAAAATGGGCAGTGAACATTAAAAAGTAAAACAAATATTTTGATGCTTCTATAGATGTCCAGTATAGAATAATGACCTTTTTAAATCAAAATTAGTAAGAGGAAGAAGTTGTTGAAAATGTGTATTGTTCAAAACTTGCCATTTCCAACATCAAAATGCAGTATTGTTGAAATCTTTAATCTTTACCCTAAAACACCAACACTGGAAGTTTTAATATATAACCAAAGATATAGAGTTTCCAAAGTAAGAACATTTTCTTAGTCTCTGAAACTTCTAGTTTTTTAATGTTGTAGGAATTTCAGGAAAATGAATGTTAATGAAAAAGACTTGATAGTAAAGAAAACTGCAGGGAAGACTTTCAGAGCACAGAAACATTGCAGAGCAGTACAGATCATCCATATGCTCCATTCGACATTTACATTATTTAGAGCTTTGAATTGAAATTGAGGATGGTATCTCTTTAATTCAAATTAACATTTAGTGCTTGTTAAGTTACAAAAGAGTATACAGTACTGTAAATGCAAACCTTATAATCTAAGTAACAGTTTCTGACTAAGTTGTTGAACTAAAGTCATTGGTTTCCCTGATGAAGCAATGCATGCTTTAGAACCCAGTTAGAGGTAAATGGTCATAAACCATTTTGAGAGTCGACTATTATTAACTGCCTTGAGCATGGGAAAGTAGTAGTGTCAGCCAATCTCTGTGAATTAGCATACTGAAGGTTCATTTTGGCCATTTTATGTGCTCTTTCCTAATCGGGTCATAGTAATCCTACATTCCGTTTACCTCGGAAGTCAAACGTTGGAGCTGGGAATGACATCACACCCGAGTTGACTGTTGTGGACCACTGTGGTGTGTACAGCCACCCTAGCCCCAACACAGACAGGCAGGACACGAGTTCCAGTCCAGCACACACATTTATTTAAAGCTGGGAAGCGCTTTTCTCTGCTCCCCACAGCATAATACATAAAGCACAGCTCTCTTCTTTATCTTAATTTATTTGTCCTTCCACTCCTATCCTCTCCTCTCCTCCAGGCAAGTTTTGACCACCTCCTCCAGACTTGAATGGAGTGAGGTGGCTCCTTTTATTCAGCTCTTGGATATGCTCCAGGTGGCTCAGTATTACCTGGAATCACTCCAGGTGAGGTAGAAGTCTGATGTAGGGCTCTGCACCTCCCCCTGGCGGCCTCCACGTAACCCAACAGGGCTGTACCAAGTTCCAAGTCCCAGCATGCCCGGTGGGAATCCGTGGTGCCACAGCCTCACAGGAGGGCTGCCCTCTAGTGTCCCAGTGGAGGTAGTGCCTTGCACATGCTGTCTTACCCGGTCCTTTCATTCAGCTGGTGTCCCGACTGAGTAATGGCCGAGGCCTCCCGTCACACAGTATTTGAGTAAAATGTTTTGAAAACCAATATAGATGTCTCTAAGAAAATCTTTGTTGCTCTTGCTCTTTTGGGTGTTAACAATGTATTACCAAGTATTTTATACATCCAAACACTGTAGCATAATTTTGACAGATAGAAGTTAGGCAGTGTTCTGTGTACGACTGGTTTAATGAGACACAAATAGAAGTGCCAAATACAGTATAATACTACAGTTCTCACTTAATGGTGATGCACGGTCCATTCATCATGAAATTTTGAGGTCAGGGTTGGTGCGACTCTACCGACTTGCAGGTAGGAAATCCAACTTGTGAGGGCGTTCTAGTTGAAAATTCCTACTTGGAAATTCTGACTTCCCACTTCAAATGGAATGCAGTATAAATATATACTGTTTGAGCCATTCTTACATTTAGATAGCAAGAGAAAGACTCAATGAGTAAAAACCATGAAGATTTCATACAAGACTCCCATGTCAGAGTATAGTGCTTTTGGCTGTGCTCTTAAAATTCCATATTTCAAATTCTCTGTGTCATGTGTCACATTTTTAAATTACGAGAACTTTAGAGTGTGTTTTTTTCTTAGAACATGAGGAAGGCATAATAGTATTTCACTTTGTTAAGTTATATTTTAGTTTTTTGTTTTCTACAATATGCATGTACAAATTAACACTAGAGTTACCAGAGCCTACAAGAAAACTCGTAAATATGGCCCACAAATCCATTCGCACCTCTCCGTCAGCGTCTTTTGTCCTGTTAAGACAAGCAGCAAACAGCCTGCTATTCCATCCCCCACCGTTGCAGAACATTCACTAAGTTCTCCCAGCTCATGCCTTGTTTAATTATCTGGGAGTGAACTGCTAGAGTTTTACAGTGGAAATAATAGATCGTTATTTGGAACTCATGCATTTCATGTGTGTTCCATTGCTACAGTAATCTGTGTAAACACATTGTTAAAACAGAAACTGTTTCATATTTTAGTAATAAATGTTTCAAAATGTAGGCATAAACTATAGAATGTGTGAAGCCTGAAGTCCAAAGATCAAATGAACACTTTCAAAAAAGGTTCAAGTTCGATACAACAGCTTCCGTGGCATAGCGGTAAGATTTTCTGGCCTGTAATCAAGAGGCCACCAGTTCGATCCCCACTGCCTCCTGTATTTACTGTTTTCAGTAGTGAGCTGCTCTTATTGTTAATATTATACAGTACACACATACATTTGGTTTGCATCTGTAACAGACTGTGTATAATTATAGTACTGTACTTGTTTAGTTTTATTGAGTGTTCCTGCTCACGCAGAATTAGTATGCACCTTATGGTGTATGATGTCAAAAAAAAAAAAAACCTCAGACGTAGGTATATATGTTATTTTGAAGAAATCATTTTATGACCTGAATAGAACCAATCAGAAAACATCATCGCACTAATGCAATATTATTTGAAAATGAACACCGTCAGATCGGGTATGAATTTACGCTTGTGCTGTTACTTAGAGTCAAGTCAGGGGGGTGGGGATGTTAGAGCGTGATTGAGGGAATACAACTGAAAAAAGCTAACTTTTACAAGTACCATAAATTTATACCCAATGTCCCCTATATTTGTCTCTTTTTTTTTTTCTCTGTGTTGCAAGAACTGTCTTTCCTGCATTTATGACATGTGTACCTGTTGCAATGCGCACACTTTTCTCTATCCTGTGGTTTCTATTACATTGAAAGGGCACTTGACACTGACTCAGTTTACTTTCCTGGGGAAGCGGCTGTCTTTGAACAGACGCTTGCCGATGTTGTATCTTCCTTTTCTTTTTTCATCGCCTTTTCTAGTAAGATGCAACGAAGAAGTTCCTCTGCAGTATGAGCCATGAACACTCTTCTTTTCACAGTGGCCCCCCATGCATGCCTTGCACATTACATGTGCATTGATCCTGCTGCACTGAATAAGCTCATGCCTTCTGGTGCACAATGTCAACACAGCATGGAGAAAAAAAAGAAAGACACAAATATATGGGACATTGGGTATAAATTTATGGTACTTGTAAAAGTTTGCTTTTTTCAATTTTATTCTCTCAGTGATGATCACGCTCTAACACCGCCCCGCCCACCTCTCCTGATCAGACTCTAAGTAAGAGCATAAATTCATACCCGATCTGACGGTGTTCATTTTCAAATAATATTGCATTAGTGCGATGATGTTTTCTGATTGGTACTATTCAGGTCATAAAAATGATTGCTTCAAAATATCATATATACCTACGTCTGTGTTTTTTTGACATCATACACCATAAGGTGCATACTAATTCTGCGTGAGCAGGAACACTCAATAAAACTGAATAAAAAAAATCAAGTGACGGTGAGATATGAAGGAGGCAGATTCACTAGCATTTGTGCATCAGCTTTTATCCCTCCAGATAAGAGAATGTCCAGTTCCATTGCCTCAAAACACTACTCACAGCTACAGTTATTCCCAGTTTCAAATAAAAACTAACAGCGTCAGATCCCTAGGGCAGTAGTATGTATTGTGATCGTGAGTGACAGAGTAAAAGTGGGGAAAAAAAGGTAAGTTTTATAAGTACAGTACTAAAAATGTACATGGTCTGTTACAGACGCAAACCAAATGTGTGTGTGTACTGTATAATATTAACAATAAGAGCAGCTCACTAATGAAAACAGTAAATATAGGAGACAATGGGGATCGAACTGGTGGCCTCTTGATAAAAAGTCAGCAAATCTTACCGCTACACCATGGAAGCTGTTGTATCGAACTTGAACCTTTTTTGAAAGTGTTTATTTGATCTTTGGACTTAAGGCTTCACACATTCTATAGTTTATGCCTACATTTTGTAACATTTATTACTAAAATATGAAAAAGTTTCTGTTTTAACAATGTGTTTACACAAATTACTGTAGCAACGGAACACACATGAAATCCGTGTGTTCCAAATAACGATCTATTATTTCCACTGTAAAACTCCAGAAGTTCACTCTCAGATGATCAAACAAGGCATGAGCTGGGAGAACTTAGTTAACGTTCTGCGATTGTGGGGGATGGAATAGCAGGCTGCTTGCTGCTCGTCTTAATCGGCACATTTACAGGACAAAAGACACTGATGGAGAGGTGCGAACTGACTGAAGGTGGGCCGGATTTACGAGTTTTCTCGTAGGCTCTGGTAATTCTAGTGTTAATTTGCATCCTTACTAGAGTTGATTTTAGCAGTCTTATAGGAATATTGCTTAATTTCTTTTTCTTGATGAAAGCCTATGTCGACACTTTGCACCCACTATGAACAAGGTTCTTTTTACTGTCATCATCTTTAAGTATCTAACATGCATGTGAAGTTACATTTGAGTTAATAGTAAACATTAACAGCTAAAGTACTTTAATTGCAATGCATGAATATTCTGTATATTTTCATGTGTTAAATAATTATTTAATGTCCTCATCATACTAGTAGTATGGCTATTTCTTTGTAATTATCACTGTTACATTTTAAATAAATTTGTACTTCAATTATGGTATATTCTAGTATGTTCAGTCTCGAAACGTTATTGGGGAGAAACATCTAATTAAAGTTTTAACAGCAAGAAAATTTCTACCCAGAAAATAGAATTTTTTTTTAATCTCTATTAAGAAATTATGTAAGCTTCCTTTTGTACAAGTCCCCTTTATGTGCATTATAAATCTTTACTAGCTGTGTTACCCTGCTTTACCCGAATGACAATGGGCCTCGGTTATAGTGCTGAGGGTTGATCGAATGTATCAGAAGTACTATGTCATTAAGCGAGTACTTGTCTGTATGCAGTATTTGGTTTTTTTACATTTTTTTCTTCAGGGGCTAATATTAGTTAATAGTGGAGCTCTTTACTCTTGAACATGCTAAATAAAATTGAAGATGAGTAAGGCAGTCCTTTCATTGATCAGTCCATGCTTTTCTTACTGACTGACCTTGGGTTTTGTTGATGGTCATTGTAAAACACATTTTTACAGAAACCTATTCTTTTGAATTCAATCAGGTGCAGTATTTTGTAGGAATAATGGGAACTTTGGATATAAGTATAATTTTACCCTGTAGCAGATCCTTTATAAAGGGTAGCTTTAGTCAGATTTGAAAGTAACGCTTTGATCTGTAATTTTGTCTTGTTACAAAGTTTTGGAGGGTTTAGATCAAAAGCAGTACACGTTGACTCATGGTTTCCTTTATCATTGATGTTTACTGGCTTCATATTTATGTGGCCCATGAAATTAACTGAACATTTGAACACTGTGCAGATAAGAACAGCTGAAATAAAATGGGCCAAGGCATGCCATTGTTCTCGTATTGTGTTATACCCATGGCTTGAAGTGGGCAGGTATGACATACTAGCAATTCCCTATTTCTGCTTTAAGAACCAAAGCCTACCAGTACATTGTGGTCTAACCTCCTAGAGGGCACCTTAGTTTTCTGCAGTATAGCATGTATTTTACCACTGTGTTACCCCCCACAACTCGCTATTCTTTGAAGCTTATGTAAATAAAAGTGCTCAGCATTCTAGTCCAGCTTCATTTTTTATGTATTTTATACTGAATTTTGAGGAGTAGGAAGTAGCCAACAGAATAGGGAGTAATACTTATACCCAAGGAAGCCGCTTGATAACCATATTTTTTTGGGGTTTTGCTAACTTTTCTTCCACTTTAGAGCTCATTTTCCTTGTAGCTTGCCACATTGTCTCCTTTTCCTGCACAGGGCAACTGCCCTTCTTTGCTTGCTGCCAGTCCCATTTCTGTGAACGATTATTGACAGTTTGGCTAGTGGTGCTGTTCTTCTTACAGCGTTCAGTTGCATGTATTACAGGCCCCATTTCTCCACACAATTGTAGTTGAGACGAAAAGAGATACGCTGCCTCAGGAATACCCCTACTCACTACAGCATAATTATTGATAAATATTGAAAAATAAAAATATACAGTTTGGCTAATTTTATTTTTTCTTTTTTTATATAAATAGCATCACTAAATTTCTTTTTTTTATTTTTAACTTTTATTGAATTTGTTTTAAGCATATAACATTCAATACAATCAAGTCAAACAAAAATAATTTCAATTCAACCCCCACCCATGAGAAACAGAGAAAGGCCAACAGCCAGTGTAAAACTTTTGGGAATAGTATAGAGGGAAAGGAGTCTTTCTCCCCAATATAAGTGCTAATTCTAAAATATTATTGATTAGATCCTGCCAGGTTTAAAAAAAGTTTTGAACAGTTCCTCTTAGAGAAAATTAGATTTTTTCCAATTTCAAATAGTATATGACATCAGTTACTCACTGACTTAAAAGAGGTGGGTTAGGATTATTCCAGTTGAGCAAGATAAGTCTTTGTGCTAATAGTAAAGTAAAGTCAATTACAGTTTGTTTGTCCTTCTCCACTTTAAGTTCATCTGGGAGTACACCAAAGACAAATATTAATGGATTAGGAGTGACTGTTTACACCAAGGATGTCTGATAGGTATTTTAAATTTTTTGTCCACAATGGTGTTAATCAGGTACACGCCCAAAACATGTGGCTTAGTGAAGCTGGAGCTTGATTGCAGGTTGTATCATGTCCTGGAAACATTTTGGACAATTTTAAATAAGATAGATAAGATGTTCTTGATAAAATTTTTTAAGTTGAATGCATTGTGCATATGGAGCTAGAGGGAATTCTATGCATGGCTGCCTTTCACTCCTTTTCTGAAATGTTGAGTATTACATTCTTTTCCCATAGCGCTTTGGGATCTTTAAAAGATAGGGACTTTAAAATGGTTTTATATATTACAGAAATGCTGCTAGAGTATTCAAACTGATCAATATCTCTTATGGAATAGAAATAGGTGGGCAGTGATGAAAATTGGGCAGATGTTGTTGAGCAAAATTTCTGATTTGAAGATAGTCGAAAAATTGTGTTGATGGGAACTAAATTTAGAGTGTAATTGTTCATAGGATGCAAAGATATTATTTATATAAAAAACTCTAAATGATTTAATCCCATACATTTTCCAAACATTAAAAACTGTGCAAGTTTGAGAGGGTAGAAAGAGGTGATTATCATGTAGAGGTACCAAAGATGAAATATTCTCTTAACTTAAAGTGCTTTCTACATTGGTTCCATATTTTGAGTGAATGGAAAGAAATTGGGTTGTTGGTATATAGACGATACCTTGTATTTACTGGTGTACAAAGCAAGAAATATAGAGAAGTACTGCAGGATTTCATTTCTATTGCTGACCAAACTAGTGTCATCTATTTGTGTCAGTGTCCAGGTTCTTATACTGTAGCTTGTATGTTTGCTGGCAAGTAATAAAATTGAAAATTAGGTTGCTGCAGGGTCGCCCTTTGGATACGTGAATATTTTGAATTCCAAATAAATGAGGAGGGAGAGGGAAGTCTGGGCCTCTCTGCTCAAGCTGCTGCCCCTGCGACCCGATCGCGGATAAGCAGAAGAAGATGGATGAATGTATGAATAAATGAGGTTATGAGTAAATCTTATTTCTTAAAAATGATTTGTTAATGTATATGAGGATGTTTCGAAATAGAAACAGAAGCTTTGGGAGGATATTCATCTTGATAGTGTTCATTTTCCCTGCTAATGTAAGATAAAGGGTAGACCATCTATGCACGTCTTCTTTAATTTTGTCTATGAAAACAGCAACATTTTGTTGAAAAAGAGTTTTATATTTACTTGTAAGGCATATCCCTAGATATTTAAACTGATATGCAATGATAAAAGGGAAGGTGTCCAATATAATGCTGTTTTCTAGAGAATTCACTGGAAAAAGCACGCTTTTGTTCAAATTGATTTTGAGTCCAGATGTTAGGGCTGCAGGCGCTGAATTTTGTGGGTCTGATATCCAGGTATATAGTACCATATCATCTGCATATAGTGATATTTTCTGTTCAAGTCGTTCTCTGAAAATCCCATTTATCTCTGATGCATTTTGAAAGTGAACAATGGCTCAATGGTGATGCGTGCATTATATTTTTATGGCCAATGATTCTATCTCTATCTGTGTTGATTACTGATATTGCATTGCGAACTTCCTGCTTGTGGATTTGTTGAGCTAGGATCTTATTAGCCTTCTCTCCTAGTAATGATGTCACGTTATAAAAATGAGCTGTTCTTTTTTTTTTGTTGTCAAAAGGTTGAGTTCTGATTGCAAAGCCTGTCTTTTCCTAAAAAGTGCCCCATTTGGAGACCTGGCATGTTCTTGATCTATTCTGGTATTCTCACTGATTAACTCTGAGGCCTTCTTGGTTTCCAATGTATTTTTGTGAGAGAGATTATGAGATAATCTATCCTCTTAAAAATGCCTTCAGAGTTTCTCAGAGTATTCCTGTAGAAACCTCTGAGGATACATTTGTCTGTAAAAAAATCAATTTGCTTAGATATAAATTCTGTACAGTTCTTGTCAGCTAATAACAGGGGGTTAAGATGCCAGCTATGAGATGAGTATGTGGAGTATAGTGATGTAAGCTCCATGATCAGAGGGCATGGTTAGAGATAACAGTAGCATCATATTAGCAAGATTTGATCGTGGGCAAGAACTTGTTATCTATAAAGAAATAATCAATTCTTGAGTAACATTGATGTACTGGTAAGAAGAAGGAATAAGCTCTTAAGTATAGATTTAAAAGTCCCAATCGGTCTTATAAGCTGTGATTAATTAAAAACTGTGTGATTATTTTTGCAGTGATAGATGATGTTGCCCCTGTAGCTGAAGACCTATACATGTCTGGATTTTAAACACAATTAATTGTGTTTGCCATTATAATTTTGTTAGTGTTCATGTTAGGAATCGATGCAAATACATTTTGGATAAAGTCCTGTGTCATCCACATTAGATGTGTAGATATTTATCAGAATCACTTTACAATTAAATATATTACCCATCACCATCACATATCGCCCTCCAGGATCAGATACTACATCTAATACTGGAAATCAAATTGTTCTATAAATTAAGATTCCTATGCCTCTAGTTTTGTTTGTATAGCTGGAGTGAAATATTTGGCTAGTTCAGTCTTTTTGCAACCGAAACTGATCCTTGCTGATCACTAAGTTTCAATGAAATCAGTGAAAGCGTTTATGATTTTGGGGTATTTTGTTTTTTCATTGTATCAATCAATCAATCAACATTTATTTATATAGCACATATTCATACAAAAAAATGTAGCTCAAAGTGCTTTACAAAATGAATAGAAAAATAGAAGACACAATAAAAAATAAACATAAGTCAACATTAATTAACATAGAATAAGAGTAAGGTCCGATGGCCAGGGTGGACAGAAAAACAAAAAACTCCAAAGGCTGGAGAAAAAAATAAAATCTGTAGGGGTTCCAGACCAAGAGACCGCCCAGTCCCCTCTGGGCAATCTACCTAACATAAGTCAAACAGTCCTCTTTATATTTAGGGTTTTCATGGAAGGACCTGATGATGATGGTCACGTAGACTTCTGGCTTTCAGTCCATCAATGTTGGTGCACCATGATGCTCTGAGTAGTATGGGGGTTTCTACCCCTAAATTTTTATTAATATATTGAAATGTCCTTCTTAGTGGATGCCTTCCGGCCTAAATGTATTTTCTGCCAAATTTCAGCTATTTAACTAACTGGGAAATTGTGTTTTTGTTTATGAGTAAGTAAGCGAGTCAGCCATCTTTACATTATATATGTTTAGATATTCATTACTATGGTATGGTCATACAATTGTAGTCTATTTACAGTATAGTATTTTTATTTGATTAAATTATTGGTCTGCTCAGATGTAATGAAGTTTTTACTTCACTCCTTGATTATTGTCTTAGAACTCAATTTTAATTCCTTGTTGTTTCTGAAATATATTTAATGTATATTCTTCAGTCATATTTTGCCACCTAAAAACTACTTTAGAATAGTGTTTTAGTTAGTTAACTATTGATTTCTTTTTACTTTTCTTTCCAATTTAACTGTAAACAGGGAATTTTCAGTGTAAATTCTAAATGGTTGATAAAGTGTCTTCCTTCATTTAAACTTTTGATGAACTGAAAATGAATATACATTGTAATATGCAAGGTGTTTTTTATGTGTCTTGATTACCCAAGATCATTTACATGCTGTGCCCAGCATGAGAGCGTAAGGTACATGGGTTGGCTGGGTTTTACTTAGACTGGACTGTAACAAAATAATAATAAAAAGTAATTACAAAAAAAAAAATATTTATACTTGTATGAAAGAAACATTCAGCACAGTTTCAAAATCAGGAAGACCCACAATAAAAGTCTACTGAGATTATTGCAGCATATAGCTGAGGTGATCTCAGTGCTCCAGCTGTTAACTTCTCTAGATGCCGTCTCAGCTTGCTGAAGTTTGCAGATTGAAAGGTTACAGAGGGCTCAAATTTGAAATTCCCATGGCTGAGCAGGCCAGGAGCTGTAGTGTTCCAGTATGTCTGGGGTTCAGTAGTTCTGAGGACTGAAATGCAAATGTGTGGTAACACTTTTTGTAAGTTTAAATTAATGTTGTTTGGGTACAGTAAACCAAGCAAATTCTAACTAGAAGCAAGCACCCCACTTCATTAGGAAACAGCTTTCCTAATGTTCCTCCTGGCAGAGGCTAAATATGTCCAGGCTGATATAACATAAATGAAAACAAAAGTAAGAATGCAATTTATACCACAATGATGCACTGAGTATTACTTGAACCTTATTGGTGCCTACATATACAAAAGGTTTGCCCTGTTGCATTCAAAAGGCAGCAATAAAATTAACTTTAAAATTTTGTCACTCATTATGTAGAATATATATGTTCAATGATCTAGGCTTTACACTTTCTTCATTTTTGCAATTTGAAATTAAACTCTTCATTCTGGGTCTTTAGCATAATTTTATTCTTCTCAGTTAATTTATCTTGCATTTGTGGAGGCTTTATTTACTTTTATGTGCTTACATTACATTATTTCATCATCTGTTTTAAAACACTTTATAATTATATTGCATTTATTGTTCTCTGTTCTCTTTCCATTCTCTTGTACCATTTTCCACTCTCTTGAATCTTCACTTGGGTTTATTAAATTCTCCTTTTCATCTTCTTCAGGAAAAACCCTCCCAGAAGGTAATTTTATGAAAACATTGAAAAAAAAAAACGTAAAATGTTTCCATTTTTTTAGAAGAGCAAAATATGCTTGTCTGTCTTCTTCTTCTGATGAAACAAATTATATTTGTCAATTATATGTGGTCCTGACGAAACTTAACTTCTTCACTCCCTGACTATCAGTCATTCTTAAGACCAATAATCTTGATTTTGTTCAATTTTTAAAATTCCTCAAACAACAATTGTTCAGGACCATATTTACACATTGTATGCAGAGTGCCTTTTTATAGTATGGTTTGTATTTTGAGTTTCCTTCTGAAACTGTTTTTTATCTACAGAACATCTTAATTTGCTTTAATTGTATGGTTTTTTAAATAAATTGCATTTTTGTTATAAAGCCCTCCTCACACCACTGAAGGCAGTTATTGAGCATTTCCCTTAATAATTAAAGTCCAACTATCTGTTTTAACCTAAGTCAGTTTTGGGTTGCTGCTAGTAAGCGCAGAAAATATCCAATGGATGGGGCACCAGTACACAACCTGGCACACTTTCATTCAGTCATGATATTTCCAAATGATAGTTGCTAGTTTATCTAACGTGTGTCTGGGCTAGATGCAATCCATTTAAAACTAATTTATTTTGCCAGGATCATTGCTTCACATATGCACAAGACATACAGATGTACTGTATGAATAATGAAATAGGACAGGATCAGTTATTTATTTTCTTGCTTTTTACAAGCTTTACTCATATGGGTTTGTGGCCAAAAATGCATCCTAGATTGAATAGTTGTTTTTTTTTTCTTTTTCAAATGACCTAATGATCTCTCTGCCACAAATTTATGTTGGACAGTGTGTCATTTATTTTCCATTATAACAAAGGATTCCATTATTGATGTCTTTATCCCTGAAGCCAGAATACTTCCATATTAGTAATGTTAAATTTTATATTGGCAAATCCTAATTTTTAGCATTGATAGTGAGTAATAAATTATAAATCAGTCGTTTCAAACCATAATAATTATGTAATAGTTGCCATAATTACTACCACCTAGTAATGTCATGGCTATATTTTTGTATTTATATATACATACATACATACATACATACAGTGGAACCTCAGTTCACAACCACAAACTCTGGTTGTGAGCCGAAGCAATTTCCACCATAGGACTGTATGCAAATACAATTAATCCATTCCAGACTGTATGAACTGTATGTAAATATATATTTTTTTAGCTTTTAAGCACAAATATAGTTAATTATACCATAGAATGCATAGCGTAATAGTAACTAAATGTAAAAACATTGAATAACACTGAGAAAACCTTGAACAACAGAGAAAACTAACACTGCAATAGTTCGCGTTATAGTGCTAGGAACCGCTTGCTAAAAACACTTTTTTTTTAAAGAGTTTTAAGCAGAGGGACAAAAAAAATGAACATCATGAAATTCATAATTTAATAAACCACCAAGAAAAGTAACATTGCCACAATGCACGCTCTGAACCTATCGCTGTAAACAGAACTGAAAACAAAAACAAGCCTTTTCTACCTTGTGTGTCCAGCCCTCCCTCTCTCTCTCGCTCGCTTGCTCTCTCTTTCGTGTGTGCATGTGTCTGTCTTTCGCGAGCCTGGAGTGCTTGTTTGTGCCTCTCTGTAGCACGTGCCTGTGTGTGTGTGTGCGCCTCTCTCTCGTGCACACCTGTGTGTGTGTGTGCGCCTCTCTCTCGTGCACGCCTGTGTGTGTGTGCGCCTCTCTCGTGCACGCCTGTGTGTGTGTGTGTGTGTCTCTCTCTCTCTCTCCCACACCTGTGTATGTGCGCGTTGCGCTCTCTTTCTTTCTTGCTCGCTCAATCTCTGCACAGGAAATGCACAGGCAGAGACTGAACATGTACAAACCGAAAGGGAAACTGGCTTGTTCGTATCCTGAGTGTGTGGTCGTGAACCGAGGCAAAAGTTTGGCAAACTTTTTAGTCGTAAACCGATTCGTATGTGTACCGAGACGTTTGTGAACCGCGGTTCCACTGTGTGTATGTGTGTGTGTATATATATATATATATATATATATATATATATATATATATATATATATATATATATATGACTGACTCACTCACTCACTAATTCTCCAAGTTCCCGTGTAGGTAGAAGGCTGAAATTTGGCAGGCTCATTCCTTACAGCTTCCTTACAAAAGTTGGGCAGGTTTCATTTCGAAATTCTACGCGTAATGGTCATAACTGGAAGCTATTTTTTTCCATTTACTGTAATGGAGTTGAGCTCGAAAGCCGTGGGGGGGCAGAGTTTCGTGTGACATCATCACGCCTCCCACGTAATCACGTTTTCCTAGAAAACAAGGAAGAGCTCTAAAAAGCGCTGAAAAAACATGCATTATACAATTGAGAAGGCAGCGAAACAATAAGAAGCGACCGAGTCTCACACAGAACCATATTCCTGAGTGCAGCTACTTAGGAAACAAAGCACGGTGTAAACCTAACGTTTAAATTAAGTTCATAGACAGGCTGCCGCTGGCGTTTGTCATGCCCACGGCTAATGCGGGATACAAGTTTAATGAGAGGGACGGGATATAAGCGAGTTTTGATTACTTTGTAAGTTAAAATTACTGGTGAAGGGCTGTGCTTTTGCAAATTCCGAGAGACTGTCTTTGTGGGGGGATTGACAGTTAAGGCGGGTGGGAGAGTCACGTCATCATCTCCCCTCCCATTCACCTTAATTCGCTGTGATGTAGATGTATATGTATATATATTGTATATATGTGTGTATATGTGTATATATACAGGGTATGTGTATATATATATATATATATATATATGACAGCAACACTCATGATAATGTCAATCATGTTAGGTTATTATTAAAATGTTTCCTTTTCTTTTTAATTACTTCTTTAACACACTACTTCTCCGCTGTGAGGCGCGGGTATTTTGATCTATACTAATAAAAGGCAAAGCCCTCACTCACTCACTCACTCACTCATCACTAATTCTCAAACTTCCCGTGTAGGTAGAAGGCTGAAATTTGGCAGGTTCATTCCTTACAGCTTCCTTACAAAAGTTGGGCAGGTTTTATATCGAAATTCTACGCGTAATGGTCATAACTGGAAGCTGTTTTCTCCATTTACTGTAATGGAGATGATCTTGAACACCGTGGGGGAGTTTAGTGTGACATCATCACGCCTTCCACGTAATCACGCAGTACATAGAAAACCAGGAAGACATGCATTATATAATTCAGAAGGCAGCGAAACAATAAGAAGCGAGCGAGTGACATATACAACCATATTCATGATTTCTGCTACTTCGGAAACAAAGCACGATGTAAACCTACACTTTAAATTAAGTTCATAGACAGGCTTCCGCTGGCGTTTGTAATTTAGTGCCTGCCCATATAAGGCCGTCCGTCAGCGGCAATCCAATAGCAAACTCCCACTAAATATTCACGGGTGAAGGACTGTGCTTATGGAGAGGAAGATGAGATGGTCAGGGGGGTGTTTGACACAAACTCAGCGAAACTACGAGAGAAAGGACTAAGGTAACATTAAATACAGCCATGGACATAGCACGAGATGGCACCAGCACAGGTGGGAACCTTCATGCATGTACACCGGCGGCTCACGTGAACTGGCGAGTGCACAGATAAAAGCAACAGTTCCAAAGAGCTGAACAAAACCTAATTACACAATTGAAAAGGCAGCAAAAAATATGAAGCGTCTGATACAAGCATATTCATAAATCCAGCTACTGCGGAAACAAAGCACACGGTGGAAAAAGTCAATGTCCCGCTAAAGGAAGACAGTGTAAAAAAAAAACCCGTGCATGCAGTGTGTCAGGTCTCAGATAAAAAAGAAGACGAGCTGTTTATTGATGCAGTAAGAACAAATCGATGAATGAAACCTGTCATCTTTACAACGATTGACAAACACGGAATGTAACTTGAACACATCCTACAAATACGAACCTGATTGAAAGAAATAATGATAATCAAATCCTTGATGACAGCAACACTCAGTAACACTCACAAAACAAATACTGTATATTGACAGTCATGTTACGTTATTTTTAAAATGTTCCCTTTTCTTTTCTAGCTTTTTAACACACTACTTCTCGCTGCGTTACGCGGTGTATATATATATATATATATATATATATATCCCGATCTACATACTCGAATAATGGATACTTTATTCGCCATCAATGATTGTTTTGGTAAAGCCATACTCAGTGTATTCATTAGATGAGCGGTAAAAAGTAAGAGCGAGGGAGGATGACTTATTGAGGCATGCAGGCTGTAGTGCATCAACTCTATCTGAATTGCGATCACATTTGAAAAAATATATCTTTTCAAGTTCTATTTAGTCCATATGTGTCAAACTCAAGGGCGCGGGCCACATCCGCCCGTGTAATTATATCCGCCATGAGATCATTTTATATACTGTATTATTGTTATTAATGGCCGGGTATATGAAGCACTGGTAACACAATAAACTACAGATCCCATAATGCATGCACTTCAGCTGCCTTGCGAACACTTACCGTTAATCAAGTCTAGCTTATGATGCTGCAAGTTATTGCGAAGCTAGCTCACACGATGCTGAAAGAAAAGTTGATTCTGAAAATAGAGCCTTTAAAACCGATGGGAGGCTGAGTATATGTTTACTGAACCCGTGTGTCTCATTTGTGGAGCTAATGTGGCTGTAATTACAGAATTTAATCTAAGACGGCACTATGAGACAAAACATCAGGGTAACCTGAATGCAATGCAGAAGATACAGAAAGCAGAAGAATTAAATAAGAATCTGACACTTCAGCGGACGTTTCTACCCGTGCACAATCACAAAGTGATTTCAAGTGAAGCTGCTTTTATGGGAGACACAAATGCACCAGTGCACCTTGCCCCACTTTCCCTGTTGCCAAGTAATGTTAAACCAAGTCGTCACTACGGTGTTCCCAAATCGCACTTTGTTGATAAACTGAGCGCACTGAGTTTGCACGCGCTTTGGTGACTTTGAAGAACAAAAAGTCCGTCTACATGCGGCTCGATCCTTGTGCATGTTTGGTAGCACATATCTGTGTGAGAAGCTTTCTCAGTGATAAAGACTAACAAAACAGCACACAGGAGTCGCCTCACTGATGAGCACCTGCAATCCATCCTGAGAATCTCCACAACACAGAACCTCACAGCAAACAGAAACGAACCTGTGGCCAAAAAAAGATGCCAGGCGTCCAGCTCTAAAATGACATATGAGCAAAGACAACTGAATGATTTGATTTGTTATTGCTGAAAGGAACACATTTTATTTATATTTCCAGGTTTTGTTATGCAGCATGTTCATATTTGAATTTGTATAATTTTGACAGGATATATTTTTATGGAGAGCAAAATCTTTTGGGATATTTAAAATCTAAGTTTATTTTTATATAAATTACATAAGAGTAAAGAAATTTGAATGTTTGTTCTTTTAACGTTTACTTTATTTCTAACTTGTATAATTTAGACAGGATATATTTTTATGGAGAGCAAAATATTATAAGTTGTTTAAGGTTTGAGTTGATTTATTCAGGAATAATATTCCTGTCTGTTTTACCATTCCTACCAAAAATATTTCTGTCGACTAAATAAAAATTCCTTCTATTTAAAATTTAAATAGAACTTGAACAAATACGATAGTTCATAATATCCACGCAGACTTGCACGTAAGAGCGGAGTTATCCATTTTAACAAGCAGCGTATTGCACTGATACGAAATAGCTGTGTGTGTATATATGTAGATATGTATGTATATGTATATATATGTGTGTTTATGTATGTATGTGTGTATGCATATGTATGTGTATATATGTAGATGTATATATGTGTATATATGTGTATATGTATAGATATGTATATATATATATATTTATATATATATATATATATATGTATGTGTGTGTGTGTGTGTATATGTAGATATGTACTGTATATAGATATGTATATATATGTAGACTCAAACCCATTATGACAGCAGCATTCCAAGCTGTGAGAAAACAGTAAAAAGGAGGCGTGTCAGGCGTCGTGGTACATTTTCTGATGCAGCTAGACGAAAACAACTTCGTTACGCTGCCGCCAAATACACAAAACAATTACTTTGACAATCATGTATTTTTAAAATGTTTCCTTTTCTTTTTCATAACTTCTTTAACACACGACATCGCTGCCAAGCGCGGGTATTTTGCTATATATAGATATATATAGATATAGATATATTTAGATATGAGATCAACACTCATATCAATGACAAAACAATTACATTAACAATCATGTTACGTTATTTTTAAAATTTTTCCTTTTCTTTTTCATACCTTCTTTAACACACTACTTCTACGCTGCGAGGCGCGGGTATTTTGATCTATACTAATAAAAGGCAAAGCCCTCACTCACTCACTCACTCACTCATCACTAATTCTCAAACTTCCCGTGTAGGTAGAAGGCTGAAATTTGGCAGGTTCATTCCTTACAGCTTCCTTACAAAAGTTGGGCAGGTTTTATATCGAAATTCTACGCGTAATGGTCATAACTGGAAGCTGTTTTCTCCATTTACTGTAATGGAGATGATCTTGAACGCCGTGGGGCGGAGTTTAGTGTGACATCATCACGCCTTCCACGTAATCACGCAGTACATAGAAAACCAGGAAGACATGCATTATATAATTGAGAAGGCAGCGAAACAATAAGAAGAAGCGAGTGACATATACAACCATATTCATGAGTTCTGCTACTGAAACAAAGCACGATGTAAACCTACACTTTAAATTAAGTTCATAGACAAGCTGGCGTTTGTAATTTAGTGCCTGCCCATATAAGGCCGTCCGTCAGCGGCAATCCAATAGCAAACTTCCACTAAATATTCACGGGTGAAGGACTGTGCTTATGGAGAGGAAGATGAGATGGTCAGGGGGTGTTTGACACAAACTCAGCGAAACTACGAGAGAAAGGACTAAGGTAACATTAAATACAGCCATGGACATAGCACGAGATGGCACCAGCACAGCTGGGAACCTTCATGCATGTACACCGAGCGGCTCACGTGAACTGGCGCGAGTGCACAGATAAAAGCAACAGTTCCAAAGAGCTGAACAAAACCTAATTACACAATTGAAAAGGCAGCAAAAAATATGAAGCGTCTGATACAAGCATATTCATAAATCCAGCTACTGCGGAAACAAAGCACACGGTGGAAAAAGTCAATGTCCCGCTAAAGGAAGACAGTGTAAAAAAAAACCCGTGCATGCAGTGTGTCAGGTCTCAGATAAAGAAGAAGACGAGCTGTTTATTGATGCAGTAAGAACTAATCGATGAATGAAACCTGTCATCTTTACAACGATTGACAAACACGGAATGTAACTTGAACACATCCTACAAATACGAACCTGATTGAAAGAAATAATGATAATCAAATCCTTGATGACAGCAACACTCAGTAACACTCACAAAACAAATACTGTATATTGACAGTCATGTTACGTTATTTTTAAAATGTTCCCTTTTCTTTTTCTAGCTTTTTTAACACACTACTTCTCCGCTGCGATACGCGGGTATATATATATGTATATATATATATATATATCCCGATCTACATACTCGAATAATGGATACTTTATTCGCCATCAATGATTGTTTTGGTAAAGCCATACTCAGTGTATTCATTAGATGAACGGTAAAAAAGTAAGAGCGAGGGAGGATGACTTATTGAGGCATGCAGGCTGTAGCGCATCAACTCTATCTGAATTGCGCGATCACATTTGAAAAACATATCTTTTCAAGTTCTATTTAGTCCATATGTGTCAAACTCAAGGGCGGGCCACATCCGCCCGGCGTGTAATTATATCCGCCCGAGATCATTTTATATACTGTATTATTGTTATTAATGGCCGGGTATATGAAGCGCTGGTAACACAATAAACTACAGATCCCATAATGCATGCGCTTCAGCTGCCTTGCGAACACTTACACGTTAATCAAGTCTAGCTTATGATGCTGCAAGTTATTGCGAAGCTAGCTCACACGATGCTGAAGAGAAAAGTTGATTCTGAAAATAGAGCCTTTAAAACCGATGGGAGGCTGAGTATATGTTTACTGAACCCGTGTGTCTCATTTGTGGAGCTAATGTGGCTGTAATTACAGAATTTAATCTAAGACGGCACTATGAGACAAAACATCAGGGTAACCTGAATGCAATGCAGAAGATACAGAAAGCAGAAGAATTAAATAAGAATCTGACACTTCAGCGGACGTTTTTACCCGTGCACAATCACAAAGTGATTTCAAGTGAAGCTGCTTTTATGGGAGACACAAATGCACCAGTGCACCTTGCCCCACTTTCCCTGTTGCCAAGTAATGTTAAACCAAGTCGTCACTACGGTGTTCCCAAATACGCACTTTGTTGATAAACTGAGCGCACTGAGTTTGCACGCCGCTTTGGTGACTTTGAAGAACAACAAAAGTCCGTCTACATGCGGCTCGAACCTTTGCATGTTTGGTAGCACATATCTGTGTGAGAAGCTCTTCTCAGTGATAAAGACTAACAAAACAGCACACAGGAGTCGCCTCACTGATGAGCACCTGCAATCCATCCTGAGAATCTCCACAACACAGAACCTCACACCAAACAGAAACGAACCTGTGGCCAAAAAAAGATGCCAGGCGTCCAGCTCTAAAATGACATATGAGCAAAGACAACTGAATGATTTGATTTGTTATTGCTGAAAGGAACACATTTTATTTATATTTCCAGGTTTTGTTATGCAGCATGTTCATATTTGAATTTGTATAATTTTGACAGGATATATTTTTATGGAGAGCAAAATCTTTTGGGATATTTAAAATCTAAGTTTATTTTTATATAAAATTACATAAGAGTAAAGAAATTTGAATGTTTGTTCTTTTAACGCTTACTTTATTTCTAACTTGTATAATTTAGACAGGATATATTTTTATGGAGAGCAAAATATTATAAGTTGTTTAAGGTTTGAGTTGATTTATTCAGGAATAATATTCCTGTCTGTTTTTACCATTCCTACCAAAGATATTTCTGTCGACTAAATAAAAATTCCTTCTATTTAAAATTTAAATAGAACTTGAACAAATACGATAGTTCATAATATCCACGCAGACTTGCACGTAAGAGCGGGAGTTATCCATTTTAACAAGCAGCGTATTGCACTGATACGAAATAGCTGTGTGTGTATATATGTAGATATGTATGTATATGTATATATATGTGTGTTTATGTATGTATGTGTGTATGCATATGTATGTGTATATATGTAGATGTATATATGTGTATATATGTGTATATGTATAGATATGTATATATATATATATTTATATATATATATATATATATGTATGTGTGTGTGTGTGTATATGTAGATATGTACTGTATATAGATATGTATATATATGTAGACTCAAACCCATTATGACAGCAGCATTCCAAGCTGTGAGAAAACAGTAAAAAGGAGGCGTGTCAGACGTCGTGGTACATTTTCTGATGCAGCTAGACGAAAACAACTTCGTTACGCTGCCGCCAAATACACAAAACAATTACTTTGACAATCATGTATTTTTAAAATGTTTCCTTTTCTTTTTCATAACTTCTTTAACACACGACATCGCTGCCAAGCGCGGGTATTTTGCTATATATAGATATATATAGATATAGATATATTTAGATATGAGATCAACACTCATATCAATGACAAAACAATTACATTAACAATCATGTTACGTTATTTTTAAAATTTTTCCTTTTCTTTTTCATACCTTCTTTAACACACTACTTCTCCGCTGCGAAGCGCGGGTATTCTGCTAGTGTATATATATATATATATATATATATATATATATATATATATGTATGTGTGTGTGTGTGTGTGTGTGTGTGTATATGTAGATATGTACTGTATATAGATATGTATATATATGTAGACTCAAACCCATTATGACAGCAGCATTCCAAGCTGTGAGAAAACAGTAAAAGGAGGCGTGTCAGGCGTGCGTGGTACATTTTCTGATGCAGCTAGACTAAAACAACTTCGTTACGCTGCCGCCAAATACACAAAACAATTACTTTGACAATCATGTATTTTTAAAATGTTTCCTTTTCTTTTCATAACTTCTTTAACACACGACATCGCTGCGCTGGTATTTTGCTATATATAGATATATATAGATATAGATATATTTAGATATGAGATCAACACTCATATCAATGACAAAACAATTACATTAACAATCATGTTACGTTATTTTTAAAATTTTTCCTTTTCTTTTCATACCTTCTTTAACACACTACTTCTCATCTGACGCGGTATTCTCTAGTGTATATATATATATATATATATATATATATATATATATATATATATATATATATATATATATATATATACACAGTACAGGCCAAAAGTTTGGACACACCTCCTCATTCAATGTGTTTTCTTTATTTTCATGACCATTTACATTGGTAGATTCTCACTGAAGGCATCAAAACTATGAATGAACACGTGGAGTTATGTATATTGCATTTGTGCGATGATGTTTTCACATATATTGTCTCTTTCTTTCAGGTGTTTAATAGAAACCACAGCATAGAGAGAAATGCAAAATTATTTGGAAACGAACAGCGTCCGATCAGCTGTAAAAGTATGGCATTTCTAAATGTTTGCTTTTTTCAGTCTGATTCTCTCAGTCAGACTGTATATTTGTCTCTTATTTAGTGCACGCAAGAACATGCAGGTGGCCAGATGCTGTATGCTACAACAAGCTGGCGGTGATCAACGCACATTTTAAAAAACGAAAGAGACAAATATATGTGACATTTTAAAGAAATCATTTTATGACACAATTTACCTTTATTTATTTATTTACTTACTTCCTAAAGCCTAAAGTCACAAGTAGTGTATATATACACACACACATATATAAACATATATATACATATACACACACACATACATATATAAATATACATATACACACACACATATATAAACATATATATACAGGTACATATACACACACACACACACACACACACACACACACACATATATATATATCTATATACAGTCTTTGAGGTGCGAGCAACTGTTGCTGGGGGTGCCAGAATCCATCAAGGAAGAAAAATGAAAAACATTATTTGTACAAAATCTTAATTTATTTATCCATTCCTAAATAATTAAATGGGCAGGGTATTTCGTATAAGTGCCATACGCTGTTTGTTAAAACGGATGACTCCCGCTCTTACGTGCAAGTCTGCCTGGATACTATGAACTATCGTATCTGTTCAAGTTCTATTTAAATTTTAAACAGAAGGAATTTTTATTTAGTTGACAGAAATATCTTTGGTAGCAATGTAAGTTAAATGTAGGCATCATTGCATAAATTTTTCCTCACCATACAAATGTAAAGAGTAAATTCGCCTTACATTCCAACCAAAGATAGTTGTGTAGACTAAATAGAACTTGAAAAGATATATTTTTTCGAATGTGATCGCGCAATTCAGATTGAGTTGATGCGCACTATATCGAGCCCACGTGCTAATGTGGTTTCGCCTGCGTGCCTCAATAAGTCGCCCTCCCCTCGCTCTTACTTTTTTACCGTTCATCTAATGAGTACACTGAGTATGGCTTTACCAAAACAATCATTGGTGGTGAATAAAGTATCCATTATTCATAAAGCAATTGGTGATCTGTCTTTCTGCGTTAACCGCATATTTTTTCATACGTCTCAAACCAAGGGGTTGCGAGGGTAAAATGAATTGGGAAGCGCTCGTACATACTCAGTGTACCCCCTCTCGGGAATCGAACCTCGGACGTCGGCGCTAGTGGTGACTACCATTGCGCCACGGCGTGTGGTTTGTCTATTTGAGAGTATGTAGATCGGGGTATATATATACATATATATATATATATATATATTTATATATATATATATATATATATATATATATATATATAATATACCCGCGCTTCGCAGTGGAGAAGTAGTGTGTTAAAGAAGTTATGAAAAAGACAAGGGAACATTTTAAAAATACCGTAACATGATTGTCAATATACAGTAATTGTTTTGTGAGTGTTATGAGTGTTGCTGTCATCAAGGATTGGATTATCATTATTTCTTTCAATCAGGTTCGTATTTGTAGTATGTGTTGTGTTCAAGTTACATTCCGTGTTTTTCAATCGTTGTAAAGATAACAGGTTTCATTCATCGATTCGTTTCTTCATGCATCAATAAACAGCTCATCTTCCTCTTTATCTGAGACTTGACACACTGCATGCACATGTTTTTTTTTTTTTGTTTTGTTTTTTTTTTACACTGTCTTCCTTTAGCGGGGCATTAACTTTTTCCACCGTGCTTTGTTTCCGCAGTAGCTGCACTTATGAATATGTTTGTATGTATCAGACGCTTCATATTTTTTTGCTGCCTTCTCAATTGTGTAATTCGGTTTTGTGAGTGAGTCAGTGAGGGCTTTGCCTTTTATTAGTATAGATATTTATATGTGTAGATATATGTGTATATATGTATATGTATATGTATGTGTGTGTGTGTGTGTGTGTGTGTATGTATGTATATATATATGTATGTGTGTGTATATATATATATATATATATATATCTATTCATATATCTATACATATATACATATATATCTATACATATATATATATATATATATCTATCTATACTAATAAAAGGCAAAGCCCTCACTCACTCACTCACTGACTCATCACTAATTCTCCAACTTCCCGTGTGGGTGGAAGGCTGAAATTTGGCAGGTTCATTCCTTACAGCTTCCTTACAAAAGTTGGGCAGGTTTTATATCGAAATTCTATGCGTAATGGTCATAACTGGAAGCAGTTTTTCTCCATTTACTGTAATGGAGATGAGCTTAAACGCCGTGGGGGCGGAGTTTTGTGTGACATCATCACGCCTCCCACGTAATCACGCAGTACATAGAAAACCAGGAAGACCTCAAAAAAGCGCTCAAGAAAACATGCATTATATAATTGAGAAGGCAGCGAAACAATAAGAAGCGGCGAGTGACATATACAACCATATTCATGAGTTCTGCTACTGAAACAAAGCACGATGTAAACCTACACTTTAAATTAAGTTCATAGACAGGCTGCGCTGGCGTTTGTAATTTAGTGCCTGCCCATATAAGGCCGTCCGTCAGCGCCAATCCAATAGCAAACTGCCACGGGTAAATATTCACGGGTGAAGGACTGTGCTTATGGAGAGGAAGATGAGATGGTCAGGGTGGTGTTTGACACAAACTCAGCGAAACTGCGAGAGAAAGTGCCAGGACTAAGGTAACATTAAATAAAGCTATGGACATAGCACGAGATGGCACCAGCACAACTAGGAACCTTCGATGCAAGTACACCGAGTGGCTCACGTGAACTGACGCAGTGCACAGATAAAAAGCAACAGTTCTAAAGAGCGCTAAACAAAAACCGAATTACACAATTGAAAAGGCAGCAAAAAATATGAAGCGTCTGATAAGCATATTCATAAATGCAGCTACTGTGGAAACAAAGCACACGGTGGAAAAAGTCAATGTCCCGCTAAAGGAAGACAGTGTAAAAAACCCGTGCATGCAGTGTGTCAGGTCTCAGATAAAGAAGAAGACGAGCTGTTTATTGATGCAGTAAGAAACGAATCGATGAATGAAACCTGTCATCTTTACAACGATTGACAAACACGGAATGTAACTTGAACACAACACATCCTACAAATATGAACCTGATTGAAAGAAATAATGATAATCAAATCCTTGATGACAGAAACACTCAGTAACACTCACAAAACAAATACTGTATATTGACAGTCATGTTACGTTATTTTTAAAATGTTCCCTTTTCTTTTCTACCTTTTTAACACACTACTTCTCGCTGCGATACGCGGGTATATATATATGTATATATATATATCCCGCTCTACATACTCGAATAATGGATACTTTATTCGCCATCAATGATTGTTTTGGTAAAGCCATACTCAGTGTATTCATTAGATGAACGGTAAAAAGTAAGAACGAGGGAGGATGACTCATTGAGGCATGCAGGCTGTAGTCTTGCGTCAACTCTATCTGAATTGCGCGATCACATTTGAAAAAATATATCTTTTCAAGTTCTATTTAGTCCATATGTGTCAAACTCAAGGGCCGCGGGCCACATCCAGCCCGGTGTAATTATATCCGCCCGAGATCATTTTATATACTGTATTATTGTTATTAAAGCCGGGTATATGAAGCGCTGGTAACACAATAAACTACAGATCCCATAATGCAGCGCTTCAGCTGCCTTCCCGAACATTTACCGCGTTAATCAAGTCTACCTTATGATGCTGCAAGTTATTGCGAAGCTAGAGTTATTGCGCACTGAGTTTGGCGACTGAAGAACAAAAAAAGTCCGTCTACATGCGGCTCGAACCTTGTGCATGTTTGGTAGCACATATCTGTGTGAGAAGCTCTTCTCAGTGATAAAGACTAACAAAACAGCACACAGGAGTCAGCCTCACTGATGAGCACCTTCAATCCATCCTGAGAATCTCCACAACACAGAACCTCACACCAAACGGAAACGAACTTGTGGCCAAAAAAAGATGCCAGGCGTCCAGCTCTAAAATGACATATGAGCAAAGACAACTGAATGATTTGATTTGTTATTGCACGTAAGAGCGGGAGTCAACCATTTTAACAAACAGCGTATTGCACTGATACAAAATAGCTGTGTGTGTATATATGTAGATATGTATGTATATGTATATGTGTGTGTGTGTGTATGTGTATATATATATATGTATTTGTGTGTATATATGTGTGTGTATGTATGTATATATGTGTATATGTATAGATATGTATATATATATATGTTTATGTGTGTGTGTGTGTAAATATAAATATATATATATATATATATATATATATATATATATATATATATATATATATATATATATATATATATAATAATAATAAAAGGCAAAGCCCTCACTCACTCACTCACTCACTTACTCACTCATCACTAATTCTCCAACTTCCCATGTAGGTAGAAGGCTGAAATTTGGCAGGCTTATTCCTTACAGCTTACTTACGAAAGTTAAGCAGGTTTAATTTCGAAATTCTACATGTAACGGTCATAACAGTCGATAACGGTCGACAACGTCCGCCATGTTGAACTTTCTTATTTATGGCCCCATCTTCACGAAATTTGGTAGGCGGCTTCCCTGCGCTAACCGAAACCAATGTATTTACTTATTTCGATGGTA
Organism: Polypterus senegalus; assembly: GCF_016835505.1. Lineage (NCBI taxonomy): Eukaryota > Metazoa > Chordata > Cladistia > Polypteriformes > Polypteridae > Polypterus > Polypterus senegalus. Next base: position 98,468,999 of record NC_053157.1, on the reverse strand, counting down.
TGACGCCACTGTCGGCCCCATATTGAACTTTCCAACTTCACCAATTTTCAAACTTCCCGTAGGTAGAAGGCTGACCCCATCTTCACGAAATTTGGTAGGTGGCTTCCTGCGCTAACCAAAACCGATGTGCGCACTTATTTCGGTGGTATGGCGCCACTGTCGCCCGCCATATTGAATTTTCCAAACGTCACTAATTCTCCAACTTCCCGTGTAGGTAGAAGGCTGAAATTTGGCAGACCCATTCCTTACAGCTTACTTACAAAAGTTAAGCCGGTTTCATTTCGATATTCTACGCGTAACGGTCATAACGGTCAACATCGTCCGCCATGTTGAACTTTCTTATTCATGGCCCCATCTTCACGAAATTTGGTAGGTGGCTTCCCTGAGCTAACCGAAACCAATGTACATACTTATTTCGGTGGTATGACGCCACTGTCAGCCGCCATATTGAACTTTCCAATATCACTAATTCTTCAACTTCCCGTATAGGTAGAAGGCTGAAATTTGGCAGGCTCATTCCTTACAGCTTACTTACAAAAGTTAAGCAGGTTTCATTTCGAAATTCTCCACGTAATGGTCATAACGGTCAACAACGTCCGCCATGTTGAACTTTCTTATTTATGGCCCCATCTTCTCAAAATTTGGTAGGCGGCTTCCCTGCACTAACCGAAACCAATGTACGTACTTATTTCGGTGGTATGATGCCACTGTCGGCCGCCATATTGAACTTTTCAACAGTCTTTGTTACTTATGGGCCCATCTTCAAGAAATTTGGTACACGGGTTGCCAACGCTAACTGAATCCTACTTACGTACATATATACGTCCATAGCCTGCAGCTCGGTCAACATGTGAGGTGGCGTTGGGTCCCCCATCCCAACGCCTCCCACGATGTTGGCTGCCTGCCTATATAAGACCGTCCGTCGCTCCGGTCTCTACATTCCCTTCCTTACTTTGCCACGGATTCACGTCTCCCTACTGATAACTACAGCCTTTTTGTTTAATTCACGACTTCTCCGCTGTTTTATTGTTTGTTTATTACAATTATAGTTATTGTATAGGTATTTTACACTTACTTTACATTGCTCAGGTACCCATTTCCTTTATCATTCCAACCCCCATTACCATGTCTATCGAGATGATCACCATCGATCAAAGAACTGTCACTTACTGAGTGGTTTCCATGCCCGGAGATGGCACCTATCTTTTCCATTCTCTTTGTTACATATTGCACGGCCATATCAGGTTCACTGTTGATATCCGGAGGAACATTCTGTCTTATGTATTGAATGACTGGGACAGGTTCAAGGTGTGGACTGATGACGGTACAGGAGATAATTAGACTACACAGGAGCACTAGAAGAGTGAAATGCTTAAGCCCTTCACCTATGGTTCTGCATGTGAGTTGATGGCTGCCGCTGAATTGTTTGGTTGTCGCTTTCAAGTGTACCGAAATGGTCAAATATTTTACAGCTTTTGACAACCGCCAATACCTCTTAAACATCTTAGATTTACAGGTGACGATTTCACACCGGTTGTGTGCTTACAACGCTTGACAGATGCCAAATGTCACTTCAACACAACAAATCCTGCAAATACTGTCGTAATTGAAACAAACCATGAAACTCAAACCGATTATGACAGCAGTAATCCAAGCTGTGAGATTTGAGACAAGATTACTGTTCACATGACCAACTGTAAGTTGCATGCTCAAGAGTAAGCTCAGCGCACAGCTTGGTCATGTTACAACCGGAGGGCGAACTGACAACATGGTATACAAAGAGATCCTTAACAAATAATTATTGGCATATTTTCCCTCAGTTTAAAAAGGTTTAATTTTCTTCTTAATAAAAATTTTAATGCAGTACTTCACCGCTGCGAAGCGCGGGTATTTTGCTAGTATATATATATATATGACAACAACACTCATCACTCACAACAGTGACAAAACAATTACATTGACAATCAGGTTACGTTATTTTCAAAATGTTTCCTTTTCTTTTCATTGCTTCTTTAACACACTATCTCACAAGCGCAGGTATTTTGCTAGTATATATATATATATATATATATATATATATATATATATATATATATGCCAGCAACACTCATGACAAAGACAAAACAATTACATTGTCAATCATTTTGCGTTGTTATTTTCTTTTTCATTACTTCATTTAACACACTGCTTCTCCGCTGCGAAGCGCGGATATTTTGCTAGTATACTAATAAAAGGCAAAGCACTGACTCACTCACTCATAACTTATTCTCCAACTTCCCATGTAGGTAGAAGGCTGAAATTTGGCAGCCTTATTCCTTACAGCTTACTTACAAAAGTTAAGCAGGTTTCATTTCGAAATTCTTATTTCGGTGGTATGACGCCACTGTCGGCCTCCATATTGAACTTTCCAACGGTCTTTGTTACTTATAGGCCCATCTTCAAGAAATTCGGTATGCAGGTTCCCAACGCTAACCGAATCCTACTTGTGTACATATATACGTCCACAGCCTGCAGCTCGGTCACCGTGCAAGGCTACGTTGGGTCCCCAATCCCAACACCTCCCACGTTATTGGCTGCCTGCCTATATAAAGCAGTCCGTTGCTCCAATCTCTACATTCCCTTCCTTGCTTCGCCACGTAATTCCCGTCTCCCAGCTGCAAACTACAGCATTTTTATTTAATCCACGGCTTCTCCGCTGTTTTATTGTTCGTTTATTACGATTATAGTTATTGTCTAGGTATTTTAGACTTACTTTACATTGTTCAGGTACCTATTTCCTTTATCGTTCCAACCATACCCCTATTAACATGTCTATCGAGGTGATCACCATCGATCAAACAACTGTCACTTACCGAATGGTTTCCATGCCGGAGATGGCACCTGCCTTTTCCATTCTCTTTGTTACATATTGCACGGCCATATCAGGCTCAATCTTGATATCCGGAGGAACATTTGTGTCTTATGTATTGAATGACTGGGACAGGTTCAAGGTGTGGACTGATTACGGTACAGGAGATAATTATACTACACAGGAGCACTTTAATAGTGAAATGCTTAAGCCCTTCACCTATGGTTCCACATGTGAGTTGATGGCTGCCACTGAATTGTTCGGTTGTCGTTTTCAAGTGTACCGAAATGGCCAAATATTTTACACCTTTCGACCACTGCCAATGCCTCTTAAACATCTTAGATTCACAGGTGATGATTTCAGTAGTGGACACTTTGATGTTTATGAATTTTTAAACTCTCAAAAGCTGGATGGGAAGTTATCGATGAAACTGGTTGTATGCTTACAACGCTTGACAGATGTCGAATGTCACTTCAACACAAGTCCTGCAAATATTGTCATAATTGAAATAAACCATGAAACTCAAACCGATTATGACAGCAGCAATCCAAGCTGTGAGATTTGAAACAAGATTACTTTTCACATGGCCAACATGTATGTATGTATGTATGTATGTATGTATGTATGTATGTACAGTATATGTATTTGTGTATATGTGTATATATGTATATGTGTATACAGTATATATGTGTGTGTATATGTATGTATAAGTGTATATATATGTACATATGTGTGAGAGTGTGTCTGTTACTAATATGTAAATCAATTACAATAATTAACTTTTTTTACACTCTTGTCAGTGGTCTTTGCTTCCTTTCTATTTTAAATTGGTTGCATAATATATGGTATTGTATTCTTTACAGGCATTTTTAATGTATGTAACACAATATTTTAACACAATATTTTTCTTGTGTGCAACAAATGCACTTGCATGCAGGCTTACTGTACATAAAGAGTAAGCACCTTTAATGAATATCTGAAAATTATGCATGTGACATTATTGTGGTCTCTTGGCCTATCTTATTTTGAATTGACAATTCTTTTGCTCTGCTGGGTGTTTAGCAGATCTCTGTAAGCTCGTCTAAATAGCATAGAAGTTGCAACCAGATAGAGTTCTGTAGCTGTTTGGAGTTACCCAACATTATGTTGTGGTTAGCTTGAATTGTCACCATTTCTGAGAAACCGTTAAAAAATTTGACTTAATTCACTTTATCATTGTATATATATTTGATTATTAGGATCTATTTTGATATTTCTGTTTATTCAGTATATTACATAATCGGAAAGAAGCAGCTCAGATTGCCATGGTTACACTATGATTTCTCCTTGTAATTACTTTATCTTGAGGTCAGAGCACCTAAAGTACTAATCTAATACTATGACCAATAAACATTGTAAGAGTTAAAGTATTGTGTGATTATGATTAAGGTGGTCGGCACACTCTAGAAAATTGTATGCCTTCATACAGTAGATAAAGTCCATTAATGATTCTTCCTACCACCTTTTTACACATTTCAAGTCATATTTCTAAACATTTATGGTGGAGTTTTGATTCTGGTTTATTCTCTGTTCTGCTTACCACCACTCTCATAGAGTGTATCGCTTCAAAGGAACACATTGCCTTAAGCAGTCTGTAACAAGCATATGAGATAAAATTAAACTCATAAAAGGCTGACTCTGCTTTGCTGTAACAAAATAACAAAAATTTAGCCCACTGCTCATTAATATTTACATTTTGTTTAATGGGATCTCAAAAACACTTTTTTGTAATAATAGCCAAATATTTTGGTAGTATGTTACTGTATAATTTGCTGAAACATGCTGTCTAATGATTTTTATACATGCTTTTATACTAAGGTGAAAAGGTAGAAAGATTATGCTCCCCCAGCTTAGAACCTTTTTAAAATCTTTACTATAAAACTTTTTGCTAAAAGATTAGAAACTTTCACAAGATTTAACAAGATAAAATTAACAAAAGAGCCTTTTGGCTGTTGTAAACTCTCAAAGCAGTTATGTGTATTAGTTTTAACAGGATTCTATCACAAAAAAACAATTTTTCTTTTTTAGCTGACTTTGCTTATGTACTTTTAGTATTAGCAGTGTGGGAAAGCATAAGGAACAAACGTATTTTTACATTTCAAAAAATGCTAATTTAAGTTAATGGTCATATTAAAAAGAAAACGAAGAAACTTGTAACATGCATTAAATTCTAGCCAACCAGAGTATTGCTAGTAGATGGTGCTTAATTATTAATATAATGGACTCAGATTTGCTTAAGTGCAAATAGTTAACATGTAATTAATCTAGTATAGTGTATATTTAAATATTAATGTTATTTCTTTTTGTCCTCTTAATTTTATTGCTTCACTGAATAGAGCACCACGTAAGCCCATCATTGAGACAGACATTCAATTTTACCATGTTCCTTCACATGGAGATGCAAGCAAGAAACGTCTGATAGAGGACACTGAAGACTGGCGTCCAAGAACAGGAACCTCCCAGTCACGCTCCTTCCGCATCCTTGCTCAGATTACTGGCACTGAACGGAGTATGTACCATGCATAAAAACTGTATTGTATTTATTAGTATAGTGAAATTTATAAGAAACCTTGCTAGCAACACTCAGTATCTATTGTTCACCATCAAACAGCAGGTGAAGTATAAGCTATACACAGGTATATGAAATAAAAATACATTTTTTATAGCATGGCTTGTCCATAATGTAGCTGGGATAGGCTCTGGCCTTCTGCATAATTAGGTGCTTTCCATTTTATCATTTTATAACTTAACTTACCAACCACAGTTCCTCATTAAACCATGGTAAAATACAATAGTTGCTTGTGTTTTTCAAACTAGTATTGTCTGTGGTGAAGTAATATAAGTAAGAAGGAAGAAGTGACATCACTGCCCTGGTAATTTTCATTTTTTTAACAAATCTGTTACTTTTGTTATAAATTAATCTTTTTTTTTTTAATTAGATAGCTGATCAGCTAAGTAGTGTGGTGTTTGTGAGTGTTGGAATTTGCCATTTTCATTTATTGCTGTCAAGTGTGTGATTTTCAGCTAATAAGAAACATAAGTGTACAGATAGTTTAATAGCTAATTGTCTGGATATCATGGTTATGGAAAGTGAAAAGTCAGAAAAGGTTTAAAGATTTTTAGAATTAATAAAACAATATATTAAATACATTTTATATTATTGTTTTTTCAGTGCAAGAGCCTGTTTCTGATACTGGGAAAAAGACAAAGTGAGTTATTTGAGCTCTGCATCATGACTTGATATTGCTTTACTGGTTATGTCATTTACAAATGTATGAGCATGTTTTAACCTTTTGGATGCTTGAAATGTTTATGTTAGTACAAAACCATGTTATATTCACCATACAACAGTAAATATACCTCGGTATATTACTAACTCAAACTTAAGTCTGCTATGACTATCACCTAACAAATGTAGATTTCCTAAAGGCAAATGCAGAATTTAATATATTTTCTGTTTGCAGATCTGTGCAGAATGGTTTAAAAACAATGAACAATAGAAAATACATTATTTCATAATATTTAAAATATAAGTAAACAAAAAATAACACCTACTTCAATTTTATTTTTGTATAGCACTCTTCACTGAATGCAAGCATATAGTATAGTGACAAATTCACAGTTATATACAAATAAAATAATATAATGAGTACAAATTCAGAGACAAATTTGTTTAAACAGACAGAAAAAGAAGATGTTCAAAACTGATTAGCAAAAGTGTAGCCTAGCAGTATCGGTCCATTAATTGTTGAACTATGACCAGTTGACAATGAAAGTAAGAAAAAGGAAAACTCCATTCACCAGCATCCCTGGGTAAAATAAACCTCTTGAGGGTCCACAGTTAATTATTATAGAGAAAAGTCAAAAGACAAAGTCGAGTAAAATGACAATCCTAGAAACCTAGGTTGACTGACAGCTCACCCCTTCCTGGGCATTGTACATTAGAATCTGTTCTGGACTATCTAAAATGATGACAGATTCTTTGTTTACTCCAAGGCTACAGGTATGTCAGATATCTTTCTGACATACTGATTAGGAAGTAAATTCCAGAATGAAGAACAACAATGAACAAATGTGTGTGTGTGTGTGTGTGTGTGTGGCAGTGAAAGTACAATTTTATACTATTTTTACTTTTTTATTTAGTCATTGTTGAATTATGTGAGATCTTAAGCTTATTATATATTTCCACTTTATCCCAAAGCATATCAAAAAGTATTTTTTACAGTATGCTGACTTCTGGGTTTTCACTGTTGTTGTTAAACATTCCTGTTGACCTACTGTATATTTTAATGTTCAATGTACATGTCACATCAGCGGACAACAATGCATTTTCTTTCTGTATTTGAATACTAGTTTGTGAAAATGCACAGAATACTAAAAATGACAGCTACTGTAGATCAACAAGGTTTTCTAGTAAATATATTTGACTTAAAAGAATTCTCAACCATTTTGATTAATAGGCTTATTGTCCTATACAACAACAACAACATTTATTTATATACCACGTTTTCATACAAATGATGTACCTGAAAGTGCTATACATGATGAAGAAAGAGAAAAAAGACAAAATAAATAAGAAAATAGAATTAGGGAACACTAATTAACATAGAATAAAGTAAGGTCTGATGGCCAGGGATAACAGAAAAAACAAACAAAAAAACTCCAGACGGCTAGAGAAAAAAAAAACCTGCAGGGGTTCCAAGGCGACGAGACCGTCCAGGCCCCTCCATATATCAATATTTGAAACTTTCTTTTTTAATATAGTATTTATTTCTCTTGCAAAATACCTTAATATGCATTACCTACTTGCCTTGCTCCTCAGATACCCATTCCATGCCAGTACAGTAATCCCTCCTCGATCGCGAAGGTTGCGTTCCAGACCCCCCTGCGATAGGTGAAAATCCACGAAGTAGAAACCATATGTTTGTATGGTTATTTTTATATATTTTAAGCCCTTATAAACTCTCCCACACTGTTTATAAATATTCCCTGCACAGTTATACAGCATAATCCCTTTGTATTCTCTTAGATATTAAGTAAGATTCATTGAAATTATGTATGTAAACACACTGTGTATATACAGTAAAACCTAAATATTATTTTAAAGATATCGAGTGTCTCCGATATCACATATGTTACAGCCATTACGATAAACAGGCCACCAGCAATAAATACGTACAATGCAAGAAAATTTGTATACAGTAAATGTGTGTACAGTGACACTAAACATACGTACATGTACTAAGTACTGTAAGTAGAAAATTAATTATGGTTACTCACCAGCAATGACACAATGACTTGTCTGATAACGATGAGTTTCATTTTACTGCACAACAAAGGAGAGCGTTACAGCACATCTAAAGGAGCCACTTTAGGCGACTGTGTAGCACTGCCGTTGTTCTTCTGGCAGTCTTCAATCCAAATCTCTAAAGCAGATTTCATCCGGACAACTGTCTTATTACATCCACTTACAACTCGTTTTGCACCCTGGTTAAAAGGACACTGCAGCCTTAGATTTTATATTCCTTTCCCACTTTTTAAATAAAAAGAATCGTAGCCTCATTGATGCTGTAATTGCAATGGCAGCGGTGTAGCTTTTCCCTTCCTTCAACAAATCCAAAACGTTTACCTTTTCGGCAATCGTTAACATCTTCCGTTGGCGCTTGGGCACGGCCCCTGAAGCAGTAGCAGGAGCAGATCGTTTTGGAGCCATAATGAAGTGCTTGACTATGCACAAAGATAAACACAAGAGAGCACAAAAGTTAATTCTTTACACAGCAAAACACGTTGATGCTGAATGAGTGAGATGAGACTTCCTGGTTAACACTGCATTCAGCACACAGGAACTTATCCACCAATAGCATCCCTTGTATGAAATCAACTGGGCAAACCAACTGAGGAAGCATGTACAGGAAGTAAAAAGACCCATTGTCCGCAGAACCCTAAAGTAGCAAAAATCTGCGTTATATATTTAGTTTTGCTTACATATAAAATCCGCGATAGAGTGAAGCCGCTAAAGTCGAAGCGCGATATAGCGAGGGATTACTGTATCTAATCTTTTTTTTTTTAATTTTAATGAGGCACTTTAATGTGCTGAGGTAATATTTATTACTTGAATGTTGCAAAGTTTTTATTTCTTTGCATCATTTCATTAATTAAAATTTTTCTGTTTACATTTCAAACTTTACTAAATAATGATATTGATGTTTACTTCAAATGTTGGTACATTATTTTATTGAAAAAGTATATTTACTGTCATGCTGCCGTCAGCAGCCTGTTTATTTTCTGTCTTGAGGACATTTAGTAAAAGATTCTATGTTGTTGCAAATTTATTAAAAATAAAAAAACTGAGAAATCACATGTACATAAGTATTCACAGCCTTTGCTCAATACTTTGTTGATGCACCTTTGGCAGCAATTACAGCCTCAAGTCTTTTTGAATATGATGCCACAAGCTTGGCACACCTATCCTTGGCCAGTTTCGCCCATTCCTCTTTGCAGCACCTCTCAAGCGCCATCAGGTTGGATGGGAAGCGTCTGTGCATAGCCATTGTAAGATCTCTCCAGAGATGTTCAATCAGATTCAAGTCTGGGCTCTGGCTGGGCCACTCAAGGACATTCACAGAGCTGTCCTGAAGCCACTCCTTTGATATCTTGGCTGTGTCCTTAGGGTCGTTGTCCTGCTGAAAGATAAACCGTCGCCCCAGTCTGAGGTCGAGAGCGCTCTGGAGCAGGTTTTCATCCAGGATGTCTCTGTACATTGCTGCAGTCATCTTTCCCTTTATTCTGACTAGTCTCCCAGTTCCTGCCGCTGAAAAACATCCCCACAGCATGATGCTACCACCGCCATGCTTCACTGTAGGGATGGTATTGGCCTGGTGATGAGCAGTGCCTGGTTTCCTCCAAATGTGACGCCTGGCATTCACACCAAAGAGTTCAATCTTTGTCTCATCAGAACAGAGAATTTTGTTTCTCATGGTCTGAGAGTCCTTCAGGTGCCTTTTGGCAAACTCCAGGCGGGCTGCAATGTGCCTTTTACTAAGGAGTGGCTTCCATCTGGCCACTCTACCATACAGGCCTGATTGGTGGATTGCTGCAGAGATTGTTGTCCTTCTGGAAGGTTCTCCTGTGTCCACAGAGGACCTCTGGAGCTCTGACAGAGTGACCATCGGGTTCTTGGTCACCTCCCTGACTAAAGCCCTTCTCCCCCGATCGCTCAGTTTAGATGGCTGGCCAGCTCTAGGAAGAGTCCTGGTGGTTTCGAACTTCTTCCACTTACGGATGATGGAGGCCACTGTGCTCATTGGGACCTTCAAAGCAGCACAAACTTTTCTGTAACCTTCCCCAGATTTGTGCCTCGAGACAATCCTGTCTCGGAGGTCTACAGACAATTCCTTTGACTTCATGCTTGGTTTGTGCTCTGACATGAACTGTCAACTGTGAAACCTTGTATAGACAGGTGTGTGCCTTTCCAAATCATGTCCAATCAACTGAATTTACCACAGGTGGACTCCAATTAAGCTGCAGAAACATCTCCAGGATGATCAGGGGAAACAGGATGCACTTGAGCTCAATTTTGAGCTTCATGGCAAACAAAGGCTGTGAATACTTATGTACTTGTGCTTTCTCAATTTTTTTTATTTTTAATAAATTTGCAAAAATCTCAAGTAAACTTTTTTCACGTTGTCATTATGGGGTGTTGTGTGTAGAATTCTGAGGAAAAAAATGAATTTAATCCATTTTGGAATAAGGCTGTAACATAACAAAATGTGGAAAAAGTGATGTGCTGTGAATACTTTCCGGGTGCACTGTATATAAAATAAAGTTTGTATTATAAGTGGGGTAATTGATAATTGCTGTAATATACCTATGTGTCAACAAGTATTATTGTGCCATGTTAAGTGTACAGTATAATGTGAATATGAAGCACTTCATATTTTAGCAGACAACAACGTAGTGGTTTCGCACAATGACTCATTTATTACTCCTAGATGGGACATATATATTCTGATTGTATTAGTGGAGGCTCAATTACATGGTAATAATCCATAAAACTGGGGTTCAAAGAAGCCTTTATATGGATTTCGATTAAATTTCTCAGTTCTTGAATTATAAATGCATATTTTACAAGTACTGCCGTAAAAGTAAATTTTATAGTTGTTGCAGGGAACTAGTAATTTCCAATCAAATTTTATTAGAGGCCATGCAAATAAATATTTTTCCACTAACTTTAGAGTATATGCTGGGTTGTCCAATCTGATGACATAATCTTTCTATCTAATAATTCCAAGACTTACCAGTATCTCAGATGACTTTTCTATGGTCAGAAAAGAACAAAAAAAAAAATGTACAGCTTACTATATATTTTTTTTAACCAAATAGCAGACGTCAGTGTTCTGGGAAACCTATAGGATATGTACATGCTGCTTTTGTCTCCTTTAAAGTTTGTGCATCAGTCATGTACATTTTGTGTGTTATGCTAGTTGAATAAGTTGATTTTATTTTGTGGCTTTTAAAAACATTCATTTTTTTTTTTTTACTCTTGTGTGATATCAATTGCATTTTAGTATTGAAAGATGTCCCTTATAGATCATGCTTTAATGTTTAAGCTTACCTACAAATAACTAAATGGTATTCAGGCAGCTAAACAAGTGAACTATTTCATGTTAAATGAAATTATTAAACTTATTAAATTGCTATCTCATTCATAGTATGTAGTCAACAGCGCACATTGTTGATATTACAATAGCATTTTTTGCTCTTCTCACTACTCGTGCATTATATAGTGAGTGGGAAGCCACAACTACCACCACTAATGTGTAGCATCCACCTGGATGATGCGATGGCAGCCATTTAGCACCAGTATGCTCACCACACATTTGCTGTCAAGCGCTGAAGGGATGAGTAGTAGTCTGTATAAATAAGGTACAATTATAAAAAGACATAGGTTTGAATTTTATGTATGGAAGGAAAGTTTGATACTTTTAAATCTTCCCATATTATCAGTAATAGCTGAAGCATGACAGTTGGTGTTTGTGTATACTGAATAAACATGGAGTTTTATAATAAACAAGAACAAAAAAAAAGAGTGGAGTTTTATAAGTGGGTTGTTTTATTTACATATTGGACCATGCTAAAAGCAGTGGTAGAACTTTTGAATGGTATTTCAGAAAAGTACAGGATTCAGGACGAGACCTCATTTGACCACACCAGGTTAGAACATCTGGAGTCATGTGCATGTCTGCACCTGTGATTCATTAGAAAACCTTAAATAAGACAATGTCCCTAACTGTCCCTTTTCTTAAAAGATAAACATAGTTTGATTCCCCATAGTTAGGGGCCATTCATTCATGGCCTCGTCCTTAAGTTGTTAACCTGGTCCCAATTTCAAAATCTGTGTTGCCACATTATGGCTATGATATCTTGTAACTTTTTTCCATCTTTCTATAAAACCCTTTTCAAATGCACAGATTCTTTTTAATGTGAACTCACAGTATAATGTTTAATTCTCTGTGCTTTTTTTTTTAAAACCTATTCTTAAACTTAACAAACTTTTGAGGTATACAGTTTACAATGCAATGCACTTATGCCTATACCTACAGTCCATTACTTTACTGTCAATAGTTTCTTCAGACTCCACCTAGGTGTGACTGCCACTCACCTGGTAGTTGGCTTCTTAACCCCTGATTGACTTAACTGTAACATGAACTTGGATTCCAGTCTCCAGGGATAAAGAAGGCTTAATCTAGTATTGCAATAAACAAAAGCCAATCAAGTATAACAATTCACAATGCAACATGGATGATCCTGTAGATCTGTAAGTAGAGGAAGATTAGCAACACATCTGTCCTTGAGGTGTTTGTCTTGTTGCTTATGGTTTAGGCAGGGAATCGAAGAATTTTCAGTTTGACTCTTATTAAAGCAACCCAATTTTGTCTCTGATCAGCTCATTGTTTAGATCTTATGATATAGTTATACCTCGGTATGATTTTGTTTATAAGGCAACTTTGTCATTATCCAGAGTTTATTATACTAAAATTATATTTTCAAAATCTCTGTCAGAACTGGGAGATATAAGAGCAACATACATGTATAACTTAGAAACTGTGCAGTATGTTTATATAACTTAGAAACAGCTCATGAAACCATACTTGCATTATGGTAGTTGGGCTGTATGATATATTTGATTTAGGCCAGTTATTAACTATTATAAGAAAAACCATGAACCAAGCAATATCCCATAGCAGTATTCTTAACTCTACACTTACAATGCCTCAGAGCTTTTTGCATTTTCTACTTAAACTAATAATCAAAGTAATTGGTAATTCTTAAAAAATACAAAATCATCAACAGATGAGGTACATTTTCCATAGCAAAGAAACATAGCAAGCTGTTTTAGCATAGAAAAGGAATGCAGTGTCTTTATAAAAGTGCACTTTTTAAACATTCCAAGAAAAAATCTGCCCCTTCCTTACATACTTTTATCTCTCTCTCTCTGTCCACGGGTACAGGATAATACAACATTCTTTTATTGTCCTAGAGCAGTATTAGCTGTGCCACACTCTTGTTTCTGCTCTTGAGCTGCTGGAGGTTTCATATCCAGGGTACTATGCTTAACAGTGTCTGCAAGGTTTGAATTTTCAAGAAATATTTTAGAAATTTATCAAAAAGATGCACATATGCATGAAATATTCACATAAATTACTAACACTGTGAGAACATTATGCATGCAAAATTGAGAGAGTAATTGAAGTAGTTGCAATATGGCTCATGTTTTTTCCTTTCTTTTCTAATATATATTCTTTTCAGGGAAAAGATGACGACTCAGATCATCGGTCCCAAATATACTAAGCTGCGTGACTGGCACCATGGTGTTTCAGCTCGTGTCCTGAATGTGCAATAAATTGCACTGAACAGACAACTTACACTATTTATTCTTGTGAAAATTCATTAGGCTTTAATGAATGAATCTGCTTATATAATTTTGCATTTCTGTTAAATAATGGAGTTCTTTTGTTTTTTGTGGTGATCTGCTGTTCTGTAAAGTTGGAATCTAACACAAATTAGTAGACTTATTATGGTCTACATTGTTTAGGTCAAATCAAACATGTTGTAGTATATGTTAAAACCATGGCATTTATTATTTCTTTGATATGTAAAAATTTGAAAGCATTTAAAGTCACCTATATGCAAATGTCAATATTATGCATTTAGTTCAGAGAGGTTCACAAATATAAAGTTTTCATCTGTGTAACAAAGTTGGCCAATACTGGGCAAAAACTCTTTTTGATTTTAGTTTAAAATCTCTTAACGCTAGGTTATTTGCATTGAAATTCTGTGGCACTTCAGAAAAACTATATACTGTACATTGCTCAGTGATATATTTGGCTAAATTGGGCATTCCCTAAAATGCTGAAATGCTCAACATACTAACAAAATGAGCTACAGGTAGGCATACAAATCACTAAAGGAACGATTATTGTTTACCCCCTAAAGCCCAACATTCTTTAACTGTTTTTTCTCAGATTTTTTGGGGGTGATTGGCCAAATCTTGGCTCTCTAATGAAAACACCATTAAAAGTCACTTGAACTGGAACACAACATATGCAGGCTTAAAAAGAAAAACATTCAAATAATAAAACAGAAATTATGACCAACACCTTCCAAAATCCACCTCATTAATCCACCCTTCACTTGCTATATATTGCCTTTAAGTACAGGTTGTCTAATCATTTTCCTCTGATGATAACACCTTGCTTTCATATATACAGTATATATATATATACATATAATATATATGCTTGCTAACTTGTTGAGAAAAAGGAAAATAAAATATATAATAGTTAATATCTGATGGTATTATCATAGTTCACATTACCTTCATACACATACTTAGCAAATGCACCTGTGTTATGTTACTAGTACAGTTTGTCCTATCCTAGATGGTAGAGTCCATTATCAAGATAGCTTCATGAAAGTGGTATTGGGACATTTGTTAAAAAGATTGTTTGTACAAGGAAATACATGCATTAAAATGCATTTAGCCTTTAAGCCAATCTCCTTCAAAGTGATTTTGTACATAGCAGAAAATTTTTATCAAATTGGTTATTTAAGTCTGTACTACCGATTTTATAAAAAGAAAGCTGGTAATATAAAGGGACATTGCCATCTTTGTGAAGTTTTTAACATTATTTTTCCTTAAGCAATGGTTTGATGAGCTCTTTTCAACATTCTGCATTTGTACTGCTGATTGTCAGTGATCAGAATATCATTGCTGTTATTTTCTAAACTTCTCTAAATATCACTTTACTATAGATATTTGTAGCACCGACACTTTGTATGAGGAGACTATCACAGTTGTGGGGTTTTATCATGCTACCAAGCTGACGAAATTCCCAAAAGAGAGAAGTGCTCAGATTGACCATATCTCCTCATTACTACAGCATTGACTATTTTCAGTATACTCGGACAGTTATAATATCAAGTCATGAAGATTTAGACAACAATCCTTTCTTTGTTAGATCTGGCACAAAGTAGCCATTGTGCTTTTTTAATTATGTCAAATGATTAATGCTTAAGAGTGCATTAAAAATAAATATGGCAAATAAACAGTACATCAAATTTTTCTTCTTCTTAACACCACTAAGCACAGTATATGTGCTAATGCAATTTATAGGACTTTATGACGGATGATTTTGTTCAGACTTTTCAGAGGAATTTAATTTACCATGATGTTTATTTTGAAATTATTTAATTTGAATACCAGCTCTGCAGCATGCAGTGTGTGTTTTAGTTTGGAGAAGAAGACAGCATACTTTATATTTTTTAATGAAATATGTTTTGCTCTTTCTAGTTATATTTGTTACACTTATGTAGTATAAAGTTGACTGAAAAGTTTGCGGAAAAATGCATTTATTTAATATTCATAGCTTGGCCACACTGCACTAGATAGACTAGATCTCATGTGTGCATTGATATTGTGTATTGCTTAATTGTGTAGATTATATAATTTAGATTCTATTAATAAGAAGATTTTGCCTGATAATTTGATTTTAATCTGTATTATAATGTACTATAAAAGTAGAATTTTAATAAATACATCTTTAAGACATTCCTTTCCTTTTGTTCCTCGCTTTTCTTGTTTCTGCTTTAAAATGTATTTTTTCATTTTCTTCTATTAGCTTTCTGTATGTCTTCTTGGTTTGACAGGAAATGAAAATACCAGGTGATAGTCATGCCTAAAACAATTGTCCCATAATAAAATTTGTTTTTGGAATATTTATTGTACCTTTGCTGAACAATTTAAAATAAGTTCCCATATTGTTAAATGTAATTTGTGAATTTAGCCATTGGGTGCTTTATCATATATTCAGAAGGACTCTCACTAGTTCTTTGTGACATCTTTGACATAAATAAGCTGCAGTTTTATTGCATACAACATCAGACGTCTCACTAAAACAATTTCATTAACTTGATTAAGACTGGGCTATACAGTTGTTTATGGTATACACTAGATGAAATATTTCTGGCATGGATTTTGTAATAAAATTTTTTACAGTTATTCCAAGACCAAAATGTGCAAACTTGTCACATACAGTATGTGTCCTAAAGGTAGTGTCTTTGTGTATTCACTTGACTATAAACTGTGTAATATGTGAGCCTACCCTGATAGGAATATTACCCAAAATGTTTTGTGGCTCAGCCTGATTGACTGGATGAAAACAAGAAGGATGGACATGAAACTTCCATGTCTCACACTGTACTTGCAGCAGTGTGAATGAGTGAGAAAGAAAGAAAGAGAACTATTTTATTGGTGTGAGAGAGGTGAATAGCTGCTATTAAATCTGTTTATTTTTTTTTTAATTTGATTGATTTTATTGTAATCATTCCATACAAATAGATCAATTTTTACAAAAAAAAAGGATTGAAAACAAATCAGCCCCCAAAATTGTTTAGAAAGATAACAGATGCACTTAATCAGTAGTGCATCTTTTGTTAAATATGAGCATGTTTTAGTCTGAAAACTATACACAATTACATTATCATGGTATCTGTTGAGTTGAGATGAGTTAAGTATTCCACTTGTAGAAAATTAAGGCAAGTTTTAGTGACGTAATGATGTTCATTGTATAGAATCTTACATTTTTGGAATTACATAACATCGCCCTCATTATGCATAAGTCAACAGTCAGGCACCATATTATTGAAAGTGTTTATACATAGCATTTAAGTTAAGTACTGTCATCCTGTCCGTGTAAAACAGCAAGAAATTATAACACTACAAAGACATTTAATTATGGGGATTTATAGTAAAAGAGATTCTATAAGTGGAAAAGCAAAACAAACATATTACACAACAAGACATTTTTCACATTGTGCTGGTGTTTATTACATATCTTGTTTCCTTTAAAGTTTCACAGTGTGCACATCATTTTGTGTAGTCATGGTCTTTGTGTAAAAGCTATTTTTTAGTCTATTTGTCCATGTTTTTATTGTCTTGAAGCTTCTGCCCAAAGGAAGCAGTTCAAACAGAGAGTGACCGGGCTGGGACAGATCTTTACAGTTCCCACTGCCTGAGAAAGACTGGGAGCATAATTTAAAGATATTTCAAGGATGGGAGAGGACATCTGATGATCATCTGGGCAGTGGTGATGACCCTCTGCAGAGCTTTCCTCTCTGATGCAGTGCAGCTGGCAAACAACACACACATGTAATAAGTCTACATGTTCACTATGGAGCAACAGTAGAAGGACATGAGCAGGTTTTGGGTGAAATGGTTTGCATTCCAATTCAGGTCCTCCTCTATGTGTACATCCAGGAACCGGACGGTCGGGACCCTCTTCACACTATTCCCATCAATGAAAAGGGGCTGAATATTCGTTTCTTCCTCCTAAAGTCGATAATCAGCTACTTGGTTTTGATGGCATTAAGAATTTAGATTGTTGTCTCTACACCACCCAGACAGTGTTTGTCCTCTTAAGAGGACTCATTCACCCCAGAGATGAGCCCCACCACAATGGTGTCATCTGCAAATTTGATGATGCTGTTGCTGGAGTGTGCAGTAATAGGTGTATATGGTGAAGAGAAGGGGGCTCAGCACACAGCCCTGTGGAGAACCAGTGCTAGGGCTGAGGGATGAGGAGATGTGGGGGCCTTCTTTTACCATCTGAGAGCATTCATAGAGGAAGTTCAAAATCCAGAGACAATCCCAGATCTGTCAGTTTGGTCACCTGTTAATGAGAGAATATGGCATTAAATGCAGAGCTAAAGTCTACAAAGAGAAGCCTAGTGTAACTCCCCTGCTGCCTTAGGTGGGTTAGGACAGTGTGGAGAGTTGTGGCTATGACATCCTCTGTAGACCTGTTTACCCAGCAAGTATATTGGTGTGTGTCTAACATTGGTGGAGGGCTTCAAATGAGTAGAGTTCGGACCAGTTACTCAAAGGACTATATGATCACATGAGTAAGTGCCACTGGATGGTAGTCATTTAGGCTGCTATAGTGTTTTTTGGCAGTGAAACTATAATAGAGGGTGGAGGGTAGAATGGTGGACTGGGTAAAGACTGGTTGAAGATCTAGTGAATTTACCTAGAAGCAGGCAAAGAAGTGGTTCAGTGGTTTATTACTCTAGAAGCAGTCCTCACTCCTCCTCTTGTAAGCAGCCTTAGCCTTTTTTATATCTTTTTTCAATTTGTCTCTGGCAGCGCTGTATTGTGCCTCTTCCCCCAGCCTGAAAGCTGCACTTCTGTCCTTGGAACAGGCACTGAACTTCTTTCGTCATCCAGGGCTTCTGATAAGGATAGACCCGGATGCACTTGTCTATGGTGATAGTGTCTGTGCAGCACTTAATATGGCCCAGAACAGTTGTAGTGTACTCTTCTAGGTCCTGATGTTCACAAATATCCTAATTTGTTCTCTCAAAGCAGTCCTGCAGCTGTTGAGAAGCCCCTTCAGGCCACTTTTTAATAGTCTTAAATGTGATAAGAGCATTCTTTCTAAGGGGTTTATATGCCAGAATTAAAAGCAGGGACATGTGTTTGGATTGGTAAGAAGTGTGTTGGTATTCAGTTCCGAAGCTTTGTTTGATATTGGAGTAGATTTTGTCCATTGTATTTGTACCTCTAGTAATACACTTAATGTGCTGATGGAATCTGGGGAACACTGCTTTTAAATCAAAATGGTTAAAGTCACTATGATGTGAACAGCCTCAAGATACAAATTCTTTTGACTGCTAATAGTACTATATAAATAACCAAGAGCCGAGTTAGCATTTGCATAAGGTATACACCACAGTTACCATGACTACACAAAATTCCCTGGAATGATATACAGTATGGGCCTGCTTTTAACAGTCACAAACTCCAATTCCATACAGTCTTAGTGTTAGTATACCAGCTGTTGTTGACACACAGGCATATGAGTCTCTGGTCCTGTCCTACTGGTGTACTGTGCAGTCTGCTAACTCAATAGCTGTGTCCAGAATGAGTAAATGAAGCACAGTCTCTGTGATTAGCAGAATGCTGTTGTCATTAATGATCTTATTTGCTGCAACCTGTAGCTTCAGTTCGTCCATCTTATTTGTAAAGGATCTTGTGTTAGTGAGAAAAATGCTAGGAAGAGGCCTCTTGTGTGGTTGCCTTCATAGTTCCCTTCCTGTGGGGATGATAATCCTGGGGCGGTCGGGTGCCTGGATTTGTCCACCAGGATATCGTAGGATTTGAGAAACTCATCTGTAACTAAAGCAAACTTAATTCTGATATCATTTAGATTACTTTAAGCATATAAACCTCATAGTCAAAACATAGTCTAAACATTATCTAGTTCTTGAGACTTTGGCAAAATACTGTCTCGGCCCTTCTTAAAATAAATAAATAAATAAAATTGTAACAACTGCAAGCTATATACGGGGCTTCAACATTGGCCATAACACCAGGTACCTTGCACACCATTTGTGGGGCATTGCTTAATGTATAAATAAAGCGTGTATGCTGCTGTCCTTTGCAGCTGTCCTTTGCAGCATCCCTTTGCATGGCTTGGTAGAGAGGCAGATCCTCACTTAAATTGGCAGTTCAAAGACAATAGAAGACAAGTAGTCTGTGTATTGCTCATATACCATATATGAAGAGTGAGTGAAGCAGAGTTAGAGCAGCAGCACAAAAAGTTAGAAAATGTTGCTGTTGTGTCCATTATTATTGACCCTCAGCTCTTGCAGTCCATTCTTTGCATTGCAGTCTGCACTAAATTGAAAATATCCTAAATTGATAATCCATGCTGCTGATCCCTTCATTATCTTTCAAAACAGTGATTAGTCCTGATGACATTTTCAGGGGTGGAGCACTCAAAGTATATTAGTGGAATGCAATTTGAAAAATCACAGCTTTAACGCAAGATTTTATAAGTAATTTATCTTAAGTTTGTGTCAAGTCATAAGTCACCAATAAGTAAGTCAAGTCATTTTTTAAATATTGTGAAGCAAGTCATGTCAGAAAAAAATCATTCAAGTCATGTGACTCAAGTCACCCACCTCTATAGTCTCATGCAGGCAAAGGCTCTGAATGACTTGATGACCAGATGAGTCTTATGTAGCAATTAAACCTTGAAGGAAAGTTAAAGTAATGGTAAACTAGACAGGATAGCACATCAATTTGTTTTAAGTAGATACATTTATGTATATAAATGTCAAACTAAAATAAGAGGGAGTTCAGAGTGATGTTTGTAGATGGGTGCAGAATTGTCACAGAACCCTATCAGAATTGGCTGTTAAAAGTGCTGTTCCACAGAAGTCAGTGCTAGGGCAGCTGCTATTTTTAATATATATAAATGATTTGGATAGGAATATGAGTAACAAACTGGTTAAATTTGCAGATGATACCAAGCTAGGTGGATTAGCACATAATCTAGAATCCATTAAATCATTACAGAGTGACTTGGGCAGATTTGTGGCATGTAAAATTGAATGTAAGTACATGTAAAGTATTACATGTAGGAAGTAAAAATATTAGGTTTGAATACACAATGGGAGGTCTGAAAATTGAAAGTACACCTTATGAGAAGGATTTAGGAGTTGTAGTGGACTTGACATTATCAGCTGTCAGAGTGTTGAGAAGCCATTATAAAGACTAACAGAGTGTTAGGTTATATAGCACGATGTGTAGAGTTCAAGTCCAAGGAGGTTGTGCTTAAGCTTTAAAATGCACTGGTGGTGCCTCATCTGATGTACTGCATATAGGTTTGGTCTCAAGCTACAAAAATTATATAGCAGCGCTAGAAAAAGTCCACAAAAGAGTGACTAGGCTGATTCCAGGGCTATAAGGGATGAATTATGATTAAAAGTACTGATTTTTTTTTTTTTTGTTTAAGCAAAAGAAGACTTAAGAAGAGACATGGCTGAGGTGTTTAAAATTATGAAGGGAATCGGTACGGTGGATCAAGACTTTTATTTTAAAATTGGAAACTTGTTAAGGGTAAATTTCGCACAAACATTAGGGAGTTTTGCTTTACACAGAAATCCACAGATACTGTACATGGAATAAGCTATGTTAGTGTGGTCAACAGTAAGACTTTAGGGACTTTCAAAACTAGACTTGATGTTATTTTGAAATATTAAGTGGATATGAATGGAGTGCTGTGTTGGGCTGAATGGCCTTTTCTCATCTAGATTGTTATAATGTTCTGATATGCAAAGTCTGCAGTAGCAAGATGTATTACTTCTCCATTCACATGTCTAATTTTATCACAAAAAAGTTCTTTAATGCTGTTTATTCTTGGTGTTTAAACGTCTTGGTCACTTTACTGGTCACACTCTCTAGCACTAAACCAACATTTTGGAGAAAAAATGTAATGGATGAATCATTTATATTAGCAGTTGTAAATGTGCAACCCTGACCTCACAAGAGAATCATTGTTGTTTAGTTTCAGTTACTTTGATGTTTCAGCTGCAGTCTGTAATGCCTTTGACATGTGATCGATCCCAGGAATATATTAATATTCTTACTGGGTCAAGGGTGCCTGTGAACAAAGATGGAGTATCCCGGAAAACACAATGCAGTAATTTTTCAGATAGAGTTAATTCCCATGAATTTCTTTGGTTTACTTATATACAGTTAGGTCCATAAATATTTGGACAGAGACAACTTTTTTCTAATTTTGGTTCCGTACATTACCATAATGAATTTTAAATGAAACAACTCAGATGCCGTTGAAGTGCAGACTTTCAGCTTTAATTCAGTGAGTTGAACAAAAAGATTGAATAAAAATGTGAGGCAACTAAAGCATTTTTTTTTAACGCAATCCCTTCATTTCAGGGGTTCAAAAGAAATTGGACAATTGACTCAAAGGCTATTTCATGGGCAGGTGTGGGCAAGTTCATCATTATGTCATTATCAATTAAGCAGATAAAAGGCCTAGAGTTGATTTGAGGTATGGTGCTTGCTTGTGGAAGATTTTGCTGTGAACAGAGAACATGCGGTCAAAAGAGCTCTCCATGCAGGTGAAAGGAGCCATCCTTAAGCTGCGAAAAACAGAAAAAAACAATCCGAGAAATTGCTACAATATTACGAGTGGCAAAATGTACAGTTTGGTTCATCCTGAGAAAGAAAGCAAGCACTGGTGAACTCAACAACGCAAAAAGACCTGGACGTCCATGGAAGACAACAGTGGTGGATGATCGCAGAATAATTTCCATGGTGAAGAGAAATCCCTTCACAACAGCTAACCAAGTGAACAACACTCTCCAGGGAGTAGGCGTATCGATATCCAAGTCTACCATTAAGAGAAGACTGCATGAAAGTAAATACAGAGGGTGCACTGCAAGTTGCAAGCCACTCATAAGCCTCAAGAATAGAAAGTCTAGATTGGATTTTGCTAAAGAATATCTAAAAAAGCCAGCACAGTTCTGGAAAAACATTCTTTGGACAAATGAAACCAAGATCAACCTCTACCAGAACGATGGCAAGAAAAAAGTATGGAGAAGGCGTGCCACAGCTCATTATCCAAAGCATACCACATCATCTGTAAAACACAGTGGAGGCAGTGTGATGGCTTGGGCACGCATGGCTGCCAGTGGCACTGGGACACTAGTGTTTATTGATGATGTGACACAGGACTGAAGCAGCCGAATGAATTCTGAGGTGTTTAGAGACGTACTGTCTGCTCAAATCCAGCTAAATGCAGTCAAAATGATTGGGCTGCGTTTCATGATACAGATGGACAATGACCCAAAACATACAGCTAAAGCAACCCAGGAGTTTATTAAAGCAAAGAAGTGGAAAATTCTTTAATGGCCAAGTCAGTCACCTGATCTTACAACAACATTTATTTATATAGCACATTTTCATCCAAAGAGTAGCTCAAAGTGCTTTACATAATGAAGAATAGAAAAATAAAAGACAAAGTAAGAAAATTAAGTCAACATTAATTAACATAGAATAAGAGCAAGGTCCAATGGCCAGGGTGGACAGAAAAAACAAAAAAAAAAAAAAACTCCAGACGCCTGGAGAAAAAAATAAAATCTGTAGGGATTCCAGACCATTAGACTGCCCAGTCCTCTCTGGGCATTCTACCTAACATAAATGAAACAGTCCTCTTTGGATTTAGGGTTCTCACGGAAGGACTTGATGATGATAGTCACGTAGACTTCTGGCTTTTAATCCATCCATCATTGTTGGAGCATCATGATGCTTTGAGTAGGAAAAAGAAACAGAAGAGAGAGTTAGGGGTCAGCACGGATTTTAGAGCCACCATGAATAGTTATTATGATGAATTGAACATACAGAGTATCAGGATTAAGTTAAAGTGAAGTTATGAAAAGGCCATGTTAAAGTAATGTGTTTTCAGCAGTTTTTTAAAGTGCTCCACTGTATTAGCCTGGCGAATTCCTATTGGCAGGCTATTCCAGATTTTAGGTGCATAACAGCAGAAGGCCGCCTCACCACTTTTAAGTTTTGTTCTTGGAATTCTAAGAAGATATTCATTTGAGGATCTGAGGTTCTGATTTGGAATATAAGGTTTCAGACATTCCGATATATAAGATGGGGCGAGATTATTTAAGGCTTTATAAATCATAAGCAGAAGTCAATCCTAAATGACACAGGTAACCAGTGTAGTGACATCAAAACTGGAGAAATGTGCTCGGATTTTCTTATCCTAGTTAGGATTCTAGCAGCTGCATTCTGCACTAGTTGCAAACGATTTATGTCTTTTTTGGGTAGTCCTGAGAGGAGTGCGTTACAGTAATCTAGTCGACTGAAAACAAATGCGTGAACAAATTTCCCAGCATCTTTCAGTGATATAAGAGTTGTAATGGACAGCCGGGTCCCATGCCCGGTCGGGACGACCCTGCTGTATATGGTCTGGGGGAGCAGCCATGGACTTCTCAGTACCTCCCCCGGGATGCTTGGCTGCAGCCTCCCCGGTTGATGATGCCTCAGTTTCCCGCAGGGTTTCATGGGAAATGGAGTTCTCCCCAACCCTGTGGGGACCCAGGATGGCTGCAAGGGAACGAGACAGAGATAATTAAGCCCAGCTGGTTTAATCATCAGGCCCACACGGGAGTGCAATTGGGAACAGGTGAACAAGCAACAGGAGCACTCCCGGGAGGCCATAAAGGAGCCAGCAACCACCACTCTGGGCCAGAATTGGGAGGAAGAGGACGAGGTTGCCTGAGAGGAGTGGTGGTGCCAGCGGAAGGATTGCTGTGTGTAAAGTAAGGTGCTTTGAGACTGTGTTATACCTGTGGGGTTCACGGGGAAGACATGCGCCCATGGGTAAAGATAAAAATAAAAAGATTTCTATTCAATTTACACGTGCCTCAGTGTGAATCTGTGCCAGGTCGGGCGCTTTATATAGTGCCTTATTCACAGAGGTCTAACTTTAGCTATGTTTCTTAAGTGAAAAAATGCTGTCCTAGTGATCTGATTAATATGCGATTTAAAATTCAGATTACAGTGAACAATTACCCCTAAGCTTTTTAACTCCGTCTTGACTTTTAATTCTAATGTATCCAGTTTATTTCCAATAGCCTCATTGTATCCATTATTGCCAATCACTAAGATTTCAGTTTTCTCTTTATTTAACTTAAGAAAATTACTATTCATCCATTTTGAGATACAAGTCAGACATTGTGTTAGTGATTCAAGAGAATCGGGGTCATCAGGTGCTATTGATAAATACAGCTGTGTGTCATCAGCATAGCTGTGGTAACTCACGTTATGCCCTGAGATAATCTGACCTAATGGAAGCATATAAATTGAGAATAACAGCGGACCCAGGATAGAGCCTTGTGGAACACCATATTGGATATCATGTGTCTTTGAGTTGTAATTACCACAACTAAGAAGAATTTTCTTCCTGCCAGGTAGGATTCAAACCAATTTAAGACACTGCCAGAGAGGCCCACCCATTGACTAAGGCGATTTCTAAGAATATTATGATCAATGATGTCAAATGCAGCACTTAGATCTAAGAGGATGAGAACAGATAAATGGCCTCTATCTGCATTCACCCGCAAATCATTTACTACTTTAACGAGTGCAGTTTCTGTGCTGTGATTTGTTCTAAAACCCGACTGAAATTTATCAAGAATAGCATGTTTATTTAGGTGGTCATTTAACTGCATAATGACTGCCTTCTCCAGAATTTTACTTAAGAAAGGCAGGTTAGAGATGGGTCTAAAATTTTCAAGAGCCGAGGGGTCGAGATTATGTTTCTTAAGTAGGGTTTAACTACAGCAGTCTTAAGACAGTCTGGGAAGACCCCCGTATCTAATGACGAATTTACTATGTCAAGAACATTATCAATTAGCACCCCCGATACTTGTTTGAAATATTTTGTTGGTATTGGGTCAAGGACGCAAGTGGAGGTTTTTAATTGAGATATAATTTTTTGTAAATCAGATAAATCTATCCTTAGAGTTAAATTTGTTTATAACAGAATGCTGCGGTTTAGGAGGATCCTTAGTGTTGGGGAGATATACTATGTTATTTCTAATATCATTAATTTTTGGTTGAAAAATACAGCAAAAGCCTCACAGGTTTTACTGGAAGTACTTAGGAGGCATTCCTTTGAGTTACCTGGTTTTAGCAGACAATCAATCGTCGAGAATAAGACTCTGGGATTACTAGCATTGTTATTTATAATCTTAGAGAAATAGCAACGCCTCTCAAGACGGACAGTGTTATTGTATTCTGTTATTTTAACTTTTAATATTTCATAGTGGATAGTTTAGTCTTCCTCCATTTACGCTCAGCTCTATGGCATGTGCTCTTTAAATCTGACACTCTTTGGGTCTTCCATGGTATAACAATGCTAGAAGATTTTTTAACTGTCTTTTCAGGTGCAACTATGTCAACAGCAGCTCTCACTTTAGTATTAAATCTTTCCACCTTACTATTTACATTATCCTCGCTATTATAGTTGGCACTATAAACGGACTGATTGCTTAGAATGTTTGTAAGTTTTAAAGCTGCTGCTGAGTCAAAGAAGCGTTTTTTAACAATATGCTTCTCATGGGTGTTTTTTATCATTATTTCTATATTAAAAAGTAGAAGAAAATGGTCTGATAGACCAATATCAATGATCTGTTTTATATCAACTTTTAGTCCTTTAGTAATTACTAAGTCTAACGTATGACCTGCTTTATGTTTAGGCTGATTAACGAGCTGTATCAAATCAAAAGAGTTCAGGAGGTTCATAAATTCTTTTACTTTTAGGTCACACTGATTATCTATATGAAAATTAAAGTCGCCAACTATTAGGAGTGTGTCATAGTTCGTAATTAAAATTGACATTAAGTCAGAGAATTCCTCAAAAAAAGACGCGTTGAATTTTGGAGGTCTATACACGGATAATACTAGAACTTGAGAATCTCCATGGATAACAACGGCAAGATACTCAAAGGACTTGAACTTACCAAAACTGACATCTTTACATTTTAACTGGCTCGAGTAAATGTTTGCCAAGCCCCCGCCTCTTTTTCCTTGGCGATCTGCCCGAGTAAAAGCAATCTGGAGGCACAGATTCGATTAAAACAGCCGCGCCGTCTGAGTTAAGCCACGTTTCACTTAGTGCAATAAAATCTATTTTTTTTATCTTAACTAAATTGAGCATGCATCTCACTTGTTGAAGACTAAACTTCGGACAGAAAGGCCCACAAACAAACAGTAACTGAAAGCTGCTGCAGTAAAGGCCTGGCAGAGCATTAAAAAGGAGGAAACCCAGGATCTGGTGATGTCCACGAGTTCAAGACTTCAGGCTGTCATTGCCAGCAAAGGGTTTTCAACCAAGTTTTAGAAATGAACATTTTATTTCCAGTTATTTAATTTGTCCAATTACTTTTGAGCCCCTGAAATAAAGGGATTGTGTTTTAAAAAAAAATGCTTTAGTTGTCTCACATTTTTATGCAATCTTTTTGTTCAACCCACTGAATTAAAGCTGAAAGTCTGCACTTCAACTGCATCTGAGTTGTTTTATTTAAAATTCATTGTGGTAATGTACAAAACCAAAAAGAAAAAAATTGTCTCTGTCCAAATATTTATGGACCTAACTGTATCATAGAGAAGGCAAAAAAAGAAAAAAAAATGCAAACTTAAGTACTCAAAATGTAAAGATAGCCACATAAAGATGTGCTGCTGTTAAAACTAATGAGCAAGTTTGTAACTAGTTTATTTGTTGTGCATAAATTCGTTGTGCAAGTTTAGGAGTGAGAAAGTTATCAAGAAATTAATCCATCCAAACCTTTTATGTGTGCTCTCATATAATGTGAAATGCACTTACTAACATAATCTTCCCTGGCTGTATGTATGAAACAACTTGACTCCCCACGTACCAATGTAATTGAAATTTGTTGAACTTATTCATCAAGGCAATTTTTGAATTTTGAAAAATTCCCATTTCCCATTTATGAATTTTCAATATAATCTATTTTAAACCAGAGAAACCTGGCCTCTTTCTATATTTCACTGGGATATTTTGTATATTTTCACTGTTTGTTCATTCAGTAGTCATTCCTGATGGCAAAGTAACTCCCCAATGCAAGTTATTGAAGTGCCAGCAGAGATGAGTGTGCAGGACAGAGAACACACCATCATATCAGCTGATTGCGTAAACCTCAGACCAGCTAACTCACTCACAAAAATGTACCTGCACTGTGGTCCTGAAAAACCTGAGTTTGACAGTCCAGTTGTAAATTTAGATGAGGTACTGAAAATGCCTCTTTGGCTGATTTATTTATTTATTTGTTTGTTTGTTTGTTTATTTTTCACTTAAATTGGTTTGATATCCAGTAAGTAGATTCTTTTATTGTTCAGCCTTTCATTTCTCTAACCCCCCCTTTTTCATTTGGGGCTTGTTTTTAATGGCAGCACTAGGTGCAAGACACAAGCAGCCCTTCATCAGACATCCTTTCATCAAAAACACTCTTGTAGACACACCCACTCCATTAACAATATATTGTATATAGTGTTATTAACCCAGAGAAAACCCAAATGTACAAAGCAAACATAGGACAACTGTACAGATTTAGACTGGACTGGAGGATAAACCCAGACTGAACCAGCCAGTGCCAATGACTGTGCCACAGTGATGCTAAGCTGTATCCCCTGACCAATGCAAGACAGAGCCATGTCTTTTAATATGACTGCCTTGAGATTTGGCAGTCTACGAAAATAAACCAGAATGAACAAGTAATAAATAAAATGCTCATGTTGCTGAGTATATGAATTGTGAAATGTATTCAGTAAAGTATCTTTAATTTTATACAGACGATTGTATTTCAGAGCTACAGCTGCTGTTAAATGCATGTGTACATGAAGCAAATATCAAAAAATGAATTCATATTAAATACAATAGTATATAAAGGAAAGAATTAAAAATTCATTGGCTTAATTCTAATGTTGTGTTCAGGCTTGTCTACCCTCAGGAAGTTAAGTCTTTTGAAGTACCACCATTTCAAATCATATTTGGAGTGTTTGAACAATGTATGATGAATAGTTTTTGAGTGCATGTGTGTGCATGTGCCTTTTAATTTTTCTTATGTACACCTAATTTTTTTTTAAACTTATTAAAAGAAAAAAAAAAATTACCTAAAGCAGTCAGTTGAAAGCTTTAATTTAATTTTTGGCAGAGATGTACAATTTACCTCCACATTAACAATAAACGAGGTGATTTTATTGACTTGGGCCATAGGGTTTTTAAACAGTGACTGTTTATAAGTGGGCTACCCATTTAATTTTCTGTCTGTTAACAGACAAATCAACACTGCTTGATAACAGTATAATAATATTCAAGCATGATTATGCCATTGCCATGTGAATTAGTAAATACCAAAATAATTAAAATATCTCAAATTTACACAAACTATTTTAAGCTGGTTTTATAACCGCACTGTTGTCAAATCAGTTTTGTTAGAAAATGACTTAGTCAGGTTTAGAACAGGTTTGCCATATGGAAGGTATGGAGAAGGCATCAGGCAAGTTAAATTAACTGAAATTTCAAATGTATAAAACTCTGTATGCTTTAATTTTCCAAATGTTTCCTTCTTTTTTTGTTTGTTGTAACTTTAAGGCTACCTTTTGTGAATGAAATGTGTTATTGTTATTCATTTGAACTTGTCAGTTCAAGATTATTATTTTAGAATTCTTATAAAACAGCCTTTGTTCTGTTGTTATCAAGCTGCCTCATATAACTGATCAGACTTTGCTATTTCTCTTTTATTAATCCAGAATTTACCACCAATGTGTCCAATTCACTAATGTACCTTCCAGATTTGTGTCACTGGTGGTTTCACTACATTTGGTGCATTTTATTTGTTACAACAAAGAACATTAGCTTGTCTTAAAAATGCAATGAATAATTTAAATGTAGTATTTTCTGTTTTGATTTCTGCCAATTACAGTAATCCCTCGCTATATCGCGCTTCGACTTTCGCGGCTTCACTCTATCGCGGATTTTAAATGTAAGCACATCTAAATATATATCACAGATTTTTAAGCTGGTTCGCGCTTTTTGGACAATGGGTCTTTTAATTTAGGTCACATGCTTCCTCAGTTTGATTGCCCAGTTGATTTCATACAAGGGATGCTATTGGCGGTTGGCTTAGAAGCTACCCAATCAGAGCATGTATTACATATTAACTAAAACTCCTCAATGCTATAAGATATGCTTCCCGCGCAGTGCTTGTTTGCTTCTCTCTATCTTTCTCACTCTCTCTGCCTGACGGAGGGGGTGTGAGCAGAGGGGCTGTTTGCACAAAGGACACGGATGCTCCTCTACAAAATGCCGCTTTATCGCGGTGCTTCTGTATTCTTAGAAGCACGTATTGATTTTTTGATTGTTTGCTTTTCTTTGCGAGTGCTCTCTCTGACATTCTCTGCTCCTGACGGCTCCTTTATGACAGCGCTCCTTTGAAGATGATATGTTTGCTTTCTTTTAATTGTGAGAAAGAACTGTCATCTCTGTCTTGTCATGGAGCACAGTTTAAACGTTTGACTAAAGGGTGTTATTTCATGTCTAGAGGGCTCTAATAATGTTAACAGGGTGGGAGAGTGTATAAGGGCTTAAAATATATAAAAATAACCATTCAAACATATGGTTTCTACTTCGCGGATTTTCACCTATCGTGGGGGGTCTGGAACGCAACCCCCGCGATCCAGGAGGGATTACTGTAAACATTATGTTTTAGCAGTCCTGCTAAGAGCACATCTCAGATATTATGTGCATCTGTTATCACATTACATGTCAAACTGATCTGGATAAGTTGATGATAAAATGGATGATGGTTGGATGCAAAACGTTGGCCATGTTCATTACAATTATAGGATGAATGCAAAACATCCATTATTTTATCTAGGTTATGTATGTTACTGCATTAGAAGGGAATTTTATGTGGTCATCATTTCAACTCAAGTTAAAATAATTGTAACTGACAGCTGATTGGTCAAATTATCATGCTCTCTAAACAAGCATTAAGCATTTTTTTTATTTCTGAACTAATACCATAAATAGATGAATGTGTTAATAATTAAAGTTTTTTTTAATCATTCACTGAAAATGCCACAGGATTTAAATGCATTGTAGGTAAAACTACAAGACCATTTGTCTCTCTCCCATTTTCTCTCTCTCTCTTTTTTACCCACTTTTGCCATGTACAGTTTGTGCTCCCTCATGTACCACACTTTCACATGCACAGGTGACACATGTGGAGAACCACTACATTAAAATAAACACTGTACTATGAAGGTACACTTGGTTTGTGAAGCCTGGGAATTATCAAACTATATTGAATTAATAAAATCTTTTCTTTTCCTTGCACTCCCAAAAAAATGTGACTATGTCCATTTGTAGGATGGCACCTTGAGACATAGAGGTAAATCTAAATTCTTGTTGCATTATACATGTATTATCAAATAAGCAGTTTGGATCAGTATGTGTTGTTTTGTTGTTAAGTATTGAAACATTTATGTCCTAATGGAATAATTTTATGTTTGTAATAAAATTTCTTAAGTAGATTTTGATATGCCAATTGTTAAGATTAATGAAGACTGAACTGTTTACAGATAAGAACATTACACATTAATCTGTCTGTTAGTGTAATCAAGAATGTTAAGGCTTGATGACTGTATTGATGAAGACATCTTTCCAATGCTTAGTGACAGTCCCTCTACTGTAATACCCATTTCAGATTTTTCAGTTGATGTTTCTATGATAAAAACAAAAGTAATTAAATATTTAATTATTTTAATTATGTTATTTAAATGGATATTGATTTGGTAAAGCTAATATTAATATAAGAACATGGGCAAGAGTAGGAAAGAGGAGACCATTCAGTCCACGAAACTCTGTTGGTCTGATAATAGTCAAGTTGTCAAATATCTTATCCAGATACTTTTAAAGGTTGTCAAGGTTAGTGATTCAAATATATGACTAGGTAATTTGCTCCGGATTCCCACAACTCTATGCCTGCAAAAGTATTTACTGGTTTGAATATAAACACACTTCCCCTTAATTTCCACTGGGTTCCTTGAGTAGGTTATTTGTTCTTTAGTTGACAGAATTCTTCTGGATCCACTTTACTGATTCCTTTAAGATTTTTGAAGACCTGAAGTAGGCCCTTTGTAGCCTCCTGTGCTTGAGACTAAAAAGGCTGAAGTTTCTGAGCCTATCAAAGTATAACATGCTCTTTGGACTTGGGGAGACACCTAGTTGCTGTCCTCAGTCTTTTACATAGTGTTCATCAGACGAGGTCTCACTATTACATTCTACTGTATGACTTGCATTATATTGTAAAAACTGACTTGTCCCTGGCTGCAGAGGGTTTTGATGAAGCACTCATGTGCATTGGTTTGAGTCCTGAATTGAACTGACGTTATGCTGGAAAGGTTGCGTCTTTAAAGAGTCCAGACCAGGAAGTGACGTCACATTTGACACCGGAAGTGATGCCGGCAATGTGGAATCAGTCCAGATTTCCCTTATTTGGTCTGCAGAGATAACGGAATTAGGTGTAGTGTACCCCGCCACCCGCTTCAGCTTCCTCCCAGTTGCACGTGTGTACCACAGTGTACTGAAAAATCCCTAAATCTTCTTTTGTTTCCTATGAGACAATATCTGTCATCTTGTATTTATAATTGATTTTCTTTTTGCTTACATTTAACACTTTGTGAGTTTCTATATTAAAACTTAATTTTCCAAGTTTTTTCCATGTTCTAAAGATTACCCACAGTGTTTTTTTTATATATATTTTTGTCTTCCTTCCTCAGTTTCTTCTATAGTTTGCATATTTAGTAGCTACAGTGTAGAACTACTGTATATCAGAATCCATGCCATTAATAAAAATTAGAACAAGAATAGGTCTGATCTGTCTGTATATAATTGCATTTCTTTCAATGTATTTCAAGCAGCAGAAGCCACAAAGTTAGCCCCAAAACTACTAGCTTTATTTAAAGAGATATTAATTCCTTTTTTTTTACTAAATATTCAGTCAGTAGGGCAATTTGAATGCAGTGTAGTGGTGTGAATTGCTGTCTATAACTTTTTAATAAGTCTGCCTCCTTGTTATTTCTATAAACAAGTATCAAACAGGTTCAAAGATTTTTAAAGTTGTGGTTTTAGTTTGCCAAAATAAATAAAGGCATGGAAGAGGAACTAAAGGACCATTTACATATTGTTATCTTTATCACTGTTGGTGATTGGTTTCTCTGACTTCAAATTGTAAAAACAGAATAATTTTGCCACTGACAGGGTTATAGATTCCAGTAAGCGGCTTAAAGAGACAAGAAGATTTCAATGAAATCTCTATGGCAACAGTGCTGCTTAGATATTTACTTCCCAAGCAAGGAGTAGCCTTAAAGAGACATGCCTTCACTGGAAATCTTCAAAATTTACTTACTTCCCAACAGCCATCTCTGTCACATCTGACCTGGTTAAACACTGGCCAAGTACACTCAATCTTCCATCACTGATATGTTATTATGCTCTGCAATTGCGTGTGTAAGTTTCTCTCGTTGATTGTGCCTCCTGCAGGGCATATTTCCAGTGTAATACACTAACTGTACTAAAGCTAGGTCAGCTAATAATTACTCCTCAACATATATTGGGATCTCAAAATACTGTATTTTAGATGTACAGTATTTAATTTAAACCTATTGTATTTATTGCAGTAAGTCAAGTGATAAAGGAATCTATAGGATTCCATATATCATGTGGCTCTCATTAATCACCCCAATGTGTATGTTTGTTATTGTACTGATTTGAGTGTTCCTTTGTGTGTTGTTCTATTATTGTGCTATTACCCTTGAAATACCCATACTTGCTTTTTGTAGGGCCTAGATGTATTTTCCAGGGATAAGTGAACTCACCAGGTTCGTTGCCAGATTGGTTTACTCTCCTACCTTAAGATTAACATACACATATATAGACATACGCACATAAGTGCCATATGAATGACACATGCACAGCCCTTCATACAATGTCTTCGATATATCTCAGATCTAAATATTACTTTTGGTCTCCTACAATGTATTTAAAAATAAAACGGCCATTTATAAACTAATTATGTTTGACTTTACTGTACTGTTCATTCTGTTGGATGGAGCTCTCATTCTCCTTCTGATAAACTCCGTAGTTTGGAGTGAATGGTGACTTCAACTGCTCTTAATATTTACTTTATTTCTTCAGTCACTCTAGATATAAAGACAAAGCATAGAAATTTAAAAGCAATGTGGTATTTATTAAACAACAATAATGCCAGTAGAAGAAAGCATTAAAGAAAATATAGACAGCAGAGTTTGGATATATATGTATAGACTTTAAAAAGGTTACTAAAAAAAAAGTGATGTCAAAGATTAAATCCTTAGTCGGCTTTTGATGTAGCAATCAGTTTTTTTTTGTCTCCTCCTCTTTTTTTTCTCTTCTACTGGTCTATTGAACAAGCCATGTTTTAATTAATTGCTTTTTCATATTACTGTACTGTACTTCCTATTACGCGCCTTTGATTGGCTAACTGTCAAAGTTCTATTTACAAGTGATTAATTTATAATTAACACAGCCTGAGGCAAACCATCTAAACATGTTTTAAAGGTAATAGATTACTGGTACTGTCAATTAAATTCATCTTGTTTGTTTGAGTAAAATATAATGAAAATACAGGACTCTTGTTTAAAAAAACTGACACACCAGGACATTTGTCTACGTGTAAACATAGTAAAATTGCTGGGCTCTTCCATAAATGTTTCATGTGTGTTGCATATAGATTATATGCTAGGAAGGAAAGATCACTACAGCTGTGGACCATAATGGTTACTCCATTACTTATACATTTGGTTAAATTGAACTTTTCAGAGCTGGCAATAATTTTTTTTTATATTTAGTATATTTGTAAACAAGAAAAATGTACTTTTACTCCACTATATTACTGTCCACTTCATTAACGTTGTGCTTGAATTCTTTTAATAGAAGTATTTTTCTGCTGTGAGGCAGTACTGACAACTCCAATCAATTAGTTATCTCCTTTTCAGTGGATTTTATTAGTCTTTTTTGTTTAGCTGTCTAATACTGATAGCTGATGTCAAAGTGTTATCAGTTTCCAATTACTTATTCTTTGCTTTGGGTTGACCATAATTCTCTAATAATAACAGATTTCTGGTTAGTAAATCGCAGCTTTGAGTAA
Organism: Polypterus senegalus; assembly: GCF_016835505.1. Taxonomy (NCBI): domain Eukaryota; kingdom Metazoa; phylum Chordata; class Cladistia; order Polypteriformes; family Polypteridae; genus Polypterus; species Polypterus senegalus. Next base: position 98,433,955 of record NC_053157.1, on the reverse strand, counting down.
AAATGTAAAGACAGATTCACTCAAGACCCTTGAAATGCCCAGTTAAGCAGTTAGAAAAGTTACAGCATTAGAGAATTTGCCCAGTAGCTTAAGTTAATAACCCTGATCTCAAATTCAACGTTTATGCTGAGAAATGGGGAAAAAACTAACGAAAGTTGTATCGTGCATTGTGATCTTTTGCATTTCAAAACAGTGCTTAATGCCAGAAAACTTAAACGCTATTCCCAATTTGCTAAAACACTTGGCTAAAGTAGATGTGTTTCTCATGTTCTATAGATAATTTGCCCTATTCTCAAGGTAGGTAGGAAAGCTCTACTTGTTTACTGAATAGCAATTCAGTATCAACATTAGCCATAGAAAATAAATAGTTCACTAGAAAACTTGAGTATGTAAACTTTTCAAGTCAGTGCTAGCTACTATCAGATTTTTATGAATAAATAACTGGCATTGTTATTATTAGCAATATATCAAAACAGAATAATAGAGTCAAATAAATCGTCAGATTTCTTAGTATGTGAATCAGGGAGCAATAGTTAGCTATCATTTATTTAAATTGCAATTTGTGAATGGTTGAATGGTAAATCCAGTTCTTTAAAGTTCAGAAGGCTGTGTTTTTAGTTGCACCTAGAAGAGCCTTGTAGAAAGATTAATAAGCAATTTAAAAAGAGGTAATGACATTACTTTTCATGTCTGAATCCAACAAGTTTAGCAGTATACTGAAACATACTCATCTGTAGGTGCATGATTTTGTGAATAAAGCATCTACTAGATGTTACTGATTGAGCCTCAAACACCACAAGAATGCCACAATTTTGAAAAATGTGGTGTATAGTAAAAGGCAACTTTCAGTGTGGTTTTTAAGAGTCTGATGCACTAGATGGACAACTTGGGAAAGTGGAAACCTAGTCATAACAGGTAAAATGTTGCCACACACATATGTGGATAATGGCTGAATAAGAATACAGGCAAAGGGCCATCATAAAACAGGCACAAATGTCATTAATTTTGGAAGAATAAAGATGAGAGGTACAAGAAGTTTACAGAAGTGCCAAAAAGTAATGCTTTCGTAAGTTCTTACCTTTAGTTTGTTGTTTATTTTGTTTTGGAACAAAACAGCAATTTCCATAATACAATCCTATAACAATTGACTTGATCTCTCCCTCTTTTTTTCTTATTAGTGAGGTTGCAGAACACATTGAGCCTAGTCCTCATGTCTCATCATCAGTAAAAACCATGACCAAGAACACCTCCGGTACTTCAAAGGGTACTACTTCTAATGTAGCTTCTGCAACTCCATTTAAACCCACAGGAACCTTTAGTACTATTAAACCTCCTATACAGCAAACTGGAACTGTATCAGGTAAGAACTTCCAATTTTTTCCTATTTATTTATGTTTACAGCTTAGTGTTTTCATCTCTTCCAAAATTATATACTGTCATAATTTTATATATGTAGTGAAGCATGTTAGGGGTCTGTGTGGGAGTGAGTTTTAGTTAAATACAGTTTAATTGACACTCCATGGGTTATTTGGTGCACCTGCTTCTCACTGGGAATGAAATGGGTTTGAGTAGGAGATCATAAACGGGAGAGGAACTAAAACCAAGGAAAAGAAGGATCACACGATTGGACCAGTGCTGTGGTAATGAGCAGTAGAGAAAGCGAGGAGAACAGCGTTCTGTGATCAGACATGCTGGGCAATTGGAGAATGGGAGATCATGGGTTCCTGCTTAAGGAAGACAGGGCTCAGTGATGTTTCTGACGGACACCAGAAAAAAGTTGATTCTGTTTGCCTGGAGTATCAGCCCAGTTGGGTAGATCTGTGTGAGAGAGCAAGGGGAGTCAAGTGACAGAGTTGTAATGAGTGAAGACAATCCTATTTGTGATTTTATTCTTGGGTTTAACTAATTATGAAAGGATTATTACTTGACTCAGTTATTGAATAATTGCACTGCACCTATTTTATTTGGAAACTGCTTTTATTATGTGTAAATGTGTAATAAAATGCATGGAGCATGTTGTACCAGTTTTGTCAGTTAATGTGTCCTTACTACACTAGTCCACCTCACTAAATAGCAATTGATGATCCAGGTTCAAGAAGGGATGGTGCAAGCTGCAGGATACCCAGATATCATAACAAACCACATTTATAAAGAGACATTGGAGTGATGTAGGGCTCAAAAACTGGTATCATTATATAGTCAGTGAATATAAATAAACTCCTAAGCAGCCCAAAGTAAGTGAGTTTTTATGTAAAATACAAATTTTTCTCAAGGGCTGGGAGCTTGTCTGAGCAGTATTATTAACTTCCCAAATCTTTTTATTCTTACTTCATATACAGCATTACTAACTTGGGTATGTGCATCTAACTTTGATCTGTGTCTGTTTAACTGCTATTTAATACAATTTTAGATGTGCAGGGTGTCAGCACTAAAATTGATTCAACAATGTGTTTCAAAAGTAATTCCACAATGCTAAATCACAATAGAACAGTGTCACTCCAAGATACTACAAGAGTGTTTCCTCCTTAACACTATAATTACCAGATCCTATGAAAAAAACTTTTAGATCCGTCCCACTTTAAATCGCTTCTTAAATCCATTCACACCTCTTTGCCAGCGTCTTTTGTCATTTAAATGTGCTGATAAAGTCAATCAGCAAGCAGCCGGCTATTCCATCCCCCCACCGACTTAGAACGTGCACGAACTTCTCCCAGCTCATGCCTTGATTGATTATCTGGGAGTGAAGTGGAGTTTTAGAGTGGAAATAACAGATCGTTATTTGGAACACACACATTTCATGTGTGTTCCGTTTCCACAGTAATCTGTGCAAACACATTGTTAAAACAGAAACTTTTTCAGTAATAAATGTTACAAAATGTAGGCATAAACTATCGAATATGTGAAGCCTGAAGTCCAAACATCAAATAAACACTTTCACAAAAGGTTCAAGAATGATATAACAGCTTCCGTAGCATACCGAGAAGATATGGTGACCCAGATCGCAGCAGCCTTGCCATGTCTTAGAGACGATTCGATTCGCCACAGGGGAGAAAATGTTATTTTGTTTTCATTTTAACCTTCGCCGCTCTGCCTGCCTGAACTCCCTGTCTGTCTATATAGTAAGAGCAGTAATTTTATTATTATATAGCAGCTTCCCTGTCTGCCTATCTTATAGTGCCTTTCCTTCCTATCTATCTATGTATCCATCCCCTTAGCTGTATTTTATCTATCTATTATACAGTGCCTATGGGGTGCCAAACAGGCAATTACAATGATTTTCGGAATATATAACTTCATTCCTGAATATATAAAGTTAAAATCAGATTATATTGATATTGATTGAAACGACTCAGGCACATTTTTAGTAAACTCAAGGAGTTACTAATACAACGTAATGAACTAAGTTAACAAAAACGTCTTCAGAAAAATATAAAAAAAAAAGAGAAACACTGTTCAGTTTATTCATTCAAAATGATGTATGTGCCTGGCATTTTGAACACTATATTTATTTATTCTTTTTGTATGGGCGCATTTTTGGATGAACCTTACAAGCCCAATCGACTCTAAGTGGCTTCTCTCGAAGTTTACCTTTCACTAGTGCAAGTGAAATGACAAGCACGGACAGTTTATATATTCAGGAATATTTTTCTATATTTCAATGCTGACTTTATATAATCGGGCTTTAATGATATATATAATCGGGAATGATTTTATATAGAGAGACAGACAGGCAGAGAAGTCACTAGATATATAAATAAACAGGGAAAGCACATGTACTGAAAGAAAAAAAAGATCAACATGTGCGTTCATCTTGCTGCACTGAATAAGCTCACGTGCTCTAACCCCCCCCATGTATCCCCAACGTCACCCCCCTCCCCCCCCAACTCTAAGTAACATGACCAAGTACAGACGCAAACCATGTGTAATCAAGAATTTTTTCTGGTCTCGTCTGATGCGAGAGATTGATGTCTGAAGTGGAGCTCTGCTAGCAGCGGTGTTATTTTTTCAAATTATTTGCTTATTATCCTGAGATATCCTGTATCTATTCAACCCAAGGAGACTGCTACAGTATATGTAAGCATATACAGTACAGGCCAAAAGTTTGGATACACCTCCTCATTCAATGTATTTTCTTTATTTTCATGACTATTTACATTGGTAGATTCTCACTGAAGGCATCAAAACTATGAATGAACACGTGGAGTTTTATTTCAGGTGACTACCTGTTGAAGCTCATCAAGAGAATGCCAAGAGTGTGCAAAGCAGTAATCAGAGCAAAGGGTGGCTATTTTGAAGAAACTAGAATATAAAACATGTTTTCAGTTATTTCACCTTTTTTGTTAAGTACATAACTCCACGTGTTCATTCATAGTTTTGATGCCTTCAGTGAGAATCTACCAATGTAAATGGTTATGAAAATAAAAAAAACACATTGAATGAGGAAGTGTGTCCAAACTTTTGGCCTGTACTGTATAAACATGCCCAACAAGAAAGGGGGTCCAAAAGAGTCGAAAACTAAAGCTGCACCAAAGCCAAGATCAAAAAGCCCTAGCTCAAGATACGGCCTTTCAGAGAGAGACCTGGATCAGATGGGCGAAAGTACAGACTCCTCGGGACCATGGTCCGCTACATCGTCGCTGGCCAAGAGTGAAAAGGGGGGGTGAATGTACGATCGTGAGTGCAGATCTCGATAGCTCGCCGATCAGAGAAGAACACCTGAAACTGGAAAAGGCCTTGCAGTCCGTGGTTTCAATTACTCCACGAGAGCCGGGAATAGCAGGGACACTGGCCACAGTAGAGCCTGACGCTTCACCTACGGTACAAGAAAGCACAATTGAAATGTCTAAACTGCAGGTGGTGATCGCTGAGCTCATACAAGATATAAAGAAAAATGAGAAGGCAAATGAGAAAGCAAGGGCAAAGGCACATGAGAAACTGAGACAGGAATTGAAACAGGAGTTGCTGGAATTGAAACAGGAATTGCAACAAGCAAACGAAACGCAGCGGCAGGAGTTGCAACAAGCAAACAAAATACAGCGGCTGATGCTGCAACAGGCAAATGAAAGGCTGAGACAAGAAATGCAACTGGAGATGCAACAGGTGCTGGGTAAAATTGAAATGCTTACTGATCAATTGGAGGATCTCAAGGAGACATTCACGACTCGGATTGAAATAGCTGAAAATTTAGCTGCCAGTGCCGAAGAAAAAGCAGTAAATGTTAGCGCCGAATGCAAAAAACTCGGAGACAGACTGGCTGCTTTAGAAGATGAAAGCAGAAGGTATAATGTCAGAATTGAAGGTCTGCCTGAGAATCGAGAGAGTCCAAACCCTGTGAAATTCGCAGCTGAACTTTATTCTAAAATAATCGGGGAGGACTTTAAAGTAGAATCTGAGATAGCAGTGGCTTACCGCGTACGCGGATCAAATACCATAAGATCCAGATCTTTTATTATTTGGTTTGAAAGATTATCATTTAAGCTAAAGGTGATGGCACTCCTCAGAGACAAGCAAGATATTATGTATGAGAATAACCGCATTCGTATCTTCCCTGACTTCTCTCCAGCAACAGCTACTAAAGCGCAGCCTTCTACAACATTAAACAGTGGTTACGGCAAGCCAGCGTCAAATACAGCCTCTTGTATCCGGCAAAACTGAAAGTGGAATTGCAAGGTCAATTCTATTTCTTCGCTAGCAAGGAAGAAGCAGAAAAGGAATTAAGAAAGCTGATCCGGGACTATTCTGATACATAATAGTGAGTCATGGCGTTAATGATATAGCAAGGACTAATAATCCACTGTCTGATCTTTTTGTTTAAAACATGGGTTTTTATCATTATATATTCTCGTTATTACTTAGTATTACTAGGGTGCTGTTTATGTTTTATTGAGCCTTTTTTTTTTTTTTAAGCTAATTATTTTATCCCTACCTTAAACGAGACTGTTCAACATCAAACCCTTGGTTTATTGTCATTGCTATTACTGCATTAAGACTTATTATGCTTATTTTGGACACATTTTAACACCATCCCCGGGTTTATTATCTGGGTGTATTATCTTAATGCACTAAAATTGCTGAAGACTATATATATTTTAAGTGCAAAATTTTTTTTTTTTTTAAACTATATTGGTAATAGATATCTCTATCTTTTAACCCTAAAACGCCGCTGCATTGGGGCTTGTTTTGCTTTGGACGTGCTCTGTCTCTGGGTATGTCAGAGGACTGGGACTGTGTGAAGTGGGTTTTAGCCTCACTTGGGGAGGCAAAAGGGAGGGTGGGGGTTAAGGGGGGGAGAGAAAGAGAGCAGGCTTGATCTATACCTAATCTATCCTATTAATCTTTATAATTATAACTACCAACGTAATAATAAGCTGCATGGCAACAACTCTAGGGGAAATAGGAAATTAAGGTCGAAGCTGTCTCACTTCCAGTTAAGACTATAAAATGACATCAAAAACTCAGAATCAGTGTCTCCATGATGGGACAGTTAACTTCGTAAGCTGGAATGTTAAAGGCCTGAATCACGAATTAAAGAGAAAGAAAGTACTCTCTCACCTAACAGGTCTAAATGCTAAAATAGTATTTTTACAGGAGACCCACTTACTAAGCAAGGATCAGTTCGGCTGCAAAAGACTGGACTGGCCAAATGTTCCATTCTAGTTTTACAAAGAAAACTAGAGGATGGGAATTCTCATACATAGAACAGTACCATTTGTAGCATCAGATGTAGTATTGGATCCTGAAGGGAGATATGTAATGGTCATGGGAGACTTATCTAACTGTAAAATGATTTTGATAAATGTTTATGCACCTAATGTTGATGATAAGGAATTTATACAAAATTTATTTGCATCCATTCCCAATCTGAACACTCATAAAGTTATAATGGCTGGGGACTTTAATTGTGTTCTAAATCCACTTTTAGATAGGACTTCCTCCACAGGGGGAACGGCATCTAACACCGCAAAGATAATTACAAAGTTTATAACTGATCACAACTTATCAGACCCTGGAGGTTTTTAAACCCAAATTCAAGAACATATTCTTTCTACTCACCAGTACATCATTGCTACTCAAGGATTGATTACTTCTTTATAGACAATAACTTCTTGCCTATGATTAAATCTTGCAAATACGATGCTATTGTTATTTCTGACCATGCACCTATGATCTTGGAGCTAAAATTACTAAGCCCCATACACTCACCCCAGATGGCGCTCAACCCGCTTCTATTAGCTGACGAGAATTGTATGAATTTATATCCAAACAAATCAAATTCTTTCTAGAGACAAATACACCCCCGAGATCTCTGCAGGAATACTCTGGGAAACTCTTAAGGCCTTCTTAAGAGGACAGATTATCTCATATCTTTCCCACAGAAATAAATCCGAAGCCAAGAAAGTAGCAGAGATAAAAGCGAAATTACTAAAATAGATGAAGAACATGCCAGACTACCAAGCGAGACTCTACATAGGAAGGCAGGCTCTACATTCAGAATGAAACCTCTTGACAACTAAAGAAACTGAAAAACTAATGTACAAATCCAAACATCATTACTATGAACATGGAGAGAAAGCTAATAAGCTTTTAGCTCAACAAATTCACAAGCAAGAAGTGCAACGCAATCTCGTAATCACCAACGAATGGAGATAAAATCATCGAACACAAAAATATAATGCACACTTTCAGAGACTACTATAAATCCCTATATACTACTGAGTTTAAAGAAGACAATACACAATCTAATGCATTTCTGGATACATTACAGATACCACAAATAGACACTTTTAGTGTGGAGGAACTTGATAAACCTCTGGCATTATCAGAATTACTAGATGCTATAAAGTCACTCCAAGGTGGAAAGCAGCAGGCCCTGATGGCTACCCTGCAGAATTTTACAAGAAATTCTCCGCTCAGCTAGCTCCCTCCTATTAGCAACATTTACAGAAGCCAGAGATAACCAATCTCTTCCTCAAACCTTTCGCCAAGCACTAATCACTGTTTTCCAAAACAAAATAAGGACTTATTACAATGTGCATCATACAGACCAATTTCACTTCTGAATAACGACGTTAAAATACTCTCTAAAATCATAGCTAGAAGGATGGAGAAAGTGCTCCCTCGTAATATCACAAGACCAAACTGGATTTATTAGGGGCCGACACTTATCTTCAAATCTTCACGCCTGTTTAATGTAATATACTCACCAACTAAATCAAACACCCCAGAAATATTATTATCATTGGATGCAGAAAAAGCATTCGACATGATTGAATGGAAATACCTTTTACTACATTGGAGAAGTTTGGGTTTGGCCCGAACATTTGTGCATGGATTAAATTACTGTATACTAACCCAGAAGCTTCAGTTTGCATCAACAACATTTGCTCAGACTACTTTAAACTAGAACGTGGCACTAGACAAGGATGCCCCTTGTCACCGCTGCTGTTTGCAATTGCCATTGAACCACTGGCAATACATTGTCGAAATACTGATCAGATAAAGGGGATTAGCAGAGAAGGACTGGAACAGAAAATCTCATTATATGCAGATGATATGGTACTGTATATATCGGACCCAGAAAATTCTGTGCCTGCAGTCTTAACAGCACTCACAGAATTTCAAAAGATCTCTGGTCTCAGAATTAATCTGAATAAAAGTGTACTCTTTCCAGTGAATTCTCAAGCATATAATATTAGATTAGATACCCTACCTTTTATCATTGCAGAACAGTTTAAATACCTAGGGGTAAACATCACAAGTAAATATAAAGCTCTTTATCAGCAAAATTTCGCCGTCTATGCAAGACTTGCATAGATGGTCAACCCTTCATCTCACACTAGCTGGAAGAATTAACATATGATGAATATTCTTCCTAAGCTTTTTATTTCAAAACATCCAATATACATTAATAAATCATTCTTTAAGCACTTAGATTCAACAATAACCTCATTTATTTGGAATTCAAAACATCCACACATCAAAAGAGCGACCCTACAAAGACAAAAGGCAGAAGGCGGCATGGCTCTACCTAACTTCCAGTTTTATTACTGGGCAGCAAATATACAGATAATAAGAACCTGGACACAAATAGAAGAACATATACAGGCTTGATCCGCAATAGAAGTAAAATCCTGCAGAAGCTTCTATCTGTGGCATCTCTGCAAGAGAACCACCTTTTTCAACCTTCGCAAACATGCAATTTTTAATATCTGGAAAAAATTTGGAATTAACTTGCTTAGAGATCTTTATATAGACAACGTCTTTGCATCCTGTGAACAATTACATTCCAAATGTAACATTCCAACTACACAATTCTTTCACTATTTAAATCAAGAACTTTGTTAAACAGAACCTCCAAGATTTTCCTCATCTTGCACCCACATCCATGCTGAAAAAAATATTGCTCAATCTAAAGGACTTAGAGACCATCTCTACAATATATAAAATCATTTTACAATCCCACCCTTCCAAAGATCCAAGAGGTCACTGGGAAAAAGATCTTTCAATTAACACTAGAATTACCAGAGCCTAATTCCGTCCCACCTTAAATCGCTTCTTAAATCCCTTCACACCTCTCCGCCAGCGTCCTTTGTGTGACGATGTGGGTTCTGGCTCCACACTCCCATCTGATTTTTGGAAGCACTTGAACCCAGCATCGTCGATAACGTAACCGAGTGAGCTAGTCAATGGAGGCAATAGTTGAGCAAAAGGGGATGGTGCAAAAAGTGAATAGTGCTTTTATTTAAAACAGCCAAAACCGGTGTTCCAATAAATAGTGCAGTTCATAAGTTCTTTATATAAATAATCCATTAAAAGAACGTGGAGGTTAAAACAATAGAAAAAAACAATCCTTTTAAACGAGAGGTTTAAAATGTTCTTCAGGAAGCAGTTTTTTTAAAAACAACAACAAGCTCAATGCATTCTTTTGTGCTAGCGTCTCACCTGCTTCTCCCGGTTGGGCTTCGCAGCAGGTGAGACGCTCTCTGCAGCTGCCCTCTACTTCTCACTCATGAGACTGGAGACCTCCCGAACCCTGGCTTCAGGTGGCACTCATCCCAGCCTCAGAGACTTGGATTTCCACAACGGCCAGGCCGCCCACGTTGAGGATTCCATCACCAAGTCTCTCGACTTCCGCTGCCTTTCCGTGGCTTCTCTGCGGCCAGTCGCCTTCCCTTGGTCACTCCCGCTACCTGATGGCTCAGCGGGAGCGACATCTAACTCAAATGCCAGAGTGTAGGCCCAACACCCCAGGCCCTCGCAGCTGCCCGTGAGCGCTTGTTCGCTCACTCGCCCGCTCACTCTTCGCGGCTTTCTCTCTCTCACCGACCTGCCTCCTCATCTGCTCCCGGTAACCTCCATTCTCTTTCCTTTCCTTTCTTTTCTCTTCATCCTTCTCTCCCTGATCCCTCAGCCGCCTCGCGCTTTTTAAAATGACACGGGCAACAGCAGCTGCAGCATTAGCCACGGGACTATCACGAATGTGGGCAGTTCCTCACCTGTGCACTAGGTGAGAAACGCCTACCCTACGGATCGCCCCGCGGCCCACTATGGCCCAACGTCCCCTCGCTAAGCCGCGATCATTTATTTAAAATGAATGGCTTTTGCACAGCGAGCTGTGGACCCATAACACCACATTCCACCCCCCATAAAACTCCAGTTGCATGGGAAGCCTCCACTGCACTGCCAACCCAATGCAACTGGAGCTCAGGTCCACAGCTTGGCCACTCTACACTGCACTAAAACCAATAAAAGCACTAAAACAATCCCACTTTAACAAACCAACCCAAGCCCCCTTCATTAAAACAGGACATTAAAAGAATAAGAACTTTAAAAGACAATTAAAAACCAGCAATAAATAAATGTCCTTAAAAAGCTCAGTCTCTTAAAAATGTCCTCCTCCGGCTTGGGTACGTGGGTTCCACAGAGTCAGTTACCAATCCGGCTTGCTGCTCTGTCTCCTCTTCTGGCCTCCACTGCTAGCTCATCCCACTGCTGCCAGCAAATGTGACGATGTGGGTTCTGGCTCCACACTCCCATCTGATTTTTGGAAGCACTTGAACCCAGCACCGTCGATAACGTAACCGAGTGAGCTAGTCAATGGAGGCAATAATTGAGCAAAAGGGGATGGTGCAAAAAGTGAATAGTGCTTTTATTTAAAACAGCCAAAACAGGTGTTCCAATAAATAGTGCAGTTCAAAAGTTCTTTAAATAAATAATCCATTAAAAGAACGTCGAGGTTAAAACAATAGAAAAAAACAATCGTTTAAAACGAGAGGTTTAAAATGTTCTTCAGGAAGCAGTTTTTTTAAAAACAACAACAAGCTCAATGCATTCTTTTGTGCTAGCGTCTCACCTGCTTCTCCCGGTTGGGCTTCGCAGCAGGCGAGACGCTCTCTGCAGCTGCCCTCTACTTCTCACTCATGAGACTGGAGACCTCCCGAACCCTGGGTTCAGGTGGCACTCATCCCAGCCTCAGAGACTTGGATTTCCACAACGGCCAGGTCGCCCACGTTGAGGATTCCATCACCAAGTCTCTCGACTTCCGCTGCCTTTCCGTGGCTTCTCTGCGGCCAGTCGCCTTCCCTTGGTCACTCCCGCTACCTGATGGCTCAGCGGGAGCGACATCTAACTCAAACGCCTGTGTGTAGGCCCAACACCCCAGGCCCTCGCAGCTGCCCGTGAGCGCTTGTTCGCTCGCTCGCCCGCTCACTCTTCGCGGCTCTCTCTCTCACCGACCTGCCTCCTCATTTGCTCCCGGTAACCTCCATCCTCTTTCCTTTCCTTTCTTTTCTCATCTCGTTCTTCTCTCCCTGATCCCTCAGCCGCCTCGCGCTTTTTAAAATGATGCGGGCCACAGCAGCTGCAGCCTTAGCCACGGGACAATCACGAATGTGGGCAGTTCCTCACCTGTGCACTAGGTGAGAAACGCCCACCCTACGGATCGTCCCGCGGCCCACTGCACTGCACAGCTATAGCGCGTCTTTATGTGAAAACAGCCGTGTCAGATGGGGTTGCATGGATTGATTCTGAAGGCGACTGAGAGAATGAAAAGTGAATTTAAAAAAAAAAGCTAACCTTTACAAGGATCATAAATTGCACCGGCTGTTACAGACTGAAATCAAATGTATGCTTTTACTCAAAAATAGTAAGACTAAGAGCAGTTTACTTCTCAAAACGGACTGGTGCAGGATCGAACTCGCGATCTTTTGATTCCCAGGCGGGAACTGATTTTATTGCACCACGGAGACAGTTACAATACATTAGTGTCAATGTCACATGTTAAGGCGGCTTTTTTGTTTCTGCAGTTATATTTTTGAATAAAAGCGCAATTGTTGTGTTATATTTGTATATTTTGTGAAAATGTTTCTTTGATGTTTGGACTTCAGGCTTCATACATTATATAGTTTATGCCTACATTTTGTCATCTACTAGTAGAATATAAAAAACGTTTCTGTTTTAACAATGTGTTTACACAGATTACTGTAGAAACGGAACAGACATGAAATGCGTGTGTTCCAAATAACGATCTATTATTTCCACTCTAAAACTCCACTTCACTCCCAGATACTCAATCAAGACATGAGCTGGGAGAAGTTCGTGCACGTTCTAAATTGGTGGGGGGATGGAATAGCCGGCTGTTTGCAGCTTGTCTTTTATCAGCACATTTACAGGACAAAGGACGCTGGCGGAGAGGTGTGATGGGATATTAGGTGGGCCGGATCTACAAGTTTTTTTGTAGGTTCTGGTAATTCTAGTGTTAACTAATTTTATTACCAGATTTCATCTAGGAGTATCAATTATATAGATGTGCTGAATTAAATTTTACAAAATGTTCACAAAATGTTATGGGATTCATTCATTCATTTATTTGTTTGTTTATTTATTTATTTAAGCCTTTACCTGTACATCTGAGGTGGACTATTACTAAAGGCTGGAGTATAACACTCCGATCCAGGAGGGCTGCAGTGGCTGTGTATGCTTTTGTTTCTGCTTCTTTTGCTTAAACTGACTTTCTTTTGAAGATTCTGAACCCTTAATTGTTTGTTTTTTTCTGGTAACAAACTGCCAAACAATATTTAAGTGCATAGGTAGTCAATAGATGGTAGCTAGCTTGATACTTTGATACACTTGCACTCAGTCATACAGTATCTGTTGCAATAAAATATTTGAAAAGAAACCATGAAGGTCTGAGAAATAATTTGTTCTGGTCTATAAAACACTAGGATGAGGCTGTCCAATAAAAGAAAGTCAACAGTTCTGCAAATGTCTGGTGTAAGCAAAATGAGAACACTAATAAGGCATCTAATTTAATAGTGGATTTCTAATTAAAAAATTGGTTAAATTGAAAATGGTGGTATTCTAGCAACAGATTTTTAGACCCTCCTATTAGATGGTCCTGCTGTCTGTTTTACTGTTGATTAAGGAAAACATAAACAATGAAGTGTTATTAATTTTAAAAAGCAAACTATTTAAAATCAAAGAAAAATAAGTTTGTTACAGTAGCAGTGATAATTAATTACTAATTAAAGTACCCAGAAAGAAAACCTATAGTTACTGTGGCCCTCCAGGCCCTGAGTTTGGCACCTCTAATTTAAAGTTTGGAGTTAGTTACAGTACAGAACCAAGTGTTTTTTTCAGTCAAAGTAACAGTTCAACCAAAATTATCATTTGCGTTTTCAAGAGTTATTTACTTTCAGGGTGGCACAGTGAAGGGAGAGTGAGAAGGAGTATTACTAGTAGTATCAAATGTACATCAAACAATAACATCATTTATTTATATAGCACATTTTCTTACAAATAATGTAGCTCAAAGTGCTTTACACGATGAAGAAAAGAGAGAAAAGACAAAGTAAAAATTAAAATACGACATCACTAATTAACATAGAATAAGATTAAGATCTGATGGCCAGGGAGGATAGAAAAAACAAAAAAAAACTCCAGACGGCTGGAGAGAAAAAATTAAAATCTGCAGGGATTCCAGACCATGAGACTGCCCAGCCCCCTCTGGGCATTCTGCCTAACATAAATGAAGCAGTCCTCTTTGTATTTAGGGTTCTCATGGAAGGACTTCTTGATGATGGTCATGTACACTTCTGGCTTTTAATCCATCGATGTAGGAACATCATGGTACTTTGATTAGGTGGTGGTGGCGCAGGTCGCCACCACAGAAAACCAGGAAAAGAAACAGTAGAGAGAGTAGGGGTTAGTACGGATTTTAGAGCCACCTTGAATAGTTATGATAATAAGTTGAATATACAGACTATCAGGATTAAATTAAAATGAAGTTATGAGAAGGCCATGTTGAAGTAATGAGTTTTTAGCAATTTTTTAAAGTTCTCCACTGTATTAGCCTGGCGAATTCCTATTGGCAGGTTATTCCAGATTTTAGGTGAATAACAGCAGAAGGCTGCCTCACCACTTCTTTTAAGTTTAGCTCTTGGAATTCTAAGCAGACACTCATTTGAGGACCTAAGGTTACGATTTGGAATATAAGATGTCAGACATTCCGATTATATAAGATGGAGCGAGATTATTTAAGGCTTTGTAACCCATAAGCAATATTTTAAACTCAATTCTGAATGACGCAGGTAACCAGTGTAGTGACATCAAAACTGGAGAAATGTGTTCGGATTTTCTTTTCCTAGTGAGGATTCTAGTAGCTGCATTTTGCAGTAGTTGCAAATGATTTATGTCTTTTTTGGGTAGTCCTGAGAGGAGTGTGTTACAGTAATCTAGTCAATTGAAAACAAAAGCGTGAACTAATTTCTCAGCATCATTCAGTGATATAAGAGGTCTAACTTTTGCTATGGTTCTTAAGTGAAGAAATCCTGTCCTAGTGATTTGATTAATATGCAATTTAAAATTCAGGTGACAGTCAACAGTTACCCCTAAATTATTTACCTCCGTTTTGACTTTTAATCCTAATGCATCAAGTTTATTTCTAATAACCTCATTATATCCATTATTGCCAATCATTAAAATTTCTGTTTTTCTCTTTATTTAGCTTGGGAAAATTACTATTCATCCATTTAGAAACACAAGTAAGACATTGTGTTAGTGAAACGACAGAGTTGGGATTATCAGGTGCTATTGATAAATACAGCTACGTGTCATCAGCATAGCTGCGGTAACTCACGGCATGCCCCGAGATAATCTGACCTAACGGAAGCAAGTAGATTGAAAAGAGCAGCAACCCAGGATAGAGCCTTGAGGAACGCCATATAGGATATTATGTTATCTTTGAGTTGTAATTACCACAACTAACAAAGAATTTTCTACCTGCCAGGTAGGATTCAAATCAATTTAAGACACGACCAGAGAGGCCCACCCATTGACTAAGGCGATTTCTAAGAATGTTGTGATCAATGGTGTCAAATGTGGCACTCAGATCTAAGAGGATGAGAACAGATAAATGGCCTGTCTGCATTTACCTGCAACTCATTTACTACTTTAACGAGTGCAGTTTCTGTACTGTGATTTGTTCTAAAACCCGACTGAAATTTATCAAGAAATGATTGCTAAGTATATGTGACCTGTGTTATAAGTCATGTTTGTGTGATGCAGTTCTATACATTCTTTAACCATATATTTTGACCATTTCTTTTGATTTATTTGCTAATGAACCTTTCAAGTGACAATGTTTTATGTCTTATGATAAAATAAAATGTTAATTTTCTGTGGAATATGGCTGGAAGAAAGTACTGATCCTTCACAGATCCTGTATCATATTTTTGAATCCTGTGCCGGATTGTTGTCCATGTGGATTTTGGATGTATCCCTATGTTTGTGTATGCTTTTTTCCCTTAAGACATTCTTGTCCGGTTAATTAGTAATAATTAAATTGTACATATTTGTGTTTGTGTATGAATGTGCTCAGCGATGCACTAGTGTGCTTTCTTTAATTAGTTCATGCCTTGTACACAAATCTTCCAGGACAGGCTCTGGCCCACCATAATCCTAAAGTGGCTTAAGTGGGCCTGAGTTTGTTATGTTATGGAGTTTCCACTTCCATTTCCACTGCATACTTTTAAAACCTCACACTTTGTTTCTATCACTTCCTCTGCATTTTATTTTATGCACTCCTCACATTAAATGATACTGTAGGTTCAGTGTTTTTCAAGTCAAAGTTACTTCTTCACAATCATGGTACATGTTTAAAATGAAAGCATTTTTTGTAAGTTAAAAAATAACCTATCATGCTTTTGCCTTTTATGATGGAGTTGAAGGGTAATGAGGTCCCAATGTGAAAACAGAATCCTTAAAACTTACCAAATGCATCCATATACTGTAGAATCAGTTTCTGATTTAAGTAAAGTGCCTTCTGGTTTTCTGGGATGTGCTTGTGAACAAAGTAAATAGGAAATAATGTATTTTATAACAGAATTTCAGTACTATTTAGTTGAGGCAAGCACATGTCAACTGTTCACTTGACTGCTTGTAGAAGACATTGTGGGTGGATACACCCATTAATCAATTTTTCAATACTTCCTAAGCTTTGTGTCTGCAATTCTGTTTTTTCTACAGTTATGTTTTGCCATGGATGGTAACGAGACAAATGCATACTCAAATCACTATTTTTTCTGGTGCCCACGTTTTGCCTATTATATTCTGTGTTCTTAATTTACAGTACGTAGCCAGCAGAGGGAGGTTTGTGCCAATTAGCAGTCTATTGGTGAATTGCACAAATAATAGTTTCATTGTACTTTGTACATATATCGAGAAGTCCGAACTGAATACACTTCATTGCATTTTTTCAAAATGTAAGCTTTTGAAAGAGCCAGACCACTTGCATGCTGATACAAAGTTCACAGGGTTAATCAGTGTACGCCATTGTTTGCTTTCCATAGCATATCTTTCGTACACAATTTTTGAATTCTATAAGGCATACTGAGGCACTCTTGTTGGGGATATGATGATAACTGAGGTCAGTGTTTTTGAGTGAGTAGACTCACTGACACACACTGATACCTTTTAACCCAGAAAGGAAAGCATGCAGACTCCATACAGGCAGGAACAACTACTGTGTCTATGATAAAACATCTTTACAAATGTTATCATTTTCGATATGATCATTTTGATTAAATGTATGCCTATAAATTATGCTCAGTCCTTGTCATCTGATTGCAAGCTAGCCTTGAACTCAAACTTTGTCTCGCTAGACTAGTGGAGCACAAGCATGCATGATGGTACCAGGTGGCAGCAGGCAATATCTTTGCAATATAATAAAACAAACTTATGTATAGTGAGACTGTGAATCACATTTTTCAGTGATTATTCAGTGTGTTTACATGTACACACTTAACTGGGATAAAGTTAATAACCTGTTTAAGGCAGAAACCTGGTTACTTAAAAATCTGTGTTTACATTCGCAAGTAAGTTCTTTGGCAAGACGCTCTGATGTCATTAAACTTCACAGAAAAGAAAGAAATGTTATCAGTGTGAATCTGAATGCAAGCATGAAGCCTGTGAAAAATATCTTGCGTTTTATAAATATGTTTATTCCTTCATGTGCTCTGATTTAAATAACATTCAACCCCTTTTCACATACTCGATTTGAACCTCTGATGATTTGCTGTATGAACACTAGGCCCTACTCCACTGTTTCAGTGTATCTGTAGCAAATAGCTAGAGTAAAGTTAAACACTTTTTTGATATTTTTCTGTTACTGGTTTGTGTGCAGCACACTCCATTCTGCTTAGCTATGCAATTGAGCTCTGCAAAGGAGTGGTGCACCAGTTGGTGTGCTTCTTGCTTTATACTCAATGCTGCTATGGTAATAGTTGTGCAGGTATTTTTACTCCAATAAAATAAAAAAAAAAGTATTGCATTTGATTACTTGTTACTTTAAAAAGTAAACTGACTACTAAACACACATTACTTTGTATATGTTACCTTACTGCATTTGATTATTTGCCTCAGGAAATGTATCTTATGGATGCTTCTGCCTGTAGCTATTGAAAGCATCAGTGAAGCTAAGCAAGTGAGTAGAGTGCAATGGACATGTGCAAACCTCAATAGTCTTAACTGTTTCCCAGGTTTACACTACCACATAGCTAGGTTACTTGCAGAGAAATCTATAACTGTTCACCTGGGGCCTCATGTGTAAACGGTGCGTACGCACAGAAATGTTACGTAAGAACTTTTCCACGTTCAAATCGCGATGTATAAAACCTACACTTGGCGTAAAGCCACGCACTTTTCCACGGTACCTCATGCCTTGTCGTACGCAAGTTCTCCGCTTGGTTTTGCAGACTGGCGGCATCCAGCGCCAAAGCAGTGCTACTGTTCCTGTGTGGTTACTCATTATTTTCCTGACGCGGCTTTATAAATACACCGAAACTAACCGCATATTGTTTATTAGTGTAATGCATCTGATTGTAATTAACTTGTAACAATATAATGGTCCAGGGAATAGCCATAGTATTCCAAATACCATAACTGCTTTAGCGTTGTTACTCTCACTTCTCCTTCTTCTTCTTCTTTCAGCTCCTCCCGTTAGGAGTTGCCACAGCGGATCATCTTTTTCCATATTTCTCTCACTGCACCACTAGGAGTATTTATATGACTGTATCTGAGTGTGAATCACAGCAGCAGCTGATCAGAAAGAGAATTATCGGTATACGGCATTAAGCACACGCTGTCTCTGCCACGGCAAAACGTTTCAAAGCCTTTCCTGTACGGACCTCGCAGTTCAGAAACAGTTTCATCCCAAGAACTTTAAATGCAGCCAATCAAGTGCTCCTTGTAGAACTGTTTGTACTTATAAGTACAATCACCCCACTGTAAACTTGCACTACAGTACACAACCTTAGCCACTTTATAAAGCGCGTATTTCCATATGATGACAATATCATTTTTAAGGTGAAATGCAGCAAAATATGTTTGTTAAATTATACAGATAAAACTTTAACTTCATTTAAATAATCTATATTCTTCACTGGGAGTGTCATTAAGGATAGAATAATTAAACATGTACTACGAAGATATTTCAATGTTCTTTAAACGTTTTGAAGAATCGCTAAGCTTACAGATGGCTTAACGTCTATTACAGAGCTGATTGTATGGCGATCGGTTACTTGGGGAAAGAAAAGCACTGACTGCAGTGACGGCTACGCCAATATATATTGAATATAAAACAGAAAGATAAAATAACAACACAGCTAAAACCGCAGCGACAAATTTCGGCAAAAGTTAAATGCTTGTGTCATGAGCACAAGGCGGCTAGTGTCTGCAACAGACGTGGCCATCCACTGTGCATGACATTGGCGGACGAAGAAGCCACCGATTCTTCCTCTGCCCAGTACCACCACAAGCTTAGAGCCGCCCCTGAGTACTGCTGCAATAAATTATTTCATCGAAGGTAAACATGTTTAATAACATGCTTTAACTCCTATCATCATGAAAATGATATGATATGTATACATCTCAGTGTTTTAGTTATTCAGAGAGCTGTAATATCACAAATGTAATGGACTCTGTCCCCAGTTGGAGGAAGAGAGCCAGTTTAAGAAGCAAGTAATGATTCACACACACAGAGCGCATAGAAAATCAAATACAAAACAAAGCATTTAACATGCTACTTTAATTACGATGTGATTTTAGAAACTGGTTAATTAAACGATTTTAAGGTGAATTTTATGATGTTCTACTTTAATGACAAAATAAACTACGTGATTAAAGTGGAAATGTCGAGATTGAAGTGGACATTTCGTGCTTTTTCCCCACCGTGTGCCTTTTTTCTCTGTACCCTAATAAGCTTTCATATGACACTCAGACAGTGGGCTTACAACTCGGCTTTCCACGGTGACTTTGATATGTGACTTCTTTTTTATTTCCGGCACTGTGCGATTTTGTGGATGTGAGCTTTCATGTTTCTCCAACACGCTATGCCACTCGATCAACTTCCTTTTGTTGATTATACCACGGCTTATTTGAACAAATAGTATGTTTTTCCTTTGCCTCCACTTGGTATTCGCTGAAATTCTTATGTTTCCCCCCACGTGCTTTTCCCATTTTCTTTTCACAGAAGGCTGCGATTAAGGCCGATTTATATTGATTTGCATATTCAAATAAGCGTAATTCTGGGAGGATTTGGGGCGTTACATAATGCGCGTGCACGAGCGTTAGTTTTCACGCTGATCGGGATTTATGTAGCGGAAGAACGTGGAAGTTGGAGTACGCACAGATTCCTGCATCTGGATTTTTCTGTGCGTAAGCACATTTCGGCTTTTGTGCTTACGCCATGTTATAGTGCGAGTTCTACGCACGGCGTTATACATGAGGCCCCTGGTTTTTCAAACTAGAATAAGGGTTTACTTGCCATTTTAGAAAGTAGCTTTGCATGTATTCACACCTGGGTGTCAACATTTAATAATTTCAATAATAGCACATTGAAATGACTTTTTGTGGTGAAATAATGTTGGAGGACACTAACCCCCTGGGGCTGAAAATTCCACACTTCCATTAATGGAAGGAATTATTAAGAATAAGGTTGAGCAACACATGGCAAGGACAGGAGTTGTTCTGAACAGTCAGCATGGGTTCAGAAGAGGGAGGTCGTGTTTTACTAACATGCTGGAATTCTATGAGGAGGTAACAAAAGAATACAATCAAAGTGGAGCATATAATATTATTTATCTGGACTTTCAGAAAGCATTTGATAAGGTGCCACATGAGAGGTTGGGCAGCAAATTAAAAGAAGTGGGAGTTCTAGGTGATGTTTTTATTTGGGTGCAGAATTGGCTCAGACACAGGAAGTAGAGGGTGATGGTGTGAGTAACCTCATCAGAACTGGCTGATGTTAAGAGTGGTGTTCCACAGGGTTCAGTGCTAGGGCTGCTACTATTTTTAATATATATAAATGATTTAGATAGGAATATAAGTAACAAGCTGGTTAAGTTTGCAGATGATACCAAGATAGGTGGATTAACAAATAATTTGGAATTCCGTATATCATTACAGAAGGACTTGGATAGCATACAGGCTTGGGCAGATTTGTGGCAGATGAAATTTAATAACAAAAACATAGGAAGTAAAAATGTTAGGTTTGAATACACAATGGGCAGTCGGAAAATCGAGAGTACACCTTATGAGAAGGATTTAGGAGTCATAGTGGACTCTAAGCTATTGACTTTTCGACAGTGTTCAGAAGCCATTAAGAAGGCTAACAGAATGTTAGGTTATATAGCACGATGTGTGGAGTACAAATCCAAGGAGGTTATGCTCAACCTTTATCTTGCACTGGTGCGGCCTCATCTTGAGTACTGTGTGTAGTTTTGGTTTCCAATCTACAAAAAGGATATAGCAGCGCTGCAAAAGGTCCAGAGATGAGCGACTAGGCTGATTCCAGGGTTACAGGGTGTGATGATGCGGGTTCTGCTGCATGCTCCCATCCGCTGTTAGGGAGCCCTTGAACCCAACACCGTCGGTAGTTATAACCGGGATGAGCTAGACAGTGAGGCAACAACAAAGCAAGGGGATGATGTGAAAAGTGCAAAGTGCTTTTATTAAAATAGTCAACAAAACAGTGTTCAAAGTATAGTGCAGTAGTTCAAAAGTTCAATAAATAAATAATTCAATAAAACAGAAGTGAAAAATGTGGAGGTTAAAATCCATTAGAAAAAACAACCTTTAAAACAACGAGGTTAAAACCATGCTGGAAGCTGTCCTTTTAAAAATCCGGTGCATCCTGTTTCTACTAATGGCGACCCCCTAGTTCTCCCATCTGGACTTCAATAGGGGAGTCGCACTACATGCAGCTGACCTTCTTTGTACCTGTTTCTGCTGTTCCGATTGTCTCACCGATCCTTGGCTCCAGTCAGCTCCTTCGAACAGCGACTTGGGAATTCCCCCGCGACCAAGGCTCTCACGCAGGGGACACCAAGTCCCGACTCCCGCTGCCTTCCGCGGCCTTAAGCAGAGAGTCACTCGCTTTCCGGTCACTCCCAGCCTCCAAAACAAACTCTGCGGGAGCGACCACAACTACTAATTCCCTGGATGTTGGCCAAACACCTAGGCGGCCTGCTCAGCTGCCGCGAGCCTACTCTCGCTCGCTCTGCTGCACCGACTTACTCGCTCACTCACTTCCTGCTTCCTCCTGCAACCTCCACTTCATTCTCTTTTTTTTCTTTTTTGATTTTTAAACCTCCACATTTCTGTTATGGATTATTTATAGATGAAGACTTTTGGGAACCACCGCACTTTAATTGAACACTGTTTTGTTTTACTGTTTTAAATAAAAGCACATTGCACTTTGTACATCATCCCCTTGCTCCATTGTTATTGCCTCACTGTCTAGCTCATCGGTAACATTACAGACGGTGTTGGGTTCAAGGGCTCCCGAACAGCAGATGGGAGCATGGAGCTGAACCCGCATCGTCACACAGGGGTTGAATTATGAGGAAAGATTTAAAAGAGCTGAGCCTATACAGTTTAAGCAAAAGAAGATTAAGAGGTGTCATGATTGAAGTGTTTAAAATTATGAAGGGAATTAGTACAGTGGATCGAGACTGTTATTTTAAAATGAGTTCATCAAGAACACGGGGAAACAGTTGGAAACTTGTTAAGGGTAAATTTCGCACAAATATTAGGAAGTTTTTCTTTACGCAAAGAACGGTAGACACTTGAAATAAGCTACCAAGTACTGTGGTAGACAGTAAGACGTTGGAGACTTTCAAAACTCCACTTGGATGTTTTTATGGAAGAAATAAGTGGATAGGACTGTTGAACTTTGTTGGGCTGAATGGCTTGTTCTCGTCTAGAGTGCTCTAATGTTCTAACCAGTAGGCACCTTTACATATTTCATCATGCCATGGCTACCTCTCTTTATGTAAAAATAGTTGTAAACTTTATACCACCCTTCTGAAATATTAGTAGCTTGTTTCTTTCTTTTTTTAACTCTTTTAGGGCTAATTTTTTTTTCTTATCTCCCAGGGCTGAATATTTTTCCAAAAACTAACATTTTTTAAAAAAGAACACAAAGCAATTGTTTAACATATTTAAATCAACAAAAAACATTTTTTTGACAAATGTTCCTGTCTTGCATGTTGTATGAGCCTGCATACTCTATGATTTCACATACATTTTACACAGCAAAGTCCTGCAAACTCTGATCTCGCTCAAAGCAGCCAATTTCAGTCATTGCCACATTGCACTGCTTACAATACGTGTTGCTTTGGTGCCTACTTTTCAATTGTCTGTTGCTGCACTTTCTCACATATATTGTTAGTGTGTACTGTAGAGAGACAAGTCACCCTTTGGCCATCGTGCCATTCCACTGCCACCAAGTTTTCTGCCCGCATGAAAACCGTATTGTCACCTCTTTTCATCTTCAGAAACTTTATGAACTTTATGCATGGCATTATAGCCTGGCTCACCCCATGGGATTTGCTTTTGTTTATTACAGAAGTGAATAAAACTTTGCAGCAACACATACCTATCACCATGCTGCATAACCTGTCCAAAGCCACCAGGGGACAAAGCACATTTGGACCAATGCTCCCTGAAGTTATATCACCAGTTCTGTCCCATCTCTATTTATAATACCGCAGCACGCTTCATCTCCTCTTTTGTTGTGGGTTTACACTTTGAAAAACGAGAATGCGATGCAAATGCAGCCCGCGATTCAAAAAATTTCTCTGCCTACCTGTTTATCTCGTCTGAAGGTAGCTGAAAAGCAGCATCAGGATAGAGCAGCCTGAAGTACAGCAGCTGGTGATCTGTCGTGTCCAAAAGCAAGCCATGCCGTCTTGTAAAGTCCAGTAGCCAGATCGGCTCTCAACGGATCAATGTCTGTGTATTTATCCCACGCGAACCTTGCCGTAGATGCATCAGCTGCGTGAAGCGCTCAACTGGCAGCAGATCCACTGGCGCGGCATCGGCTGGTGTTTGATGAGCTAATGCCGGCTTCTCACTCTCTTGCTCGATCTCCTGATCACTGTCAATAAAATCCGATTCTGAAAAATCAGAGTCCGACTCCGCGTTAATGCGCAAAACATTGTCTGCCGAGTGTTTTCTTTTCTGCACTCACTTCGCTCCCTTATCACATGTCGATGCCATCTTGCCATTGTTTACATTTCGCAACTCACGCACACGCAAGGATTACTTGCCGAGTCAACAAGTCTAGCATTCCTCCAAGCACAGAGGGAATGCCTGTGACGTGACAGTGAGATTTGTCGCCATTAACAGCGGATTATTGCCCTCTATCCTTGGATATCGACATTCACCCTCAACCCCTCCTGTCGACAAAAGTCGACATCCGCCCTAAAAGAGTTAAACCAGTTGTTGATAACCACGTTACACTGAATTACTGAAATCATGTGTGAAGGACAGCCAGCAGGGATGCCCCTGCTACTTATGTTCCGGGGGAGCCACCATGGGCAGTCCAATATCTCCCCCGGGATGCTTGGTGGCAGCCTCCCTGGCCGGCGATTCCCCAACCACCAGCAGGGCTCCATGGGAGATGGAGTCCTCCACAGCTTGGTTGGGGCCCGGGGTGGCCGCTGGGGGGGCTGTCTGCTTCCAACAGCCCAACTGGACGAGTCTTCAGCCCCACCCGGAAGTGCATTTAGGACCAGGTGGTTAATCACCTGGAACTCTTCCGGGTGGGCTATAAAAGGGCCCAGCCACCACCACTCGAGGAGCCAGGGTCGGGAGGAGGAGGACTACGCTTGTGGAGGATTGGTGGTAGTGGAAGAAAAGTGTGTTGTTTGTGCTTTGGGACTGTGTATTGCCTGTGGGTCATGGGGAAGACGTGCGCCCACGGGTGAAGAAAAATAAAAGTCTTTGTGTGTGTGTATACGTGCCTCCGTGTCTTTCTGCGTCGGGTCAGGTGCCTATATAGCACCTTTGTTACACATGACATACACTTAAAATTCTGTACACCAAAGAAGAAAATCCTGCAGAATCTCTTATAAAGATCTATAATAGAATAATTGAGCCTTTTCTTTCTTTTATTCTTTTACAAACTAATGGAATACCTTAATAAAATGAAAAACACTTCAAGAATCTTATGTGAATTGTCAGAATTAAATAACTAATCCAAATTCATTTTTTAAATATTTTGTGAAAAAAATTATAATCAAATAAATACAAATTACATTTGATTAATATACAGTATTAATTTGTTCCTTAAATTATATGGCTTCCAGCCTATAATGTACTTTTGTTGTTTTGTTGTGATGAAAAGAAAGTGATCTTTCATTAGTGTAATTTGTATATGTATGATTCAACAGTAAATTGTAAAATGAATATGATTAGTGATTGTTTTCTTCCTCAAATTTTCAAAGTCTGTCTTAAATTGATCTTGTTTTAATCTTTTTTTATTTTATCATTTTCTTTATTAACAGTATGGTACTTTCTTTGCATACAGCAAGTATACTAATGTACTTCTTGGTGTTTTGAAGCTTCTGTTTTGTCAAAGGCCACTCCAAGTACTGGTTATGTAACTTCAACTACTCTTCAAAACACAAAGGTACCAGAATCTGATCACACATTATCCTTAAATGCTTCCCAAAAAGATGCAGATACACTGGTGCAAAGAGCAGAGCACATACCTGCTGGTACTCGTACTCCAATGTGTGGAAACTGCAATAAAGTCATAAGGTAAGTGCTACTTAATGCATTGACCATTTTTTCTTACTTACCTAGTTCTCAAAATCCAGAATAAGCCATAAAGCAATTTTAAACTAAAAACCGAATGTGTTTTAGAAAACAATATTAGCACATTAGCTAAATAAGCTGGCCTGAAGGGTTTGCTTTTATTTATAAACAAAAAAAAAATCATATTGCCTTTTATTTATTTTCACTAATTAAAGTCTACACATGTACAAGTAAATTAACGATTGTACTTGTACATATGTCCCATTGACGTGTACAGTAGGCAGTTCCACTTTTCTGCAATAGGGAATTTTAATATTTACATCTCTTTAATTTTTTTTTTATATACCTTAAATAAGTACATTCAGTGGTTATTATCAACTTGGTACATATATTATTGTGTCAGTCCTTGGAGTAACAAACAAAAGAAATAGACAAGGAAAGAATGATGCATACTCAGGCTGAAACAAATAACTGGAGGACTGTCTGATATGATACAGACAGTTTCGGACATTCTATGAGAGCAGATGCTATCCTTGAATGGCCTAGAGATTAAGTACTGAAAGCAACCTCAGCATTAGCCAGGATTATCCAGGCAAAGAGCCTGTTGAATATCCTACGTCTCTGTAGACTCACTAACCAGTGCAAAGAAATCACACCAGTAGCATTGCCAAGACATTCATCTTTTACACTGTTGGAATTCTTAAAGAATATTTTAAGGAGTGTTTCAAAGGATAGTTTAAAGAGCAAGGGACAACAATTGAGTCATGTTCAGAAAAAGTGCTGAAAGATTACATAAAAACATAGAGGTAAAAAAACAGAATAAGGTAAATCTAAGATAAACTACAGTTCTAATAAACACATTTAGATCTTGTACAAATACAGATTGAATATGTAAAGTCCACACAGTAAACATTCAAGTCTATGCCACAGTGCTGTTAAAACTTTTTGATGTTTAATGTATTTTTTCATACTCATTTACTTTTTCTAAATATTCCTAGTGTGACTGTGAGTGTAATTGTACTCAATGGTACTATGTCCAGTGTTTGTTTCCTGCCTTGTTTCTGATGCTTCCAAGATAGGTTATGCAATTCTTTGATCTCTGAACTGAATAAAGCAAGCTGGCAAATATGTTAATAGCAATTAGCATACATACATTTGCAAATAACGCAATGTAATTTTAAAGTTCTTTTACCTATAACCTAATCAAGAATCTTTTTGTTGTGATTTGTAGTTGTGTTTAGTTTACTAGACAGTGAAATGTAGTAATGCTAAACCACATTGCATGCTGATTAAATGAGTATATGAAAAATCTCATTACCTTTAACAGAAACCATTTCTTTAGTACTTTAAACCTAATAAAACTTATGAAAAACAAAAATGCAGCCTTGTTCTCTAACAACTTTGTGAAAGTAATTCCTTTGATCCTGTAGTGTTGCACTTAATTGTAAAATATTTATTTGTAACTTGTAAAAGCTTTTAGTGGCTATTACAGATACGACATACAAAAAATCTCCCTGCATTGTAGTTGAATTATCCTTGGTTTTTATATTATGTATATTGTTGTAATGCAGATTTGATCACTAATTTATTTGAACAATATGTCTTTTAAGTAATTATCTGAATGAGTACAAAATGCATAATTTTGCTTTAAAGTTTGCATTAAGTTCCTATAGACAAACGTACTGTGTGCTGAAGGAATCCTAGATGAGCTGATTGTCTTAACTACTGTATATCAGGAAATTGAATTTGAAACACAAGTTGAGCTTGATATTCAATATGTAGCTCCCCTTCACTTGCCACATGCTTAATTATCATCTATTGTGCATAGACCTTGGTTGTTTCTCTTTGTTACTGTAAGCACATATAACATATGGCAACTTTAAAGATCTCTGAATATTTCATGTGTACTTTTTATACCTCTAACTTTGTCTGATTCCTCCAAACAAAGACATTTTTTATCTGTCTCTGCATGGATAGTTAGAGCCTATCCCATTGTGAATTTTAGAACAGAATAAAATACTTACAAGACTAAAAAGACAGACTTTGAAATAGGTGTAACATCCTAATATACAGAAAAGTAAATAATAATACTGTTAAACTCGCTCTGTCTAAATGCAGAGATTTTTTTCAACTGTAACGTAGTTGAGTAGGTTCACATATGTCTCCTTTCTCAACACTGATCCTCATTCAAGCAGTTAACCTGTTGGTCCCCTTTAATTATAATTTTGGCTACACTACCTCTAAGCTAGTAAGATTTCACCCAGCAGGAACCCCTGTAAAGTATTTTGGTTACCAGGTCTCAGTATCATCTTTCAGCCTGTGGTATCTCCACTGAACTTCTGGGCTAACTGTATGTTATGATCAGCAGACTCTAGTACGTGTATATGAGACTGAGCTGTTTCCCTGCAGTAATTAAATAAAAATTATAATTGAATAGATACTCGTCTGTGATGTCACCTATTGTCCGTGCACATTCTGAGAACTTTTTTTTTCTGAGGTATGTTTGTTTATCAGACTCTGTCTGCCTGACTTGGCTTTAAGAGTGGCTCTTATACACCAGTGTAGATTTCTTTTAGCTCTTCGTGAATCCAGTCAGATTATTATTGTGTTCTGTGGCAATTCAATGACCCTTTTACACTTCAGTAAACCCATGTTAATACTTAGGTGAGCCAAAATTATCTGAAGCATCACAGCAGGGAAAAAGGTATTACTTATAGTTTCCCTTGCTAAACACCACACCCTGGTTGACTAACCTTTTGTACTGCTTCTCTCAGGCTGTGGAGAACCATTCTTGTTAACATCTGTTCTGCCCCACATGCTGTTTGTTGTTACTGTTATTTGTTGAACTGTCCCTTTGTCTTCTCATTCATTGACGTCCCCTGTTAGTCACGTCCCACACTCACAATAATGTAATAAATGTCCATTAAGATCATTTAAAGTACGTAGGTCCCATAATGAGCATGAATTCAATGCACCCCTTTTGTCACACGTAGGCACCCCTCTTGTTTTGGTCATGTCCAAAATGTATCTTTAAAGTACACAAACTCCTGGGCCTGGTTAGTTGTGGTACACAACAATTTGAATCTCTGTCTACGTGCATCTGTTGTCACGATCTGCCCCTGGAAATCACTTTCCTTTTTACAGCGAGGTACGTCCAGTAAAAGACTTCAAAAAAGTTCACCCTCGTCATTTTTATGTGGATGTGTCAAGTTATATAAACTCTCTGATGGCCATGCTGCACAACGGCGTGAAGTGCGAAGAAAAGTAAAAAGGCGAATCCACGTTTTGGGACACACTGCAAGAGAATCACTGAGACAGCTAAGTAAAGGAACTTTCTCACCGCACAAATTGAAGAAACATCTTATGGCAATTTTGTAAAAGGGCAATTCCACATCACAGGACGGACTGTAGAATATTGTTCTAATCCTGCTAAGTAAAGAGATGTTCATTCAATGGGTTAAAGGAAAGACCTCATGGCAGCTGAGTTGAAGGACAGAATTCATGCCGCGAGCCAAAGAGCAGAATCTCCACAACATCCTCTTGGCCTTGTGACAGGCAGAAACACAGTAAGGTTTATTACTGTGCCACTTTCCAATTTAGATTGTTGTGTTTATTAGCAGAAAAAGAGGATATGGTAGTGGCATTTCTCATGGCAATAAACATCTGTCCACAAAATACATGTTGTCCCACCTGTAATCTCATACAGTACATTTAATCAGAAAAAAGGGAGGGACTTCGGAAGCACTGCCTCATCCACAACACACCTCATCCATTGGCAAAATGTAGAGGTTTCAGAGAAAAGCCCATAGAGGAATGCAAGACTTACCTAAAAGAGAATCACATACTGTATTTTCCATGCTGTGCTCCCTCTTCTCACTTAGCAAAAAATTATGCATTCATATCCTGCACCCTGGTCATCAGAACCCGATGCACAGGAGTTCATACATGAGGTGACTGAAGAGGAAGACCACAGCAGCTCACCTGCAGTTTTTTCTCACTGCACTGAAGTATGCGGCCAGGGTCTGCAGGTATGTTCATGCTCAAAATATGTCTTGTTAAAGTGTATCCACAAGGACTGCCTAAGAAGGCAGTTAAAATGTATGCCATTCTGGACGATCAGAGCAGCCGCTCATTGGTGAGATCAGAGTTCTTTGATGTGCTTAAAATCCACCACAGTTGATTTACATACTCTCTATGAACCTGTGCTGGAGTCATGGAGACAATTGGAAGGAGAGCAGTTGGTTTCCAAATAGAGGCTGTGAATGGAAGACCAAGTATAGCCCTACCTCCAGTTGGTGAATGCAATAAAATTTTGAACAATCATTCCGAAATACCAACATCACTTCACCATCCTCACTTCATGTTTGTGGAGGCCTACACACCCAAATTGAATGCTAATGCCCGCATTCTGCTGTTGCTTGGATGATAAATCATCTGATTGCACAAAATGAGGCAGTAAATTAATGGCCTTTACAATGCACCCTTTGCTAAAAGACTTGACCTAGGTTGGGTTCTTGTAGTTGAAGTTTGCCTCAGAAATGCACAAAAGCCTACTGTTAATACTTTAAAGACAAATGTGCCGGAAAATGGGCAACTTTTACTTTTCATGCCTTGCTACAGCCACTTTCACTTGAGAGAATGGGCGACTTAAAGTGGAGAGCCAATACCAGGAACCTCTTAATCAAATCTGTCGCAATGAATGAAGTACTTGATGATGTGCTGGACAAGTCAGTGTTTAAGAAAACTAAAGATGACAATACATGTGCCCTCTCTATTAAAGCCAAGAATTTTAAAAAAATGTGGAAAAGAATTTAGCAGCAATGAAGCAAATAGCTGCACTGCTCCTCTACCTTTCTGACCTCCCAGACCTCATCTCCCCAATAAATGTGAACAGGCACTTTCTCGCCTTGTGTATTTGCAAAGCTTATTTGACAGAAGACCCAAGATGAAAGAGCAGTTCACCAACTCATATAAGGGTAGTTTTTTGACTCCATGTTGCCACAGAACAGATTGTCTGCACCTCCAGGTGATTTCACAGAGAATGGCCTCTTTAAAACCCAGTGGAGACAAGTGTAAGCCTTGGCAAATGAACTCTGGACATGTTGGAGATGTGAATACCTTCCCACTCTGCAGAGCAGAGCTCACGCATCCAGAAATGTATGTACAGGAGATATTGTGTTGCTGACGGAGAGTCCACTATCACAAAATGAATGGGCTATGGAATTAGTCACCTTGGTATTCACTAACAGTAATGGTACTGTACAATAAATAGAAGTTAAGACTGTCTAAACACAATGTTTGTTTATATGTATAGTGTTATAATGTTATTATATCAGATGGGGAGTATTCTGCCCCACATGCTGTTAGCTTTTACTGTTCTTATTTGTTGAACTGTGCTCCCCCTTTGTCTTGTCATTAATGAACAAATATGTTCGTCACACCCCATACTCACAGTCATGTTATAAATGTCCATAAAGATCATGTAAAGCACGTAGGTCCCGCAATGAACATTTAAATACAATGCACCCCTTGTGTCTCACATAGGCACCCCTTTTATCTCTTATTTCGGTCACATCCAAAACATATATTTAAGATATATAAACCCCTTGCTCTGGTTAGTTGTAGTACACAGCATTCTGAATCTCTGTCTACATGCATCTCTTGTTACGATCCAACCCTGGAAATCACTCGCCTTTTTACAACGAGGTACGTCCAGTAAACGCCTTCAGGAAAACTCACTCATGTTTTTATGTGGATGTGTCGAGTTGTTTAAGCTTTCCGTGGCCGCACTGCACAACGGCACAGAGTGGGCAGAAAATCATGCATTCCATTCTGTAATTGTTTTTAAAGGGTTTTTTGTGATACTACCTAATTTGTAATAAAATTTTTTATATTTATATGAGTCTGTGTGGGTTTTTTACACTAGTTGCTCCTGTTTTCTTCCAAAATCCTTCCAAATATGCTGGATAGGTAAGTAATAATTCCCAAATTGTCCATGTGTTTGTAGCATGGGTGTTTGGGTGAATCATCTCTACAACTACGACTATGAGTCATCCCTTGTGACTAAAGCTGCCAGGTAGATTCCTGACCTCTGCAACCCTAAATTGAATTAAGTGGGTGCGAGAATGTTATTTTATTGTCTCTTAACTTATGTACTGTATTATCATTCTTAACAGATATATTACAAACATTTTACTTAGAATGGATCACCCTAAATGTTTTGTTTAATAACTTTCAGTTTTAATATTTCAATTACAGAGGTCCATTTCTTTTGGCGTTGGGAAAATCTTGGCATCCAGAGGAATTCAACTGTGCCCATTGTAAAACCTCCTTGGCAGATATTGGTTTTGTTGAAGAAAAAGGTTCGGTCTATTGTGAACACTGCTATGAACAGTTTTTTGCCCCTACTTGTGGCCATTGCCAGAGGAAGATTCTTGGGGTATGATTTTTATTTTTTTTTTAATCGAAGTATGATGTACAGGATAGATCAGGGATTTAAAACTGCAGTCCTGGAGGGCCACAGTGGATGAAAGGTTTTCATTGTAACCCTTTTCTTAATTAATGACCTGTTTTTGCTGCTAATTAACTTCTTTTGAATTAATTTTAATTGACTTATTTTTTTAAGATTTGTTCATCAGAATTTCTTCATTGTTCTTCTGAATTGCTTCATTTCTTTCCTTAAACAGAATTGAACTGTGAAGTGAGTGAGCTAACAAAAGACCAACTAAGTTAGGTCCTCAAACTCCAACCAATTTAACTCCAACCAGTTCCTCAATTATGCACTGAGTCTTGTTGTTAATTAAACCCATTCTTTACTTCCATGGCTTGTTGATGCTTTCATTGTGCAATAGCATACATTTTCAAAATTGTTGCTTTTTTTTCTTTTCTTCCCTAAGAGCACTGTTGAAATGTTTTGCAGACCTGAGCAAATCAACATTCCTGTGACTTTCACCTTTGTTTATTTTCAGATATTGTATGAGTGCCAGTTTGCTGGTCATGGTTTTTGTTCATTTTGTATCTCATTATTGTTTGGCTGCTAATTAAGGAAAAAGAAACAATTATTGGGTCTGAGTCTTCAAGAGGAAGTCAATTAAAATTAATTAAAAAACGTTAATAAGCAGAAGAAAAGAAAAGGGTTAGAATGAAAACCTGCAGCCACTGCGGCCCTCCAGGACTGGAGTTTGAGATCCCTGGGATCGATGATTATCACATAACATGTATCATACATAGCTCTGTTGTCTTTAATTCTGGATCTGAAAATGTCATAAAATTCTCATGAACCTGATGTAATTCCTATGATTTTATAAACCTGATTTACACTACACAGCAGTTGCCTTTCATTTTAGCACCAAAAACATTAAAATTCTTGTATAAATGAAAATGGCAGGTATAGACTTTTGTATGTGTAGTTATTCAAGACCAAATTGTAGTGTTGTATATAATTATATTATGATTATACATGTGTAGGTGGCATACATTATTATATACAGTATGCATGTTTTAAACAGTAAGTTCAGATTTTTGTTATACATTCATAATACAATGACATTTTTCACTTGCACAAACAAGCAACAATAGTATTATAAAAGCATCAGATTATGAATACAGCATTATAGAAGTAGAAGCTCACATACATTATATGGCACACATTCATTTAACACTAGAATTACCAGGACCTACGAAAAAACTCGTAGAACTGTCCCACCTTAAATTGCTTCTCACCTCTCCATTAGCGTCTTTTGTTCTATAAATGTGTGGATAAGCAGTAAGCTGCCTGCTATCACATCCCCCCACCCCGCACAGTTTTCTCAGCTCAAGTCTGTTTACCTGCGTGTCAGTTGCTTAGAGTTGTATAGAGTGAGAAGTCAAGCACAATGAAACCTTTTATAAATACTATATCATTATTTGGAACACTTACATTTCACGTGTGTTCCATGTCTACAACGATCTATATAAACACATTGTTAAAACAGAAACATTTTTCATGTTTTAGTAATAATTGACAAAATGTAGACATGAAGTGTATAATGTGTGAAGCCTGAATTGCAAATATCACAGAAACTCTTTCACAAAAAGTTCATATATAACAGAACAAGTGCACTTCTATTCAAGAATATAACTGCAAAAAAAGAACCGCGTTAGGGTGCAACATTGACACGCATTTGCTACGATCACTTCGGTGGCGCAATGGTATCAACTTTTGACTGGTAATCAAAACTTCACGGGTTCGATCCCGAACGAGTCAGTTTTGAGAAGTGAGCTCCATGTATTCTTACTATTTTAGAATAAAAACATACATTTGATTCCAGTCTGTAACAGCCCGTGTAATTTATGATACTTGTTAAATGTTAATCTTGTTTTTTTTTTTAATTCAGTTTTATTCTCTCAGTCGATTTGGTTCCTACTTTATGTCTGATACTGCCATGGTAGGGAGTAGGCTCATAGAGACCCTGAACTGAACAAGTAATAAAGAAAATGTATGGCAGACGTATTAAAAACTATGAAAGAAATAAGTATGCCGAATGCCTGTTATGTTTACTTATGTTCTGTTACAAGAACACAGTGGACATTGGTTTGACAATGTTTGTAAAAATATGAAATGATTTATTCAGGCAGAGAACTCTAGATACTGGTAACACCAAGTAGAGTAGTTGAAAAAAGCACTTTGAAAACTCTCAAGTCTTAAGCGAATAACCTTTAGAAAAAATAGTAGAACAAGAGTGGGGAGTTCCTGAATATTGATCCATGTGCTTACTGTCTTGTTTTCTTATTCTTGTCATTAGAAGGCACGTGTTTTGTCTTGGTAGAATAATATATTGCTCTACTTTCCCCTTTTGTATTATTAATATGTAGCCTTTGTCAGAATGGCTAATCTCACAGACTTACCACTGTTTATAAGGTTTTATAGTATATAACTTATCTCCACCTTCCCTCCTACATCTATAACCTCAGGCAATTAGGTGTAGTAAAAGACAAGCAGGAGTTAAGTTACAATTTAAACACTGTAATATTGATAATATTCATAAATAATAACAATATGCAAAGTACATTTGAATATTGGCAACCATACAACATGATTAAATAGTGATGTGTAGTTTCAGGTGGCACACAGACTTGTTTGTTACTTAATGTCTCTAGTTAAGGCATTATTTGTGGTCAGCTTCAGAACAGGCCACATGCCTGTTTCAATATGGCTGCCGAGCTGTGCTCTTCATTGTGTTGTTCTTGTCAGTTCATGGTGTGAGATGCTTCTTCATCAGATGTTAGTAACAGTGAGAGCGTGAGTAAAGCAAGCAAATTTATAGATGTTCTGTCCAACCCCTAGAGCCAACAGGACATAGTGGTACTTAAAGGCTTCTGATACAAGCCAATTCCAAACAGCCATACTTCAGACCAATGGGTAAATAGAACACCTTCACACCTCCCCACAAAACCATTTGTTGAGGTAAAGCTTGGGAGTTAGGCAGCTTGGCTTTCTTGTGGTGGTTAAGAGACTTCAGAGAAACATTAGCCAAACTGGTTTCAGGCACTTTCCCCAAACCCATCGTGAAATTCACTTTCCCGACTTTGTCCTGGGGGGAGGGGTTTGTTAACATGAATGCTTCTCGCTAATGTAACACTAAATTACATTGCTTGCCTAAGGTACAAATAAAGACATATAAAATATTTATCAAGTTATATGCAAAATCTCATATCACAACAGCATGTATTAAAGAACATAATCTGTTTTGTTTAGTAATGATTTTTTTTTTATTACGTTTTTTGCAAGAAGAAGACTCTTTCTTTTGTAACATTTGTTTGAGGCATTTTAATTAATGTATGAGGTTTTAAATAGTTTGATTTTGTTTATAATGTACCAATAAGGATTTCATCTTTAGGTCAAAGGGTGCCTTTTTCATATTGGACTACTGTGTTATACTTGTGATGTTTTATGTTGACTTCTCTTATTGATTTAATTAGAAAAAGCTTTTCCACAATCTGGGATAATAAACGGTTTAGAACGTTCAAAATGTCAATGATTTTTTTTTGGTCTATTGTGTCTGATTTGGACTGAGTAGTTTTGAGCAACTTATGGATGGATTGATGTTTTTTTTGTAGTAAGTAGGCACGTATCATGGCTTTTGAGAAACAGTCCTTTATATCAAAGCTAGACAGAAGTAAAACTTGGCAACAGGGTATATAGTTTAAATCCATTTTGTGTAATAAAATATTGCAGTAATACATTACATCATTAATATAATAATATCAGTGGTACTGGTTTATTTCTCCCATGCTGATATATCCATCCGATTCTTCCCATATTCCTCCCAAGACCACATGTTTTAATTAGGAAATACCACTGTGAATTCATAATACATGAGTTTATCAATGAATTAGCAGATCATTCTAAGACCAATTACTTTCTTATTTACAAAAGAATATCAGTGTTATTTTAATGAACATAAACAGCATTCTCAATACAACACATAATCCCTTTTACTGTTAGTCATGTTATGTTACACAGTGTATTGAAATTATTCACCTGCCCTTTGGTGGACTCTCACTGCCATGTCAGAAGTTAATACAAATGTACAATTATTTGATGTAATCAGTTTATAACTTGCTTTACAGGAGGTAATCAACGCTTTAAAGCAGACATGGCATGTTTATTGTTTCCTGTGTGCAGCTTGTCATCAACCAATTCGCAACAATGTGTTTCACTTGGAGGATGGTGAGCCATACTGTGAAAAAGGTAAATTATATCTTGGGTTACTAAATGATGTGACATATATTGTGCACATAAGCATGTTGGCCTTTTGGTAAAAACACAATTGAAAGTTTGAGTGCATAGTTCTTGATTAATATCTTAACAGTATTAATTTGATTTATTTATATTGTTACATTCATTTAGCATAATATGCATTTATCACTCTATATTTTTGTCATAGCAAAGTTCTTTGCAACTAGTCAGTAAGATTTCAACAAAAGTTAAAATGAGAATTCTAAAAATAATTAAAAAAACATATAATACAATTTTCTTGATAAGGATTATAGAAATTTGATAACTGCATATATATTGACATGGAAGACCAAATGCAAGACAGACATATATAGCACAGAAGAGGCTATTTGTTTACTTGCTATTTAGAGTTCTAATGTATCTTGCCACAAGTAAACAGTTTTACAATACCAAGTCGTTAAAAATGGTGTCCAGTGTTTCATGGAGTTGTTGCTGCTGCTGTTCTGACTTCAAGTGGTGGATTTTTCTGGTCTCAGAATGCAGTCTTTTTCTTTGCAACTTTATAGGAAGAAGAATTGCTCTTTCTGGCACAAAAGTTTAGAAATTCCCTTCGTGAAGTAATGGCTGCTTCTCAGTTTTCTCATATTGGGTTCAGTCATTGTCACATGTTAAATGATTGTACTAACCATAAAAGTATAAAACACAAGCAAGGTTAACAAAGGGTTATCTACATATGAAGAAGTACACCCGGAAGTGAAAGTTTACCTTTCAGTTGTGCTGCATGTAAGCCATTGTGCAAAGAGCAAGTAAACATTTAGTGGGTACTATTTACCTTACACTAAATCAAGCTCACAGCTTAATTATCTGCACATAATAATGAATCAGTAATTCACTGTCACTATAATTTACTTAAGTGACAGGAACAGTCTCCATTTTCAGGCAATGCATCCTGATCAGTACCTGAAGAATATCAAAATGCCCTTGTCTTAACAGGCTGTCCATCTAATAAAACGTTGACCTGCCAAAACAAACATCCTCACGA
This sequence comes from Polypterus senegalus, assembly GCF_016835505.1. NCBI lineage: Eukaryota > Metazoa > Chordata > Cladistia > Polypteriformes > Polypteridae > Polypterus > Polypterus senegalus. The sequence goes on along the minus strand of NC_053157.1, from coordinate 98,396,594 downwards.
TATATTTAGAACAGCATTTGCAAAACTCCGAAGCTGACACTCCAGATACCAGTTCTATATGCATATAATAGCATAGGGAAAACTTTGACTGAGAAAGCTTAATTCAGAACTTGTGTTAAATTTGAACTGCATTGCCAAGACAATCCAGAAGCAGAGAAAAGCAGAAGTACTGCAATTTATTTGTTTCCACTTCAAGCACAGTGTGGAATAATCTGTATTTTTTTGTGAAAGTGTTTTTCCCCCTGACATGAACCCTTGGTGTTGATAATGAGATAAAGCTGGCATCAAACACATATTGCTGGGCTTTATGCATGGGCATATGTGCTATAGAGGCGCGTCCTGGTTTGGAAAAATAGGGAAAATCTGGTTACACTATAATTTGCCATCAGAGTGGCACATTCACCTGATATACATAATTGTCTGCCGCTGTAATCAAGTTTGTCTTTCACTTCTGTTTTCAGCCATGAATAGTGAATGAGAGCAGATGGTTTAAAAATTAGTATTGTAATTGAACTAGATTCTGCTTCAATATCTAATTTGAGCACCTCAATAAATCTGAAATCTCCTATATTTTTACAGGGGATGTGCTGTTATGAACATAAAATTATTCCAAGGCCACCTCTTCAACCAATATTTCTTGATTTATGAAGGAATGCGAAAGTATTCAGTGCTCTCTAGCTAAGGGAATAGTGTCAAATTTACTAGACAGGTTCCAGTAAGAATACAGAGATTATAAAGAGTACTTGGAATAATATTGTTAGACAAAGCAGATGTTTATACCAGTGACAATATTTGACAAACAGCATTTTAAACTGCAGTAGTTTTATTTATTTTATTTTATTTGACACATTAATAACCATTTAATTCTTGGCCTAATTATACAATCTACTTTTTGGCCTTCAGTTGATTTGGATTTATTTTATATTAATCAGTTTTTCAGATGCCCCAGTACTAGGTTATTTGAGTCGCAGCCTTTGAACAATAACAGTTGGGGTAGAATACAGCCTGTTATTTAAGATCACAAGGCTGCAGTAGACCATTGCAGAGTCTTTAGGCTCAATGTTCTCTGACTCCTGCAATAGTTACATTTATCCTAGGAATTGGCAATGGCAATATACTTTTTTGGGGTATAATCTTTAATAGGTTATACAAGGAAAAAGCATGACAAATTATTTTACAACTTTATGCTTAGCCAGGACAATATATGATATAGATTAAGAGTTATAGTTGTATAGTAATTTATCTTAGTCGTAACTATGATTCTGCAATATTATAAATTAATTGCAGAGTGTAGTTCAAAAGTTTGAACAGCGTGAAAATGGAGCATTTGCCGTGGTCTGTTCATCTTGATATACATTAATTAACAAGCTTTTGCTTGTATATTGAGAAAGAGCCTTAGTGCTGTTATATATCTGTGCTGAGAACAGTAGGAACAATTATTATAATAAGATATTAGATCAGATAAGATATTAGATCACTATCAAAAGTACTTTTCTGTGGATTAGTATAAAAACACTTCAGTTCCTCTTAATTGAAGAGTGTAATTATTGTCTGCAGAATAGTGTTTTTTTTGGGATTTCATTCCATTAAATTAATTTTTTATCTTTCCTGATTTTTTTTTATGAAAGAATAAACAAATATTGCTTTAAGAGTTTCTATTTAAGTAGGACTGAATAAAAGTATAACTTCTTTTTTTCTTTATCAGATTATTACAATTTATTTGGCACTAACTGTCATGGATGTGACTTCCCAATTGAAGCTGGAGACAAGTTTTTGGAAGCTTTAGGATACACTTGGCATGACACTTGTTTTGTATGTTCAGTAAGTAGAAGTCATATTTATTTTACTAGCAACAAATCTAATAATTTTCTATAATATTATGTGCACTTTGCCTTAAGTGAATTTACATTTCAAAATGGGGCCACATGTTTGCATTAAAGTTTATTTAAAAATTATTTTTTTAATATCAGTCTTTTTATAGATTCTCTAGGCAGTGGTCCTAAATTCATAATTTTCTTTCATAGTAGCACATTTCATTTGAAATCCAATTCTTAGTGGTTTAAGTTATAATTAAATCTAAATGTGTGAAGTCTGTATTGTCGTTAGGGGCCATTAATTGTGTGAGACCTGAGCCTTTAAAATTTAATTATAATTCTAATTATCTATATCAAGAAAGAGTTTGTTCAATCCTTACACAGTAAATAATTATGGTAAGCTCTCAAGTCTGCTTACTGTTCCTGGCTCTTTTTATCATCAAATCTTGCACGTCAAATCTCTTTATTTTTTCCTTTTTTAAATAGTGTTGAAGTTGCTAGACACATGTCAGAAGCTATCACTTATCTAGTAACACAATTAACTTGCTGGACATGTAACAGATGTTTTTGAGTGGGGGTTAAGTCTTGCTTGGTCTGTGCAAACCTATCCATCTCATCCCCGCCCCCCCTCCACTGATAGTCCTCCAATGCTTATTAAACAGAGAGAGAGAGTCAGAATTTTCGAATGGAGGTCGGTTCCTCATTCTGCCAGCTAGCAGCTACACATGAACAGTGTGGATTGAGACACGCTGGGGTGACATCGCCAGGATGCTTCTACGCTGGAAGGACCAGGGAGGGAGCATATCCAGGGCATTACCTGCCCCGGAGCTCTAGGTTACAGTCCCCCTGGGCTGCAGCGGTGCCTTGTACTGTACTCCATGGAGCTGGAGATTGGTGCAGCCCTGTTGGGCGTCACCAGGGGGTGTTGCAGTTGCTGCTGAGCCTTTAATTGCAGCACTTCCTTCCTAACTGGAATTTATGCCGAAAGTAGCTCAACAAGCACCTGGAGCACTTCCGGGTGCCTTATGAAAGGAGCCAGCAGCCTAGGTTGTGTGGGAGAAGACGAAGGTGTTTCCCACAGGAAAAAAAAAATAAAAGCGTGTGTTTGCACTTGTCTCCCACGTCTCTCTGTGACTGGAGCACCCCCTAGTGGTCCACAACATATATAGGTACTGATCCAGTGACTTTTCTGTAGGCACGAATTAAGGATTAGAACATATGTGCCACTACAGGAAACCATTTTAGTGATCTGAAAAGAGGAATGGCATATAGCACCTCAGCTAGTTAACACTAGAATCCCTGAAGCCTACGAAAAAACTCGTAATCCCAGCCCAGTTTAAATTCCTACGCATCTCTTCATCAGTGTCTTTTGTTTTGTAATGCCGAGTCGTTATTGTTTCAATGCATAATGCCTGAGTCATTATAATAATGTGAGTTAAGTCAAACATATTTAACCTCAAATGTTTTGAATTTGATGCACAAACTCCAATATCCCTTTTAAGAAGGCCAACCGAATTATTATACTTGGCATCTAGAAAACTGGGCAAGTGCAACGATTTTCAAAGGAATAGGTGCTCAGTTCATGCTAACAGGATACCCTACTCACAGGAGAGAATTCATAGCAAAAATTACAATTCATTCCATGTGTAATTCTTCAAATACAGTAATCCCTACTCAATCGTAGGGGTTGCGTTCCAGAACCACCTCGCGATAGGTAAAAATCCGCAAAGTAGAAACCATATGTTTGTATGGTTGTTTTTATATATTTTAAGCCCTTATAAACTCTCCCACACTGTTAACATTATTAGAGCCCTCTAGACATGAAATAACACCCTTTAGTCAAAAGTTAAACTGTGCTCCATGACAAGACAGAGATGGCAGTTCTTTCTCACAATTAAAAGAATGCAAACATATCTTCTCTTCAAAGGAGCGCCGTCAGGAGCAGAGAATGTCAGAGAGACAGAAAAGCAAACAATCAAAAAATCAATACATGCTGTTGGGCTTTTAAGTATGCGCACCGCAATAAAGCAGCCGCAACAGAAGGGAGCAATGTGAAGGTAGTCTTTCAGCATTTTTAGAGTAGCGTCCGTATCTTCTAGGCAAACAGCCTCTGTGCAAACAACCCCTCTGCTCAGAGGGGAGAGCAGAGAGCAGAGAACGTCAGAGAGAGTGAGAGAGACCTAGAAAAGCAAACAATCGAGCACCGCTCGGGAAGCACATCGCTTATCATTGAGGAGTTTTATTTAATACGTAATACATGCTCTGATTGGGTAGCTTTTAAGCCATCCACCAATAGCATCCTTTGTATGAAATCAACTGGGCAAACAAACTGAGGAAGCATGTACCATAAATTAAAAGACCCATTGTCCGCAGAAATCCGCGAAACAGCAAAAAATCCATGATATATATTTAGATATGCTTACATTTAAAATCTGCGATAAAGTGAAGCCGCGAAAGTCGAAGCGCGATATAGCGAGGGATCTCTGTATACCACATGTCAGTGAGGGATTAAGGGTATTTTGGTTATTATTTAAAAATCTTGCTTTGTTGATAAAGACAAAATCACTCTACTCTTTCAAGGCAAAAAATGCCTTTATCATTGCCAAATTCATTCTATTCTAATTTAGTTTTGAGTATACTATAGGCTATTTTATTTGCTAAACTAGGACACCAGCTAAGAGAGAATTACAGTAATCGAGTTGGAAAGTAATTAAAGCATTAACCAGTGTTTCAGCATCTGCCTTGATATTTAAAGAGAGGGTCCCGATGTTCAGGTTTCTGGGCATTGAGCAGGAGGATGACCTGACCTGGAGCGCCAACACCAAGGATCTGCTGAAGAAGGTGCAACAGAGACTGTATTTCCTGAGAATCCTCAGAAAGAACCATCTTCCCAAAAATCTGCTCCTTGCCTTTTATCACTGTTCCATCGAGAGTATGCTTATGTGTGGACCGTGTGTGTGGTACGGTAGCTGCACTTAATCAGAAAGAAAAGCGCTCTACCGGGTCGTCGGGACAGCGGAGAGAACAATTGGTTGTACCCTCCACACTCTGGAACAAAGCTACACCTCCCGATCCCGCAAAAATAGCAATATACATTTCACAGGATTCATCACATCCTGGTCATTGCCTCTTCCAGCTTTTGCCATCGGGCAAGAGATACAGAGCAATGAAAACCAGGACAAACTGCCTTAAAAACAGCTTTTATCCAAAAGCAATCATGGCCCTGAACTCAGAATAAAACTGCTCCATATCATTCTCCCAATGTGTAATATAGACCTTAAGTCAACCAGTGCAATTTGTACATTTAACCAGTGCAATTTGTATATTTTGTAAAGTACTTTTATTACTATTCGGTTTATTTTCTCTCTTGTCTTTTTAACTCTTATGCCTCACACTGAGTCGACTGCACCTTCAATTTCGTTGTTCCTTTGTAAAAGTGACAATGACAATAAAGATCTGTCCTATCTAGCTATCTAAATGGTGATTGTGATTTGTGCTTTTCAATTTCAATCAAATAATGTTTCTTGGTAAATTAGGATGTGAACCAGGAAAGAAAAGATCCAATTATGCCAAATGAAGAGAGATGGTAAAGTACATTATGATTTATTATATCAAAACAAACACTAAAGAGAATAATAGTGAGCACACCAGCTTTACTAAACCAAAAAAAATCATCCTTGGCTCTCAGAGGAATGGTCTAAGTGCAACATGCAAAGACCACATTGGAAAGGCTCTTAAAGATTTACATTTAATTTCTTATGCAGCAACCACCATCGCCAGCAACTCTGCTAGGATGGGTAGACTGGAAATATCCCTGTAGTTGTTAAACATGGATTAACCAAGACCAGGTTTCTTAAGAGCAGGAGCAGGAGTACCATTGTCTGTTTAGAGGGGAAGTGGAACACAGCCAGAGGAAATGGAAACTATAACTTGGCCTAATTTATTCACAGGGTTAAGAATGTGAGGTAAGGTCAGGATCAAATTTTTAGGAGGAGGAGGAGGATCTGGATTTTGTAATTAATTTAGAGATAGAAAGAAAAACACTGGGGCTGTAATTTACTTTGCCATTACCTGTGTTTAGGTTTTAGTGCTTTTATTACTTTAGATTTAATTAGAAACACATGCAGTAAGTTGCTTATTTGAGTAAATACTACATTAGCTTGTATTATTCTTTTCTTGGTTTTAAATATGTAAACCCCTAATTAGAGTAAATTTAACTGGATTGAAAGTTAAAGAAATCTGAATTTTCTTTGCTCTGAAATCCACTGTAGTTCATTAGATCTATTTAGACAAGAATAGGCCATTCTGTCCAACAAAGCTCACCAGTCCAATCTACTTAATTCTTCGAAAATAAGTCTTTTGATAGCACCTCAAGTGTCTACTACACCACATGGTAACATATTCTGTTTCTATGGTTCTTTGTGTGATGAAACACTTCCTGATGTTTATGTGAAACTTACCCTGAACAAGTTTCCAACTGTTTCCCCATGTTCTTAACACTAGAAATACCAGAGCCTACAAAAAAACTCATAGATCCTTCCCACATTAAAACGCTTCTCACCTCTCCGTCAGTGTCTTTTGTCCTTTAAATGGGTTGATAAGCACCGAACAGCAAGCAGCCTGCTATCACATCCCCCACCAGCGCACAATTTCTCAACTCAAGTCTGTTTACCTGCATCTCAGTTGCTTAGAGTTGTATAGAGTGAGAAGTCAAGCAAAATGACACCTTTTATAAATACTATATCGTTATTTGGAACACTTGCATTTCACGTGTGTTCTGTGTCTATAACGATCTATGCACAGTAAACACATCGTTAAAACAGAAATGTTTTTCATGTTTTAGTAATAATTGACTAAATGTAGACATGAAGTGTATAATGTGTGAAGCCTGAATTCCAAATATCAAAGAAACACTTTCACATTAGATCCAAGTGTAGCAGAACAAATGTGCTTTTTCCCCCCCCAAGACTATAACCGAAGAAAAAGAAATCAGGTTAGTGTTGCATGTTGTCCTGACTTCTCGGGTAGTATACTGGTTAGAGCTGCTGAATCCAATTCAGAAAGTTGTGAGTTCGAGTCTTAACATCTTCCAAAATAAATATTTTTGAGTAGTGAGCTGTTCTTATTGTTAATATTATACAATAAAAGCATACATTTGATTTGTGTCTGTAACAGCTGCTGTAAATGTATAGTACTTGTCAAAGTTAGCGTCTTTTTTTTTTAGTTTTACTTTATTTACTTATCTTCCTACAGCATAAAGTCGCAAGTATACTGCAGAGCTTCCTCTGTTTGATCGTCAAGGGCATACTCACAAATTCCATGTGTAATGCGAAAAATACCTGCTGACAATCTAGTACACGAGCAATGGTGTGAGAATGCAGTTTTTTTTGGGCACATACACCACACTAGTGTTTAGATCTGGACGGTGTAGCATTGGCGAGCTCTGTAAGCCGTACTGTTTCTTTGAAGAACTGGTCTTTCGCCTTACAGCTGCGTTGTTCTTATATGTGATAATTAGAATTTTATAATTACATATAATGTAATTAAATCCACTCGGGTTGAGTAAGTACAGGATACCCTGGGGTGATGGTAAATAAAAAGGTAAAAGAACACCACTGCTAATGGAGCTCTGTCTAGATGTCCATCCCTCACAATGGACAAGACTATTGGCCCTTCTTCTAATATTTTTAATCATCATGCTCACCATTTTAGACAAGAAGTACTTTTCATTATGCCCTCGCCTAATATTTTTATTAACCTTGTTTGTAGTTTACTAAATAATTATTTAAAAAACAGAATTGTTAAATTTTATTGAACTGAAATATTAATATAAATGACAATTAGTGTCCTTTAAATGTAAAATTACACCAACAGTTTGAAGTGCTTCTTCTCTTACAAAAATGTGAAAAAGGTAACAAATATGTCCGCATGTCAGTTTCAGTCCTACCTGACTAACCTACCACATCTTTTAGTGTAGTGTGGTCTTTAAGGCAAATTCAATGTGTGCCAGTCTCTCACAATTGGAATTGGGCAGTGATGTCATTAACCAAGATGATAAAGTGCCTGATGTAAAAAAACATGAAAAAAGCAGTCATCATTTAACAGTATACAGATTATTTAAGTAAATTATCCAGAGGGCAACTGCACGTAGATTATATTAATGAATGGTGTTCATTTGAATCCAACACATGTTTAGTAACATCTGTTAACTTAAGATAAACCTAAGAACTCGTTTTGTTTGAATTCACACATGTCTCTCTCATACGCATAGAGGACCTCACACATACAAATGTATTGTATGTATGCATTTTTTAAATTCTTGAAAACAAAGACTACATCATATATAATGCAGATAACTTGCTTTTAATCCACAGTACAGTAATCCCTCGCTATATCGCGCTTTGACTTTCGTGGCTTCACTCTATCGCGGATTTTAAATGTAAGCACATCTAAATATATATCACGGATTTTTCGCTGGTTTGCCGCTTTCTGCGGACAATGGGTCTTTTAATTTAGGTTACATGCTTCCTCAGTTTGATTGCCCAGTTGATTTCATACAAGGGACGCTTTTGGCGGTTGGCTTAGAAGCTACCCAATCAGAGCATGTATTACATATTAACTAAAACTCCTCAATGATGTAAGATATGCTTCCGGCACGGTGCTTGTTTGCTTCGCTCGATCTTTCTCGCTGTCTCTGCCTGACGGAGGGGGTGTGAGCAGAGGGGCTGTTTGCTCAGAGGACAAGGACTCTCCTCTACAAAATGCCGCTTTATCGCGGTGCTTCTGTATACTTAAAAGCACATATTGATTTTTTGATTGTTTGCTTTTCTTAGCTAGCGCTCTCTCTGACATTCTCTGCTCCTGACTGAAGATAAGATATGTTTGCATTCTTTTAATTGTGAAAAAGAACTGTCTTCTCTGTCTTGTAATGGAGCACAGTTTAAACGTTTGACTAAAGGGTGTTATTTCATGTCTAGAGGGCTCTAATAATGTTAACAGTGTGGGAGAGTTTATAAGGGCTTAAAATATATAAAAATAACTACACAAACATATGGTTTCTACTTCGCCGGATTTTCACCTATCGCGGGGGGGTCTGGAACGCAACCCCCGCGATCGAGGAGGGATTACTGTATATGCTTAGCAGAGCAGATCAAATTATTATTTAAATCTCTCAAGTTTTGTTTTAATAGCTAAACTCAATTTGACGCAATGGTGTATGTGTGTGGGTGTCTGAAATATTTCCCATAGTATGCTCCATCTATTGGGATGTTAAGGGTATAATTTTATTTTAACTCTCACTTATCCAGGTTAATTGTAATTATCCAGATTTGTCAAGTATTTGCCTTTGTGTATATACAAAATTAGTGAACAAGACCCAGTTTTTGCATAATAATCGTAAAAAAGGTAGCAGTAATACATTGTACTTGCACGTATTTTCATTCGAAATTTACAAGGTCAGAAATTAATGTGCATACTCTGGGGTTCACAGGCAGACATGGTTTCTTTTTCATCTCCACCTTGTTCCTTTTCTTGGGATTGTTGCTAAAGAAACACCTTATAAGACAATAAAAAATAGGTCATGTGTGGCACCAAATCATATTCATCTTCATCTAAAAAAATTGGGATTATAAAATTTCACATATCACACTGTTTCCATCTTTTAGTATTTTATGCTTTTAGCAAAGATATTTAAAATATACCTTTGCAGAAACTCAAGTGTTGATGCCAGTTTTACTAAATAATGAATGTTAAAACAGTAGAACCTTCCGAACATCATACAAAAGGCAGAGATGAAAGTGGTAATGCAGTCATTTACAATGTGTTGGTTTATGCTAAACATAAATTTCCCCATGTAAAGGAAGTTCCTAGACAAAATATACAAAAATATTAATTTATCGATTAATACAAAAAAATAACAAAATTCTATCTTCAAATACAGTTTTCCCATATAATAAGAGAATCCAATGGATAACAATTAAAAAGCCCTCTTTATTCAATAAGTGGTAAGACATTACTGTTGGACATACTGTACTTGATGTACTTGCTTAAATTGTCCACCTTACCTAGAATTCCAATTTTTTTTTTGCTGTTTTGTATTAACTGCAAAACCATAACCATGCCGACCCACCTCGATTGGGACCCATGCGAGAGACACCTCGGCACCACGCTGGAACAGTGTGAGGTTTTTGGGGTTTTTTTTGTTTGTTTTTTTAAAAGGCAGATAGAGTGCCAAGCCAAGCCTGCCATCAGCCCCCTAGTTTTCCCTGTAAGTTAGAGGACAGGGCTGGATGCAGATTTAACGTCATTCCCAGGATGAAGCAATTGCAGGTTAAGGGACTTACTCAAGGGCCCAACAGTGTAGAGTCAATTTTGCTGTTTACAATAATAGGTAATAATAAGTAATGAGGAAAAATAAATCACACCCCACAAAAGAGACATAGCCTCAACTACAATAAATAAATTGTAACGCACTATAGACAATAATGCAGGGATGTACAGTAACAGGAAGCCACTCCAGTGTTACTTCTATAGCATTGAGTTTCCTCAATTAAGTGAAAGATTTTATCCTCATGTTCACCAAAATATGCAAGCAAAAGCAGCACTATGTGTCGCCATGTCTTCCGAGATGCCACCTATCTGTCCTCTGGAAATGTGCACCTTTAAGAAAGCCTGTTGAACTTGCTGGTTCTTTACACTAATGTTTTTTTAGGAAGTCTAGGAGTCAGCCTCCTTTTTTTTTTTTTTTCTCAACACTGGTGAAAAAGGTCCTTCAGTGCAATGCCAGTATGTTCCTGAATATGAACAACCATGCCAACTTTTGAAACCACAATAGACAATCCTCAAAGAATTTCACCATGGGAGTGCCTGTTAATATTCTTTCTCTGTGAATAGTATGAATGTAACCGCCGGTGCATAAGGCGAAGTCAGGCATGGGTAAAACACGTGTCAAAGAAATCTCACAGTCCAAAAGTTTGTTTTAAAATATTTAGTGTAAATTAAAAGCAAATAATCCACACAAGAATAAAAGGAAAAATAGTTACACACATAGAATAAAGGCAAAAAAAAGAAAAAATGTGTCTTCTATAAACTTTGCTTTTCTTGAGAAACTTTAGTTATTTCTATACTTAAACGTTCTTTACTTCTTTCTATACTTAAAGGTTCTTAATTTCTTCTTCTTTATGCCTTAAGCATACGGTTCAACACTTAAATAAAAGTGCTATTTTACGAGTTACTTGACACTCAAAAGGCCCGTAGGCTGGTTGGCACATTAGACATGTGCACAGGCACGGTCAATCAATCAATCAATCAACATTTATTTATATAGCACATATTCATACAAAAAAATGTAGCTCAAAGTGCTTTACAAAATGAATAGAAAAATAGAAGACACAATAAAAAATAAACATAAGTCAACATTAATTAACATAGAATAAGTAAGGTCCGATGGCCAGGGTGGACAGAAAAACAAAAAAACTCCAAAGGCTGGAGAAAAAATAAAATCTGTAGGGTTCCAGACCACGAGACCGCCCAGTCCCCTCTGGCCAATCTACCTAACATAAGTCAAACAGTCCTCTTTGTATTTAGGGTTTTCATGGAAGGACCTGATGATGATGGTCACGTAGACTTCTGGCTTTCAGTCCATCAATGTTGGTGCATCATGATGCTTTGAGTAGGTGGTGGTGGCGCACGCCGCCACCACAAAGAAACCGGAAAAAGAAACAGAAGAGAGAGTTGGGGTCAGTATGGATTTTAGAGCCACTATGAATAGTTATTATGATGAATTGAACATACAGAGTATCAGGATTAAGTTAAAGTGAAGTTAGGAGAAAGCCATGTTAAAGTAATGTGTTTTCAGCAGTTTTTAAAGTGCTCTACTGTATTAGCCTGGTGAATTCCTATTGGCAGGCTATTCCAGATTTTAGGTGCATAACAGCAGAAGGCCGCCTCACCACTTCTTTTAAGTTTAGCTTTTGGAATTATAAGGAGACACTCATTTGAAGATCTAAGGCTACGATTTGGAATATAACGTGTCAGGCATTCCGATATATAAGATGGAGCGAGATTATTTAAGGCTTTATAAACCATAAGCAGTATTTTAAAGTCAATCCTGAATGACACAGGCAACCAGTGTAGTGACATCAAAACTGGAGAAATGTGTTCGGATTTTCTTTTCCCAGTTAGGATTCTAGCAGCTGCATTCTGCACTCGTTGCAAGTGATTTATGTCTTTTTTGGGTAGTCCTGAGAGGAGTGCATTACAGTAATCTAGTCGACTGAAAACAAACACGTGAATTAATTTCTCAGCATCTTTCAGTGATATAAGAGGTCAAACTTTTGCTATGTTTCTTAAGTGAAAAAATGCTGTCCTAGTGGTCTGATGAATATGCGATTTAAAATTCAGATTACAGTCACGTACGATCAAGAGCACAAACATGGTTAAAAACCGTATGCCTCTATACCTTACACAAGGCAAGGCTAGACACTAACTGGAGAACATTGTTCACTCAAAGCTGTTAGAAAATGACAGGAAAATACCAACACAATTCTATTCATGGGGGTTATAGGAACCTCCCATATTTTATGCATTATCATCTAGTAAAATATTCATGAATATTATAGAACTAGGAAAATGGCTCTTACAATGAATGTTTATCTGTTTGTATTTCTGCTACATTCAGTTTTCCTTCCTCATGCGTCCTCTTCATTTTTTGCTGTGTTGCTTTTTGGCTTTATGCTATTTCATTTAGCGGCATGTGTTGCAATTCCAACTGGGTGCACCCATATGTGTTTTGAACTTTCGCTCTGACTTCAGGAGAAACTTCATCTGTATCACATTTATTAGATGGAGGATCCCGCCTCTTAATTTTTGGAACAGTTGATCTCTTCACATTCTCAATCTAAGCCTGAAACTGTTTTATCAAGGAATAGTATCCAGTGCTGATAATATCACCCTCAATTATGTCCTGCATGGGAATAGAATATTTTGCAACCATTTTTCTTGTTTGGAGATGGACACACCATCATCTGTTTTACTTCTATCCGTATCATTTCCCATCTTAATCTGGGATTTGGTCTTTTTCATCTGTCTTCATATCAGCTACTAAAGAGGATTTAACAAAGGTTTGATATTGAGGTAGTTTGTCAAATATTTCATGACAAGTGATATGCAAACTGGATCTATGCTGTCACAAATTATTGGTGCAAACACATACATACATACAAACTGCAATCCAAAATTTTATCTATTCTTAATAACATCTCTTTGTAAACATATTTTTCATGCTCATTCTCCTTGATCACAACTGTTTCATGTACTTGACAGTTTTTGCTTTTGAATTACTGCTAATGGCTGCATTTCACCCAACCATTAAAAGCTAAAACAAACTTTAATGAGCCACATTTAACTCAAGCTTGTAACAATTAAAGTATGAGCTGGTATGGGACCTCATCAATATAGAGTCAAAGTGGGTGTAGACGTCTGTGTTAAACTGATATTCAGCTAATAATTTAAAGTATAGTTCAACCCAAAATGAAACCATTGCTATTATTTTCATACCCTCCTGCTGTGAATTAAAAAATAAATAAGAAACCTGCGCTTTTCTTTTCTATTATAAAAAAAATTCTGGGAGAGAGACTAGGGAGACGAGATGATCTTCTCGGAAGACAATTTGACGTCACGCAAGACAAGGCAGTGAGACATTTTTAAATAAGTTCACAGACATTTAACCAAGCAGTTGTTGGAATGCTTTTAAGACTTAGGAGCAAATGATGTCTGTCTGCCAAAACAACAATAAGCAACAAGCAGAACACGCAGCTTGTTAGCAGATGATCCGACTGCTTCTCCTTAGTGTGCGTTCAAATCAGCACCCCTGACACCACAACCCCCCCAAAAAAAACTAAAAGCAAGAGGCAGAGACAAGGAGTGGCAAAAGGACAGCTGCTGTACAGGCTTTTAAATGATCGATGTGCACACGCAGCTCGCCAGCAGCAGCAAGACAGCAGATGCTTAGTGTGCGTTCAGCCGTCCCCCTTCACACCACAACCAGCGTTATACATCCTGCGATAAAGATTTAACCACGCCCTGGGCCGGAAATAAAGGACAAGTATTGTTTTTACAAAAGTTTTAAAGTAAAAGTGAAAATAATGCATATGTAACAATTCCCATGGAAATAACAATCTCTTTAAATTGTATATCTGGTAAACCAAACCCAAGGGTGGGCAAGCGAAGCGAGCAGGGGGCAGAGGCCCCTAGTTCTAAAAAAGAAAAGCAGATGTCACAACATTAAGTACATAACGGCAAAATGTTATTTTTTGCTGAATAATACCTTTAAGTAACGAATTAATATTCTAACTAGTGTGGTGCTGAGGTGCCACCCGTTGCATGGCTGTGCTTGCGAGGCAAGAAATTTTGAACACATAATTAGAACAGAAACAAAACAAGTACAAATTTTTACTTTTTGTTTTGTCATATCTGTGTCTTTTGTGAAAGTGTTTATTTGAAATTTGGACTTCAGTCTTCACACATTATACACTTCACGTCAGTATTTTGCCAATTATTAGTAAAACATGAAAAAGTTTCTGTTCTGTTCAACATATCTTGCCTCGCAATTCCTGTCATCCAACATTTATACAGATCGTTGTAGACACGGAAAACACATGAAATGTATGTTTTCCAAATAACGATATATTATTTACACTATGCAATTCAAGGTACCTCACACCCAGAAAAAGAGACTTGAGCTGGGAGAACTTTGTGTATGACTAAAGCTTTGTCGGTGGGGGATGGGATAGCAGGCTTCCGCTACTGGTACTGATTGACACATTTGCAAAACAAAAGACGCTGATGAGGAGGTGCGAGGAAATTAAAGGTAGCCCAGGATTACGAGTTTTTTCATAGGCTTCAGGAATTCTAGTGTTAAATAATCCTCAACTAACCTACTCATATGCCTCCCCAATATATTGGTGCCCCTCCAGTTCAAATGTAACCCATCATGGCAGAATAGGTCCCATCAAGGAGTCTCAATTCCCCATAAACCTATTCCCTTCTACTTTACACCAGTATTTGAGCTAGGCTTTAAGCCTTCTAATCTCCTCAGTCTTATCTGGACTGCTGTGTGGCACAGGCAGAACTTCAGAGAAGTCTACTTGTCAGTTCTTCTCCTCAGCCTGACATCTAACTCTTCACTAGTACTGCAGTGAAATGGTAATTTGCTGATTGCTACCCATAAATTATATGGATTAGTCATGTACATGTTTCTAAAACAAGCTAGAATTGTCAGAAGATAAACAGACACCACACTTGCAACTTTTCATTATTTTGTAATGGTAATTTTAGTTTTTACAAATGTTATTTTGCTTTACTTTTAGGTGTGCTCTACAAATCTAGAAGGCCAAGCTTTCTTCTCAAAAAAGGATAAGCCGTTGTGCAAGAAGCATGCCCATGTGGTGCAGTTTTAAAAATGATACATGCAAAGTTCAAAAGTGCAAGATGATGAAAAAAAGGTTTTAGTAATTAATATTCGAGTAATGGAAATTTTGGGGCTTGTCCTTCTTACACATAGTTTGCTGTGGTACTGTGTTTTGGGTTTCTTGAGGACTGTCTAGTTTTCTTCTGATAATGAGTACATTTTCTCATTTTTTCATGCATAACTTGAATAGAGTGTTACTATGTTTTCAACAAACTGATTCTCTGTGCTACTTTGTGTTACAGAATAATTTTAGAAATATTTTAGTTCAGATTTTGTTTCTTAATTAGTTCTACAGAGGCAGATCTTTCCCTCTACAACAACATATAATGCTAAAATATTTTATTACATATACATTTTATATGAAATTTGACATTTTAAGGGAGCATAAATTTGAGGTTAATTGCAATTTATAGATGCCTTTTACCATTTATTTTTGTAGCATACAGTTAAATTGGATACTTGTAATGAATTGGATATTTTTCTGATCTTTGCCAGAAATAACTGTATTAAAGGATAATTCATATTGAGGCTAAGTGAACCTTGCCAAAAAATAAAACTAACTAAAGTAAATGTTGTGAAATAATAGATTAATTTAAAAAAAGTCACATAGTAGAAACCCCATTTGAAGCAGTTATTGTAAGAGCAAACTTTCTACTGTACAATATATTTTAGCTATTCAGTCATATGCCATTAAACTACAACATTATTGTATATTTTGTAATAATTAAAGTTAAGAATACATTTCATTGCTTAAAATGTATGCCTTGTAGATGATCAATTAATGAAAAATGCATAAATCCTTTCTACCTTTGCACACTTTTGTCTTTTCTTTTACCTGAAGATGTATCACATCAGGCATTTAATATATTTTGCTTTTAAACAGGTTCTTTGTAAATGTTAAAACAGTGCAGAAGGCAACCAGGAATGCCTTTTGAGGACTTGTTCACTATACTTATGGTGTGTTTGCTATGCATCTTTCTACTGCTTTTCTGCAGCAGCAGCCCAGATGGATTATGAATTGATAAATGTCTTTGAATCGGACATCTTTAATATGAAAATTTACACTGCTCAATTGTTGTAATAAAACTGGGTTCTGTTATAAAGAGTTGGAATGTGTTCAAAATTATTTTTGTGATATCCGAGGATCAATAAAATCATGTGAAACAACAACAAAATTGTCTTTTTTATTAAAAAGAAAAAACTTCTATCTGTGTGGCTGCATGTTTTAACAAATTGTTTAACATGTCTAAGATAATAGTAAACTAATAACATTCAAATTTTCATTTCAGTAACTATTGCTTTTATTACATATTTTTTTTTTTATATATATATATATATATATATATATATATATATATATATATATATATATATATATATATATATATATATATATATATATATATATATAAACTTTCCTGGTATTGTAGACTGTCACAACCAAGCAGAGTCTGGCCAAGCAGTATCAGACCCTAGGCAGAAAGACATCTTAAATGGGTTGGCAGTATCTTTCAGTGCACACTTGTTTGCACAACTACATCAGGCCTTTTTAGAGATTCAGTTTTTTGTAACCTCTAATATGTGATATCTTAGAGATGTGATAAGAAACTGGAGTACCCTAAAAAAAAAACATACAAGCTCCAAGCAACAACAGTTGGGAATGAAACTAGTGCCACAGTGCTCACACTAGCCTAGTGTGTTCATTCATACATTTTCCAAACTTTCTAACCATATTACAGTATCTTTAGTGTTTTGCCCTTATGATTCTGGGGGTAATGCTCTTTGCTACCTGTGTGGTAAGGTAAAAGCCAGTAGAGTTAGGAAATGTATTCCTGATTAGTGGTTCTGTTTTATTAAAACTGAAAAATAATAATAATAATCTGTGTTGGGTAAACCTTTATCTTTATCTCAAAATTTCGCAGAAAAACAGCTCCCATCTTTGGGCTCCAGGACTGCTGTGATTTCAGACTGTCTATAGTGCAAACCCAAACACTCACAGATTTATGCTGCATTTGAAGAATGTGAGGAGGAGAGGTTAGGAGCAACCACCACATGATGAACCACCTCAGGATCCCAAATTAGGACACAAGTGGAGCCACTGTTAGAAATTTACAGACTAAGACAGGCAAAAGGGTTATCCATTTAACTGTTTAAAAGACCGAAATTATTTAAAATTCAGAATATTTCCTGAGTAAGAGTTCACAAGAGAAAAATAAATCAATTCAGTCTAGATGTATGCTAAATATTGTCTTGGTTGTTGTATTTCTATATTTCTGCATAAATCAATCTGCTGAAAATAAAGATGAGATAAGAAGAAGCTATTCATCCCATAAAGCTTGTAAATCTTATCTATTTAATTTCTAAAATATTGTATCAAGTGACTTTTAAACTTCCTCAAGTGCCACTCCCTACCACACTACTTGATAACTTATTTTGTGTGTAAATGGTTCTCTGCGTTAAGAAAAACATACTAAAATGTTTGTGTGATCTACTTTTAACAAGCTAATAACATATGTCCTTGTATTCTTGTTCAAAAACATAAAAAAATATTTTAAGGTCTAGGATCCACTGTATTAATTCCCTTCATAATTATAAACAATTCAATCTCAGTTATTAAACTGAAAAAGGGTTATCTCCGTCAGTATTTTCTTACAAGTACAGAGCAGCAGTGTCTCATGCACACAAGTAGGTTTTTACAAACAGCAGAGAGAGAAAAAATGCCACAGACTATTCAAATCCTCAAGTAAGTGCAACTGGAGTAAAGCCAACATCCAACGAGGAAAAGTAACCCAACAGTGAGAAGTCAAAGTCGATTGCCCAGTGGCCGGTGAAAGCTTAAAGCCGACGGTCTCCTAGGTATTCAGCTGAACACAGAAGGCACCAAATGTACTGCAGAAAGGTAGAATGATGCACTCCGAGTTAAGCATAAGTTCCATCTGTTCTCTGCACATCGAGGGCACGTTTATATGTCCTACAGGAGGTACAGTTCAAGTTTCCGGCCAACATTATGGACTGCATCACCTGCCAAAAGTGCTTAGTTAATTTAGAGTTGGTAGGAAAAATATGCAATTTGGAGGACCACATTAGGAACCTCATAGCTGTTAGGCAAACCTTTAATTAGATCAACTCTCTTTGTTTAGACAATTTGGCCATTTCTGATTCGGCTTCAGTCTCTTGAGGTCCCACTGTAGTCAGTGTGCAGCCAAAATCAGCAGCAGCAATTCAGCCACAGGATGAAACAGTAAGACAGGGATTTAAGAAACCAAAATTTAGCCACTTGGCACCCAGGCCACCAATTCGGACCCAGAACAGATTCTCAGCATTCTGAAGTGTGCCTGTAGATCCTGAGAACAAAAAAGTTTTCAAAATTAGTGATTCCATAGTGTGGAAAGTTAGAATCCTAAATTATGTTAAATCAGCAATTAATAATAAATGCCCTGTTGGACAAATATTTCTAACATAGAGGCCTGATTGGATTGTGTCGCCGATGATGAAGTATTTACCTTATTGCTGCATGTCGGCACTAATGATATTTATTTACAGCAATCTGAGGTATTAAAGGGGAGCTTCATCTCTCTATACACCAAAGCTAAAAGCAAATGTCTGAATTTAATTTTATATGGCCCCTTACCAAGGTTATATAGAATGGGTGTGATTTATAGATAGATATAGACAGATAGATAGATACTTTATTAATCCCAAGGGGAAATTCACATAATCTAGCAGCACTATATGTAAAAGCAGACAATAACTTTGAATAATGTTAGCATTTACTCCCCCGGGTGGAATTGAAGAGTCGCATAGTGTGGGGGAGGAACGATCTCCTCAATCTGTCACTGAAGCTGCTCCTCTGCCTGGAGATGACACTGTTCAGTGGATGCAGTGAATTCTCCATGATTGACAGGAATTTGCTTAGCGCCTGTCGCTCTGCTACAGATGTTAAACTGTCCAGCTTCATTCCTACAATAGAGCCTGCCTTCCTCACCAGTTTGTCCAGGTGTGAGGTGTCCTCCTTTATGCTGCCTCCCCAGCACCCCACCGCATAGAAGAGGGCACTCGCCACAACCGCCTGGTAGAGCATCTTATAGCTTCTCAGAAAGTATAGTCGGTTCTGACCTTTCTTACACAGAACATCAGTATTGGCAGATCAGTCCAATTTGTCATCCAGATGCACTCCCAGGTATTTATAGGTCTGTACCCTCTGCACACAGTCTCCTCTGATGATAACGGGGTCCATGAGGGGCCTGGGCCTCCTAAAATCCACCACCAGTTCCTTGGTCTTGCTGGTGTTCAGGTGTAAGTGGTTTGAGTCGCACCATTTAACAAAGTGCAGCCCACAATAGCAGTGTCGTCAGCGAACTTTTGCACGTGGCAGGACTCCGAAGTTGTATTTGAAGTCCGATGTATATAGGCTGAACATGACCGGAGAAAGTCCAGTCCCCTGCGCTGCTCCTGTGTTGCTGACCACAATGTCAGACCTGCAGTTCCCGAGACGCACATACTGAGGTCTGCCTGTAAGACAGTCCACGATCCATGCTACCAGGTGTGAATTTACTCCCTTCTCTGTCAGCTTGTCCTTAAGGAGAAGAGGTTGGATGGTGTTGAAGGGGCTAGAGAAGTCCAAAAACATAATTCATACAGCGCCACTGCCTCTGTCCAAATGGGAGATTGCATTCCTTTCACTGCTGGCTAGAAACCTAGTGTGTAAATAAAAGCACAGCCTTTGTGAACAATTGGAATGATTTTTGGGAAGCACCTGGATTTTTCAAGAGAGATGGTCTTCATCATAACTTAGAGGGGATCATATGTATTATCCCAAAATATGGCAGCAAAACTGCCTGGCTGACTTATTAGAGCACCATCCAGGCCATAGTCGTGTGATCTGAAATCACAGGCTGTTCTTTATTCACCTGTTACTATCCTGAAGGTGTTACCTATAATCGCTGTGGGACATCCTATAAATTTAGTCATAATGCACACCTTAAATTACTTTATAACCAAAAAAATAAGGTGTATAATTAGACCAAGAGATAAAACCAGACCCTTCACCAGGGGCACCTGTAATAGTAATTTGGTTCAAATAAAAACAAAAAATACAGTTCTGAAGGAACTATGCAGTTTTATATTATGCTTATTAAACATTCGCTCTCTTGGAAGTAAAGCTGTTTTGGTAAATGATGTTATATTAAGTACTTTACAAAATCTGATCTGTGTCTTCTCACTAAAACCTGGCTTAGTAAATCTGACACTGTTCAACTAGCTGAGGTGTCACCATATGGATACACAATCCTTTATAAATATAGAGATTCTGTTCGAGGAGGAGGCCTTACATTAAATTTATTATGATACAATGCAAGTCACTTCTAAAAATGTAGGCAACTTCATATCCTTTGAGGCATTCATCTTAAATATTAAAACAGATTCCAACACAATTATAGTGCACATTTGCAGACCACCTGGGCCATATTCATTGTTCAAGACAGAATTTGGCAACTGTAACCTATATTTAAATTGCTTACTTAAAAAAATAAAATAAAACAAAACTTTATGTATATAGGCGGCATGGTGGTGCAGTGGGTAGCGCTGCTGCCTCGCAGTTAGTAGTCCTGGGTTCACTTCCTGGGTCCTCCCTGTGTGGAGTTTGCATGTTCTCCCCGTGTCTCCATGGGTTTCCTCCAGATACTCCACAGTCCAAAAACCTGCTGGTTAGGTGCATTGGCGATTCTACATTGCCCCTAGTGTGTGCATGGTTGGTGTGTGTTTGTGTGTGTGCGCCCTGTGGTGGGATGGCGCCCTGCCCAGGGTTTGTTTCCTGCCTTGCGTCCTGTGTTGGCTGGGATTGCCTCCAGCAGACACCTGTGACCCTGTAGTTAGGATATAGTGGGTTGGATAATGGATGGATTTATGTATATATAAACACATGTATATGAATATCATTAATTATATCTAATAATTCGTTATTTTAGAAAAATAACAGAATGGGGAGAGGAAATATGTTATGTATACCTTAATATGGCAAGACTTTTAATCTGTCTATATATAAGTTATATATGTACTGTATATATGTTATAACTTTCTTTGTGGTCGTTTTTTTTTTTTGCACAGTACTCAAGATGAGGCCTGCATTCTAAAACTTAAGCACATCCTCTCTTGACTTGTACTCCACTCATAGGGGGCACTATACAGCCTCACACCCTGTTGGTCTTCTTAACAGCTTCTGCACACTGCCTGAATGTAGACAGTGATGTGTCTGCTATGACAGCCAGGTCCTTCTCGTAAGGAGTGCTTTCTAGGTTCAGACATCCCATTGTATATTAAGATGTAATTGGAACATTAGAACAGTCTAGATCAGTGATAGTAAACCTCTAACTTGAGAAACAATTCTTTACATATTCATGTATTTTTAATAAAATCAAAAAAAGGAAAAAATATATATATCTCTATATATATTGGTCCAGGTCTCTGTCATCTTTCGTTTGGTTAACTTAACTCTCCTATTAAATTTTCTTTTAGTGAAAAGCACTAAGAAATGATATTTGTCATTTTAGTGTAGAGTCTTAATGTGTATCAGATGGCACTCTCACTGAGCCCCTCATGTGACATACAGTAGCTGCATTGGATTCTTATTAGTTTCTCTGTTAGCATCAAGGCTCTATTACATAATGTTAATAAAGAGAGCCCTGTGATCAAAAAAAAAAAAAAATACAGCCAAATCATGTGTGGTACCAAGTATTATAAAAGTAAAAGAAAAATCAGTGGCTTACAATGGAGAATATTATATGTGCACTGATAACTGGGCTTAAAATAATGCACTAAAAGTTACCCTACTCGTAATAGTAATTTTAAATTAAACTGAAGTAATAGGGAACACATTGCATTTGATATGAAATCAATTAACGATTTGCTGAATTTTAATAGAGGAGGTTGGGAGCATGTACTGATACAGCACGTTGCGACACCCACCACACAATAAACCACCTCAAGATCCCAAATAAGTTCTCAAGTGCTGCTGTGACACCTCGGCACCACACTAGTTTAAATGGAATAGTGTGAGGTTTTTCCTGTCACCAACCCTCAAGTTTTCCCTGCAAGTTGGAGGGCCTGCTTTCAGGGCTGCATGCAGGTTAACATCATACCCCAGAAAGAGCCCGAAAGAGGCTTTAACATTTAAACGCCTTTAAATTAATGGCCCAATAGTGTGGAATCACTTGTGGCATTTATAGGATTTGAACCGGCAAACTTCCGATGGCTGGCGCAGATCCCTAGCCTCAGAGCCATCACTTCACCCTGAGAGTTTTAAATAGATAAGACTGAAATTGAGAGTAGATGCTTTGTGCACTTCAAGCATAAGCAAGCAGCAATAACTTCATCTGTCAGTCAGTCTCTTTTGTCAATTTTAGTATTGTTTAATGCTGTGAATAAGGTCTGGCAAAACTATAATGCAAAAAATAAGCCAGTTTTAGGAGGGATTAAGAGGGACAGTTGAGAGAAATATAAAACAGCACTTGTGCTTTGCAGAAGTGTAACCATGCAGACTAAACAATGTCAGCACTGCCCTTTGAAGACTCTATGGAGACAGTATACTGAAATAGTTTTTAAGGTTAAAATACAAGATAAAGGCAATTCCATTTTTAAGAAATTTTCCACATTATGCACTCCCCATGTCTATTAAAAAGATTTGGCAATAGAATGCATCCCTGACATATTCCAACTTTGATGGTAAATTCCTCTTAAACGTTCTTCACTTTAATTTCCATCATGTTCTCATAAAAAGGACTTGTCTTAGTTGTAATGAAATGAGACAAAGTACAGATTTCCTACAATATTTCCCAGCGAAAATTCCAATTCAAAGAATGAAATGCCTTAAAATAACAATGACACATATAAAATTATTAAGCCAAATTCTCTATCTTATTCAATGAGTTATTATGAGTCTGACATTTAAGATCTGTTGAGTCTACAAATCTGATGGAGCAATAACAATTTAAGGCGGTCATTGAAGAGGGCAAAGAGCTAACTATTCTCCATTACTTCCTTTTTGAATAAAAACCTTAGTGTTCTTAATGGACATTGCATATAGTATATCTGAAATTCTGATTTCACGTAGCAAGAGCAACAATAACAACAACAACATTTATTTATATAGCATGTTTTCATACAAATTATGTAGCTCAAAGTGCTTTACAAGATGAAGAAAGAAACGTTTCTAAAAAAAAATACAAATGTGAAAATATGACTAGGCAATACTAAGTAACAAAAGATAAAGTAATGTCCAATGGCCAGGAGGACAGGTAAAACAACAGTCCTAAGAGGAGTGTGTTACTGTAATCTAGTAGACTAAAAACAAAAACGTGAACTAATTTTTCAGCATTTTGTATAAAGTTATAAAGGATCTAACTTTTGCTATATTTGTTAAGTGAAAAATGCTGTCCTGGTAATCTAATTAATATTTGATTTAAATTCAGGTCAGAGTCAATAATTACCCCTAAATTCTTTACCTCAATTTTGACTTTTATCCTAATGGATCAAGTTTATTTCTAATACCCTCACTGTATCCATTTTTGCCAATCACTAAGAGTTCTGCTTTCTCCTTATTTTAGTTTGAAAATATTACTACTCATCCATTCAAAAACACAAGACTTTTGGTCAGTGAACCAAGAGAGTCGGGGTCATCAGGCACTATTGATAAATACAGTTGTGTGTCATCAGCATAGCTGTGGTAGCTCACATTATGCCTTGAGATAATCTGACCTAACAGAAAGAGCAGTGGACTGAGGATAGATCCTTGTAGAACACCTTATAGAATATCAGGTGTCTTCAAAGTACTGGGTGGGCCATTTATATGGATACACCTTAATAAAATGGGAATGGTTGGTTATTTTAACTTCCTGTTTGTGGCACATTAGTATATGTGAGGGGGGAAACTTTTCAAGATGGGTGGTGACCATGGTGGCCATTTTGAAGTCGGCCATTTTGGATCCAACTTTTGTTTTTTCAATAGGAAGAGGGTCATGTGACACATCAAGCTTATTGGGAATTTCACAAGAAAAACAATAGTGTGCTTGGTTTTAACGTAACTTTATTTTTTCATTAGTTATTTACAAGTTTCTGACCACTTATAAAATGTGTTCAATGTGCTGCCCATTGTGTTGGATTGTCAATGCAACCCTCTTCTCCCACTCTTCACACACTGATAGCAACACCGCAGGAGTTATATATATATTGTGGACTTGAATTCCGACACAGACAGACGGACATCGTGGCACACACTGTTTATTTACAGGAATATTTACAGTCAGTCACATGCACACAAACCCCAGTGCCTCCAGCACCGATCCCCCTCATTCCAGGCCTCACAGTCCTTTGTGCCTTTCTGGCCACCTCCAGTCCTCTCTCCAGCTCTGTCCACTTCCACCCGACTTCCGCTCTCGACCCGTGGCCCCCAACATAACCAGGGCGGTCGCCCCCTCGCGGTCTGGAGGAGGTACAAGCCCTCCTCCAGTCCTCCTGGGCGTCCCGGCCGGGCTCCAGCCCTGGCCGGATGCCACACTGCCCCACCACCAGCGAAGACATGTCGGTCCGAACGGCACTTCCCAAGAGGGCAGCACGTCCCCAGAGTGGGTCCTTCTATGCACCCAGGGTCCATCACGGCACCCTGGGACACCCCATTTCGGCACCCCCTCTGACGCCAACGCGCCCCTCTGGTCTGCGCCGCTCTCACGTCCACCGTCCCCGCCAGCCGGGGCACCATTCGCTCTCTGGTGGTGTGTCCTCCCGCGGAGCGTCCTGTTCAAGGAGGGCAGGTTCCCAACGGTGTCGGTCCCAGCGCTCGTCAGGGCTTCAGCCTCACAGTCCTTTGCGGCCCCTTAAATAGGAACCCGGATGGGCTCCAGCTGCTCCCCGGCACTCCTCCGCAGACACGCCACAGTGTGGCAGAAGTGCCGGCTGCGCACCCGGAACCCGTCCGGGTGTCCCCTGTCTTCTTCCCCCCAGCACTTCCTGGTGTGGCGGAAGTGCTGGGCTCCAGACTTCTACAGGCACCGGGGCGCCGCCTGGCGGTGGCCACGGGTCCCTAAAGGGCTGGGCTTCCAAGCCCTTTACCTGTGGAACCCAACATAACCAGGGTGGTCGCCCCCTCGCGGTCTGGATGCCTCTATATATATATCCTCCTTCCATGTTCTAATTTTTTCGCGACTAGCCATGATTACATGAACGGTAAAAAAGTAAGAGCGAAGAGAGGGTGACATATCCAGTCAGGCAGGAGACAGCTCAATAGCTCGAATTTGGATATAAGTAGGTTCTATTTAGTCAACAGAAATATCTTTGGTACGAATGTAAGTTGAATTTACTCCTTAAATTTCTATGGTGAAGAAAAATTTATGCAATACTGACTAAATTTACCTTTCATTCCTACCAAACATATTTCTGTTGACTCAATAAAAATTACTTATATTTAAAATTTAAATAGAACTTAAACAGATACGATACTTCATAATACCCACGCAGCACTACAGTAAGTGCATGTAAGAGCAGGAGTCATCCATTTTTTTTTTCATTTTTCTTCCTCGATGGATTCTGGCACCTCCAGCAACAGCAGCTCGCACCCCAATGGAGATATATATATATTGTAAAAGATGCAACAATAAACAGCATAAAGGTTTGGGGTTTCCGGCCCCGTATATTGCAGAACAATCCACAATTCAAAAGAAACCAGGTCAAAATATAAACACAAAACAGGTTCATATGCGCGACACCAACACTCATATCAATGACAAAACAATTACATTAACAATCATGTTACGTTATTTTAAAAATTTTTCCTTTTTTTTCATAACTACTTTAACACACTACTTCTCCGCTGCGAAGCGCGGGTATTCTGCTAGTAGCTAGTGCACATCTATAGGTGAAATGATAATTAAATTATTCGCATTTATGCCGCATTGTCTGGATTTTTTACATGAACTGAAGTTGGTTATTAAAGTATTGCGGCAATGCACATTTGAGGAAGAGTTTGCTACAGAGTTAACATGTCCTAGCAAGGCATTATGGAAAGAGTTAGGATTAAAAGTACATAGTCAAGAGAGATGAATTACCTTACAGATGTTTTCAGAGGGGACCCAGGCGCCAAATTTTTTAGAATCCAGACAATCCCGCCTGAAGAACTGTGTCCTCTTCCAGAATAGATCCCATTTGTAAAATGAACCTGATGTGTTGTCCCTGGCAGAAGCCTTTCAATCAGTTTTTTAATGTCAGGAGACGACTATAGTACTCGTCTGATCTTCTAGCCAGAGGTAAGGGAACCGAAATGAAGATTTTTGCAGCCAGGGTCCTCTCCTTTGTGGCATTTATAAGTGTTGTGAAATCCGCCTTAAAAACCTCCGTCTGTCAGCATGGCACATCGTTTACCCTGGCATGTATTACAATGGTCCCCATTGCCCTCTTCTTGTGACTCTCGAAGACTGTCAGCGCTCTTCTTGTTACATCTCATACACAAGCACCAAGAAAAGAAGAAGCAAAGGATTCCTATTTAGGGTAAGAAATGTTTAAGTTTCATATGATAGAATCTCCAATAACAAAAACATCACCTGTGGTTGCCAGCCAGGTGGGAGAGCAGAGGTGGTTGAACTGGTTCTGGATGGAGATGCTTTCCTGTGCTGATAGAGGTGATCCAGCCTTAAGCTCAGCTCTGCATAGCTGAAACAGGCTCATTCCCTCATCGTTGTCATCACTCTGAAGGGGTGCAGGGGTAAAACTCACTTGGCCCTGAAAGTGGCATGGAGACGAGGTTGCTGAATTGCAATGAGCTGCAATGATTTCAGATGTGTGGACTGTTTCAGCAGGTAAGCCTTCAGTTACCTCAGGTTCCTCCATCTGGACAAGAACTGCTGAATCTGGTTCTTGAGGGCCCGAGAAAAAAAAAATTGCACTGTGAACTAAATTGTGTTGTATTGTAGCATACTTTGTTCTTTAACACAAGTTGTTTTTCTGGTATAAAAGTGTCCAGGCAGTTTATTGTATAAGGTTCTTTTTATATTAGCAGACAAGCTAATATTGAAAATGCCTAAACTATTAGCCTTGATTGATAGATACATCCTACAAAACTTACCTGTTCATTATTCACTCAGTACAGATGAGCTCAGGTATAAAGCAAAAAAGTCTCAATACTGGCCGAGCCTAGCTACCTCAACTTCAATACCTTACCAGCAGCTAGAAGCTGTTCTACTCAGAAGTCTTCTCTGCCATTATTTGCTTGCTGTATGTGTCAAACTGTCTTTAGATTGCTTTACCTGAAAGGGGTACACTTCAGAATACATTAGCAAATGCCAGGAACCACTACTCCTGTCAGGCTTTTGTAGCTCAATGGCTACCTTTGAAAGGGCTACACAATCAAAGAGAAGGCAAGGGCGAATCACTACCACTGCCTGTACATAAAATTTTTGTATCATTAACAATCATCAGTCATTGCTAAATGTCAGTAAACAACAGGACAACTTCAACAAAGCAATACTCAAACTATTTCAATCACTACTTATGTTTATTTGAAGGAGAAACCAGGTGTAATTTGTTAGATATGAAAAATTACAATTTGAATGATTTAAATCAGGGTCTCGTTCGATGCGAGAGATGGACGTCTGAAGTGGAGCTCCACTAGCAGCAGTATTGTTTTCATATTATTTGCTTATTATCCTGAGATATCCTGTATCTATTCAACCCAAGGAGACTGCTACAGTATATATGTAAGCATATATAAACATGGCCAGCAAGAAAGGGGGTCCGAAATCGAAAACTAAAGCTGCACCCAAGCTAAGATCAGCAAACCCTAGCTCAAGATACGGCCTTTTAGAGAGAGACCTGGATCAGCTGGGTGAAAGTACAGACTCTTCAGGACCAAGGTCCGCTACATCATCGCCAGCTGAGAGTGAAAAGGGGAGCTCGCCGATCGAAGAAGAACACCTGAAACTGGAAAAGGCCTTACAGTCCGCGATCTCAATTACTCCACACGAGCCGGGAATAGCGGGCACACCGGCTACAGTAGAGCCTGACGCTTCACCTACGGTACAAGAAAGCACAATTGAAATGTCTACACTGCAGGTGATGTTCGCTGAGCTCATACAAGATATAAAGAAAACCGAGAAGGCAAATGAGAAAGCAATGACAAAGGCACATGAGAGACTGAAACAGGAATTGAAACAGGAGATGCTGGTATTAAAACAGGAATGGCAACAAGCAAACGAAACGCAGTGGCAGGAGTTGCAACAAGCAAACGAAACGCAGTGGCTGATGCTGCAACAGGCAATTGAAAGGCTGTGACAAGAAATGCAAGTGGAGATGCGACTAGTGCTGGGTAAAATTGAAACGCTTACTGATCAATTGGAGGATCTCAAGGAGACATTTACGACTAGGATTGAATTAGCCGAAAATTTAGCTACCAGTGCTAAAGAAAAAGCAGAAAATGTTAGCTCCAAATGCAAAAAACTCGGAGACAGACTGGCTGCTTTGGAAGATGGTAATAGAAGGTATAATGTCAGAATTGAAGGTCTGCCTGAGCATCGAGAAAGTTCAAACCTGGTGAAATTCGCAGCTGAACTTTTTTCTAAAATAATCGGGGACGACTTTAAAGCAGAATCTGAGATAGCAGCGGCTTATCTCAGCACGCTGATCAAACACCGCTACACCCAGACCAAGGTCTTTTATAGTTCGTTTTGAACGATTATCATTTAAGTTAGAGGTGATGGCACTCCTCAGAAACAAGAAAGATATTACATTTGAAAATAACCACATTTGTATCTTCCCTGACTTCTCTCCAGCAACAGCTACTAAACGCACAGCCTTCTACAACATCAAACAGCGGTTACGGCAAGCCAGTGTCAAATACAGCCTCTTGTATCCAGAAAAACTTAAAGTGGAATGGCAGGGTCAATTCTATGTCTTCGCTAGCAAGGAAGAAACAGAAAAGAAATTAAGAAAGCTGATCCCGGGACTATTCTGATACATCAGGGGTCCTCAATCATGGTCCTGGAGGGCCGCAGTGGCTGCAGGTTTTTGCTCCAACCCAGTTGCTTAATATGAAGCACTTATTGCTCAAGTAACACTTCTGCTTCACTTTACTTTTCTCGCTCATTAAGATTTTGAACTCTTATTGCTTATTTTAGTCTTAAACAGCTGTATTCTTGGTTTTTAATTGCTCCTAATTAGCAATAACATGCAAATGACAAAAGAGACCAGCA
This sequence comes from Polypterus senegalus, assembly GCF_016835505.1. Taxonomy (NCBI): domain Eukaryota; kingdom Metazoa; phylum Chordata; class Cladistia; order Polypteriformes; family Polypteridae; genus Polypterus; species Polypterus senegalus. The sequence goes on along the minus strand of NC_053157.1, from coordinate 98,367,084 downwards.
TGTCTCCCTTTAGCTTGTTACCATTTACACCTGTGTGTATTTATCATGAACGATTGGGTTTAATTAAATACTGAAAGCAAAATGAGAAGAAAAAAGTGAAGGACTGAGAATTACTTATCCATTTTAGCCTTCAAATCATTTGGATGATATCCTTAGAAAGGGGAAAAAAATCTAGGATATGAGAATTACCTGATATAGCAGAGTTAAAGCACTAACAAGCCATGAAATTCAATTATTGGCAAGAATTGCTTTCTAATTAAGCAACTGGGTTAGAACAAAAACCTGCAGCCACTGCGGCCCACCAGGACTGTGATTGAGGACCCCTGTGATACATAATAGTGAGTCATGGCGGTTAATGATAAAGCAAGGATTAATAATCTACTGTCTGATCTATTCGTTTTAAAATATCGATTTTTATCAGCATATATTCTCATATATTCTCATTATTACTTAGAATTACTAGGGCGCTATCTGTTTATGTTTTATTGTGCTTAATTACTTTTTCTTTCTTTTTTTTTCTAATTATTTCATCTCTACCCTAAACGAGACTGTTCAATATCATACCCTTGGTTTATTGTTATTGCTATTACTGCATTAAGACTTGTTATGCTTATTCTGGACACATCTTTAACACCATCACCTGGGTTTATTATCTGGGTGTATCATCTTAATGCACTAAAATTGCTGAAGACTATATATATATTTTAAGTGCAAAATTCTTTTTTTCTTTTTTTTCTTTTCTAAAGACTATATTGGTAATAGATATCTCTATCTTTTAACCCTAAACGCCACTGCACTGGGGCTTGTTTTGCTTTGGACGTGCTCTGTCTCTGGGTCTGTCAGAGGACTGGGACTGTGTGAAGTGGGTTTTAGCCTCACTTGGGAGGCAAAAAGGGAGGGTGCGGGGGGTAGAAAGAGAGCAGGCTTGATCTATACCTAATCTATCATCTTAATCTTTATAATTATAACTATCAACGTAATAATAAGCTGCATGGCAACAACTCTGGGGAAATAGGAAATTAAGACCTAAACTATCACTTCCAGTTAAGACTATAAAATGACATCAAAAACTCAGAATCAGTGTCTCCATGATGAGACAGTTAACTCGTAAGCTGGAATGTTAAAGGCCTGAATCACGAATTAAAGAGAAAGAAAGTACTCTCACCTAACAGGTCTAAATGCTAAAATAGTATTTTTACAGGAAACCCACTTACTAAGCAAGGATCAGTTCCGCTGCAAAAGACTGGACTGGCCAAATGTTCCATTCTAGTTTTACAAAGAAAACTAGAGGGTGGGAATTCTCATACATAGAACAGTACCATTTGTAGCATCAGATGTAGTATTGGATCCTGAAGGGAGATATGTGATGGTCATGGGAGACTTATCTAACTGTAAAATGATTTTGATAAATGTTTATGCACCTAATGTTGATGATAAGGAATTTATACAAAATTTATTTGCATCCATTCCCAATCTGAACACTCATAAAGTTATAATGGCTGGGGACTTTAATTGTGTTATAAATCCACTTTTAGATAGGACTTCCTCCACAGGGGAAGCATCTAACACCGCAAAGATAATTACAAAGTTTATAACTGATCACAACTTATCAGATCCCTGGAGGTTTTAAACCCAAATTCAAGAACATATTCTTTCTACTCACCAGTACATCATTGCTACTCAAGGATTGATTACTTCTTTATAGATAATAACTTCTTGCCTAAGATTAAATCTTGTAAATACGATGCTATTGTTATTTCTGACCATGCACCGATGATCTTGGAGCTGAAATTACTAAGCCCCATACACTCACCCCAGATGGCCTCAACCGCTTCTATTAGCTGACGAGAATTGTACTGAATTTATATCCAAACAAATCAAATTCTTTCTAGAGACAAATACATCCCCTGAGATCTCTGCAGGAATACTCTGGGAAACTCTTAAGGCCTTCTTAAGAGGACAGATTATCTCATATCTTTCCCACAGAAATAAATCCAAGCCAAGAAAGTAGCAGAGATAAAAAGAAATTACTAAAATAGATGAAGAACATGCCAGACTACCAAGCAGACTCTACATAGAGGAGGCAGGCTCTACATTCAGAATTAAACCTCTTGACAACTAAAGAAACTGAACAACTAATTTACAAATCCAGACATCATTATTATGAACATGGAGAGAAAGCTAATAAGCTTTTAGCTCAACAAATTCACAAGCAAGAAGTGCAACGCAATCTCGTAATCACTAACACTAACGGAGATAAAATCATCGAACACAAAAATATAATGCACACTTTCAGAGACTACTATAAATCCCTATATACTACTGAGTTTAAAGAAGACAATATACAATCTAATGCATTTCTGGATACATTACAGATACCACAAATAGACGCTTTTAGTGTGGAGGAACTTGATAAACCTCTGCATTATCAGAATTACTAGATGCTATAAAGTCACTCCAAGGTGGAAAAGCAGCAGGCCCTGATGGCTACCCTGCAGAGTTTTACAAGAAATTCTCCGCTCAGCTAGCTCCCTCCTATTAGCAACATTTACAGAAGCCAGAGATAACCAATCTCTTCCACAAACCTTTCCAAGCACTAATCACTGTTTTCCAAAACAAAATAAGGACTTATTACAATGTGCATCATACAGACCAATTTCACTTCTGAATAACGACGTTAAAATACTCTCTAAAATCATAGCCAGAAGGATGGAGAAAGTGCTCCCAAACTGGATTTATTAGAGGCCGACACTTATCTTCAAATCTTCGACGCCTGTTTAATGTAATATACTCACCAACTAAATCAAACATCCCAGAAATATTATTATCATTGGATGCAGAAAAGCATTCGACATGATTGAATGGAAATACCTTTTACTATTTTGGAGAAGTTTGGGTTTGGCCCGAACATTTGTGCATGGATTAAATTACTGTATACTAACCCAGAAGCTTCAGTTTGCATCAATAACATTTGCTCAGACTACTTTAAACTAGAACGTGGCACAAGACAAGGATGCCCTTGTCACCACTGCTGTTTGCAATTGCCATTGAACCACTGGCAATACATTGTCAAAATACTGATCAGATAAAGGGGATTAGCAGAGAAGGACTGGAACAGAAAATCTCATTATATGCAGATGACATGGTACTGTATATATCGGACCCAGAAAATTCTGTGCCTGCAGTCTTAGCAGCACTCACAGAATTTCAAAAGCTCTCTGGTCTCAGAATTAATCTGAATAAAAGTGTACTCTTTCCAGTGAATTCTCAAGCATATAATATTAGATTAGACACCCTACCTTTTATCATTGCAGAACAGTTTAAATACCTGGGTAAACATCACAAGTAAACATAAAGCTCTTTATCAACAAAATTTCGCCTGCATGGAAAAAATTAAACAAGACTTGCATAGATGGTCAACCCTTCATCTCACACTAGCTGGAAGAATTAACACTGTTAAGATGAATATTCTTCCTAAGCTCCTTTTTATTTCAAAACATACCAATATACATTAATAAATCATTCTTTAAGCAATTAGATTCAACAATAACCTCATTTATTTGGAATTCAAAACATCCACGCATCAAAAGAGCGACCCTACAAAGACAAAAGGCAGAAGGCGGCATGGCTCTACCTAACTTCCAGTTTTATTACTGGGCAGCAAATATACAGGCGATAAGAACCTGGACACAAATAGAAGAACATACACAGGCTTGGACCGCAATAGAAGTAAAATCCTGCAGTACTTCTTTATATTCCTTGCTCTGTGCTCCAATAAACACACGCTATCGGCAATACACTAATAACCCAATTGTGCTCCACTCACTTAGAATCTGGAACCAATGTAGAAAGCATTTTAAGACGGAGAAGCTTCTATCTGTGGCACCCTGCAAGAGAACCACCTCTTTCAACCTTCACAAACATATGCAGTTTTAATATCTGGAAAAATTTGGAATTAACTTGCTTAGAGATCTTTATATAGACAACGCCTTTGCATCCTATGAACAATTACATTCCAAATTTAACATTCCAGCTACACATTTCTTTCACTATCTTCAAATCAGGAACTTTGTTAAACAGAACCTTCCAGATTTTCCTCATCTTGCACCCTCATCCATGCTGGAAAAATATTGCTCAATTTCAAGGACTTAGACTCCATCTACAATATATAAAATCATTTTCAAAGATCCAAGAGGACACTGGGAAAAGACCTCTCAATTAATATATCAGAAAAGGAGTGGAAAGTAGCAATGCAGAGAATTCACTCAAGCTCCATATGCAAAGCATACAATTATACAACTCAAAATTATATATCGAGCACATCTGTCTCACTAAAACTCTCCAAAATGTTTCCAGGGCATGATCCAACCTGTGAACGCTGCAACCAAGCCCCAGCCTCACTGGGTCACATGTTCTGGGCCTGCACCAAATTAACATTATTCTGGACAAAAATTTTAATTACCTTCAGACAGCCTTGGACTCAAAATCCCTCCTAACCCATTAACAGCTGTGTTTGGGGTTCTTCCAGAGGGGCTTAAAGTGGAGAAAGACAAACAAATTGTGATTGCCTTCACTACACTTTTGGCACGCAGATTTATTCTGATAAACTGGAAGAACCCAAACTCTCCTCTTTAAGTCAGTGGGAAACTGATGTGTTATATTATTTAAAATTGGAAAAATCAAATACTCAGTTAGAGGATCTGTACAGACTTTTTCAAAACATGGCAGGATCTAATCAGTAATATTTTAAAATAATTTCATGAAGCACAGAGAATTTATTAATTTAGGTATGTTTACAAGCCTTACATTTTACGCTGTTTGGCTTGCTCTCTCTCTCAGGGTGGGGATCGATCTGTTCTTAACTCAATTTTTCTTTTTGTAAAAACTTGATTGCTTTGTATGGATTCCAATAACATTAATAAAATAAATATAAAAAAAAAAAATAAATCAGGGTCACACAGCAACCTTCATATCAGGTGGCTATAGCCTTCATTTTTGCGGTCTTTTTTTTCTTAAACCAGGTCCAATGTTATGTTGCCTTCTTTTTGACAGTTGTTTCTCTCTCTGACTTCCTGTCTATGTCTCATTTGCATACATCCCAAAATCGTATCTGATCTCAAATTTGACCTAATGAATGTTAATGATCTAATGAGGTCATTTGAACCTCCTTGGTATTTCAGTTACAGAACATTTCCCACATGAGCTCTGAGCCCACAAGTTAAAAGTCATTATCTTAATAATTCTAAAATAAAAACAGACTGAAATAAAACACACATAAAATATATTATAAGTTGTATTTAGCATACTGTAAAACCACAATTTTCCGATTGCATTATTGAAGATTTTCATTTCTCATATGGAGAAATAGTACCTTATTGTAGATTGTAGATTGCATCTAGTGAACTCAATACCAAACTGCTTTATAAAATTAATTGTGCAATTGTTTAGGCTTATTTTTTATATTTGAATAAGTTAAATGAAAGCTGTATTCTACTGTTGTTTGAAAAAGATGAAAAAGCCACTTCTGTGTAAACAAATAGACTTGTTGAAATACCTCTCATGTGGTCACCACACCACAATTAATAACACTAAATGTTTCATGGGGTATTTTTGGAACATCTGATGGAAAGTATGCATTACGGCAACTGTAGTTCAGTCAGAATGCAGCTATTAATAGAGAGTTAAGGCTAGCTGCATATCTTGTGCTTTGAACAAAGCTTTGGCAGGGTTTAGCATAGTGCCCATTTAATGCCTCTTTAAAACAAATGGCTTCACACATTGTAAATGCAATAATCACTCTTTCATTTCTGCTCCGCAGTTTGTGTTGTTGACTTTTTAAGTGAGCTTTAAACACAAACTGTTTGGAAATATTATTTGTTTACAAAACATAGTATTTTCAAAGCTGCAAGTTTGTGGGGAACCAGACCCTACTTCAGCAGAATGGGTTGCAAGTCTGGAAACAATCTTGGGAAGGGGATAGTCCATGGTTGGCCCACTCACAATCACACAAGTTCAATTTAAAATTGTTAGTCAACGTAACATGCACATCTTTGGGGATAATAATAATAATAATAATGACTAGGGGGATCTGCCCCCTGCTCGCTTCACTCGGCAACCCCAGGGGTCATGACTTGGCTGCCTGATATCACACAGCTAAGCTGCTCGAATGGTATTGTGGCACTCCTTGATTCGGGAATGCAATTCTATTTAAAGAGGTGGTATATAGAAGAGTTAGTGTGGCGCAGGAGGAAGACAATTTGGTCCTTAGTGATTATAGATAGAAAATCAGATACTTAAGTAGTTTAATATAACTGTCTATTTTAAATACCAATGAATAATAAAATATAGTAAAAAGTAAAAGTAGAAGTAAAAAAGCAAAACATAATAAGTAAATCAAAAATTAGATGACATGAATGCCTTGTCAAAAATAATATTATTAATTACTTTATTTCTAAATTAGACTCTATAATTGTTGCTTTTTTACATTTCTGTTTGCATATTTGGGACATGTTTCACTTTTTCATTTATTGGATGACTCTCTTTGTTCTTGATTTTTATTATATGCAGCTCTGTTTTGTTCATTTTCTTTGAGGTTCATTATCAGCTCTTGCCAGTCTTTTCTATCACAATCTAAAATTTGACGTTGTTGAATTGATAATTGGCTTTTCTGTTCTGCCATTATAACCAACTGCATTGAAGGCCAAGTTAGCACTGAGAGTGTCACAGGGTGGTACAGAGAGAGGAGGTGTGTAGTAGGAATAATGATTGGGGCAGGGTGAGTAGGGTAGTGGTCGATGCTGAATAGCATGGACATGACAGAAAACTTTTTTAATATAATAGAGAGAGAGAACCTTACCTATGCACAAATGTTTATACATGGAAAGAACATGCAGACAAGTAACAAACTTGCAATGGACTTGAACCCAGAAAGCAGCAGCACTAAATACTAGGCCACTATGCTGCTGTAAGATAAATTTCCAAAATAAATTGGCACTACAAAGTGAAAACAAAAAGCCAAATGATCGAGATTTTCTAAAACTAACTTTAACCAATCACATTTCCTAAAGGTCATTCAAACTTCTTTAAAATACTTTGAAAAGGTCAACAAGTAAGTTATGGTTAGGCTGAATATCCCCTTTTCCCTTGTTTAGCATCATGTCTTCAAACTCCGCTCCTGTTTGTCATCTGTCTACAGCAAGGGGTTTTCCTCTTACTGTGCGTTAAAACCGATTCAGAATGACCTGTGGGAGTGTGAGTATGGGCATACAGTGGTGTGAAAAACTTTTTGCCCCCTTCCTGATTTCTTATTCTTTTGCATGTTTGTCACACAAAATGTTTCTGATCATCAAACACATTTAACCATTAGTCAAATATAACACAAGTAAACACAAAATGCAGTTTTTAAATGATGGTTTTTATTATTTAGGGAGAAAAAAAAATCCAAACCTACATGGCCCTGTGTGAAAAAGTAATTGCCCTCTGAACCTAATAACTGGTTGGGCCACCCTTAGCAGCAATAACTGCAATCAAGCGCTTTATAACTTGCAATGAGTCTTTTACAGCGCTCTGGAGGAATTTTGGCCCACTCATCTTTGCAGAATTGTTGTACTTCAGCTTTATTTGAGGGTTTTCTAGCATGAACCGCCTTTTTAAGGTCATGCCATAGCATCTCAATTGGATTCAGGTCAGGACTTTGACTAGGCCACTCCAAAGTCTTCATTTTGTTTTTCTTCAGCCATTCAGAGGTGGATTTGCTGGTGTGTTTTGGGTCATTGTCCTGTTGCAGCACCCAAGATCGCTTCAGCTTGAGTTGACGAACAGATGGCCGGACATTCTCCTTCAGGATTTTTTGGTAGACAGTAGAATTCATGGTTCCATCTATCACAGCAAGCCTTCCAGGTCCTGAAGCAGCAAAACAACCCCAGATCATCACACTACCACCACCATATTTTACTGTTGGTATGATGTTCTTTTTCTGAAATGCTGTGTTCCTTTTACGCCAGATGTAACGGACATTTGCCTTCCAAAAAGTTCAACTTTTGTCTCATCAGTCCACAAGGTATTTTCCCAAATGTCTTGGCAATCATTGAGATGTTACTTAGCAAAATTGAGACGAGCCCTAATGTTCTTTTTTGCTTAACAGTGGTTTGCGCCTTGGAAATCTGCCATGCAGGCCGTTTTTGCCCAGTCTCTTTCTTATGGTGGAGTCGTGAACACTGACCTTAATTGAGGCAAGTGAGGCCTGCAGTTCTTTAGACGTTGTCCTGGGGTCTTTTGTGACCTCTCGGATGAGTCGTCTCTGCGCTCTTGGGGTAATTTTGGTCGGCCGGCCACTCCTGGGAAGGTTCACCACTGTTCCATGTTTTTGCCATTTGTGGACAATGGCTCTCACTGTGGTTCGCTGGAGTCCCAAAGCTTTAGAAATGGCTTTATAACCTTTACCAGACTGATAGATCTCAATTACTTCTGTTCTCATTTGTTCCTGAATTTCTTTGGATCTTGGCATGATGTCTAGCTTTTGAGGTGCTTTTGGTCTACTTCTCTGTGTCAGGCAGCTCCTATTTAAGTGATTTCTTGATTGAAACAGGTGTGGCAGTAATCAGGCCTGGGGGTGGCTACGGAAATTGAACTCAGGTGTGATACACCACAGTTAGGTTATTTTTTAACAAGGGGGCAATTACTTTTTCACACAGGGCCATGTAGGTTTGGATTTTTTTTTCTCCCTAAATAATAAACTATAACTTGTGTTATATTTGACTAATGGTTAAATGTGTTTGATGATCAGAAACATTTTGTGCGACAAACATGCAAAAGAATAAGAAATCAGGAACGGGGCAAAAAGTTTTTCACACCACTGTAAGTGTGTTTTGAGAAAATGCTGTTTTTTTAAAAAAAAAATTTATTTAAATTAATAGGGTGCTTCGCTCACCAACCCCCACTTCGCATCTCTGCCGCTCGCGTATGTCGATTTCACTTTCAGCAAACTACAAATCTTTTAATTCGCCTCTTCATTGGGAAGAAACACTATTATGTGAATTTCCCCTTGGGATTAATAAAGTATCTATCTATCTATCTATCTACCTATCTATCTATTCTTCCCTGATGGCAACATGAATTAGACGATCTACAAGTCACCAACTTAAAGTTTTATTCCAAAGAATATATTCGATCTCTTTTCACTGTTCCATTATTTCACCGATTAATAATTTCCATTTGTTTGCGCTAATGTGATCTTTACTATCATTTTTTTTGAGACTTTCAAATTTTAGTACTTTCATTATCTCTAACTTGCTCTGCATGTGTATTGCGCCAACGTTTTGAACCTCATTACAACGTTCTACTTTGTCATCTACTTTTTTGTCTTTTATTTCCGGCCCCGGGCATAGTTAAATCTCTTGGCACAAAGTCTCGTCTCGTGGGACTTGAAAGTATCTCTCTAAAAAAGTCATGTCTCATCCCAGGATTTTTTTTACATAATAGGGAGACATTACAATACAAATATCGCATCCTATACATTTATACATTTTACTTCATTTACAGTTATAATTTAAAGTTGATGCAATAGATTGATATCTGATGCTACTGCCTTGCTCAAAAATTTCACCACTACAACTAGTCCTTTGACACTCAGATTTCAGTAGACCGATAATAGACATAAGGATGGATACAAATAGCTAGAGTGTTCAATTTAATGCAACATAATTTATTTTTGTATGAGCTCTCCATTGAGTATAGTTGCAGAGTACTGTGACAACTATTCAGGTAAAATGCAAGCATATGATAGATAGATAGATACTTTATTCATCCCAAGGGGAAATTCACATATATTCGCATATATAATAGTATAATATATATAATAGTAATTTGCATATACAGTAATCCCTTGCTATATCGCGCTTTGACTTTCGCGGTTTCACTCTATCGCGGATTTTAAATGTAAGCACATCTAAATATATATCACAGATTTTTCGCTGGTTCGCGGATTTCTGCAGACAGTGGGTCTTTTAATTTATGCTACACGCTTCCTCAGTTTGTTTGCCCTGTTGATTTCATACAAGGGACGCTATTGGCGGATGGCTTAGAAGCTACCCAATCAGAGCATGTATTACATATTAACTAAAACTCCTCAATGCTATAAGATATGCATCCCGCGCGGAGCTTGATTGTTTGCTTGTCTCTGCCTCTCTCACCCTCTCTGACATTCTCTGCGCCTGACGGAGGGGCTGTGAGCAGAGGTGCTGTTTGCTTAAAAGATACTGACGCTCCTCTAAAAATGCCGCTTTATTGCGTGCTCGCATATTTAAAAGCACAAAAGCACACATATTGATTTTTGATTATTGCTTTAATCTCGCTCGCTCTCTCTGACGTTCTCTGCGCCTGACGGAGGAGATGTGAGCAGAGGGGCTGTTTGCACAGAGGCTGTTTGGTTAGAAGATACTAACGCTCCTCTAAAAATGCCGCGGCAAACTTAAAAGCACAAGTATTGATTTTTTGATTGTTTGCTTTTCTTTTGCGCTCTCTCTCTCTCTCCCTCTGAAATTCTCTGCTCCTGAAGAGAAGATCTATTTGCATTCTTTTAATTGTGAGAAAGAACTGTCATCTCTGTCTTGTCATGGAGGACAGTTTAAACTTTTGACTAAAGGGTGTTATTTCATGTCTAGAGGGCTCTAATAATGTTAACAGTGTGGGAGAGTTTATAAGGGCTTAAAATATATAAAAATAACTACACAAACATATGGTTTCTACTTCGCGGATTTTCGTCTATCGCGGGGGTTCTGGAACGCAACCCCCGCGATCGAGGAGGGATTACTGTATTATAGTAATTACTAAATACAGAATTAGTTATATATGAGGATAAATTAAAAAGTAAAGACAATTTAAAAATAGAGGCTGGTGCAATACAACATACACATCGCAGCACTCTGCAGTTAGTCTATTTGAAGCCAAGGTCAAATGAACATAGATGTTCCACTTTAGGACTCCACCATTGCTGAACAACATGCCGTAGTGAGATTTTTGTTTGACCTGCTGAAATTGACTGAAGGATGTTGGCTCAGTACTGATGTGAAAACAACATGACACAACGAAAAGTTTATGAATGAATAGAAAGGTTTAAATCAGGAAGAACATGTGTGTTAAACTCGATGTGGCTGACCATCAACATCATGCACACAAGCCCAAATCGACATAACAAAAGCCTTCATCAGAGAAAATGGACGGATTACGTTGTCATCTGTTCCTGCACATTTGTCTATCAGCTATGGATCTGCACATGATACAGTGCATGATAGGTTGGGGTACCATAAAGTTTGTGTAACAGCTTACTAATCTGCATAAGCAACAGCAAATGGAGGTGCAACCCAACTCTTGAAAAATTATAAAGAAGATCTGAGTGTTCTGGAGCAGATCGTCAGCGGAGATGAGACATGTGTCCATCAGCTGAAAAGCAAAAGTCAAAGCATTTAGTACAAACACCTGTTTTCTCCAATAAAGAAGACATTCAAATGACAACTCTTCATCAAGAAAATCATGTTGACCTTCTTTCTGGACATGAAGGGTCTTATTCAGGATCCTGTTCAGGAACATGGATGGTCAGTGGCAGGTGCAGCATGCTTGCCATGCTTAGAGAAAACTGCAATTTGCAGCAAAAGAAGAGGAATGCTGTCAAAAACAGTCCTGCTGCTCCAATCCAAGTCTCCATGCAGTGGTCGCAATGCTAGCAGCAATGCAACAGCTACAGTTTAGTTGTCTTCCATATCCCCACTTAAAGAGGCCCTATATGGTTGCAGGTTCACCTCTGATGATGAGGTTTAATGAAGCAATGTAGATGTGGATTTGGGTGCAGCCAAAAGGCTTCTTCTTCTAAGAAAAGACAAAATTAGTTGAACAATGCAAGAAGTGCATCAGCCTACACTATGTAGAACAAGAAAACAAAGTTAAATCTGTTTAACATTTAACATAAATGGAAAGCTACAATATCTGTCTATTAGTTACCAAATACCAAATGCTTGGTTTCTTATTTTTTTAATTAATTTTATTGTAATCATTCTATACAAATCAATCAATTTTTACAAAAAGTAGGATTGAGAACAAGTCAACCCCCACCCCTGAGAGGAAGAGCATGGCCAACGAAGTAAAACTTAAGGCTTGTAAACATACCTAAATTGATAAGTTTGATAAACCAATAGAGATGAAAGGAGAAGAAAAAGAAATAATTGCTTCCTCTGTGCTTTAAGAGCTTATTCTAAAATATTACTGATTAGATCCCGCAGTGTTTTGAAAAAAATCTGTACAGATCCTCTAACTGGGTATTTCATTTTTTCCAATTTCAAATACTATAAAACATTGGTTTTCCACTGAATTAAAAGAGGAGAGTTAAGATTCTTCCAGTTTAGCAAAATAAGTCTGCGTGCCAAAAGTGTTGTGAAGGCAATCACAGTTTGTTTATCCTTTTCCGCTTTAAGCCCATCTGGAAGAACCCCAAACACAGCTGTTAATGGGTTAGGAGGGATTGTGAGACCAAGGCTGTCTGAAAGGTAATTAGAAATTTTGGTCCAGAATGATGTTAATTTGTTGCAGGCCCAGAACATGTGACCCAGTGAGGCTGGGACTTGATTGCAGCGTTCGCAGGTTGGATCCTGCCATGGAGACATTTTGGAGAGTTTTAGGCGAGACAGATGTGCTCGATATATAATTTTGAGTTGAGTAATTTTTTGCTTTGTGCATATGGAGCTCGAGTGAATTTTCTGCATAGCTACTTTCCACTCCTTTTCTGATATAATTTTTTTCAGTGTTCTCTCGGATCTTTTTAAAGTCTTTTTCTCTGTACCATAAAATATTGAAAAAAACATCTACACTGGGCTCCTTTGATGAAAGAACACAGAGTTGTAATAATCAGGGCTGCAGCCTGCAAACACTTGTATGTGACTTGACTTATTTCCATAAGGAGTTTAAATGTTCTCCATGTGTTTTCATGGTGACTTCACTATTGAAATCAAACTCAAATGTCTGGTAATTCCTGTTTTTTTTTATTTTTTTGCCAAAATGAACCTCTTAGGGTATGAGGCAAATAATGAAACAAATAAAAGCAGACAGCTGCTTGAAGAAAATTCACTTTAAAATAAGTATACCATGACATAAAAAAGTTAACATGGGTCAGAAACTTAATATAACATTTCTACGCAAACGTATAAGAAAAGAACAACCTGAGAAGTAGGTTTGGGACAAATTCAGGGGCTGTTCACCTTGAGACAGCAAGCGTAATTCATAAGTGAGGCCAAAGCAGAAGGTCACAGCTGCAGTATGTCGAGAAAGACTACAGTCAGACCTGAGCCCTCATCTGGCCGAAGACAAGTGCTAAGAGCTCATCCTGAGCATTTGTGACATTCATGTTCAGTCTGATGAGAGTGCACACCAAGCAAAACTGACTTCTTTTTTATTTTCATACAAAGTTGAGCATGAGGTGAATATTTCAAAATGCTTATTACGTAAAACAAAACATCATCAAAGTTTTTAGATTAATTCTAACCCAAGCCAGAAATCAGACCCTTTTCTACACTTCACATTTCTGTATAGCAAAATACTGCTAAGTTAGGATATTGTATTTTTGCCGTATAACAAAAGAGAAGTGAACAGGATTTATTGAACAAAATGTTTGCAGTGCCCGTTACCACAGTCCATGATCTAATTTTTACTCATGTGTAACAAAAGATAAGACTTTCATGGATGTGAGTAAAATGAAATCAGTTTCATGCCAAATCACATAATCTAAATGTGTCCAAAAAATATTGGGGTATTGAAATGGTGGGCCCATGGAAATTGTAGTATAGGAGTTCTGGTGTACATAAAAGATGCTTCTTCTTCTTCTTTTACTATACTGTAAGTTTCCATCTTCTGTGCAAGAAGCCCTGGCCAGAGCTTTTTTAAAGCGCATCTCATTGGTGGGAATACAAGATAGCAGTTATTGCCAGAGACGCTTACAAGTGTTTCACTTTTGCTGTAAAATAAATGTGATATTTTTCCTGTTTGTTGTAATCTTTCAAATAGAGAACTTATTTATTTTCCCTCACTGGTTGCCAGCATTTGTAAGTGCTGAACAAACAGCACAAACTTCAGAGGCATTACAGAAACCAAAAGTTATGATTCTTAAATCTGTTTAATCCAGTTGACAGTTGCTTGGGGTCTTTGAGCTCATTACTGTACACTGTAACAAGTTTACAAGGAAAATGCAATTAGTATACCAATAATAATATACCAATTACATAATGGATACAAATAAACATATAAACATGTTTAAAAATGAAGCAAAGCAAGACAGTTCCAAATTGATTAACATAAATGGAACGTAATATCGGTTCATTTACGGCACTTTGTGCAAAGCAGAAAGCAGATCTGGGCCGTGAAGGATCCCACATTGAAATTGGAAAGTGTACATCACCCCCAAAAACCATTTTAGTTTGGCAGCTTTTATAGAGAGAATATTCATTTTTTATAAAGAGGAGGAGCCATAGCAAACCAGTAACATATGAACTGCGAGCAGTGACAAACAAGAAATCTTGCACACAGATAAATTTAAAGGCAGAGTCAGCTCAAGGGTATGTGGTGTCTTTGAACAGTAATTGTTGCTAGCACCCCTGATTCATAGATGATAGTGCAGAACTGGGTTGCGTGCAGCTGTACATGTTTTTGAAACCTGAAGACATCTGAACTATTGGCGCACTACAGTAGCATCCAGGGGGCATGGGGTTGGTGCTTAAATGAGCTTATGCCTAGAGCCAAATCTGTTGCCAGGTCACCTAACATCATCATCACAGTCACATCAGTCTTTCCACTCTGGCTTGAAGATTTGTATTCTCACTGTCAGTTCAGGTTTTTCTTTCTCTCCTAGAGCATTGCTGGATTCTCTCTACACTCCACGCTAGGCATTACAACCCTTCTCAAGGAGGGAATATGTCTATTATTGTCATCATCTTTTCCATTTCTGTTCTTGATGGAAATTGTTTTAATGTAGCAGGCTTTAATCTTAACAGATAAAGGCACCTGCAAAGTTCTTGATAGGTGAGGACATAAACCAATGGGGAGTGAGGACCAGTAAAATTCTAAGGTTTGGTTCATTTACATTTGTATTCAGCTCATTCTGAATGCATAATAACTACTGTTAAGTTACAATAGACTCAGAAAATATTCAGACCTCTTCAGTTTTTTCACATTTTGCTGTGTTGCAGCCTTATGCTAAAACCATTCAAAATAATTTTTTCCCCACATCAGGCAGCACTCAATACTCCAAAACAACAAAGTGAAAACTGGATTTTATTAAAACTAAGAAAGCTTAAATATCATATTGACACAAGTATTCAGACCTTTTACTCTGCACTTAGTTGAAGCATCTTTGGCAGCGGTTACAGCCTGGAGTCTATTTTGGTAAAATGTGAATTTTCAGGTCTTCCCAGAAATGTTTGATTGGGATTAAGTCTGGCCACTGCCTGGGCAACTCAAGGACTTTGTACTTAGAACCATTGTCCTGTTAGAAGGTGAGACTTCAGCACCATTTGAGGTCCAGAGCATGCTGGAGCAGGTTTTTATTAAGTATATTTCTGTATTTTGGTCTGTCCAGCTTTCCCTTAACCCAGTCTAGTATCATAGTCCTGACTGCCAAGAAACACCTCCACAACATGAGGCTGTCACCACCTTGCTTCACCATTGAAATAGTATTGCACAAGTTATTAGCTGTGCCTTGTTTCTTCCAGACATGATTCTAATCTTGGTGTCATCAGACCAGAGTATCTTACTTCTCACAGTCTGAGAGTCCCTTAGGTACATTTTTGCAAACTCCAAGTAGGCCTCCACATGCCTTTTACTAAGGAGAGTCTTTTGTCTGGCCACTCTGTCATAAAGTCCAGATCGGTGAAGTACTGCAGTGATGGTTGTCCTTCTGGAAATTGGTCAGAGGTCCACACAGGTTCTATGGCGTTCAGTCAGAGTGATCATAGGGTTCTTGGCCACCTTTCTATTTATGGCACTTGTCCCATGATTGTTTAGTTTGGCCAGGTGACGAGCTCACGGAAGAGTTTGGTTGTTCAATACATCTTCCATTTAAGAATTGTGAAGGCAACTGTGCTGTTGAGAATGTTCAATACTGCAGGAAGAGTTTTGTGTCTCAACACAATCTTATCTACAGGTAATCTCTTTGACCTCATGGCTTGATTTTTTTGTTTTATACACATTATCAATTGTGGGACCTTAAGAGAAAAGTATGTGTTTTTCCTTATCATGTGCAGTCAATTGAATTAACCACAGATGGACTCAAACCGAGGTACAGATACATCTCTTTGATGATTAACAGAATGGGGTCTGAATGTGTGCCAATGTGATACTTTTCTTAATTTTTAATAAAGTTGCAGTTTGCTTTGTCAACCCAGGATATTGACTGCTGCTTGATGTGGGTAAAATTATTTATTTATTTATTTAATTTAGCATAAAGCTGCAACATAAAAAAATGAGAAAACGTGAAGGGATTGGAATACTTTCGGAATGCACTACATCTGTGTTGAAGTTCTGCAAACAAAATGTGTGTTAAAATAATAAATCTCAAACATTCTTTTGTTGTTGAATAACTGCCATGAATGAGGTTTTCTTCTTTACATTTCCACTGAATGTTTTTGATGAAATTAGACTATACAGGGACATTTTCATGATAAGAGTGTACAACTATGGTAAGAATAGTATAGGCCTCCAAAGAATCCACAAGCAGGCAAACTGACTCCATAGGCTGGCATCGGCCTAATCAGGCCTTAAAGGGGACCTGAGTTTTACCCAAAATATGCCAAAAATGGAGAAAGGACCATCTGAGAACTTTACTAGGAAGGACAAGGCCATAAAGTAATCCTCATGAATTTATTCATATTTAACAATAAAGATCAAAAACAGTGAAAAGGCATAATGGATTTGTCTGAAAAGACAATCCAAGGCAAATAATTTGCAATATGCAATCCAAAATCAAAACTCAAGAACAGAAACAAAAATAATTCAAAACTAGAAAAAACAGTATTTATAATAATACTCTCTAGAATGATGATAAAGGCTAAAGGGGGTGTTTCAGCTGAGACATCAGGATGGCCCCACTGCTTTGAATTCTACCGACAAAAAGCAAGACTTAGAAGAGAACAACTCATTACATTTAAAAAGTTAATAATAAACTAAAAAGACAATATGAACAAAAAATACATAATTACAATAAACACATGACAAATAATACTTTGACGAAAAAGACAGAATAGAAAAGTAAACGGCGCCCAAGGAAAACACCATGGCTAAAATATAACAGAGATGACTTTATAAAATCCAGCCACCTATTTCTGTGAACCCATTCATTCCATTACAAAGTTCCAGGGAGCCAGAATTTATCATGGACAGCATGCAATTGAAGACAAGAACTAACCCCAAAGGGGATGCCAGTCCACCACGGGGCACATTTAAAGTAGACTGTGCCAACAATGTGGTGTGGAAGGAAAGAGACAACTGCACAAACTCCACACAAGGTGTTACAGTATAACTCTGATGCCAGCAACAACCACCGTGTTTTTTGTTTATGCAAAGTGCAGTTAGTATCATTTAAATGTACTGTAGCTGTGTAGAGAAAACACTTTTTTAATCTGTTATAAAATAGGGTATGTTCCAGCTTTTTGCCATATGCTGACTGGGATAGGCTACAGCATCCCCTGGCAGCCCTATTTGGGACAAAGTGACTGACCGACTAAAATATCCTTTACATTTTCTCATAATAATAAAGTATATGATTATTGAACCCCATGGTTGTCATTTTACTTTTTATAGCCCTACTAGCAGAAACACCTTTCACTGAAAGCTGAATGAAACATGTTATAAAATATCTTGTGAAGTAATAAAACCAATTGGTGAACATTTCAAAGCAATGTGTTAGAAGAATGTTTGGAGTGTGGTATTTCATTTTGAATAAAACGCGGTGGTTAGACCTGCTATCGTGGGCATAAGACTGGTTCAATAGAAGAAGAATAAACCTCTTGCAGGCCACGGTTGGAAGACAGAAGCGAGCTAATTAAATAGTTAAGTCTGATGGTAATGTGGTAATCTGTCTACCAGGCAATACCACTTTAAAGAAAAAGCCCTAAGAATAGTATAAAGACAACTTACACGAAATAAAAAGAGAAACACCTGTTTAAATCGTTAAAGTGTGGTGTGCATTTTTTTTGTGAGGATTTTAACTTTGGCTTCACTAGGTTCACACAGTGGGACATCGGCAACAGGTTGGGCGCGCCTCCAGGTCAGGCTTGCTGTAGGACGCTATTTGTACCAGTCAATCAAGTCAAGCATCTCTTTTGCCACATGCAGTCAGCAAAGAGAAAGGTGCAGAATGTTTAGTTTAGTTAGTGCATGCACACATTAGTTTGAGAAGGGGATCCCAGGATAAAGTTCAGAAAAAGTTACAAGAAAAGTAACTTACTTTCACAGAGTGTATCAGCGTGTCCAAAAGGAGTGTGCTAGGCTGCGATCGTAAGGCCGTTAGTCTGTTTAAAACACGTGTTCCAGGAGTTGAGCATAGCACGTGTGGAGAATGCAGCTGGTCAGCTGCTATAGGTGGAAGAGATCAGTGTGACACAGAATTGACTGCAATATTTGTTCCCTGAGAATAAGATACAGTGGAACCTCGGTTCACGACCATAATTCGTTCCAGAACTTTGGTCGTAAACCGAGTTGGTCGTGAACCAAAGCAGTTTTCCCCATAGGATTGTATGTATGTAAATATGTAAAAATATGTAAAGATTAAGCACAAATATAGTTAATTACACCATAGAATCCACAGTGTAATAGTAAACTAATGTAAAAACATTGAATAACACTGACACAAAACACCCAGGCTCCCTGATCAGCTACACGAGCTGGCTCGCTCGCGCTCTCTCTCTGTAGCACACACACCACCAAAGCCCCTCCCTCCCTACCTCAGCTACAGGAGCAGGCTGGCTCACGCGCTCTCTCTCTCTGTGTAGCGCGAGCGCGCACACACACACACCTATCCTCCCCCCATCCCTTCCCTGTCAACTGCCCGTGCTCTCTCTGCGCTTGCTCGCTGGCACTCTCTAATCTCTCTGTAGCACGTGCTCGCGCAGCATTTTTTTAAAAATGAGTTTTAAGCACAGCAGAAAAAAAAGGAACAAATCCGAAGCGCTTGCAAAAACCAACTCACAAGCAAACAAAAAGGTCAGATTGCAGGAGATCACGCTATTAAACCTAAAGCCTGATCGCTGTAAACAATGTTTTTAAAATGAGTTTTAAGCACAGCAGAAAAAACATTGCACAAATACGAAACTTCATTTAAAAACCAACTCGCAAGCAACCAAAAAAGTAACATTGCAACAAATCACACGATGAAGTCCTCCAGGTAAACAATTTTTAATGAGTTTTAAGCACAAGGAAAAAGCTTAACATTTGAAAAGAGAAATGTAACATCGCACCTAATCGCTATGAAAACTCCATCTGTAAACCTTTCATGAGTTTTAAGCACAAGGAAAAAAGCGAACATTTGAAAAAAGAGAAAAATAACATTGCAACAAATCGCATTATGAACTAAAAAAATTACTTTTGAAAAATCCGTAATACAAAAACCACCAAGAAAACTAACCTTGCATGAAACGAGTTCTGGCATGAAGTGTTTTCCTTCAGGTGTTTTCTCTCTTGTGATTTCTTGGGTTTCTGGTGCTTTTAGCTGTTTAGCTGGTGGGAGTGAAAGCCTCATGCAGCCATTCCAAAAAGAACGTTCTTGTGACCCTCCACATTACTGGCAGTCTGGCTTTGTTTACATTATGCTGCTTGAAAGCACGAGGGTTCTCCGATTGGTAAATGAGTAAACTGGTAAACATTTTTTCCACCTTTTGTAATTTCTTTCTTTACTTCGATTTCAATTTTCTTCAAAACTTTCTTCTGACCACTCTCCACTTGCTTAGATATAGACATAGTTAACTGCAAAAGCACACAAAATACTGTAGAGCACAAAGAGAGTGCACGTCTTATTGAAAACAATGAACAAGGAGCGGCTTTGCTTAAATGAAAAAGCATGGCAGCTCTTTCTCTCTCAGGCTGCCTGTGGGGGGAGGGGGATGGTTTCGCTTGCACTACAGCCTACAGATAGGCAGGCAAACACGTGCAGCAATCTCCTCCTCCCCCTTCCCAGCAGGCACGTGCTCGCTCGCCTCTCTCTCTCTCTCTCTCTCTCAACTGAGGACGCAAGGGAAACTGGCTTGTTCAGCAAACACGGCAGCAATCTCCTCCTCCCCCTTCCCAGCAGGCACATGCTCGCTCGCTCTTTCTCTCTCTCTCTTTCAGCTCAGCTTGCAGGCAGGCAAGGGAACCTGGCTTGTTCGTATACCGAGTGTGTGGTTGTGAACCGAGGCAAAAGTTTGGCGATCTTTTTGGTCGTGAACCGGGACGTTTGTGAACCGAGGTTCCACTGTACATTCCTGCCTTTAGGGTTCATCTTTGGACTCAATCGGGTGGAGAGTGTGGTTGGTATAGCTCATCCTACAGTATACTAAACATAAGTGGCTTGTGCCTTATTCGGAAATATCTTTTTTTGTATATAAGTACTGTATATCTATATATACATCTCCTAGTTATTGTATTGTTTTGGTGTAGGTGTTTATAAAGATTTTGGGTTTGCGATGCACTTTTTGTTTTTCTTGCATATACACTTATTTTTGTAAATATTTTTGTGAATTCATGAGGCTGTGTCTTCCTGATCGTATTATATCTATTTAGGAAGACTACAGATTTAGCGTATATACATTTTTTCTTTATTATTAATTTTGTCACTGGCAAATTCACTGTAAATATCATTCACTATTTTTGATTGTTACTTTATTTTTTTGTGCTTTTGTGTATCTGTAAATAAAACCCACTTTTGTTTTTGGAATATAACACTTTTTTTCTGTGTCTTAATGTCTAATTTCTCTCAAGTCTGATCCCAGTCAGTCCTGAACTACAAGCTGTCCACTGTGTAGTCTGGTGCCAACTTTGTCGCTACACGAAGTGTCATAGGTAATCACTTTCTGCATCATAGAAGTCACAGTGACTTATGCCAGCAGGTCACCATCCTCCACAGGGCACAGTTAATAAAGTTAGCACAGTCGATAATAAGGTTTCAAAGTCCTGCTTGTTTTCTCCAGTACCTCAGGTGCCTACAGAATACAGCACTTTGAGCAGGTTTGGGTGGCGCATAGCACCATCAGACATGATGGGATACAAAAGAAAACAACAAAAGCAATGGATTAATGTCGGGTATTTATTTATACCTCAAAAAGCTAAACTTATTGGCAGATTACTATGTTATGTTTTAATTACTGGAAACCCAGATTTAAAAAATGAGTTTTTAGAAGTTTTTGAAATGTTGCACAGATTTAACCTGGTGTATATCTTTTGGGAAATTATTCCAAATTTTAGATGTGTAGAAACAGAAAGCTGCTTGACCAGCTCTATTATGCTTTGATCTTAGAATAAGGAGCCAACCAGTATTTGCAGATCTAAGACTGTAATTTGGTACATAAGGAAACAGATATTCAGAGATGTAGGGAATGTTTAGAGCTATATATATATATATATATATATATATATATATATATATATATATATATATATATATATATATATATATATATATATATATATATATATATATATATTTTATATAAGAAGTAGTATTTTAAAATTGATTCTGAAGGACATTGGTATTCAGTTAAGATTCTTGCTGCTACATTCTGGACAAGCTGCAGCCAATTTATGTCCTGAAAGGAGAGCATAGCAGTAATCTAGCCGGCTAAATACAAATATAAACTGCTCAAAAAAATTAAAGGAACACTTTGAAAACACATCAGATCTCAATGGGAAAAAGAAATCCTCCTGGATATCTATACTGATATAGACTGGGTAATGTGTTAGGAATGAAAGGATGCCACATCCTTTGATGGAAATGAAAATGATCAACCTACAGAGCCCTGAATTCAAAGACGCCCAAAAATCAGAGTGAAAAAATTATGTGGCAGGCTAGTCCATTTTGCCAAAATTTAATTGCAGCAACTCAAAATTGTACGCAGCACTTTGTATGGCCCCTGTGTTCTTGTATACATGCCTGACAACATCGGTGCATGCTTCTAATGAGATGACAGATGGTGTTGTGGGGATCTCCTCCCAGATCTGGACCAGGGCATCACTGAGCTCCTGGACAGTCTGAGGTGCAACCTGGTGGCATTGGATGGACCAAAACATAATGTCCCAGAGGTGTTCTATTGGATTTAGGTCAGGAAAGTGTGGTGGCCAGTCAATGGTATCAATTCCTTCATCCTCCAGGAACTGCCTGCATACTCTCACCACATGAGGCCAGGAATTGTCGTGCACCAGGACCCACTGTACCAGCATAGGGTCTGACAATGGGTCCAAGGATTTCATCCTGATACCTAATGGCAGCCAAGGTGCCTTTGTCAAGCCTGTAGCGGTCTGTGTGACCCTCCATGGATATGCCTCCCCAGACAATCATTAACCCACCACCAAACTGCTCATGCTGAATGATGTTACAGGCAGCATAATGTTCTCCATGGCTTCTCCAGACCCTTTCACTTCTGTCACGTGCTCAGGGTGAACCTGCTCTCATCTGTAAAAAGCACAGAGCACCAGTGGTGCATCTGCCAATTCTGGTATTCTATGGCGGATGCCAATCGAGCTGCATGCTGCTGGGCAGTGAGCTCAGGGCCCATTAGAGGACATGGGGCCCTTGGGTCACCCTCATGAATTCTTTCTGATTGTTTGGTCAGAGACATTCACACCAGTGGCCTGCTGGAGGTCATTTTGTAGGGCTCTGGCAGTGCTCATCCTGTTCCTCCTTGCCCAAAGGAGCAGATACTGGTCCTGCTGATGGGTTATGGACCTTCTATGGCCCTCTCCAGCTCTCCTAGAGTAACTGCTTATCTCCTAGAATCTCCTCCATGCCCTTGAGACTGTGCAGGGAGACACAGCAAACCTTCTGGCAATGACACGTATTGATGTGCCATCCTGGAGAAGTTGGACTACCTGTGCAACCTCTGTAGGGTCCAGGTATCGCCTCATGCTACCAGTAGTGACACTGACTGTAACCAAATGCAAAACAAGTGAAAAAACGGTTAGAAAAGATGAGGAGGGGAAAATGTTAGTGGCCTCCACCTGTTAAACCATTCCTGTTTTGGGGGTCATCTCATTGTTGCCCCTCTAGTGCATCTGTTGTTAATTTCATTAACACCACAGCAGCTGAAACTGATTAACAACCCCCTCTGCTACTTAACTGACCAGATTAATATCCCATAAGTTTCATTGACTTTATGCTATACTCTGATTAAAAAAAGTGTTCCTTTAATTCTTTTGAGCAGTATATATATACTGTATTTATTTTTCTGCATCTTTTAATGTTATAAGAGGGCACACTCTTACAATGTTCCTTAGATGGAAGAAAGTAGTTTGGGTAATATTAATAATATACAACCTGAAATTAAGGTCAGAGTCAATAATAACACCTACATTCTTGACCTCTGGTTTGTTTCGCAGGGCCAGATGATTAATTTTGTTTCTAAGAGTCTCACTTTGTTTATTGCTGCCAATAACTAAAAATTCTGTTTTTTTCCTTGTTTAGTTTAAGGAAATTCATACTCATCCACTCTGTTATACTAGTAAGGCAGTGGATTAAAGGGTTTAGAGCCTCTGGGTAATAAGGTGCAATGGATAAATAGAGCTGTGTGTCATCACCCTAGCTATGGTAATTTACATTATACTTTGAAATAATCTGGCCTAACAGAAGCATGCAGATTGAAAATACAAAGTAACAATGACCCTTGTGGTACGCCATATAGAATATAATACAATCGTCATAACTGACAAAGTATTTCCTTCCAGTTATATAAGATTTAAACCAACTTAAGGCAGTACCCAAAAGCCCTACTCACTGGCTAAGGTGGTTTAAAAGAAAATCATGATCTATAGTATTGAATGCTGCATTCAAGTCCAGCAGAACAAGTACAGATACATTATTTGCATCTGCATTAATTTGCAAATCATTTACTAATTTAACTAGAACAGTTTCAGTACTATGTTTTGATGTAAAACCTGACTGATAGTTATCAAGAATAAAATTTCTATTCAAATAATCAATTAACTTCCTAAAAACTACTTTTTTCTAGAATTTTACAGAGAAAAGGCAAATTGGAGATTGGCAAATAATTGTCTAAAACAGAACAATCAAGGTTATTTTTCTTGGGCATAGGCTTAATTTCAACAGTTTTAAAAAATCTTGGAAAATGCCAGATTCTAATTAACTATTTACTATGTCAAGAATGTTGTTGAATAGTACGTCAAAACCTTCATTAAAGAAGCATGTAAGAACTGGGTCTAATACACAAGTGGACTATTTTATTCAATGAAGTTCAGATAAAGTAATTTTAATGAAGCAGCTTAGTTCATAATGCAAGCTCATCAAGGCTCAGCAAAATCTTTCTTTGAATTCGGTTTCATAGTAAGCTCAATATTCTTTATCATTTCACTTTTAGGTATAAAAAAATAATTATTTTATAAAAGTAATATGCTCTCTATTGATAAACTGCTGAGTTGTATTTTGTTATATGAGCCTTTAGGATTTCATAATGGACTGTTAGTTTAGTCTTTCTCCATTGATGTTCTGCTCTACAGCACTCCCTTTTCAGTTTGCAGACTGTCCCAGTTTTTCCATGGTACTACGACCGTAGATGAGTTCTTAACATGTTTTTCAGGTGCTACCAGGTCTGCCATGGCCAATATCTTTGCATTAAAATGCTCTACCATATTATTTACATCACTACCTGCATTGGAAAAGTGAATTCAGACTGACAGTTAATTATATTAGAAAATCTGGCAGCAGCTGTGTTGTCTAAATAGCATCACTTAACAATATGCTCCACTTCAGTTCTATTCACAGATATAGCTGTACAGTAATGATCATATATACCGATGTCCAGAATCTGTGTTACATTAATATTAAGCCCCATTGATATGACTAAATGTGGCCCCCTTTTTTGGGTTGGCTGGGTGATGTGCTGACTGAGATCAAATACTATCAGAACGTTCATAAATTCTGTTGTTTTGGCGTCACCCAGATCAATTATATGAAAATAAAATCACCCTGCATTACAAACCTATCATAAGCTGTCATTATAATAGTTAATAAATTTGCAAATTCATAATAAAGGTTATGTTATATTTCAGTGAACGATAAATGGTAAGTAGTGGAGAATGTGAAACACCTTGAATAGCTTCAGCAAGATATTCAAAAGATGTGAAACTACCAAGACTGATGACATTACAGTTTAACTGGCTAGAAAAAATATTTGTGAAACCACTGCCTTTCTTCCCTTGGAGAACAGAATGAAAGAAATTATAACCCGGTTGAGCAGCTTCTAAAAAGACACTAGCACCATTTAAATTTAACCATGTTTCACATAGAATTAAACAATCTATTTTCCTATCTGTGATAAAGTCATTTACATAAAATGTTTTACTAGTTAAAGCCCTAATATTAAAAAGGGCCATATTAAGGGCTGTGTTAGCACAAAGCTTAACAGAAGCTTTGGGTTGACTAAAGACACATATTAAATTGCTTGTACAGTGTATTTACACTGGGCTGCCTCTACTTTCTAGTAGATCTATATTTTGTTATGATAGGTTTAATACAATGAATTTATTTAGATAAAGTCCCTAGGCATTTTAGTACATATTCACATCTATCATTAGATACATTGTAACTACAGAATTGTCAACTGTGGTAGCGGTGGCAAGCACAAATACAGTACAATCTGAGTGGGAAAACTCACAGCAGTAATTGGGCAACCGTTATGTAAATGATGAAGACTTCAAAAAAAAGCCTGCACAGACACACCCTACAAAAGGGGAGCATCTGCACAGCCGTCTGTCTTCAGTCTAGTACTGATGGCTGGGAAACCAAGTCCTTTACAGGATGGTGAACCAATAAAACAGCCATGAAAAAGAGCTCCAATCCATATGAGCTATAAATGTTTGCACCCCATTTTGTTGCAGTATTATACGATAATCAAAAGCTTTTTATTACCTTAGTGATGTTTTCGGAGAGGATCCGGGGTCCGAGTCTACTGGGGTGTAGGCATCCCACCTGAAGAACCACAGTCACTCCCAGCTATCTATGAAGCTGAAGTAGTTCTCCTGACAGAAAGTCTTCAACCAGTAATTCAGGGAGTGAAGTCAGTTAAACACAGATCACACTCCTCAGCCTCCCTGGAAAAGTCTATTCGGGGGTTCTGAAGAGGAGGGTCCGTCGGATAGTCGAACCTCGGATTCAGGAGGAACAGTGTGGTTTTCTTCCTGGTTGCGGAACAGTGGACCAGCTCTACACCCTTAGCAGAATCCTGGAGGGTGCATGGGAGTTTGCCCAACCAGTCTATATGTGTTTTGTGGACTTGGAAAAGGCGTTCAATCGTGTCCCTCGGAGAATCCTGTGGGGGGTGCTCCAGGACTATGGGGTACCGGACCCCCTGGTAAGAGCTGTTCGGTCCCTGTACAACCGATGTCAGAGCTTGGTCCACATTGCCGGCAGTAAGTCGAGCCCGTTTCCAGTGAGAGTTGGACTCCGCCAGGGCTGCCCTTTGTCACCGATTCTGTTCATAACTTTATGGACAGAATTTCTAGGCGCAGCCAGGGTGTTGAAGGGGTCGGGTTTGGTGGACTCAGGATTGGGTCACTACTTCCACTACTTGGATTTTTTTTCTCCCTAAATAATAAAAACCATCATTTAAAAACTGCATTTTGTGTTTACTTGTGTTATATTTGACTAATGGTTAAATGTGTTTGATGATCAGAAACATTTTGTGTGACAAACATGCAAAAGAATTAGAAATCAGGAAGGGGGCAAATAGTTTTTCACACCACTGTATCTGATCTCCTCATTACTGGATGTGGTCCAAAAATGATGATACTCTCATCTGGGGTCTACTCCTTGATGGAATGAACAAGTGATGAGAAGTCCTTCTTCAGTATCTCTGACATACGGTGACAAATATCATTTAACACCCGTGTGGAAAACAACACTTCCTAACTGTGTGTTTTTGTGTTTCACAAAGATCAGTAGTGCTTTCTTTTTGATATCCGAGACATGGGATCCAGGGCAGCAGGATACATACAGTAAGTCTTGTGGTCAGATGATGGAAAGTTTAAATTGTGAACAATCAAATCTCCAATAATTAAAATGTCCTTATGAGGTGCAAGCAACTCAGGAGAGCAAAGAGGTCCAAAGCAGTTAGTGGTCTTCATTGGAGCATGGGTGAAGCTGACTTGGCTCAGCATCCAAATGGAGTCAATGATGATTTCCAAAGTGCTTTCAAGGGAGTCTTCAGCATTGAAGTTCACAATCCGCCATCATGATCGTGACTTCAAAACCTGAAAAACAGAGATTGACAAAGGAAAGACAGAGAAAGATAACTATCAAATTAAACAATAATCAATACATAAAATAGAGACGAGGGCGGCACGGTGGCGCAGTGGTAGCGCTGCTGCCTCGCAGTTAGGAGACCCGGGTTCGCTTCCCAGGTCCTCCCTGCGTGGAGTTTGCATGTTCTCCCCGTGTTCGCGGGTTTCCTCCGGCGCCCGGTTTCCTCCCACAATCCAAAGACATGCAGGTTAGGTGGATTGGCGATTCTAAATTGGCCCTAGTGTGTGCTTGGTGTGTTTGTGTGTGTCCTGCGGTGGGTTGGCACCCTGCCCAGGATTGGTTCCTGCCTTGTGCCCTGTGTTGGCTGGGATTGGCTCCGGCAGACCCCCGTGACCCTGTATTCGGATTCAGCGGGTTAGATAATGGATGGATGGATAAAATAGAGACAGACCAAAAATATAATCTTTAACACAATGTGCTAAATGGAAAGAACCAGTAAAGCAAAATCCGGGAGAGCCCTAAGACAGACTGACACTTCCTTCAAGAGCGAAGGTGAATATACATTTCTAATACATGTCCATCAGCACCCATTTTTCTGTGCTGTTTTAGATTTGGACTCCTGTTTAAACAAAAACCTTCTGCACAGTATGCACCAATAGGATTCTGTATCAGGCTGAGCCTCTCAGAGCAAATGATGACTTGAGCAGGTGTCCAGCTCCTTGTAAAAGCAGGAATGTGAATCCAAGTGTTTTCTAAGGTGAGTACTTATTCAGGAGAGTTTGACTGCAATCACATCAAAAGCAAACACATTTTAAGCACAAAACTGCAGAGAAAGAAAAAAGAAATAGGTAAAAAATTGTATAAAAATAATCAGACTGATAGTTAATGAGTCAGTAAAAAGGGGTAAAGAGAGGCAATTAGGCAGTCACTAAGGGACAAATGCAAAAACAAAAGAAAGGAAAGCAAAGCTCATGCTGTGACAGAGACCTCAATGGAGAGTGCGCTCTGTACACTCAGTAACTCCCCGGCTGTCCTGCCATATCTGCTGTTGTTTGTCAAATAGACAGGCTCAATGGTGCACAAAGCAGGCTGCAATGCATTTTAATATCACGTCACACTCATCTTTCAGGATTAAAATATCACTTAAAATCTATCAGGGACAGTTATGCCTCACTATGTCAAATTTCTTCATAATTGGGCAAGAAATCGTTAAAGCAGTTTGGATCTTTGCATCTACAGTATTTTGGTTTTCTTTTGAGGCTTTAATATACATGAAGAATTACCCTAAATGGCCATTTTTCCTATAAAACTTTCTAAACTGAGAATGGTTGTTGAGTGAGGATTATGGTTTAATACATCTTAATTTTCTCGAATATTGTAATGATTTTATTTTTTTATTTAATTTTGATGAATTAGTTGAATTTATTCATCAAATTAATAAATCTTTAAAACACAAATCCTTTGATGGGCAAGTGTCTACAGAAAAAGTCATTTTTATTAATGTACAACAGAATTTTGATCATTTAATAAAATACTGATGTTTATTACTATTTTACTATACTTAATTTTTGTGTGAGGATAGGATACTTAAAAAATGCAGCACTTCCAGTTGTGAAGTCTTTGTTATATTAAATGAGGCCATCTGCAGGTTTCATAATCTGTGCTCTACCTGCCATCTGGTGGTCATTTGAAGCACTAGCAACCATTTGTAAATACCGCTGTGGTGCCTTTGTTACAATAGACCAGCTGTGTTACACAGCTTTAACTGGGAAAGCTCCTAAGACAAGAGCCTCAGTTAGAGTGCTGTTAATTTGGTGTATCAGGAGCATTTTGTAAGTAACTAAGTACTTTTCTGTGTATAAGTTTTTTTTTTTTTACTATGGGCTGAGTATTGTTAACTCCTCACGCTTGAACATTCTACATGCAGTTACCCAGGAGTAAAATATTAGCCATAGTACATCCTCTAAAAATTGTAGCTTCAGTCAGATTTAAATGTAATGCTCTGATCTGTTCACTTTTACCGTCACAAAATTCTAGAGGGTTTCCATCAAGAGAAATATACATTAATTTGTGATTAATTTCTACGTATTACATGCTGCATTGGCTTTTACAGACTTCACATTTATGTGGGACATGCAATGCAATTCCTTTCCTTACTCCATGGCGTTCAACAGAAGAAAGGATGTTCTAAAGATTAGCCCTCTTGTAAAACATTTTTACTGACAAAATAGACAAATTAAAAAACATACATTGGATGATTTTCTTTATTTTACAACATGACCAAATTGTAGTGAAACCAGTCAAAGCTTTTTTAGATTTTAGGGTATTTCATTTTTCTAATGGGAGGATTACACGTAAATACTGACATGCCTACTGCCCTGGATGCACCATCCTGCCAAATTATGGCCTTTTAATTTGTTTTTAGTTGATACGTCTCATGTTTTGGGGTGCAAGACAGGGACTCATATGTCACAATATACATACATATCTATCTGTCTATCTATCTATCTGTCTACAGGCAGCAATACCTATAACATCTGCCATGAAACGCCCTCTCATGTCAGTCTTGACAGTACATTTATTTCAGTTGGTTTACTCAACGGTCATCATTATTTGAGTCAGATAGCCCTCCAACAAACCTAATCTTAAACATATTGTAACAGAGCAGAGCTCTGGAAGTCTGCAGCTAGACCTTAATGACACACATTGGGTGTTTCATGACTGACATTGTGGGTGTTATATTATGCTATGGGCATTACGTGATTTATGTCATTGGATTATGCAGGCTTCGGTTACATTTTGTTGGATAGATGATCTTCAGGATTTATTAACTGTGGTCTAGCTGCCACCTGGTGGTCATTTGAAGCACTAGCAACCATTTGTAAATACTGTTGTGGTGCCTTTGTTACAATAGACCAGCTGTGTTACATGGCTTTGACTGGGAAAGTTCCTAAGTCATTTTGAGCAATAGTATGTATTTTTAAATAAAAAACACAACTTAAAGATGATGCAGTGAGAGTTTAATAATGGCTTTAATAAATGTTAAAAGATTACATAAAATATTACATTTTGTAGTAAATGTCTAGTGTGCATGAAATAATCTATTTTCTGAGTGTTTATCTTAGTAAATAATGGATGGATTTACTCTTCAGAGAAGTGTCATTTTTCAATTTGCATTCTATCTCTTACATTACTGAGTTTATAAATATTTGTATTTTTCAGGTGAATTTGAGCTGATTTATTTTGTAAATAATAAGATAAAATCATAAACAATGACTTCCAGGCACTGCAATATGCAGCAGCCTATACAAAACTCTTTTTTTTACAAGTATTATTATTCTTATTTTTATTATTCCAATTATTACTGTTTTAATGTTATTAATAATAAATGTTAAGATTTAGCCTTTTGCTTGTTACTGTATATTATTAACTTTTAAATTAAATAGAAGAGATACTGCTGTTAATGCAGACCCAAAGGCCATACTGTATCAACTGCATTTCGCTCATGCTGTAGAAGGTAAGTGTTAAAGATGTGATGGCTGTCTACATATTTAACATCTGGTAATGTAAGAGACTGTGAGGGGCATAAAGTGGAATATTCCCATACTAGGCTTACTGGCTTACATCTTTTATTTCAGATGCTATTTTGATGCTGGATCGGTTTCATCAGACTGAGTGAAAAGAACAGGAGGGGAACTAGAGATTTATGTGAATGTGCAATGGTGAAAAAGTGAGCAGAGTACAATTAGAACTAAATGTGCAATTCAGAAATTGAAATGCGGACTGAATTTGTCCGTGTTGGTGCCCAGTGAAATCAGTTATATCACCCTATCTGACTCAGCAACGGAAATGATTCCCTGTGTACCAATATCTTCATGATGAATCATTCTGAATTCTGGCAATTTCAAATAAGGAATTAAGTGTCTATAAAGCATGTTTCATTCTAGGACACTACAAGCTGGACCTTCTCTATTCAAATATTAATGGCTTTAAGAATAAATCTGTTGCTCAATCTGAGCAGGTTTGACCTCATCTAACTGCCACCTACAAGTCTGTTGCTGACAGCAACAGCTCACTGTTATTCAAGCTAGAAAAGCCAGTCTTATGTGTGTTTGTGAGGGCAAAATTCCCAGTAAAATGCATACAGTAATCCCTCCTCGATCGCAGGGGTTGCATTCCAGAACCCCCCGCGATAGATGAAAATCCGCGAAGTAGAAACCATATGTTTGTATGGTTATTTTTATATATTTTAAGCCCTTAGAAACTCTCCCACACTGTTAACATTATTAGAGCCCTCTAGACATGAAATAACACCCTTTAGTCAAAGTTTAAACTGTGCTCCATGACAAGACAGAGATGACAGTTCTTTCTCACAATTAAAAGAATGCAAACATATCTTCCTCTTCAAAGAATGCGTGTCAGGAGCATAGAATGTCAGAGAGAGAAAAGCAAACAATCAAAAAATCAATACGTGCTTTTGGGCTTTTAAGTATGCCAAAGCACTGCAATAAAGCGGCATTTTGTAGAGGAGCGTCCGTATCCTCTAGGCAAACAGCCTCTGTGCAAACAGCCCCTCCATCAGGCGCAGAGAATGTCAGAGAGAGTGAGACAGACAGAGAAAAGCAAACAATCAAGCACCGTGCGGGAAGCATATCGTATATCATTGAGGAGTTTTATTTAATACGTAATACATGCTCTGATTGGGTAGCTTCTAAGCCATCCACCTCCACCAATAGCGTCCCTTGTATGAAATCAACTGGGCAAACAAACTGAGGAAGCATGTACCATAAATTAAAAGACCCTCTGTCCGCAAAAAAAAAAATCCGTGATATATATTTAGATATGCTTACATTTAAAATCCACGATGGAATGAAGCCGCGAAAGTCGAATCGCGATATATCGAGGGATCACTGTATATAGTGATTTTAGATGGTCCTGTAAATATATTCATGTATTAGGCTTCCTAATCAATCTCAAAACAGTTAACCAACAAAACAAGTTTGTATAGGTTTAGAAGCCATATAAAATAACCCTGCAACCAAGCCCCCACCATGGCCAACCCAACTCTTCAAATTGAAATCCATTTATGAGTTGCGTGGATCTCCAAGAGGACCAACAATTTGATCTGCTATAATATGTATAGAAATTGCCTTCAATGCTCCATGGTTTAAGCACAACATCTTCACTTTTGCATAGGGCAGCAAAAAAGCTAGAGCTGGCACTTTTTGAAATGACATTTCCAGCTCTAGTGTTTCTCTGGAAATCTTCTGAGAAAACAGAAAAGCATGTCTTGAGGGATCTGCAGTTTCTTTTCTAATCCTAGGTTTTTCCTATGCTCCCAGCTATTACAGAATTAGTAGGAAAGAACTGTGACAAACTGAGAGGCTTTTAATTTTTGCATTTAATGACCAACACATTTTAAGTTCAGCCCAGGTTTCCTTGAATGTGTATTTATTCACGTATTCAAATATTTGAGAAAACAGCCCTGTAGGATGAGGATTTGCCTGTTTTGATGTAAGATCAGTTTTTCAGAAGGCACAATTAAAATCCACTTACTCTGATCTTACAACTTTGTACACACCTCAACTAGTAAGATGTCCAGATTGAATACACTTTTACACAGTGTACATTATTTTGCATTTTCGGCCATATTCATTTACAACTGAAAAATAGTTAACATAATATTTGGTTCCTCATGTGCTGTGTTGTACATAAAATAATTTTTATAAATTCACTTTCACAGTGAATGCCATCACAAAGCATAGTTTTTCATTAAAGTTCTCTTCAAGAATATTTCATTTTTTGTTTTTTGTTGCCTTTCATAATAAAGTTCTTAGGTTAGAATTTGTTTGTTTAATGTTTTGAGGCTGAATAAATTCTTCTTTTTTTCTATTCTAATTCTTTAGTTTGCTTTTGTGATATGGGTAATCAAATTGTATCTTTTGTAATGTGACTGCCAGGGTGGGGTCCCTGACATATGCTGAAGTTCCTTTTTTGTCTTTTTTTGTTAATAGTATTTTAATTATGTATTATTAGGCTTCTATTTGCAAAATCCTTTTCTCTTTTGTGTGTGATACACCAGGAGGCAAGACCCTGAGGTCACTATTCATGGCAATTTAAATCGACTGAGAAGGCTCGGGAGCTGGACAACATTCATTTAAAGTGGAGGTCTATTGGGCTAAGATCTTATTGGCCTTTTCTCTGTGTTCATAATAATGATTTAGTGATTTAAAGATAAGTGGTTCTGTTTCTTTAGTAGTCAAAAGGTTAAACTGTGATTGCAAAACCTGTCTTTTCCTATGGAGTGCCTCAGTTGGAGACCTGGCGTATTCTAGATCTATTCTGGTAATTTAACTGATTAATCCAGACACCTTCTTGGTTTCCAATTTATTTTTTGAGAAATATATGAAATAATCTGTCCTCTTAAAATGCCATCAGAGTTTTCCAGAGTGTACCTACTGTGACCTCTGAGGATGAATTTGACTCGATAAAATAATGAAATAGCTTGGATATGATTTCTATACGGTTCTTATCAGCTAATGACAGGGGGTTAAGACACCAGCTACAAGATGAGTGTGTAGGACACAATAATTTAAGCTCCATAGTGATAGTGCTGTACTTCCAAGATTTGATAGTGGGCAAAAAATTATTGTCTATGAAGAAATAATCAATTCTTGAGTAACAATGATATACAGGTGAGAACAAGGAGTTTGCTCTCTCAGGTTAGGATTTAAGAACCTCCATGGGTCAGATAAGTTATGATCCATTAAAAACTGTTTAATTATCTTTGCAGTATTAGATGTTATCACTGTTGTATCCAGGTCTGGATTTAAAACACAAAGTCTCTGACCATTATAGTTTTGTGAGTGTTCACATTAGGGAAAGATGCAAATGCATTTCGGAAGAAAGGTCTATCATCCGGAATTAGGTGCATAGATATTAATAAAAATCATTTTAGTATTAATCACTGTGACATAGCACACGTCAGAATCAGATATTGTATCTGACAATACAAATGGGGTAGTTCTGTGTGTTAAGATTTCCTGACCCTTTGGTTTTCTTTGTATAGCTAGACTGAAAAATTTGTCCAGACTACTCTCTTTGCAACCAAAATTGCTTAATAAGTGAGTCTCCTGTAAAAATATGTGGAGGAACAAACAACGGTGTAGAAATAAAAATGTGTAGCAGTGTAAATTCTAACCCACCATTTAAATATAGAAGGAACTGCACAGAAAAAATAGCTTGCCTTAATGCTAGAGGTATAAAAAATAAGACAAGTGAGTTGGAGCTGTATGTAGCAGAGCATAATTATGATATTATAGCAATATCAGAAACCTGGCTAAATAAATGGGGATGAATATAACATAGAGGGTGTAAAGAGAAAACATAAAGGAAGCTCATAAAGGGTCTAGGGCACAGATAGGCAAACCCCGGAAATTGAATGCAAAAGAAAACACATTGTAAGATGCTTAAACTGAGACTAAACTGAGTTCTGTGTGGAGAAGTGATGTCCTTTGTACAGAGTGCAAAGAAGAAGAAATTATTGCACAATGCCCTCAGGTGGTCTGGGGTAGTATTGTCTTCAACTAAGCCTGTAAGCTGTTCCCCAAGTGTACATGTATGATAGTACCTCGCCTTAGTCAACATCCGCTGGATTGGGTGGCCGGAGCCATGAGGTCATAAACACGAGACAGGACATCGGCGATGCTGAACAGATTCTTGCAGGGGCCTCATGTATAACGTCGTGCATAGAACTCGCACTATAACATGGCGTAAGCACAAAAGCCGAAATGTGGTTACGCACAGAAAAATTCAGATGCAGGAATCGGTGCGTACTCCAGCTTCCACATTCTTCCGCTACATAAATCCCGATCAGTGTGAAAAGTAACGCTCGTGCACGCACTTTATGTAACGCCCAACTCCTCCCAGAATTACGCCTCTTTGAATATGCAAATGAATATAAATCGCCCTTAAGCTCAGCCTTCTGTGAAAAGACAATGGGAAAAGCATGGGGGAAAATAGAAGAATTTCAGCGAATACCAAGTGGAGGCAAAGGAAAAACATTCTATTTGTTCAAATAAACAGTGGTATAATCAACAAAAGGAAGTTGATCGAGTGACATAGCGTGTTGGAGAAACTTGAAAGCTCACGTTCACAAAATCGCACAGTGCCGGAAATAAAAAAGAAGTCACATATCAAAGTCGCCGTGAAAAGGCGAGTTGTAGCCCACCATCTGAGTATCATATGAAAGCTTATTAGGGTACAGAGGAAAAAAAGGCACACAGTGGGGAAAAAGCATGAAATGTCAACTTCAATCTCGACATTTCCACTTTAATCACGTAGTTTATTTTGTCATTAAAGTAGAACATCATAAACTTCATCTTAAAATCGTTTAATTAACCAGTTTCTCAAATCACATCGTAATTAAAGTAGCACATTAAATGCTTTGTTTTGTATTTGATCTTCTATGTGCTCTCTGTGTGTGAATCACTACTTGCTTCTTAAACTGGCTCTCTTCCTCCAACTGGACACAGAATCCATTACATTCGTGATATTACAGCTCTCTGAATAACTAAAATACTTAGATGTATACGTGATATCATTTTCATGATGATAGGAGTTAAAGCATGTTATTAAACATGGGTTTCATGGCGCAGTGATTGTGTGCGACCTTCGATGAAATAATTTATTGCAGCAGTACTCAGGGGCGGCTCTAGGCTTGTGGTGGCACTGGGCAGAGGAAGAATCGGTGGCTCCTTCGCCCGCCAATGTCAATATGGCATCTTATGCACGGTGGGTGGCCACTCCCGTGGCGGACACTGCATAGCCTCCTCGTGCTCATGACACAAGCATTTAACTTTTGCCGAAATTTGTCGCTGCGTTTTTAGCTGTTTTGTTATTTTCTCTTTCTGTTTTATATTCAATATATATTGGCGTAGCCGCCACTACAGTCCTTGCTTTTCTTTCCCCAAATACCCAGTCATCACAAAATCAGCTCTGTAATAGAAGTTAAGCCATCTGAAAGCTTAGAGCGCCGATTCTTCAAAACGGTTAAGGAACACTGAAATATCCTCGCAGTACATGTTTAATTATTCTATTCTTCACAACACTCCCAGTGAAGAATATAGATTATTTAAATGAAGTTAGAGTTTTATCTGTATAATATAATAAACATATTTTGCTGCATTTCACCTTAAAAATGATATTGTCATCATATGTAAATACGCACTTTATAAAGTGGCTCAGGTTGTGCGATATTATAACTGCAGTGCAAGTTTACAGTGGGGTGATTGTACTTATAAATACAAACAGTTCTACAAGGAGCAATTGATTAAGTGCATTTAAAGTTCTTGGGATGAAACTGTTTCTGAACCGCGAGGTCCGTACAGGAAAGGCTTTGAAGCATTTTGCCGTGGCTGAGACAGTGTGTCGTTGAAGCTGTATACCAATAATTCTCTTTCCGATTAGCTGCTGCTGTGATTCACACTCAGATACAGTGATATAAATACTCCGAGTGGTGCAGTGAGAGTCCGCTGTGGCAACTCCTAACAGGAGGAGCTGAAAGAAGAAGAAGAAGAAGAAGTAGGTACAGTGAGAGTAAAAACGCTAAAGCAGTTATGGTATTTGCTATACTATGGCTATTCCCTGCACCATTATATTGCTACAAGTTAATTACAATCAGATGCGTTACACTAATAAACAATATGCGGTTAGTTTCAGTGTATTTATAAAGCTGCGTCAGGAAAATAAGGTCGCCAGTCTGCAAAACTGAGCAGAGAACTTGCGTACGACAAGGTCTGAGGTACTGTGGAAAAGTGCGTGGCTTTACGCTAAGTGTAGGTTTTATACATCACGATTTGAACGTGGAGAGGTTCTTACGCAACACGTA
Organism: Polypterus senegalus; assembly: GCF_016835505.1. Lineage (NCBI taxonomy): Eukaryota > Metazoa > Chordata > Cladistia > Polypteriformes > Polypteridae > Polypterus > Polypterus senegalus. The sequence continues at coordinate 98,329,723 of NC_053157.1, read as the reverse complement.
ACAACCACTTTTTTCCACCCTCTCAAGCATACACTATTCAATGAATAGAAAATATCCAGGATTAAAACTGTTAGAGACGTGTGCATAGATAATGCCTTTGCATCCTATGAACATTTACACTTCAAATACAATATCTAATCAACACAATTTCTCCACTACTTTCAAGTTAGAAACTTTGTTAAACATAACATGCCCAATTTTCCTCACCTTCCACCTTGTTCTACTACCAAAGAATTATTGATCAGTTCTGAAAACAATTTATAAAAATATTTTCAAGTCTCTTCCTTCTCTTCTCATTCCTAGGAACGTAGATCGACTGATAAATTGAGAGCTTTGCCTTACTGCTCAGCTCCTTTTTCACCACAACAGACTGATGCAGAGCCAGCATCACTGCGGACGCAGCACCGATCCATCTGTTGATCTCACGCTCCATTCTTCCCTCACTTGTGAACAAGACCCTGAGATACTTGAACTCCTCCACTTGGGGCAGGATCTCGCTCCCAACCCTGAGAGGGCACTCCACCCTTTTCCGGCTGAGGACCATGGATTTGGAGGTGCTGATTTACATCCCACACTCAGCTGCGAACCAATCCAGAGAGAGTTGAAGATCACGGCCTGATGAAGCAAACAGGACAACATCATCTGCAAAAAGCAGTGACCCAATCCTAAATCCAAAAAACTGGACCCCCTCAACACCCTGGCTGCGCCTAGAAATTCTGTCCATAAAAGTTATGAACATAATCGCTGACAAAGGGCAGCCCTGGCAGAGTCCAACTCTCACTGGAAACGCGTTTGACTTACTGCCAGCAATACGGACCAAGCTCTGACACCAATCGTACAGGGACCGAACAGCCCTTATCAGGGGGTCCGGTACCCCATAATCTCAGAGTACCCCCCACAGGATTCCCCAAGGGACACGGTCGAATGCCTTTTCCAAGTCCACAAAACACATGTTAACTGGTTGGGCAAACTCCCATGCACCCTCCAGGACCCTGCTAAGGGTCTAGAGCGGTCCACTGTTCCACGACCAGGACAAAAACCACACTGTTCCTCCTGAATCCGAGGTTTGACTATCTGACGGACCCTCCTCTCCAGGTCCCCCGAATAGACTTTTTCAGGGAGGCTGAGGAGTGTGATCCCTCTGTAGTTGGAACACACCCTCCGGTCCCCCCTTCTTAAAGAGGGGCACCACCACCCCGGTCTGACAAACCTGAGGTACTGTCCCCGATGTCCATGCGATGTTGCAGAGGCGTGTCAACCAAGACAGTCCTACAAGATCAGAGCCTTGAGGAACTCCTGGCATATCTCATCCACCCCCGGGGCCCTGCCATCAAGGAGTTTTTTGACCACCTTGGTGACCTCAGTCCCAGAGATGGGGGAGCCCACCTCCAAGTCCCCAGGCTCTGCTTCTTCATTGGAAGGCATGTTAGTAGGATTGAGAAGGTCTTCAAAGTAATCCCCCCACCAACCCATAATGTCCCGAGTCGAGGTCAGCAGCGCACCATCCCCACCATATACGGTGTTGACACTGCATTGCTTCCCCCTCCTGAGATGCCGGATGGTGGACCAGAATCTCCTCGAAGCCGTCCAAAAGTCGTTCTCCATGGCTTTCCCAAACTCATCCCATGCCCGAATTTTTGCCTCAGCAAACACCAAAGCCGCATTCTGCTTGGCCTGCCAGTACCAGCTGTCTCCACAGGACAAAAGGGTCCCGTAGGACTCCTTCTTCAGCTTGACAGCATCCGTCACCACCAGTGTCCACCAATGGGTTCGGGTATTGCCGCCACGACAGGCACCGACCACCTTACGGCCACAGCTCCAGTCAGCCGCCTCAACAATAGAGGCACAGAACATGGCCCATTCAGACTCAATGTCCCCCACCTCCCTCGGGATGTGGTTGAAGTTTTGCCGGAGGTGGGAGTTGAAGCTACTTTTGACAGGGGACCCCGCCAGATGTTCCCAGCAGACCCTCACAACACATTTGGGCATGCCAGGCCTGACCGGCATCCTCCCCCACCGTTGAAGCCTACTCACCACCAGGTGGTGATCGGTTGACAGCTCTGCTCCTCTCTTCACCCGAGTGTTCAAGACATGTGGCCGCAGGTCCGATGACACGACCACAAAGTCGAGCATCGAACTGAGGCCTAGGGTGTCCTGGTGCCAAGTGCACATATGAACACCCCTATGCTTGAACATGTTGTTCGTTATGGACAATCCATGACGAGCACAGAAGTCCAATAACAAAACACCGCTTGGGTTCAGATTGGGGGGGCATTCCTCCCAATCACACCCTTCTAGGTCTCAGTGTCATTGCCCATGTGAGCATTGAAGTCTCCTATTAGAACGAGGGAGTCTCCAGAAGGTATGCCCTCTAGCACATCCTCCAGGGACTCCAAAAAGGGTGGGTACTCATACATGCAAACAACAGTTAAGACCCATCCCCCCAACTGAAGGCAGAGGGAGGCCATCCTCTCGTCCACCGGGGTAAACCCTAAAGAACAGATTCCAAGTCGGGGGGCAATAAGTATGCCCACACCTGCTCGGTGCCTCTCACCGGGGGCAACTCCAGAGTGGCAGAGAGTCCAGCCCCTCTCAAGGAGATTGGTTCTGGAGTCCAAGCTGTGCGTTGAGGTGAGCCCGACTATATCTAGCCGGAACCTCTCAACCTCGCGCACTAGCTCAGGCTCCTTCCCCTTCAGAGAGGTGACATTCCACGTCCCAAGAGCCAGCTTCTGTAGCCAAGAATCGGGCCGCCAAGGTCTCTGCCTTCGGCCACCACCCAACTCACACTGCACCCGCCCTCCTTAGCCCCTACCATAGGTGGGTGAGCCCATGGGAAGGGGGAACCATGTTGCCTCTTCGGGCTGTACCAGGCCAAGCCCCATGGGTGCAGGCCCGGCCACCAGGCACTCGCCATCGAGCCCCACCTCCACCTTTTTCCCCCCACAGTCCAGTTATCTCAGTCAGGGAGTGATCTGCCTGCTGTTCTATTGCCGCTGCCTGGAGCGTTGGCTGTTTGCTATCCAGTTAACCTCTGCAAGAGAAGTCCTTCCTGCTATCCAGTCATCTTTATCCACAGATTTCCTGCCAGCAGCCTAGAAAAGTCTTCTAGCTTCATCTGCTGTGCTGGGCCAAAGTCTTTTTACTTCATCTGTCCACCAGGACAAAGTGCTCTTCCACCTTCATTGTGCAAGTCTTATAATATACCATTTTTTCTACTGTACTGTTGGTTTTTAGGACTTTGGTAGATGCTTTTAAGACATATCTGAAATCCATCCCTTAGGAGGGAAACTACAGTATATTATACGTCTGCCAGAGTGTGATGTCTGGCCCCTGTTTTTGCTCTTTTTTATATTTTTTGTAATTATTATTTCTTTATATTTTTAAATCTTAAACTTATAAAGATTCTCTGTCAGTTTTAAAACATATCAAGAATTTATGATCATCCCTCCTTTTGTTTGGCTTTTGTTATATTTTTTGAACATTTTGAGTTGTTTTGCCAGGTCCCCATTTATAAGGTTGGGTACTATTTTGGCCCTTGCTGGGTTAAGGTGAGACTCTTCTGGGCAGGATAGTGCTTATCCCAACCTGCCATTTATGGAACCTTTAGAGGCCTTGCACCCACTTTGCCTTTATAACATAAATCCTTATTTTTTTTGTGAAAAACTCATGCTTAGAGTCATTGTTTTATTTTACTATTAAGTTTTGTAACTCTTACAGTGCCAATTTGTTTTTCTGGTGAGAGCTATCATTTTGGACAGTGGTTGCTAGGACAAGGTGTCCCAGGTGCTGGGTCACACTTCCCCAGACATTTTGTCATGTAATGTCACTGGCACAATCCTGTTTAGGATAGTCTCATTGTCCATGATTGCTGATACATCTCAGAACCTTTACTGAGCTTTTGCTTTTTATAGAATCTCTGGTATACAAGTGTCACGTTGTGTTTTCTGACTTTAACCCTGCTTCAGCCATGATTTGGCTTAGATGCAAATTAGAATTGATTACCTGGTTATGATCTAAACTTTGTTCCTTGACTATGCCTTGCATTGTTACTCTCACTGCACCTTCTTCTTCTTTCAGCTGCTCCCGTTAGGAGTTGCCACAGCAGATCATCTTTTTCCATATTACTCTCACTGCACCACTCGGAGTATTTATATCACTGTATCTGAGTGGGGAATCACAGCAGCAGCTGATTGGAAAGAGAATTATTGGTATACAGTATCAAGCACACGCTGCCTCAGCCACGGCAAAACATTTCAAAGCCTTTCCTGTACGGACCTCGCGGTTCAGAAACAGTTTCATTCCAAGAATTTTAAACGCACTCAATCAATTTCTCCTTGTAGAACTGTTTATATTTATAAGTACAATCACCCCACTGTAAACTTGCACTACAGTTATAATATTACACAACCTGAGCCACTTTATAAAGCGCGAATTTACATATGATGACAATATCATTTTTAAGATGAAATGCAGCAAAATATGTTTATTATATTATATAGATAAAACTTTAACTTAATTTACATAATCTATATTCTTCACAGGGACTGGCGTGAAGGATAGAATAATTAAACATGTACTACGAAGATATTTCATTGATCCATAAACGTTTTGAAGAATCGGTGCTCTAAGCTTACAGATGGCTTAACGTCTATTACAGAGCTGATTGTGTGGCAATTGGTTATTTGGAGAAAGAAAAGCAAGGACTGCAGGGGCAGCCACGTCAATATATATTGAATATAAAACAGAAAGATAAAATAACTACACAGCTAAAAACGCAGCGCCAAATTTCGACAAAAGTTAAACACTTGTGTCATGAGCACGAGGCGTCTATGCAGTGTCCACAACGAACGTTGCCATCCACCGTGCATAAGATGCCATATTTACATTGGCGGGCGAAGGGGCCACCGATTCTTTCTCTGCCCAGGGCCGCCACAAGCCTAGAGCCACCCATGAGTACTGCTGCAATAAATTATTTCATTGAAGGTCACGCACAATCACTGCGCCATGAAACCCATGTTTAATAACGTGCTTTAACTCCTATCATCATGAAAATGATATCATGTATACATCTCAGTATTTTAGTTATTCAGAGAGCTATAATATCACGAATGTAATGGATTCTGTGTCCAGTTGGAGGAAGAGAGCCAGTTTAAGAAGCAAGTAGTGATTCACACACAGAGAGCACATAGAAGATCAAATACAAAACAAAGCATTTAACGTGCTACTTTAATTACGATGTGATTTGAGAAACTGGTTAATTAAACGATTTTAAGATGAAGTTTATGATATTCTACTTTAATGACAAAATAAACTACGTGATTAAAGTGGAAATGTCGAGACTGAAGTTGACATTTCATGCTTTTTCCCCACTGTGTGCCTTTTTATTCTCTGTACCCTAATAAGCTTTCATATGATACTCAGATGGTGGGCTACAACTCGCCTTTTCACAGTGACTTTGATATGTGACTTCTTTTTTATTTCTGGCACTGTGTGACTTTGTGAACGTGAGCTTTCAAGTTTCTCCAACACGCTATGTCACTCGATCAGCTTCCTTTTGTTGATTATACCATGGTTTAAATAAACAAACAGTGTGTTTTTCCTTTGCCTCCACTTGGTATTTGCTGAAATTCTTATATTTTCCCTTGTGCTTTTCCCATTGTCTTTTCATAGACAGCTGAGCTTAAGGGCGATTTATATTGATTTGCATATTCAAAGAAGAGTAATTCTGGGACGAGTTGGGGCGGGACAGAAGGCGCGTGCATGTGCGTTACTTTTTATGCTGACCGGGATTTATGGAGTGGAAGAATGCAGAAGTTGGAGTATGCACAGATTCCTGCATCTGGATTTTTCTGTGCATAAGCACATTTCGACTTTTGTGCTTATGTCATGTTATAGTGCGAATTCTACGCATGGCTTTATACATGAGGCCCCTGGTGATTATCATTTCTCTAATGCACCCTCATTCTTTCAAAAGAACTGACAATTAAACAGAACCATTAAAGAGTCAGATGATCACAAGATACAAGTGAACTTCCAATTAATTGCTCTTAATTTAATTAATATGTGCCACCACCACTTGATCAAAGCACTGTGATGTCCCAACAATGAAGAATTAAAGGCCAGAAGTCCACATGACCGTCATCATAAAGTTCTTCCATGAGAACCCTGAATACCATGAGGACTGATTGAGGTCATTTATGTTAGGTAGAATGCCTAGAGTGGGCTGGGCGGTCTCATGGCCTGGAACCCCTGCAGATTTTATTTTTTTCTCCAGCCATCTGGAGTTTTTTTTTTTTTCTGTCCTCCCTGGCCATCGGACCTTACTTTTATTCTATGTTAATTAGTGTTCCTTTATTTTAATTCTTATTTATTTTGTCTTTTTTCTCTTTCTTCATCATGTAAAGCACTTTGAGCTGCATTATTTGTATGAAAATGTTCTATATAAATAAATGTTGTTGTTGTTGTTATTAATAGGGGGCCCTCACCAGATGATACAACATTTTGGGGTGCCTTGGCTTAAAAACGTTTAGGAAACCCAAGTCTAGCAAAAATCTGGCTTCCCTACCTGAGTAGTAAGTATTACTACCTGACTGCTCCAGTGTCTTGGGTTTGAGTCTCACAGTGTATGGCCTTTGTGTTCTGCCTGTGTTATTGTTTTCGTATTGGTGTCCGTTTTCACCTTAGAGATACAGTGGTGTGCAAAACTATTTGCCCCCTTCCTGATTTCTTATTCTTTTGCATGTTTGTCACACAAAATGTTTCTGATCATCAAACACATTTAACCATTAGTCAAATATAACACAAGTAAACACAAAATGCAGTTTTTAAATGATGGTTTTATTATTTAGGAGAAAAAATCCAAACCTACATGGCCCTGTGTGAAAAGTAATTGCCCCTTGTTAAAAAATAACCTAACTGTGGTGTATCACACCTGAGTTCAATTTCCGTAGCCACCCCCAGGCCTGATTACTGCCACACCTGTTTCAATCAAGAAATCACTTAAATAGGAGCTGCCTGACACAGAGAAGTAGACCAAAAGCACCTCAAAAGCTAGACATCATGCCAAGATCCAAAGAAATTTTAGGAACAAATGAGAACAGAAGTAATTGAGATCTGTCAGTCTGGTAAAGGTTATAAAGCCATTTCTAAAGCTTTGGGACTCCAGCGAACCACAGTGAGAGCCATTATCCACAAATGGCAAAAACATGGAACAGTAGTGAACCTTCCCAGGAGTGGCCGGCCGACCAAAATTACCCCAAGAGCGCAGAGACGACTCATTCGAGAGGTCACAAAAGACCCCAGGAAAACGTCTAAAGAACTGCAGGCCTCACTTGCCTTAATTAAGGTCAGTGTTCACGACTCCACCATAAGAGACTGGGCAAAAACGGCCTGGATGGCAGATTTCCAAGACGCAAACCACTGTTAAGCAAAAAGAACATTAGGGCTCGTCTCAATTTTGCTAAGAAACATCTCGATGATTGCCAAGACTTTTGGGAAAATACCTTGTGGACTGATGAGACAAAAGTTGAACTTTTTGGAAGGCAAATGTCCCGTTACATCTGGCGTAAAAGGAACACAGCATTTCAGAAAAAGAACATCATACCAACAGTAAAATAAGGTGGTGGTAGTGTGATGGTCTGGGGTTGTTTTGCTGCTTCAGGACCTGGAAGGCTTGCTGTGATAGATGGAACCATGAATTCTACTATCTACCAAAAAATCCTGAAGGAGAATGTCCGGCCATCTGTTCGTCAACTCAAGCTGAAGCGATCTTGGGTGCTGCAACAGGACAATGACCCAAAACACACCAGCAAATCCACCTCTGAATGGCTGAAGAAAAACAAAATGAAAACTTTGGAGTGGCCTAGTCAAAGTCCTGACCTGAATCCAATTGAGATGCTATGGCATGACCTTAAAAAGGCGGTTCATGCTAGAAAACCCTCAAATAAAGCTGAATTACAACAATTCTGCAAAGATGAGTGGGCCAAAATTCCTCCAGAGCTGTAAAGACTCATTGCAAGTTATCGCAAACGCTTGATTGCAGTTATTGCTGCTAAGGGTTGCCCAACCAGTTATTAGGTTCAGGGGGCAATTACTTTTTCACACAGGGCCATGTAGGTTTGGATTTTTTCACCCTAAATAATAAAAACCATCATTTAAAAACTGCATTTTGTGTTTACTTGGGTTATATTTGACTAATGGTTAAATGTGTTTGATGATCAGAAACATTTTGTGTGACAAACATGCAAAAGAATAAGAAATCAGGAAGGGGGCAAATAGTTTTTCACACCACTGTATGTGATTCTAAAAATGAGGTGTTGCTACTTCATTGTAGGCAGTTCACAGACAATAGATGGTGGTTCAGAGGCTCTCATTTTACTTAACATTTAAACCTACATGGCTGTTTTTTGTCGGATGATGATGTTGTAAAAGGGTAACAAAATAATCTGATGCCAATTGAGATAGAGCAGGCAGTAAGTAGCATCCCATTGCTTAATTAACTTTTTTGTCACTTGAAAACTGGTGAACTTACATGTCTTGCTAGTGAAGATATTATTAGTTAGGTCAGTTAATGGTACCATTATAGAAGTCTGTCCACTGTCACAGGCATATGCTTGTAGAGCAAACAAAAAGCTTAGGTAAGTGTGATTTATCATCAAGACACAAGGGGCCACTGTCTTATAACACTCTCTCTTCTCCCTCTCCCTCTGCAGAAAAGAAGATTGACAACGCTCCCACTCTGAAGTCACTTCTGGGATCAGACCACCTGGACCATTCCCCCACCAACCCCCTTCCAGGATTCCTATCAGAGGGGACAGACAATATCTTCCCAGCAGAACATCCTGAGAAAAACAAATACTTAACCCTTGTCTAGGACCACGCGTTTTTTTTTTCATGCCTTTTGTGTTCTTTAATATATGGGGGTTGCCCTCAGGTGCCCCAAATCCTTTATCTGTGCCTTGTGTCTTCCTACACCACTTACAAGCTCATTGCAGCACTTCTTGTGTGATTTTGGGCTATATAAAATAAAAATAAACCTCCAACCATTTTCACTCCAACCAGCTGCTTAATGAGGTGCCGATTCTTGTCGTTAATTAAACCAGTTCTTTAATTCCATGGTGTGTTGCTGCTCTTGTGGTGCATTAACAGACATTTCAGAAAGAGAAAATCAACAATTTTGAAGAGCTCTGCAAAAATGTTTTGGAGACCTTAGCATATCGACACTCCTGAGACCTTGATCTTTCTTTATTTTCAGATATTGTATGATGGACACCAGTTGTTTTGGATCATTTTGTATTTCATTATTGTTTGGCTGCTAATTAAGGAAAAAGAAACAATTAAGGGGTCTGAGTCTTCAAGAGCAAGTCAAATAAATTAGTTCAAAAGAAGTTAATTAACACCAAAAACAGGATGCTCACTAAGAAAAGGGTTAGAATGAAAACCTGCAGCGACGGTGGTCCACCAGGACCGGAGCTGGGAGCCCCTGGTCTAGGGAATGCAGCCCTCTTCAGTATACAGAAGGTCTAACGGATGTAGGAATGCAGGGAGTTGATGTATACAATGGACCTGATACTGAAACTAGAAGGGATTCGGAGCTGGGATGGAAGCATCCCCTTTTTGGGGTTTAAATGCAATCCCTTGAGAGTGAGCAACACTAAAGCCTTGTGGCATTTTTTTAAAGAATTCAAAGAAATCAGCCCACTTGACCTTTCATGAATATCAGGAATCCTGTGTCATTGCTTCCTAAGGGACCTCAAACTATACCTAGAATTCTTAAAAATATAAATTTTAAGGCAAAATTATATTAAAATAGGACAATTTCGGCATAAAAATGTACTGTGCAATTACACAGAATTAAAAAAAGTAAATAATTTAAAATGAAGGACTGCTTTATCTTGGTGGGCAGACTTTTGATGCAGTAGGCAACAATAACATCGTGGAGCACTTGTTCCCTGGTTCTGTTTCTAAATGTGGTCTCTCCTGTGTGGCGCTTTCATGTAACTTAATTTGCGTTCATGTCAGCATCCAGTTTTGCCCCTAAAGTGAAAAGCTGGCTGTTAAGTTAATGGGGTGATAACCACTAGCCAAGTATTAGTGAAGGTCTCTTTTCATCATTGTGCCCTGTAATGGCTGCCACTTGATACTTGGTTGATACCTTTGTTGTACCAGTTGTTTCTTGGATAGAATCCTGTGCCCTCAACTCTGTACTTAAAAAGGTGGACAAGTATAGGGGCACAGTATCTGGTGTATACCTCAGCAGCATCAGACACGAGGCAGGAGCCTATACTAGACAGGGCAGCCAATCTTCACAGAGCACACGCATGCACATACTAATAACTTGTCATTTAACAGTGGCCATTCAGGAACACCTTAGAAGGTGGGCAAATAAGTGGGTGAGGACAGAATGTACAAACTCTACAAAACAGTGAAAGTGGACAACTAGGCCAAACAAAACACTCAAACTGCATTAAACACTGAACTACTGCTACCTATTATCTACAGTATATCTCAGACTGAAAAAAATAGGATTTAATTAAAATGTGAACATCCTACCTATATGAAACATTGTAGTATAATGTCTTCAGTGCAATCAGAATTTGATTAAAATCTATTCATTTTAAAGATTATATTTTATACTAGAATATAAATCAATGCTTATTTTCAGGTGCAACGTAAACTGAAGTTTTTTGCTCATTGTTTCTTTTAAAATTATTTTCAATGTCGAGATGAAAAGGGGATTTTCTTTAATTATTTTTTTTTCAGTTGGAACATTCTAATAACTGTCTTCTGCAAAACAACATTTTGCATACAGAAAATATATTTTTGTTAATGTTGTTTTTTTATTTTAAAAAGTAGCTCACATCTATTTCTGTATACCTAGATCTTATGTTGTTCTTTTTCAGTGAATTTTTGTGTTGAAGAATTTCCTGATCCTTCCTCTGCTGAAATACTGCTGCACAGAAACCTGAGAAGTGACTTCCTTGCCTATATGTATGAAACAGATGGTTACTGTTTAAAATGCTCCCCAATACTACCCCACCCCTCCGCTGTCCCCCTCGTAAAGTTCCAGCTAATCGACATTTTAGAATGCGTGACTGTAATGGTCAAAGGAACATAAAATTGGTTGCCACTCTCATGAACTTGGTTTAATCACAATCACATGGGCATATTTTTACAATCAGACGGACAATACCTTTGAAATGTGTGGCCTGTCCAGCTTCTGAAGGGCACTCTGCTGTGTGGTGAGTTTTTTTGATTTGGATCACTATTGTTATGAAGAGGTTCTCGCCTTGGATACTATGCATAGAGTAAAAAGTAGTCACATGGGTGAAGGACCTGTAAATGTAAATGGAATCAGTGTGTCATTGTTAAAAAATGTTACATTTAGAAGTGCATTACATTACATTTTTTAATATTTTTTCCAGAATATATTTTATTTATCAGTTTTACTTCATTGGAAAAATTGATTTTTATATTATAGTTGATTAAAGAATGTAATATAATTTCATGGGGCTGTTTTCCACCTGTCATAAGATTTTGTCATTTTGGGTGACCGTACTGCATCGTGTAAGCTTAGTGTTTCATATGGAATTGTAATCCATCAAAGTCATACACAGGCCCCATAGTGCATCACAGAAGGGAAACAGGACTTTAATACTGTATATTTAAGTATTGTATGAACTTATTCAAAAGATAACAGATGCTGAAAGAATAGATAAATATTAGCATTTTAATGTATTTATTATAATTTGTGGGTGGCAATATGGTGTTGTGTTTAGCACACTGTCTTTTAGATCCAGTTTTCTAGGTGGTAATCATGTGCCCAGTCACAGTCTCCTTTCCATATTGGTTTGGTTTTTAACTTGGTGTTCTACTTTTCCTTTAACATTCAAAAGATGCATGGATTAAGTTCACTGGGGATTCTAAATTGACTGGGGTAGTGATATTAGGTTAGGATCTATCTATCTATCTATCTATCTGCTTTTCAATGTATATAGCCTGCTCCAGGTAACAGCTAATCAAGTGGTTGCAACTTAGTGTGGAGAGCATGCAGATGTGGTTTAGTTTTTGTTCAATGGCACATAATAGTGGGCAAGATGTTTGTTCTAGCCACTTTGAATGTGATTTGATTGTTAATGCCAGAAACGGTGGTTTTACAATAGAGTTTACAGAAAAATAGTGTGATAAAAAAATGTGTGGCAGTTCTGTGCTAAAAAACATCTTGTAAATGAGATGCAGTAAACAAGAACATAATGGCCACTTATTTAAGCTGGAAAGGCCACAGATACTCAAATAGCAGCTTTTTACAATGGTGGAGTGCTGGTAAGCATCTCTCAGTGTGCAGTATGCCCATCCTTGAAGAAAATGGGCTCTAGCATCAGAAAACCATGCTCAGTTCCACACATCAGAAAATATATTGTATTATGCTACAGTGGGCATGTTATTAAGGAAGATAAAGCTTCAGTGAGAATGTGATCATATAAACTGAGTAATGTACGATCAGAAAAATGTCACCTGTTCCGAAGAGTCTAAATCTCTGCATTTACACATAGGTTAAATTATGCATAAGCAGCATGAACCAATGGACCTTTTCTGCCTTGTGTCAACAGTACAGGTTGCTGGTGGGAGTATAATGCAGTGGATATAGCTGTCTTGGCATACTTCTGTCCTCTTTACTATCATAGCCTTCCTACACATTGTGCATTCTGCATCTTTATAGCCACAACCTACCCTTATTCATAACCATTCTAGATAGCACTGCTATGTCAAGCTGGTTCCACAAACATGACAATGACTTCAAATTAGTTTAATGGCCTCAAAGTTGTCCCCAGATCTCAGTCCAACAGAGCCGCTTTAGGGTGCCATGGAAAAGAAGGTCATATCATGAATCTGTGGCAAAACATCTGCCAGTATTGTGCAGTGTTGCACTTCAGAAGTGATGTCATCTTAGAAACAATAACAACAACAACATTTATTTATATAGCACATTTTCATACAAATGATGTAGCTCAAAGTGCTTTACATGATGAAGAAAGAGAAAAAAGACAAGTAAGAATTAAAATCAGAGTACACTAATTAACATAGAATAAAAGTAAGGTCCGATGGCCAGGGAGGACTGAAAAACAAAAAAAAAACTCCAGACGGCTGGAGAAAAAATAAAATCTGCAAGGTTTCCAGGCCATGAGACCGCCCAGCCCCATCTAGGCATTCTACCAAACATAAATGATCAGTCCTCATTGTATTCAGGGTTCTAATTAGAGGACTTGATGATGACGGTCACGTGGAGTTCTGGCCTTTAATCCATCAATATAGAGACATCAGGGTGCTTTGATTAGGTGGTGGTGGCATAGAACGCCACAACAGAAAACCAGAAAAAGAACAGAAGAGAGAGTAGGCGTTAGTATGGATTTTGGAGCCACCATGAATAGTAATGATAATTAATTGAATGTGAAGAGCATTAGGATTAAATTAAAATGAAGTTATGAGAAAGCCATGTTAAAGTAATATGTTTTTAGCAGTTTTTTTAAAGTGCTCCACCGTATCAGCCTGGCGAATTCCTATTGGCAGGCTATTCCAGATTCTAGGTGCATAACAGCAGAAGGCCACCTCACCACTTCTTTTAAGTTTAGCTCTTGGAATTCTAAGCAGACACTCATTTGAAGATCTGCTAAATAGGATACGATTTGGAATATAAGATGGAGTGAGATTATTTAAGGAAGATGGAGTGAGATTATTTAAGGCTTTGTAAACCATAAGCCGCTATAAAACATGTGACATAACCCTTTTTTGAGAAAAACTGGAAAGAGCTTAAATAAGAGTGGAGTAATAGAACCAGAAAATGGGTGCCATAAAGCTGAATCCAAACACTTTCTACTTTTCAGGAATAAAATGTTACAGTACAGACTGGTTCAGCTGTTGGCAAGCATCCTTCTCCATTATGACTTGAGCTCAGTGCTCTCACTTTACATTCCATAGTCTGTACAGTAATCCCTCCTCGATCGCGGGGGTTGCGTTCCAGACCCCCCCGCGATAGGTGAAAATCCGCGAAGTAGAAACCATATGTTTGTATGGTTATTTTTATATATTTTAAGCCCTTATAAACTCTCCCACACTGTTAACATTATTAGAGCCCTCTAGTCATGAAATAACACCCTTTAGTCAAACGTTTAAACTGTGCTCCATGACAAGACAGAGATAACAGTTCTTTCTCACAATTAAAAGAAAGCAAATATATCTTATCTTTAAAGGAGCCGTCAGGAGCAGAAAATGTCAGAGAGAGAGAGCTCGCAAAGAAAAGCAAACAATCAAAAAATCAATACATGCTTTTAAGTATACAGAAGCACCGCGATAAAGCGGCATTTTGTAGAAGAGCGTCAGTGTCCTCTGTGCAAACAGCCCCTCTGCTCACACCCCCTCTGTCAGGCAGAGAGAGTGAGAAAGATAGTGAGTGGCAAACAAGCGCCACGCGGGAAGCATATCTTATATCATTGAGGAGTTTTAGTTAATATGTAATACATGCTCTGATTGGGTAGCTTTTAAGCCAACCGCCAATAGCATCCCTTGTATGAAATCAACTGGGCAATCAAACTGAGGAAGCGTGTAGCATAAATTAAAAGACCCATTGTCCGCAGAAAGCGGCGAACCAGCTGAAAAATCCGTGATATATATTTAGATATGCTTACATTTAAAATCCGCGATAGGGTGAAACCGCGAAAGTCAAAGCGCGATATAGCGAGGGATTACTGTAGTGCCAACCAATCATCAAAATTATGCGTATTCCACTTTGCTGCCCACAGGACATGCAATTGAATTCAAGTTATGTTTTACCGTGGCTCTGTGCTATTGATCCCACATGAAATAGTGTCACCGTCAGTGTGCACCCAGTGAAGCTGTGCACCAAAAGAAGAAAGAAGACATGAAGCACAGGCAGATGGAGGATGTAATTGGTAACTTTGACTCATTTACAGGTGGCCACACCATACATCATTGCTCATTCACTTTCAAAACACAGTTCCAATTCAGTTGGCACCAAAGCATCACCAGCATTGCTGTTGTTCACAGCTGCTGTCATGCAATCTGCCATCACAGCAATGCTCTCTATTCAACAACTGATGTCCAGTCAATGTGCCAGAATCTATGTAATAATAATAAGTACTTGTAAGCCAATATGCTGCCATGGATATGTGAAACAAAGACGTTTTACTTTAATCAGCAGCCCTAAATGGAGGTGAATGAGCATTACTGGAAAATCTGCAGGATGGAATAAGGTGAGAGGTCAGGTACTGTACGTGGCAATTTTACCTGTTTACACATATCAGTGGAACTTATACTGAATATCATGTAGTAAGTGCCTGATTGTTTGTGTGTTGGCTTTTGTTGTACATCTTTGTTGTTCTAAATCTTTCTGCAAGCATTTGTACACATTATTTTAACTCAGACATGGAACTCGTCAATTAAGTCAATGAATGCAAGACTTTCCTTGTACCTTGGTGAAGTATTGGGTTCTCACAGGAAATTGGAACATATGGCTAACATCAGATGAGCTGCTGGGTGATTTTGTGAAATTCTGTAACAATGCCTTCATTTGTCAGTCAACCATGATGAGCAAAACAGATGAGTTATATTTTGCATACAGTTTTGTGAAAATAATACCAAGAGCTTTTAAAGTTTTTTTTATTTTTGATGGACATCAATCAATCAATCAATCAACATTTATTTATATAGCACATATTCATACAAAAATGTAGCTCAAAGTGCTTTACAAAATGAATAGAAAAATAGAAGACACAATAAAAATAAACATAAGTCAACATTAATTAACATAGAATAAGAGTAAGGTCCGATGGCCAGGGTGGACAGAAAAACAAAAACTCCAAAAGCTGGAGAAAAAATAAAATCTGTAGGGGTTCCAGACCAAGAGACCGCCCAGTCCCTCTGGGCATTCTACCTAACATAAATCATCATATTTTCAAGGAATACAGCTCCCTAAAGCCTCATTCTCATTCTGTAATATTCATGAACTTTTAAGTTTTTAATTTTTTTCCCATATAGAATCTTATTTTAATGCATGTTTTGGGATTTGAACTAAATTCAAGAAGTTACATTTTTTTTACTGTCTTCACTTACCGTTCTTATTCCTTTTGTGACAGTTCTGCTGTTGATCTTGTGACTGTGCTATTGTACTGGTGACATCACGGGACTTGCATATAAAATATAAATATGGTGCCATTTGTATTTTCAAGTTACCCCTCGGTGGACACAAAACTTTTGTTTGTAATAGTGCTCTGTAGCTTCTTTTTAAGTAGGCCCTAATGTTAGGTTTAGTTTCCTGGTTTTTGATTCACATCAGTTTTTGACTTCAACTCTTTTTTAGACCATAAGAACACACAAAACCTGACAAATGAGAAAAGACCATTCGGTCCATCGCGCTCATTTCTTTAGCTAATAACTAAGATGTACCAATATCTCATCCAGATTCTTTTTAAAAGTTGTCATGGTTTCTTCTTCAACTGCATATTTCAGGAGTTTGTTCCAGATTTCCACAAACCATTGCATAAAGAATTGATTTCTGGACTCTGGAATTAAGTGGAAAATGCACTTTTCCTTAATTTACAGTGCTGTCATTGAGTATGTAATTCACCCTTAAGCTGAAAGAATTCTGGGGGAGCCACTTTATCAATGTCTTTGATGATTTTCAAGAACTGGATTAGGTCCCTAAGCAGTCCCTTCTGCTTGAGACTAATTGGGTTTAATTCTCTGAGTCTGTCTGCAATGCTTCAAGCGCTGCTATGTCTTTCTTGTAGAGAGGTAACTAGAACTGCACATAATACTCCAGATGCGGGGTCACAATGCATTATAGTGCACCAGTAATGGCACACTGCACAATAACGTGCAGTAAATAAACTTGACTTGAGTATTCAGTCTCTTTCTTTGTACTTCTAGCATTCGTTTGCTCAGAGTTTGAGTTTTTTCCTAAGCAGCTCTTTTCTTCACCTTAGCGGGCCGCTGCTTCTCTATTTTCGTCAGCATCTTTTCATGTTAAAACTGTCAGTGTTTGTGTTGCAATTACTTAGTATGTTTTCCTTAATTTTTCACTTAAGCTGGCACTTAAGTCTTCAATCTGCCTCAAGAATGATTTAAGATATGAAGAGGTAGGGAAAGTGACGGCGAAGGTGGTAGGGATAAGAACGGTGCCCGTACGCATGTGCCGCATGGCTGCCCTGCTGACCGATGCCGAGAGTTAATTCTACAATAAAATAAAAATAGGAATAACCTTGGAGGTCAATCATCACCTTGAACACGGATAGTAGACGTCACATAGTACACGTGTACCAAATTTCACGTCAACAGATCAAATGGTTTGCGAGCTACAGGTGATCTAAAATCCTGGACAGACGAACGGACAGCCACGGTAGTGTATTATATATAAAGATTATATAGTCCAAGCATAACATCCCTTTATTTATATTTAACTGTTTTTACGATATAACCTTACATTTATTTACCCTTTTAATTGTTTCTGCACACTGCTTAGACAATGATATATAAACCCTTAAATCCTTTACAGAGGTTGTTTTTTTGTAGCATAGTGTTTCCCATCCCATATTTATAATTGGTGTCTTGTTTGTCCAAATGCAGCACTTTGCACTTTTCTACATTGAACTGCATTTTCCAAAGCATGTCCAAATCTTTTTTTTTGATGCCTCCTCAGTGTCTGGCATTCCTCCAGTTTTAGTGTCATCTGCAAATTTCATAAATTTACTAACTATTCCTTAATCAATGTCATTAATATAAATTAGAAAAAGTACCATTCCAAGGACAGACCTATGAAGGACTCCACTGATGATCTCATTCCACGTGGAGCATTCTCCTTTTATCTGTACTCTTTGTCTCCTGTCAACCAACTTGAGATCCAGTTTTGTAGGTTATTTTTGATGCCTATAGATTCTAGTTTCAAAATTAATTTTTGTTGTTGAACCATATCAAAGGGTTTTTGAAAGTCTACGTAAATTATGTCATATGCTTCGTCTTTTTCAACTACTCCATTTGCCTGTCCAGAAAAATCTTAAAGATTTGTTAATCAGGATCTTCCTCTCATAAACCCATGCTGGCTGTTATTTCGTATATTTTTTTCCCAAGTACTGTTCTAACTAAATTCTTATTATAATTATGCATAGCACAGAAGTAATACTTATTGGTCTGCAGTTACCAAGATCCACTTCCTTCTTG
Source organism: Polypterus senegalus (assembly GCF_016835505.1). Taxonomy (NCBI): domain Eukaryota; kingdom Metazoa; phylum Chordata; class Cladistia; order Polypteriformes; family Polypteridae; genus Polypterus; species Polypterus senegalus. The sequence continues at coordinate 98,311,492 of NC_053157.1, read as the reverse complement.
AATATCGGAGTCACTTTTGCAATTTTCCAATACTCTGGTACTTCTTTCACAAGTGAGTGCTCAAATGTGCCTAATAAGGGTTTACAAATAATATAACTGGTTTTATTAGTCTTCAACAAGCTGAGGGCTTGAAGCACACCTGACTCTTCTATTTTAAACTCTAGGAAGTCAGATTTTGTTTTCTGCATGGGACATTCTATTTCAACCTATGGTCTCTAATTGCCTAGTGTCATTTTTGCCTCCTGGCTTTTTTGACTATTACTTTTACTTTTTTGACTACAGTTCTTTACATTCTAACCATGTCCTGGTATCTTTTCTATCATAACCATCCTTGTCACCCTGCATATTATATCACATTTATTCTTCTGCTTAATGTTTTTTCCACAACTGTGTAACACAGGTAATTCACAACATACCAGTACACTCAATATTACATGGCCATTGTTTACAGCATTGTTAAGAAGCACCATGCATTTAAAAAAAAAAAAGTACTTTGCTGCATCTTCATCACACGAAGACACACCAAAATGCACTTTCATGCATATTATTGCATTTTTTCTTAAGTAAAATGTGCTGTATGGGAACTGACTCTTTGCCATTACCCAGCCCCTGCCCTTTCCTGTTTTCAGATTACTGCAGATAAAGGTGAGGAGGACAGTTGTTATTCCCAGCTCTACCATTATATATGACAAATTGCGTGTCCTACTACAAGAACAACCACAACACAAGTCTCACGACTCAACAAATGTCTACATGTGACAGGAAATGACTCTGGTGATTTTTTTTGTAGGAGAGAACATTATCTCAGCACTGAATGACAGGGAGACACATCTGGAAAAACCTTTAGTGTGTGCCTATTCCAGAGAAGCTCCTTGTACCCCAATTATTCCTAAACAATAAAAATGGCATCCATGGTATAGTTACTTAGGGGAAAGACATTATTTGTTTCTAGGCAAGGAGGGCATGATAATGCACATTATTTTGAAGTCAATGAGTATCTTTGAAAAGTACTCATGATCATGTCATAATCAGATCAGGTTGGTCTGGTTTTCCTGCAAGTTTAGGAATTGACCATCTGTCCGAGTGTCTTAGATGTTTGTTTGAAATACTACTTCCACCATGTTTCTCTATGTACTCTGCCTATTGACCATCCTGGGCATCCTGTCAAATTGTTTACAACATAAGGTAGATCATGAAGAAGCATCAATACTGCACACTGTACACAAGAAGAGGTAGATGGAACTCTTCATCAAACACCTCTATTCGTGCTAGCAACATGATAAAAGGCAAAACATATTACTCTTTAAGTCCATCTTAATTATTGCATCCTTTTTATGTTCTTTTCTGCACCCAGTAAAAGTAGGAAGCATGACCATAGTACACAAATGAGTACACAACTGACTGAGAGCACATGTTCGCATTTTAGTCAACTGTAAGCTTCTACAAGTAGGTTGTTTTACTTCTCAGCATAACATCTGCACAGAAAACACACCCAAAAATAAGTGGAAGAACACAAAAATATAACAATGCAATAACACTGTGTATATATATATATATATATATATATATATATATATATATATATATATATATATATATATATATATATATATAAATGATTTGGATAGCAATATAAATAACAGCTGGTTAAGTTTGCAGATGATACCAAGCAAGGTGTATTGTCATATAATCTAGAATCTGTTGAATCATTACAGAGGGATTTGGGCAGCATTCAGGCTTGGGCTGATTTGTGGCAGATGCAGTTTAATGTAAGTCAATGTAAGTATTACACAGAGGAAGTAAAAATGTGAGATTTGAATGCACAATGGGACTGTTCAGTTTACAGAGCATATATAGCACAATGTTTAGAGTACAAGTCAAACAAGATAATGCTTAAATTATATATCATAATAGTGATGTCACACCTGGAGTACCATATGCAGGATTTGGTCTCCAGGCTACAAAAACACATAGCAGCGCTAAACAAAAAAGTCCAGAGAAGAGCAACTAGGCTGATTCCAGAGTTACAGTTGGGTAGGTTATGAGGAAAAATTAAAAGATCTGAGCTTTTTCAGTTTAAGCAAAAAGAAGATTAAGAGGAGACATGACTGAAGTGTTTAAAATTATAAAGAGAATTAGTACAGTGGATTGAGCACAGTTGGAAACTTGTTAAGAGTAAATTTCATACAAACATTAGGAAGATCTTGTTCACAAAATGTTGATTTAACTCCTAACTCCTTGAAAAAGATGTGATGACAGCATAACAACCTTATCAAATTAGAACATGGGCAAGTTTCTTATCAAAGACTGCATCTTCAGCTTTACCTAGGTGGCTTGTTCAGAAAAAAGGTTCAAAGGTTGGATGACTTCATGGATGCCAACAAGACGCACAATAATAACTATTATATCCATTCAGAGTAAATGACAGCAGCAAGTCTGGGCTAGCTGTCACCATTTTATAATTTTATTTAAATATTGTTTAAAATATTTACCTCTGCTAAATTATACAATGACATACAATATACAGTATGCCTTCTTGCCTCTCTTTCCCATACAAATGCTAAAAATTTCTCATCCTTCCATTCTGATCTGGTCTTCTAGTTTCACTCTGGATATTTACATTTCATAACGGTCCTGTTTTGTTGATCATATACTGTAGTAACTAATATTCTAAATTGAAATTCAAACGCTTTTATAATTGTGTATACACTATATGCAAGCAAAATCTCTATGTAAATATACCTAAAAAATCACATATTTTATGTAGCAATTAATTTTAATCAACTTTTGATACATGACTATGGTCTGTGTATTCAAAAAGCTTTGCATTCATGTACAGTACATAACCTGTTTTCTTTTTGCTTTCATTCTTATGCAGTATAATCCATCCATCCATTATCCATCCCGCTACATTCTAACTCCTTTTCTCCTGCAAATTCTGATGCTGGCTTCCACTAATAGTAACTTTCCAAATGCATCTTTCCTTTTTCTGAACCTATGTATCCAGTCAGTCAGTCATTATCCAACCCACTATATCCTAACTACAGGGTCACGGGGGTCTGCTGGAGCCAATCTCAGCCAACACAAGGTGCAAGGCAGGAAACAAACCCCAGGCAGGGCGCCAGCCCACCACAAGGCACACACACACATATACACACTAGGGACAATTTACAATCGCCAATGCAGCTAACCTGCATGTCTTTGGACTGTGGGAGGAAACCGGAGCACCCGGAGTAAAAACCCACGCAGACACGGGGAGAACATGCAAACTCCATGCAGCAAGGACTCGGAAAGTGAGCCCGGGTCTCCTAACTGTGAGGCAGCAGTGCTACCGCTGCGCCACCATGCCGCCTATGCAGTATAAGTCTGTGAGAAAAGTTCTTCTTGGACTCTACGAGAAGAAATTCAAAGAAAGTTCCTAATTATATACCTCATGTTTTATTTTACCATTACAATTTTAATTAAAAGGAACCTGTTGGAATACCACATTTGCTTACCTGCTCAACACTGAAATTTGTGAATTTGGAATTCTGGCCCTCTGTAAACTTCCACCCTCCAAATGTGTAAACACTCTGACAGCACAGAGAAAAAATAATGGCTACAGCACCTCAGGTAACAGGGAGAGATGGGGAGAAAGCTACTCTTTCTCCCAGCAGCAGCATCTGTTTGGCTAAATTCTAAAATAAGTTTTCCCAAGAAATCATGGTGTAGATCAGTGGTTCTCAACCTGTGGGGCGGGGGCACGAAGTAACAAAAAGGAGGGCGTGAAGATGTGAAAAAAGAAAACAAGAATCAAAAATATGAAAAAAACATCTGTTGAAACCAAAACAAATTAACTTAAACTACATTCTGATACTAGATCAATAAATATAGAGTTTGATAAATGTCAATAAAAGTTAAGTAGGTATAATAAAATATGCATCTAAATTTCAAACAAACGTTAGGGGGTCGCAATTAAAACTGTTATTAAAACTCGGGTCGCAAATACTAAAAGGTTGAGAAACGCTGGTGTAAATTGTATGGTATGAATGGTTAGGTGGTTGTGGACCACGGCTGCTGAAGTCTCCAACAGCTGAGTGAGCAATGGGTGAGCTGGGGAGACGAAGGAGGAGTTGTGCTGGGCTCATATAGGTTCTACAAATTTTAAGGACCTCGTGGCTGTTGGATTTCAAGCTGGTTTTAATTATTTTTTTATCTCATAGACCATCACTGTTTCAATGTATTGTTTATTTATTATGGATGGAGCACTTTTGAGCACTTTTAACACCTTCCCCTTGCCTTGTGTGGTGTCCTGAATTGCTTGGCTCATCCCTCAGTAATGTTATCAGCGGTTGCAGGTTCAAAAGGCTCCCAGAGGGAACAGAAATGTGTGGAGCTAACCTGCAATGTCACTCTGCACATTTCAAAACAAGAGCACCGCATCTGTGAGTGGGCAGTACTAACCACTACATCACATTACATAGAATCACTAATAGGACATAAATGGTCTGACTGTTAGGAAGAAGGAGAATGCCAGAGAGGGAAGTGGAAGCTGGGAGTAGGAAGAAAAGGAATGAGATACTTTAGAACACTCTAGATGAAAACAGGCCATTCAGCCTGTAGTTTATTCCAAGTGTCTATTGTTTTTTGTGTAAAGAAAAACTTCCTAATGTTTCTGCGAAATTTACCCTTAACAAGTTTCCAACTGTGTCCCCGTGTTCTTCATGAACTCATTTTAAAATACAAGTCTTGATCTACTGTAGTAATTCCCGTCATAATTTTAAACACTTCAATCATGTCACCTCTTAATCTTCTTTTGCTTAAACTGTAAAGGCTCAGCTCTTTTAATCTTTCCTCATAATTCAACCCCTGTAGCCCTGGAATCAGCCTAGTCTCTCTTCACTGGACCTTTTCTAGCGCTGCTATGTCCTTTTTGTAGCCTGGAGAACAAAACTGCACACAGTATTCAAGATGAGACCACACCATTGCATTATAGGTTGAGCATAACCTCCTTGGACTTGTACTCCACACATTGTGCTATATATCATAACATTCTGTTAGCCTTCTTAATGGCTTCTGAACACTGTTGGGAAGTTGATAGCTTGGAGTCCACTATGACTCCTAAATCCTTCTCATAAGGTGTACTCTCGATTTTCCGACCGCCCATTGTGTATTCAAACCTAATATTTTTACTTCCTATGTGTAATACTTTACATTTACTGACATTAAATTTCATCTGCCACAAATCTGCCCAAGCCTGTATGCTATCCAAGTCCTTCTGTAATGATATAACGGATTCCAAATTATCTGCTAATCCACCTATCTTGGTATCATCTGCAAACTTAACCAGCTTGTTACTTATATTCCTATCTAAATCATTTATATATATTAAAAATAGCAGCGCCCTAGCACTGACCCCTGTGGAACACCACTCTTAACATCGGCCAGTTCTGATGAGGTTCCTCGCACCATCACCCTCTGCTTCCTGTGTCTGAGCCAATTCTGCACCCATCTAAAAACATCACCCTGAACTCCCACTTTTAATTTGATGCCCAACCTCTCATGTGGCACCTTATCAAATACTTTCTGAAAGTCCAGATAAATAATATCATAAGCTCCACTTTGATCGGATCCTTTTGTTGCCTCCTCATAGAATTCCAACATGTTAGTAAAACACGACCTCCTCTTCTGAACCCATGCTGACTGTTCAGAATAACTCCTGTCCTTGCCATGTGTTGCTCAATCTTATCCTTAATAATTCCTTCCATTAATTTTCCTGTGATGCATGTTAAGCTTACTGGCCTATAGTTGCTTGGATCTGCCCTGTCACCCTTTTTATATAATGGGATGATATTTGCCATTTTCCAGTCCTTTGGAATCTCTCCAGTGTGCAGTGACTTCCTAAAAATATGTGTCAAGGGTTTATATATGTACTCACTAGCCTCCTTAAGAACACGAGGATAAATATTATCTGGGCCTGGTGATTTGTTTGATTTCATCTTATTTAATCTGAGCAGCACTTCTCCCTCTACAATTTCCAAATCCCTCAGTACCTCCTTAGTAGTCGTTTACCTCTGGGAGGTTATCCACTTGCTCACTTGTAAACACCTCAGAAAAATGTAAGTTTAGGGCATCTGCTATTTCATTGTCTGTATCTTTTAATTCCCTTTACTATTCCTGATGAACATGACCTCCTCCTTAACTGTTCTTTTACTACTAAAATACTGAAAGAATCTCTTGGGGTCTTCTTTTGCCTTATTTGCTATATTCCTCTCCAACTGTCTTTTAGCCTCTCTGATATCCTTCTTAATGGTTGCCCTCATGTTCTCATACGCTCTACGATTCTCTTTGCAGTCATTAGTCTTATATGCCTTATACAGCAGTTTTTTCCTTTGCAACTTCTTTTTTAAATCTTTATTAATCCATCGTGGAGTTTTTTTTTAAGTTTCCTATTAATGCCAAATTTAGATATGCATCTGTCCTGCATTACATGTAAAACATTTTTAAACCTGTTCCACTGCTCCTCGACTGTCTCCACATTTAAAAGCTTATCCCAGTCTATCCTACTTAGACTTTGTCGCATCTGCTCAAAATTAGCCCTACCAAAGTTCAACTTAACAATTTTAGTCTTTGCATCTGCACATTATGGTCACTTGACCCTAGTGGTTCAATCACCGCTACACCCTCAATTCTATCCTGATTATTACAAAATACTAAATCCAGACAGGCTTCACCCCTTGTTGGTGCTTTAACATGCTGTGTTAAAAAACAGTCACTGATTACTTCTAAAAACTCCTCCATCTGCAAGGTTATCCCAGTTAATATTTGGATAATTAAAGTCCCCCATGACTATAATATCCCCCTGTAAACTTGCCTTTTGATATTACTAAAAGATGTGTGTTGAAATTACTGTCTGAATTGGGTGGTCTATAACACACTCCTAAAATAAGACCTCTTTTCCTAATATTTTCCAGGCGAAGCCACATGTCCTCACTAAGATGGGGCTCATCATCCAAAAGAAGAGGTCTTACATTTAAACCCTGTTTGACATAAACAGCAACAGCAATGTGTATCCCTCTATGTTACACTCATCCCCATCTTTGTTATTTAGCCAGGTTTCCATTATTGCTATTTGTGCTCTGCTACATACAACTCCAACTCACTTACCTTATTTTTGATACTTCTAGCATTAAGGCAAGCTATTTTTTAATGTGTTCTACATTTATGTGTTTACTTAGAATTTACATTACTATGCATTTTAATTTCTACACCATTGTTTGTTCTTCCATGTATAGATCTAAATCTGGCCTGTCCTAAACTCCCTGCCCCCCCATTCCCTAGTTTAAACAATCCTCGACTAGCCTACACATATGCATCCCCATTACATTGGTGCCCCTCCAGTTCAGATGTAACCTGTCACGGCGGAACAGGTCCCATCCGTTCCAAAAGGAGTCCCAATGCCCCATAAACCTATACCCTTCTACCCTGCACCAAGATTTGAGCCACATGTTAAGCCTTCTAATCTCCTCAATCTTACCTGGACTGGCACGTGGCACAGGCAGAACTTCAGAGAAGACTACCTTGTCAGTTCTGCTCCTCAGCTTGGCACCTAACTCTTTGAATTTGGATTGCAGAACTGACAGACTACCCTTATGTATGTCATTTGTTCCAACATGGACAATGACAACTGGATCCACCCCCGCTCTGGCCAAGAGCCTATCCACCCTTCCAGGAAGGTCTCCCACCTTGCTTCGGGACGGCAACACACCGTGCGAAACTCTCTCTCTGCAGCACACCTGTGCTTCAATCCCCCTAATGATTGAGTCCCCAACTATCACTACCTCTCTCTTTTTGGGAACTGGTTTTGAGGTGGTCCGTTGGGGCTCCTCAACCCTGCCTACCACCTCAGAATTATCAGAGTCACCATCCAGCTCCGCAAGGACATGATAATGGTTAGACACTTCTAATTCTGGAGTTGTTGTCCCCGGACAGTGTGCACCCTTTACCTTATGCCTTGTGACCGTGACCCACCTATTTGTACCTGTCTGGTCTGGAACCTCCTCCCGCGCTACTTTGGGGGTGCACACTATTTCTTTAAAGGACACCTGGGCCAAATCCGGCAATTCTCTATTACAACGCAGGTCAGCCAACTCCTCCTTCAGTTCAGTGACCCTGAGCTCGAGGTGCTGGATCAGCTGGCATCTCTTGCAGATGTAGCCCTCATAGACAACTGGCTCTTCCAAACCATCATCTAAAAAGTCCAACATCCAACAGGACTTGCATTGCACTGGCCTCATTATTAAAATTTGATTTGGGATTACTACACTGCCTTAACTTTTTTTTTTTAATTTAAATTTCTTCTTCTTTCAGCTGCTCCTTAACTTAAATAGTAACACTAAGATCTGCTACAGATATTTTACAGCTTTTCCCCTTAAGCTCCTGTGCTGTTTTCCCTCTCAGCTGCCTGCTATTTGTCTTTCTGTGAGGTTAATTTTACTTTTCTCTGTCTCTTCTCCTAACTTTGCACTCCTCTTACTTATAAGCTCTTCACTCGTGCTCTTTGTACTCCCCCGTATTAATGAACCAATACGCTGTCGCTTACTTAACTGTTCTACCTCTGGACCGCTAAGGACAGTTTAATCCAAAATAAACAAATAGATAAAACTTTACTACCTTATTTGCTCCTACAGCTCCTTGTGCCTGATCGGCGTCGGCCGCTTACCTGCGCACTGCCAAGCCTTTCCCTTTTACTGCTTTGAAGTCAGCCGCAGCCTTTTTTTCTTTTCCTTTAAACTATGGAATCGCTGTTACGACGGCGAGGTTATTTATTTACAAATGCCGATATCAGTTACTGCTGCTTTCTACCCTACCTCTTCGATGCGAATTCAAATACAGATAACAAAAACAGTTACAAGTACAAATAACTTTTCCAAACGCACTTCCAAACACTCAGCTACTTTTGCTCTTGTGCGGGCGATAAAAAAGCAAAAAAAAAAAAAAAGCCTTCTAAAGGGAAAAAAAGCTTTACAAATTCCCACACAGTTCCTTAGCGGCAACCAAAACCCAAGTTTTTAAAAGCAAAATGTATTTTTTTAATTTAAATCTCACACCACAGAAACAAACCAACAACTCTCAAAAGAGTAGCGTTTGCAAAGCACACGTCAGCCACGTGATCCAACTTTTACTGGGAGACAAGTGGACAGTTCATCCCGCCTGACAGTTTGGCATGTCACCCATTTTAAAAAGTGAGAATATGGTATTTATTTTTGTACATAGCCTGCATTCTTCTATTATATTTATTAATATAATAATGGCTTCTGTATTGTATAATTTGATTTTCTTTGCATCATTTTTGTCTAGAAACAGCATAAAAGAGTCCTTTTGAGTTCACATATTTTAACAGGTTAATCATCTTTAATAAAAACCCTGTGTGCGTCTAGGTGTCCGTGTGTGTGTCTTCTGGTAAAGTGTGCAATCGCGGGGCTCGGTGCGATGCGCATGGCACCGTGGACACACACATGATAAGCAAATAAAGGACAGCATTACTGAGGAGAGTCCTGATTGGGTAGTCGCGGCCACGCACATAAAATCCGTCGCTGGGGACACGCCACACATACTGCCCCGCGCATGTTTACTAACTACCTACTAACAACACGCTACCCAAACAAAAAAGACAGGTCAAGTAGGACAAAAGACACAGACACTCAAACCCTTTTTAAGCAACATCTCCTGGAAGAACGGTCAGCTCAGCAAGTAAACATCAACAAAAGAAAGGCTGAAAGACAAAGAAAAAATACGAGCAAATAGATCGATTGAAGAAAAAGAAAATGACCGTCAGAATATTCCCCGTATTGATTTGGCTCCATCCTCTATTAATTTACCCTTTACCTTAAGAAGGCGACAATTTCCAGTTACATTAGCCTTTGCCATAACAATTAATAAAGCTCAAGAGCAAACCTTAGAAAAAGTTGACATTTAATTGCCAGAACCAGTATTCAGCCACGGTCAGTTATATGTTGCATTAGCAAGAGTTAGAAGTTTTACAGATGTTGTTGTCAACGTTGTAGATGGTCCTGAACAAGGCAAACTGTTGCCAAACTCAAACAGTATTTACAAGAAATGTTATCTATAATGAAATTTTATTGAAAAATTTCATCAGGTAAAAAAATAAAAACTTTTTCCTAAATATCTTCTTCAGATATTTTGTATTACAGATTGTTACAAAGTTTTATACTAAGGCAATATTAATTATACTTACTGTATTGTCATAATACGTTTCTATTTTATTTTTAATATTATTATACTTTGGGCTTCTTGCAAAAATATTTTTAACAAAAAAAAAATTAAGACAGCAAACAGAATGAGGTCAAGGTCCCTTGCCATTTAATATACAGTAGATTGTTCCTACTAATGTTTATGCAATACTGTTCTAGCGCCCGTTATTGTAATGGGCTTAATGTCTAGTTTTACAATAGTTCTGTAAGCTATTCAAATATTTTTCAGGTTGTTTTTATTTGTCATTCATGTGCAGTGTCCTGCTTTTTAATGTGAATCACTTTCTCCTTTACGAAAGGTCCTCAGTAGTTATTACTGTTATAATTATTGGTGGTGAAAAACAATTATCTTTAAAATAAAAAGAAAAAATATGCCATTGCAGATGTGTTTATTAAAAAAAAAACTGTTCAGAGTGTTTAAACCATGGGACACGTCAAGCAATTTTTCAGAGTAATATTCTGAGTTGTACAGAAATTAAGGTATCATTCATTAGATATGAAAACATGCCTTTAATCTTTCAAATACATAAATTATGCAAACCAGATTTACTAAATATGAACAGTATATTTTATTAATTTGTAAAGTGAATTCTAGAACACACAATATGTGTGCTCTACAGTAATTCAAGCCTGAGCAGTATAGATTTTTGTGATGATTTCTTTGGCCCATTATCTTAGTCAGATAAAATAGGATTGATTCATTTGATTGCCAGTTTTCCTTTTGGTCATTACATTAACTAGTAATTCCAATATATAATGGTATCCCTTTGTAATAACATTATTCAGTACTTTACAGCACATGTTTAAAGATCACAGATGTCCCATACAGCATACATAAGTTTCCACTTAACTGCGTCTTAAATGTTTCCAGGATTGCTTGAGATGGGCTGCACACAGTAGGACAGGGTGGTCTTTTAGTAATTTAAAGCAGGGTTGAGAAGCATGACAAGCTACTAGGCTTACTCAGTAGCTTAGCTGGACATTTCATTAGGCATGTGCTCCATACAACTTTAACCTTAAAGTAATATATCTACTCTAAACTATAGATAAAGTATATGTTGTCAGAGGTGGCTGGGGTGGCGACCCGGTCTTTACGCCCAGGAGGACCGGAGGAGGGCTTGCGCCTTCCCCAGACCATCTGGGGGCGACCGCACTGGTTTCTTTGGGGGCCACGAGTACAGAGCTTTGAAGCTCTATCCTGTAGGGGCCCGTGGTCACCACCAGGGGGCGCCCCCATGCCTTTGGAACTCTGGACCTCAGCACTTTTGCCACACCAGGAAGTGCTGGGGGGAAGAGGAGCAGGGACACCCAGAGTACTTCCGGGGATACAGCCGGCACTTCTGCCACACTGGGGCGTGTCGGCGGTAGATTGCCGGGAAACACCGGGAGCACATCCGGGTGTGAATAAAAGGGGCCGCCTCCCGTCATTCGAGGCTAGAGTCAGGTGAGGAGTGGACAAAGCAGGAGAAAGGAGAGTGGAGGCGGCCTAAAGAAGAGGCAAAGTGTGTGCAAGGCCTGGACTTGGGGGTAAAGTGGGTTGTTTGTGTACTTAAGGCTTAAGTAAATAGTAGTGTTAAATAAACATGTGGTGGTGTTAACAACATGTCTACCTGTCTGTGTCCGAGGCTTAGTCCACAATGTCTATATAAACCATAATAAAAGAAGGTGTCTTAAAAGACCATCAAAATAATTTAACCTCTGAACACTCGACAATAAAATGAAATGGATTTACAACCTAAAATGGCAATAATTTTCTAATTTTTTTAATGTTTCTTTAAGCTCTGATAACCTGTAACGTGGAGACAGACAGGCAGGTATCATTATTTTTTTACTTAGTGAGAAATGTGGAATCTGTACAAAAGACAAGTTCAAGTAATTCAGTATACAGAAAGCACCTCGATATTGAATAAATAACATTTTGTGAATTTAAAGTTCTATACCATCAATCTGCCTTCTCCAATGTTCCTTTAGATCCTTTCAGTAATATTCAGCATGTCTACTGGGTGGTTTCAAGCTGCTGGGGGCTATTGGCAAGTAGTCTTAACATGAGAAGAAAACAGACATCTAGTGGCTACTGAAAATATTACATCCGCTTTTTGTGCATTTTTCAGGACACCTTCAACACACACTATGGCCCCTTTAGAGTGCATTATGTCATACATGAAAACAATTTTATTGCCTTACCCATGTGGAAGTTACATTTTGAACAATCTGGGGATATTCTGAAATCTCATAAAAGACTGGACTCAACATCAAACTATCGAAATGCAAATATGGTATGGACAAGGCTGGCTATCTGGGCTATGATAGGGAGGAAAGAGATTTAACTTTCAATGTCTGTGATTACTTGTATGTCATAATCCAGACCTAAAACCAAGTGGAAAGTGCTTAGCTACCAGGGCATAGTGGAGTATTATTAATTAATTGATCAATTAATATAAACCTTATTAGTAGTTTATAAATTACAACCTTTTGTTGAACTGACTGGAACTTGGGTGGTGAAAAATTTGTTTGTACTGACCTGGTAGAAACATTTTTGAGAGACAGCTTTATATTCACCTTAGGATTCGAGTTTCAAGAGGATGTATTGTCACAGTTTGCTCCCACCTTTTAACGTGAGCTGAGACAAAAGGTGAAAGCACTAAAAGGGCGATTAACAATTTTTTATGCCACAGAGTCTGTTCTCATTTTGCATGAGAAGGCTAGAAGTGCATCGTAAAATACACACCCATGATGTGTTCCTGGAAGATTGTTTCATCCAAAAAGTCCAAATGAAAGATAATAGAGCTGCCCCTTCTGGTCACTTGACGATAAAAGAGGATGGGTAGTTGACCTGTAGTCTCCATTGAACAGATGACTCCAAAGATAGAGAACTCGATATACTTAAATTGAGAATTTGTGGAAAAAGGAGCCCATTGTGTACTGTAGTGTGTGTGTGTGTGTTCCAAGGTGGTGTTGTAGTTGATGTTGTGTGGTTTATTGCTTCTCATTTTAACCGCACAGTAGCTTTGAATGTGTGCTGGCATTATAAATGTTAGTGTGATGCACAGTGATATTTCTGAATTAAGGATGAGGGGAATACCAGCCTATACATACCAGCATATGGAACCGTATATAAGTAAATAGTAACCTAGCCTTTAAAATGTAACATATTTTAAAATCAAGTGAATCAATTGGGCTATTTTTTGTCATACCTGCTGTACACATACCTTGGTACATTACACAGTGGTATGAAATTACTTTTCCATTGGCCACAATGAGATATTTAGAAATAAATATGACAATAGAACAAAACAGATTGGTGAATAATTTCATCCAAGGTGATTTAGAACAAATAACAATATCTTCACAAATCGACAATATTGACAAACAGCAATCAGTGAAGACAGAAAGTGTGCATTGGACAAGGAATGCTAAACAGAACAGTCATTAGATAACAGCCTATGATAAGAGTTAACACGCTGGGACATGATGTGGTGTTGGTCCCCAACTCTGATACTAACTGGAGGATGGAAGCAGGGAAAAGAAATTTTGTGTCTCCCACGGAAACTCAATTTAGCAGTCATAATCATTTTGTTGATTTTATGTGACTCAGTTTAAAGGGTAAGTGAACTTGAACATCTTGCTATTTTAGAATAGTCATCATCATTATCATGAATTAATATGTCCATTAATTATGTGGAATCTGATTTAGCACTTTGCCCATTGAACCAAAATAGGAAATTTGTAAATATTTTAATTGCCAACAAGTATTCTGCTGTTTCCAAATAATTTGTTAGAACAAATTTTTGATGCAGTCACTCACCTGGTTGGGTGCAGTGATGTGGCTGGATGGCACTGCTGTGGTTTCCAGTGATACGGTGCAGGATATAAGATGTTGAGGTGGAGGGAAAGGGATGCCTTTTGTGTTTGTTTCCAATACAGTATCAGTTGCTTCTTCTTTTTGCATGTTGATTTCTCTTGGATTATACTATTCAAAAATTAATCTCCGAAAGTATAATTTGCCCTTCTGCTTTTGGAGTTGAAAATCTGATGCAGAAAAAGCTTTAAATGATGTTGTTTAATTTTTGCATTGTTTGATGAAATAATATATTGATAGATGTTCATTGTTTTTTAAAAGGCATTATTCATCTTACATTTCATCATCACATTGCTGCTGGTATCTGAAAACTTTGTGAAATGCCATATCTCTACTCTGCTCCCTCATGTGAATTTCACAGAAAGCCTTTTCCTTTCTTGGTTGTCCTCCAACACTTCTACAACCTCTCTGATCTTGTATGATTTCTTTCATGTGGTGCCAATGCTGTTCTTTAAGTGCACACACACACACACACATACACACACACACACACACACACACACACACACACACATTCTTCATGGTTTCCTTTATGTCTAGCTTCTCAGGATGTCTTCACCAGTCATGATAATCCATGGACATCTTTGCAATGTCTCTCTCTCTCTCTCTCTCTCTCTCTCTATGCCTCCCTGGTCTTTGTGCTCCACCTGAATGCCAAAACCTCCTCTGAAACTACATAAAATCAGAAATTGAATGATGAATAAGTGGCAAATTTCCACAGTGTTTAGCACTTCAGACTCAAGGCTTCAGACTTCTAGCTTCAAATTCCTTACCAAGCCAATATCTTTGTGGAGTTTGCAATTACTCAAATGTGCTGTGTAAATTGGTTGGAAGCTGAAATTGGCATGGTGTGGGTGAGAGTGTCATGTAGTGTACTGGCACTCCATCTATCCAATAAGCACTTCAAAATCCTGTATTATAATTATACTATTTGGAGGGTGAATGCATTTAACAAATGTATGTATTCAATTCTCTCTGTCTAACTGTCCCTCCAACCTAATTATGTTAATTTCATGCACATGGCTAGACTACAATTTTCAGGTTGTTATTTGCACTTTCTGATTAAAACTGCTCCTTTACATGTAACTTTTATTGGTATGACAAGACTGAATTTTAATTAGCATTGGTTACAGATCAGGCTTGCTGGTTTCAGATCACTTTCTATCTGTAAATTACAAAATTTTATTTCCCACAATCACTACCTAAACGTTGTTAATTTCTCACAGACGTGTAAAATCCAGTTGAATCTGTACTGCCTCAGGCTCTTCTTACATCTTGCTGTCTTGTCTGCTGGCAATAAGGAAACTGGGAGCAGTGTGACAATATGTCCTTGCTTGCTCACATTGATAATATGCCAAAAAAGTGTGACACAACAATCTGAAGTACAGAAAAAATGGAAAAATACTAAATATAAATTGGAATAAAATTATTGAACACTTAGTGAAGTGATTCCATTATTTGTTCTACTCTGTCTGTATTATTTGTTCCATTTTATGCAACTCAATATGAAGTTTGTAGATGTTCTTCCAAATGATAAAAAAGAAAAGAGAATGCTGCAAAGATTAAAATATGAACTGACTGCTACTGTGCCACAATGGTTAGCAGTGCTAGAGCTACTGGTAAAGCACATGTTATAAAGCTCCTGTGTGTTGTAGCAATTTGTCTGTGACAGAAGAGACAGATGGTGGAGTCCAAAAAGAAAGATCATTGATGAACTGTTCTAAATACCAGACAATAGTGAACAGGGGTGGCAGACTCTAATTTGATAGACTATGCCGAAGAATGAATACTGTGATAGGCACTACAGTGAGAGACATAGAGAGGTTGAGGAGGACTGACAGAATGCCATTATGATTATCACAGGCTGAAGCATGACAGACAAATGTTCCTACATGCAACAAGCTGACCCTTACTCCCTGTACAAGAGAATAAGTAGCCTGAAAACTGAAGTGGGTACTTCAGTCTTAAATTAAAAATAGAAATGTAGGAACATCTGGCTTTACCTCATGGTGGTCCCATAACATCAAAGGAGCAATCTTAGTCCCGGAAATAGTTCTTGGGATTGCCTCAAAGAATAGGTGTATTAAGTAAATATCAGGGTCATTGCAAAAGACATTTTCCTTCAGTTCTTAGTGAGCTGGCACTGTGTTCACATCATTTGGACATCATGTTTACTCTTACTTAAGTGTTTAAAAATCAAATCTTGCCCACAGGAAATCATAGCAATTGTACGAGTTGAAATAATGAGAGCAGTGCAGGTCACCCCTGCTTGATTCTGAACAAGCAATTTTTACACTATGACAATATGCCATCACATACTGCAAAGATGAAAAAAAATCTGGAGTCCAACTGGTTGAATCCCCTCCTTACTCACCTCATTTAGGGTCTTGTGATTTCTGGATGTTTCCAAGAATTAGAGAACCTTTGCATGGAAAAGTTTTTTAAGATGCATGATGAATTGATTGATGCAGGGAATGAGTAACTTGAGAGTTCACCTCAAGGTGATTTTGTTTCTTACTTCGAAAATGCATCAAGTGTGTGAACAAGTACATTGATGCTCTGTTGAAGTTACCAATAAATGAGCGTTTATTGGAGAAAAAGTTTTTGCCTTAATTGTTATTTCTTTCACGAAAGACTAAGGACTTTTGAGAGTCCCCCTCATAATCCACAAGGATTTGAACAGGGAGAATATGCTACAATTCTCTGAAGAAACAACAAAAACATATCATCAGAGAGGTGTATGTAAAGTTGTTTATCTTTATTTTTTTAAAGGATCTAACAAGGTCCCTTGTGAAAGGCTTAGGATCAAGCTAAAAGAAGTGAGAATTGAATATGAATGAGTGCAAAATTGCTTTAAACAAAGGGAACACATAATGCTAAAAACATTTAAAACATTTCCTGATTTGTCATGCTTAAAGCTGTGTCCCTCAAAGATCAGTGCAAGGACTCTACTCTTTCAAGCTTATACAATAAATGAGCTTGATAATGATATAAACAGCCAGCTGTGTATGTCTATAGAAGATGGTTAACTAGGTGAAAGAGCAGATAGCCCAGTATTAGCTGAATCAATACACATGGACCTGGACAGAATTTAAACTTGGACAAACTCACAAATCTTTGTCTCTATATATAATGTTTTTTCATTCTTGAAGTTTTCTAATGATTTTTTGTAGTTCCTTATAAAATATATCACTATTCTGTAGACATCATTTTGTGTTCTGCTTGTTGCATGGAAGCCTGTAATTTCTTTACATAGCTACATCTACGTTGTTTACTATTGCTGTGCCTGTTGGCAGTCATGTAGCATACTGTGTCATTAGACCCTCTGTATTGTGCCAAGATTGGGCAAGACACACACTGCCAACAGAGTAAGAAGGAGCAGGAGATAAGAGTGGTCAAAACCGAAGAATCAATAAAACCTAGCATCAAAGCGAAAAGAAAACCCTAAACTGTTAGCTAAAGAAACAGAATCTACTCATAATCTTTAAGCACTTTGGAAAAACACACAAGCATTTTTTTTTGTTCTGAAATCTACATACTCAGTTGAGTTTAAAGATGTCCAATGCTGGCTTTTGTACCTGCAAACCCAATAAGTCATATATCACTCCTTAACAACCACGTAGAAACCATTCAACACAAAGACAAATAAAATGGCATGACTAAAAGATGTATTCATTTTTTCAGTCCTACCAAAACAAATAACTTCATGAAAACCAATACCAGAAATAGATTCCATGCCTCAAAAAACACAAGAACAATTAGAAACAAAAGTTAAAGGAAGTGCAGCATGAGAAAAAAATAAAATAAAGAATGTCAGTCACAATACTTTCTATTTAAGATGGAGGCATACTGTTGTCCACATACTGAAAATAAACAAAATCCTTGCACATTTTTTGTAGGTAAGGAAAGGAATTTTTAGTGAATGTTAGCACTTTTTTCTTTAAATTTTTTTGGTTAAGTTTCTGTCTAACAGCTTTTGGTCTTTTAGCTTATTTGTTTAGGTGGTTAATGAATTCCTCACCTGTCCCCTGACTATGCTTTTGTATACTCCATTTAATTTCTATCCATTTCTTGGTAACCTGTTAAAGTCATTATTTGCTCCAGGTATGTTTTGTTATTTGTGCCTCTGGCATTTTGTAACTAGTAGATCCATGGCAGACATATTCATTTTAAATAAATGTAAAGGGGAAAGTAAAAATGTTAGATCAGAATACATAATGAGAAAATCTGAAACTTAAAAGTTTACCTTACGATATGTAATGACCCCTAGTGTACTCATCTCTATCTGTGTTCGGACAATACAGAGAAGTATTAAGAAGACTAATAGGATGTTAGGTTATATAGCCCAATGTGTTGAGTAGAGGCCAAGGGAGGTTATACTTAAGCCACATAACACACTGGTGATGTCTCAACTGGAGTGCTCTGTGTGTGATTTTGGTCTCTATGTTATGAAAAAAAGACATAGCATCATTACAGAAAATCAAAGTAGAGACTAGACTAGGCTACAGTAATTATAGTACTCTAGGGTATGGGAAAAAATAATAAGAAAAGATTGAAGTACACTCTCAAAAATAATGGTCCTTTAATAGTGTATTACTGCGTGTGGTTTCTTAGAGACAAATTACTTGACAAACAACCATTTTGTACTTTGAAGGGTTCTTTGCAAGTGAAATTAGTTTTTTGGTCTTTGAAAAGGTTCCCTATTTGTGGACAGAAATCTTAATATTAGGCTACCTGGTAGGATAGAAAGAGATGAAGTAAAAATGAATGAAAGTGATGACTGAACTGAACTAAAATGAGTTCCTCAGCTAGAACACATGGGCACAGATACAAACTTGTTAAAGGATAGATTTTGCACAAACTTAAATTTTTTTGGTTTCACCCAGAGCATCATAGCCACATGGAATAAGTTACAAAAACCTGTTGCAGACAGTAGTACTCTGGGGGCCTACAAAACTCAAATAGACTTTTTTTGCAAGATTTAGGTGAATAAAGGTTGACAAGCTATGTTGGTTAGAATGATCTGTTCTCTTTGTAATCATTCCAATGTTCCAAAAAGACTTAAATAACCACTGATCAGAGCTTAAAATCTTCTCTCTACCAGTTAAAGGTGAGGTGGAGCAAGGCCACAAATGGCAGAGAGGGAGAGAGAAGATGTAGAGAATTGAATATGATAATGGATACTTTGGTGCATGAGGCAGTGTGTATTTAATTAGACATGCGGTCAACCCATCTCATTTCCAAGTAAAGCCAAATGGGGCAGCTAGGTTGTTTTCTTTGATGCTCCCCCACTACCACCATGCACTTTGTGGAATAAGGCTTTAGTTTCTGCTTTGATTTCATTACTTTTGGCAAAGATCCCTGAAACCACCTGAGAAATATTTCTACTCTGGTGGTTCATTCTCTCTGTTGTGCTTTATTTTACATGTATAAATCCCTGTAATTCGACCAGGGAATGAAGGTCTTTCAAAGGGAGAAATCAAAACAATAGCTGCTTGTCAGGCAAGAGTACATAACCATTTTAGCCAAATAAGACAACTACCAATTCCTTAAATTTTCTTCAGTAATAGTCAATGTTTTTAGATTGTTTAATCAAAACATTGAACAAGTTTGTTATGCATCTTTTATAAAACTTATATGATAATGTCACATGCCAGGTGCACTTGACCTGCAATGGATGTTGTAACTAACAAGAATATAATGACACCCATTAAGAAAACTATAATCAAAATGACAATAAGGTGACATCACTGATGCAACATGCAACATGAATTAGAGTATGAATGCTCATCTGAATATGTGTACTAACACAAAGAACAATGTCTTACACTGAAACCACAGGAGTTCTCAACATGTTTATACAATCTTTGCCAAACTAGGTCTCAGTAAGTCCTTAGTAATGTTACAGTCATTAATTGTTTTGAGTCTATATTGCCTTCCAGTTTACAAGCCTTTCAAAGCTATTCAAAGCTTTATTGCTCTATGTACTAGATTTAAAGATTCACTTAAGCTATTTGAATTTGGTTTGTTTTGTGCAGTGCTTGTCTTTTGTGAACAATGGAGTAATATAGTATACTTGATTCCTAATGAAATGCAAGGACAAATTGACAGTGTTAAATGAAATTTGGAAAAAAACAGCTACAAAAATGTTTTGTATATGTAAATATCAAAAAGGTGGTAAAAATGTGCATCCTAGGCAGTACAAACAGTACTCAGTAAATGTAAAATGTTTGTGAAACTATTGTAAAACTGTGTAAAAAAATTAGCACTGCAGTCATTTCTTTTGGCACCTGATTACTGCTCATTAAGGAGACAAACGTCTGTCTCTTACATTTGATGTAATTACTGCATAGCTACTGCCTTTTGTAGAGTTCTTGCTTGTAATGGAAAACACTGGAAGCAGGCAATCAACCTAATGTTGGTATCTGGTGATTCTTGTTGTTAGTGTTTTGGTTCTTTACTTAATATGTTGTATTCTACTCTTTGTGTGGTTTGGTTTGTCAGGTATAACAAACTACCATTGCATTATTTTGCATTAGAATAAGACCTTTAAATAATACAAATATCAGTTGACTAATAATCAAAATCTTTGTGGAATAAGTATTATTAATTATTAGACAAACTACTCTTTTATTCATTTTTAATGGAATGAGTGGACAGGATTTTTGACCTACTTTATGTTCTGTCATTCATTTATTGTATATATGATTGTAGCATTGTGTTCAAAATCAGTAAGTTGGAGAACTTATGGCCTATCATTAAATCTTTGTCATCTCCCATTTAGAAACATCAGTATTGTTTTTATTACTTAGGTGCTACTTTCCAAGGCACCTTATAATGTCAATATACATATAATACAACTGAGTGATTAGAAAGTTCACAAGTGATAAGCACAATTTAAAGTGTAGTACAAACAGCATAACTACAGTTTGCCATAGACTCAATGAAAACTATATACATGGCAAAATAACACAGTTGTTAATTGGTCAATAGTTTGGGTCCTGTGTGATATTTGGGAGAAAACCAAATGATAGTTCATTTTGTTTAAATGCAAATAAGAAACAAATGTAGCATTTTATTAAGTAAAACATGCAAAACAAATATTCAAATATGACAACAATTAATTAAAAGCAAACGACAAATAAATTGCCCAAAACCTTTGACCACTCCTGATCCCCAGTTTCTTGGGGTAATCAAACCAAATTTGTTAAAAGTTCACCTCCACACTTCTTGTTCCACTCCTATGATAATGCATTACCTTTTAGTTCGACCAAGAGCTTCCTCTTAATAGAGGGTGTGAGTAGAGATTAGAGACATCCAACAAAATAAAACAACAATAACAACAGTTTATTTGTTGTATAGCCCAAAATCACGCAAGGAGTGTTGCAACGTGCTTTAACATGCCCTGTTTTTTACAGCCCCTCAGCCTTGACTCCCTAAGAGCTCCCAAAAAATACCCTTATAGGGAAAAAAATGGAAGACATCTTGGTAAAGGCAATTCAGAGAGAGAGAACCCACCTTTCCAGGTAGTTTGAGCATGCAATGAATGTCAAAAAATGTGGTAAAAACAATAAACAAAACACAACACAAGTAATGCTCTTCACAGAGTTAGATGGTCAATCTATCATTATTACCTCAGAAATACAATACAACAGTACTGTACACTAGTACAATATTAATAGTACAATACAGAACTATCACATATGAGGATAGAAATTTGTTCAAATACGTGAAAAAACAAAGTTGAAACTAATTAACATAAATGAAAAACAACAATATTTGTCCATCTGACATATTGTAGGAAAGGAGTCAGAAGGGTCAGGCATAGTTAGAGTCCTGGAGACCTCGGCCAACTAGCCGCCTCCTGTCTACTGGCTATTGTACAGCTGAGTCAGTGCTGGGCCAACCATTCTGGTGAAAGAACCCTACTACCTGATGATTCTAATGCTCCTTTATTAGAGATGACTTATCCATATGTAGGCAAACAACTTGGCAGTACAGCAGTGGCACCAAGTGCACATATGAGTACAGAGAAGAAAACAAACTTTCCAACACATTGTGTCCTATGTGGCAATTACAGGTGGGGTCTCCAAGGAACCTGCTGATTTTCTAATAGGTCAATATGACCCTATCCTTCTAACTCAGGGACTGCAAGCTGTCTTCTACTGAGGGGTGGAAGATCACTGGACACTTTTCAGTCTGCTGCTGCTGTTGTTATGTGATAACAGACTGACATGTGGTCCCTTGTTGGTAAATGATACATGCATCCCAGCTCCGGTTCTAAAAGAAATAATCAGATTAAGACGGTAGTGCACTACTGCAGAATACTTATAAGCTCCAACCACAATCATTACTAAATTTATAAAAATGTAAGTATGAATGGCTATGCTAAAATAATGAAACTTTGGTTTTGACTTAAAGACTTAGACCAATGGGCAACTACTGACTGTTACAAACTGACATTTGGAAAGACTGGCCGTCAAGGTGGATGACAGTAATTCTTAATGACTGGAAAATTCAAACTATTGTGCAAGGGACAAATAAAGGAGTAGTCTGAAAACAAGCCAGGGTCAATGCACAATCGGAAGATAGCAAAATACCAATACCATAACTGTTTTACCACCCAAAGGAATAGGCACATATAATTTTTGAATTCAAGATCAATAGATGAAACATAGTCAGTAAGCCAGGCCAGGTTTGACACCAAATGGTCAATAAATTGTGATGTCTAATCCCAATTCAGTACACCAAAACTACTAGTCAGAAAAACACACCCAGAGAATCATTAACCAGAAAAATGTGTAAAGACGAACTGCTCTGATGACTCTTTTTAAATTGTATCTACAAGCTCAGACAACCAGAAAGTGTATAGTAATGCTTTTATAAGATTGACCTGGTGTAACATGCTACTGGTTGACCTTAGATAACAACAACCATTCACAGGAAAACAAAATGGCATCACTGGCCAACACAAAATATTGGTAATATTGAGAACACTAATCTAAAACAAAAAACAAACTTCAAAAACAGATTCCTTTGGCTTCTGCTCTGGGAATTTTGGTAAAGGTTCAAAGAAAGCTCAGAAGAAATTAAATAATGCCAAAAATGCCAAGTCAGAAAATAAAGCAAGTCAAAATAATATTCCAACATTGAAAGATTTGGTTTAGAAACCCTTACAGCCTCTCCAATGCTTGGTGTGTCCTTTGATTTTTGCTCAGGTTCCTCCGGTCACCTGTAGATGCTGCTGTCTTTAATAATGGCCACCTGATAATGTTACATGTCATGCTCATGTGACCACTAGCAAATATTGTAACTGACAACAATATGGCTGTCTTAATGAAAGCGATATCCACACACACACGCACATACAGACTGTCAAACATCCAATACAAAATAAAACCCTAAAGCAACCATCTCTGTCTCTTTCAATAGCTTATTTTATCCTTGGAATGTGTGACAAGTAGGGGGCGCTATCGCTCCCTTGAACCCTTGTCCAAGATGCCAGACACCAGATAAAAGTAGACTTTATTCATATTGCACAGTGCAGAAAGCACCCTCCTCTCCACAATACTCATTAAATCACAATTCTCCAATACAATAAACAATCCTCCACTCCCAGACGCGTTTCCACCCAGCTCAGCTCACTGTCTGGGAGCTCCCACAATCCCTTTATATTCCCTGACCCGGGAGTGTTCCAATCCCCAGTCCATGTGATCTCCTATTACTTCCGGTCAGATAAAAAGTCCTTTTCTTCACCCCAGAAGTACGTCATTCCCCTTTTCCATGTGACTCGGACGTACTTCCGGGACATAGGGTAAATGACCATCGTTTCTTCCTGCAGCGTCATCTAGTGGCCCCCACGGTATCCATGGTCTTCGGGGCACCTCCATGCTGCAGGGAGAGCTCCACCTGGTGGCTTGGGGTAATTGACCAGGATGAAGGCCTGCCATACACCACAAATGTTAAGATATTTACTCGCAATTTCAGTATATGCTTGTGGTTACAGGAATTCATAGATTCAGAAGTTATATTTAAACACGAGAATTTTGAGTATAGCTGTAAGTCATTGCAGCAATTTAAAAACTGTATTATAATGTATTTTTAACTTTATTTATGATCCTTTATGCAATTTCAAGTTTCATTTACTTCAGCAATAATGCCTTGAGAACAGTCAAAAAATAAGGCATACAATTTTATTTTCTAAACCTAAGAAAGAAAGTCTTATTGTTGAAATGTGGCAACAAAGAGTTAAATCACTATTAAATATAACTACATTTACAGCAGATTCAGACTCAAATCCAACATTTAGAATTGATACTTGTCAGTGTTGCCTTGCTATTTGTAGAATTTCCGCCAATTAAAAGAAATTGATAACAGTTCTTTATTTGGGTGTCTCTGCTGCTTCCCTTAAATACAGGTGTACAGTCTTTTGAGCCTTAAGTTGATTGACTCTCCCCTACTGCTATAAATGTAATGTAAGACCACAGACTCTGCAACCTTAATGTTACGTTAGTTGTACTTACTGTATATTAAGGATACATATTTTCAATCATATCCAAAGGGAGACCTCACCATAGACCTGCATTGTGAAATTACAAGCTGAAAAAGAAGAATATTTTCCGGGTTTAATGTAAAAGTGCTTTTAAATAGGGGAGAGCATTAGCCATGCTACTCTTCAGTCTTTCCCATTTTTATACAGTACTAGCAGGAGTACCCGGCGTTGCCCGGGAATGTATAATGAATTTCACAAATGAAAGAAACACAACATAGAAATAGAACAAACATTTTTCTGATTCACATTTTATTGTAATAGGTAATACATATATACTATAACTATATATATAACTATATATTTTTTTCTCTTGTGGTGTGAACATTAACAAATTCTGAGGATTGCCCACTCAAGAACATGCTACGTCGAGTTGTCTGTGTCAAAAGCATGGATTTTCCAAACTGATGCCTGCAACTTGCAGTGATTGCCATTGAGCCTTATTAATTGACGTAGCAAAAGCCAAATGAACAGGAAATTATAGCCGTTTAAAATTAAAGGGTAAATCATTCGGAATCAGCGGTATTCTTGGTATGAAAACATTTTCACATCTTGCGCAACCTGTTACGATAGTTGGTTCAATAATATGTATTGATTGAAAAGTTGCCGGCATTTCAAGATGTGATTCTCTTCAGAAACTCTACTCATTAGTTGCTAAGCATAAAATTCCATTGCACTGAGTTTCTTGCCAGCAACAGAAGATGGATCTGTTTGTGGAATTCCAAAGTAATACCCATCTTTGCCTTGCCAAAAGATTAGTGGATACTGAAGGGCATCATACAACCTGTGTGTGTCTGCCACACGTTGAAGACTTCTGTTCCTTTTCTCAATGATAATGTCCCGTCTCTCCCAAAGTCATTGCCTACCATTACAATGGCAACCTCATCAAGTGTTCCAGCATTGAATCGTCGGTGATTCTCTCCCTGTGGCATTTTGTCAGCTCTTATGACAACTTTATAATCATCTGTTGACTTACGTTAAAATGCAGTCTTGAAAAGGGTGACATATGCGTTTTTCTCATGAAGGAATCATTCTAAATCCATCATAATGTCCAGTCTCACGTTTGGTATTCTGCTGTGTCTATGATGCGCTGTTGTGGAACTATCTCCCATGAAGTAGATCTGAAGGAACTCAATTGTCCCAACAGTTAATGGAAGTAATGATCCTATTGTACAGTAAACTTTTGCATTTTAAATGTGGGCATGAACCCATCCTCTCGTATTTGTTTAGAAGAAGTCATTTGAAAACAGGAATTGTACTTCCTGATGTTCAAGAAATGCTTTGAAATTGGTGTTGATCCTGACAAAGAATGTAGAGGTTCAGGTGGATGAAGTAGAGATGGCAGTTTCACCTTCCTATTTGAGCAACACAATCCCGGAGACTCTCCTTTCCATTTTAGAGCTCTACAATGAACACAGATATGATCCATTCGGCCAATAACAGTGACAGGATATTCATGATATGCAACCTGTCGTTTATGTGCAAAAGCCATATTTTTTAAATCGTGCTGCATTTGTCCATGTGTTGCATCAGCAGCCCTTCGTCTGTTAGCAGACAGCCTGGTTTCCCTTTCTTGAGATGTTTCATCCGCTCTTGCATCAGACATTTTTCCCAACCAAACATACCCCATGACCTCCTCCTGGTCAAAAAGGAGCCCCATGCCCAGTTTGGTGGCGATCGAATGCCCGGTGCAGATTTGTATGTCAGACAAACAAACATACATCGACTACAGCGTCCCTTCCCTTTCTTCAGATGTTTCATCCGGTCTTGCATCAGCAGCCCTTCTCCTGTTGGCAGTACGGGGATGTGTGCGGAACTGTCAGTGAAAAGGTGCCCTGCGTTTCACCCCGAACATTTTTCCCAACCAAACATACCCCATGACCTCCTCCTGGTCACAAAGGAACCCCATGCCCAGTTTGGTGGCGATCGGACGCTTGGTACAGATTTCTATGGCGGACAAACATACATCGACTCTGCTTTATATATTAGATTTTCCTGATGGTAGAGACATGAACCACATGTTAGCCAAGACAACAGAAGTATTGTGGCTAGTGGACATGCAAAGGGGAAACGACTGTGTAAACATCTTCAGCATGTGACAAAAAACTAAACTAAATTTATTGTATATAAATATTCAATTGGGTGCAAGCATGCAACTAGTTTTCATATACAAACATAAATGAACTAAAAGAAACTCACCCATCCATCCATCCATCCATTTTCTAACCCGCTGAATCCGAATACAGGGTCATGGGGGTCTGCTGGAGCCAATCCCAGCCAACACAGGAACCAATCCTGGGCGGGGTGCCAACCCACCGCAGGACACACACAAACACACCCACACACCAAGCACACACTAGGGCCAATTTAGAATCGCCAATCCACCTAACCTGCATGTCTTTGGATTGTGGGTGGAAACCGGAGCACCCGGAGGAAACCCACGCAGACACAGGGAGAACATGCTCCCCTAACTGCGAGGCAGCAGCGCTACCACTGCGCCACCGTGCCGCCCTTAAAAGAAACTCTTTAAATCAAATTGAAATGAAGTGGGGAAACAGATTTTCAAATCAAAGTTAATTCTTCTTTGAACACACTTCACTTTCATACACAGGAGTATTTTCTAGAAACGGTTTATTTAATAATATTGTAGAAAAAATCCATATTTGGAATGTTGTGAGAATGTCACTGAATAATTCCCATTAGGATTATGCAACATAACTTAATGTAAGGTTTTTTTTTTACAGTGTGATGGGCGGCCGGGTCCCATGCCTGGCCGGGATGTCCCTTCAACACTGGATCCGGGGGAGCAGCCATGGGATCTACTCGATGTCCCTCGGAGGGATGTAGAGTGGCAGCCCTCCTGGGTTATATCGGGGCCACAGGTGTGGGACTTCAGGACTTGTTGGGCTCCATGGCCACCACCCGGAGGAGCTGCATGGCTTAACGAGCCTCTGTGGGCTGGAATGCAGCCACACCCGGAAGTGCCTTTTTATTACAGCAGATATTTTGATATTGTTCAGTTCAGGTTTTTGGTTTTAATATTGACCCCTGCCCAGTTTAGCGATTACTTATTTATTTATTTATTTTTGATTACTTCTAAAGGGTTTTTATTTCCTAGTTCTTGCAACCTATTTTTTGGCAAATTTTCTGACATCAGAGTCTGACATTAAAATCCTTTTAGTTTTCCTTATTCCAAATTTTCCAAATAGCCTAAAAGTTCAATTGCAAGAGAGTACAGTATTTCCAAAATCTGAAAGGTGGGTATTCCTTCTTGAGGAATGGTCCTTTTACTCCTACCCACAGCTAACAAACAACACTCCTTCATAGAGATGAAAGGAATGACTTTCAATGCTAGAAAGGACAATTGCACTTGACTTGACTTTGATTTTGGTTTAATTTCTTAAATGAGAGGAATATGCAAATTGCACAAGAAAGTATCCAGTCCCCCTTATCAAAGATGAGAAAATCAGCCTTTAATGATGCTGAGATCTATAGGCTTAATCATGCAAGTTTCAGAAAAAGTTTCAGTAACTGGAAGACAGAAAATAGAGGTGGTGCAAGCTGAGCAGCAACAGCAATGCAACAAGTCAGGGGTGCTAGCTATTTTATGACATTGTCCAGTACTTTGTTTAAAAAGTTAATCTAATTAAAATTCCTCACGTCTTTCCTTTAAAGGCATTTGTTTGTTATGAGTAGATAGTTAATGTCTACCTCTCCAGTGTTCCTACTGTATGTATCCTACTCCCTTTACTCTTTTCTGCCTACAACATTCTGGCAAAGACTATTATATAGAACTCTGTTGTTAGTGGCCTTGTCTCCTATTTCTTTCCTATTTTCTTTCTTTCTTTCTCCTGCAGTTTAAATTCTTGTTTGATATATCATCAAAAAATTATTTTTTTCTTTTACAAGCTTGTGTGTATGTAAGAGCATGTTAAACATGTAAACAGAGCAAAAACAAAACATACATGTCTGTCCAAAATATTTAAAGTGTAAATAACAGTGTGTTATAGATTGCTGATAATTATTTTTCAACACTTTGCTTCAGGTTGCATACTTTATCAGGTGTGAAATGATTAGACTCGACACACTCAAAAAGCCAGCAATTTGGAATGTGAGGTAGGAACCAAAACCATGACATGATCGACCGGGCGGAACTCCCGAAGAAACATACCAAGGTTATAGCAACGGACCTGGGCTGCTTGCGTCTTCTCCATGTGAGACTTTAAAGTAGGTCTGATCTTTGCAAACTTATCACGTAACTGTGCAATATACTCCAGTATATTTGTAGATGGAAGGGCTTCCTCCTCCTCCCAAACTTTTTTTAAAATATCCAATATACTGTACCTTGGGTTGCCATCCATATAACAATTCAAATGGTGAGAACCCCGAAGAGGCTTGTGGGACTTTGCAATATGCAAAAAAGAAGAGGGGTAGAAGCTGATCCCAGTTCCTTCCATCCTCATTGACTACCTTGCGTAACATCTGTTTGAGAGTTTGATTAAACCTCTCGACTAGGCCATTGGTTTGAGGATGATGTACTGAGGTTTTTAAATGTTTCATTTTTCAGAAATTTGGCTGTCTCCCAGAACGTCTACTAGGTAAAAGGCATCCCTTGATCCATCAGGATTTCTTTAGGGATGCCGCTCATGCAAAGACTAACTACTACTACTAACTTCTGTGTGATAGCTTTTGAGGTCACTGATCGCAAGGGCACAGCTTTCGGATATTGTGTAGCATAATCTACCAGGACCATTATATATTTATGACCCCTTGCCGAAGGATCTAGGGGTCCTACCAGATCAACCCCGATTCTTTCAAAGGGGACGTCAATTAAGGGTAATGAGACTAGAGGAGCACGGTCCTTCCTAGGAATCTGCCGCAATTGACATTCCGGACAGGACATACAAAAGCGGCGGACCTCCTTATTAATCC
Organism: Polypterus senegalus; assembly: GCF_016835505.1. Taxonomy (NCBI): domain Eukaryota; kingdom Metazoa; phylum Chordata; class Cladistia; order Polypteriformes; family Polypteridae; genus Polypterus; species Polypterus senegalus. Next base: position 98,281,899 of record NC_053157.1, on the reverse strand, counting down.
TGGGCCAAAAAAATCTGAGCTTAATCTGCTCCAGCATTAATGGGCTCCCAGGAGGTGGTATGAGCCAGTTCACAGACTTGACACCGGTAAGTCCGTGGAACTAACAACAGGGACCGTACCTCCCATTGGTGTTCTGCCACCTGATATAAAAGGTCATTATTTAATACAAAGTGGAGACCCTGTGGCATGGGATGTAATGCAAATAAGGGAGTCATCATTGCACTGCTCTCTTTTAAATGAAGCTGGGGTGTGCCTAAATTGAAATTGCAGGCATGTGAGAGGGTTGGATTTGATCTCAAGTGGCGTGGCTTTATCCCAGATCAACACAGCGTCTGATGATGACAAGTTTTGCTGCAACGTCCTGGGTATTTCCACGTCATCACTAGTGGTTGACCTCCGTCTCTCTTCTAGCTGAGTACACAGCATGGAGGTAGCTGAGGATGCGGTGTTTGCATCCATGACTAGACCTAGTGCTTTTGTGGGAGTAGCAAATGTTTTATCATGATTAATATCAGACCAATCTCTGCCTAGTATCTCCTCCTAGTAACGGGGGATTCTCCATTACCACTACCACCAATTTCTTTAATACACTGTCATGGCAAATGTAACAGGTGGTTGAAGGATAGGATTGGACATCCCCGTGAATACAGGTTAGACTGGTCGTAATTTTTATCCACTGTTAAGGCAACACTAGATGGCAAGCAACAATCAAAATTATTTTTTCTGTTGGAGGCAAATAAAGATGTAACTTTATGTCTGTTTACTAGCGCTTCTCCCATATGAGAAAAGGCCAGAGGATTAGTCAGGGCAGACCACCCCTCCCTCCTTATTACTCCACAGACCCCCTTGTCACCTTGTGTCACCCTTCAGCCATGCATCAGGTTCTACCAGAGTGTACCTCACATTGTAGCCATGGGACTCAACGTTAGGGACACAAGCATGTCTGGGACACACGAGTCCCGTTCTGAATCTCCCAAGCAGGGTTCCATTCTTACCTGATCTACTGTATTACCTCTATGAGGGAGATAATATCATTATGTCACCTGGCCGGCTGGGCAATTTTATTGAACAGGGCACGGAGCAGTAGAGCACAAGTTACCTGCTCCACTATCTGGTAGCTACCACATTCATGTGGCCTTAGCCACTTCACTACCTTTGCCCATAGTTTACAGGCCTGTGTTTTAGTTGCCCCATCTATACTAAATTTCCAGGCCAAGATGCCTCTCACCTGCCAACCCAGGGCACCCCCACTTTTATCAAAAGATTCCTCTTTTGTGGGGTATTTGGGAATGGTCTTCTTACTTGAGAGTCCATAATAAGTTCCCAATGTGTTCCCATCTGAACCTGGCTCTATCCTGTAGGTCCCCTTTCTACATGACCATCGGTTTTCCCCGATACACACCAGCTGACCCCATCTTGGCGACTCGGGAACGATACTTTCCCATCTGACCTTTCTTCAGTTGCAGGTTTGGATAGTGTGTCGAGTCTTTGATGAGGTTAGACTTTTGGTTTAATAGAAGGTCATCATCCTGCCGACTACCCCACATTCAAAAAGGTTTGGGGCAGCCACCTAATTTCCCTTGCTGCAAAAAGAGTTTGAAAATAGCACTGATGTACATGTTTTGGAGTGAACTGAACTGAGGATGGTTGGAAAAGATGTTAGTTTTAAATGTCGAGACAGGAAATGGCGTGGTAAACCTGGAAGTGATGTGCTTCTGGGATTGCCACATGAAATGGTATACTTCTGGGCACTGCAACCAGAAATGACATGTTTCTGGGTGCCAGAACTGGAAGTGATGTGCTTCTGGGTGCTGGAACTGGAAGTCATGTCTTCCGAGTTGGATCAGACAGGTTTTCTCTTTTTTTGTTTGTGGAGACAACGGAAGAAAGGTTAGCGTACCCCACCACCCCCTGGCCTGGAGTGGAATTACCCTCATTTAGGTCATATAGCTCCCTCCTTTTTGCAAGTGCGTGACACAGGAAACATCTGACTAGAGTTATTAGTTTCTATATGATGGAAGGTTAAATTTCAGTCTCCATCCATCCATCCTCTTCCGCTTATCCGGGGTCGGGTCGCGGGGGCAGCAGCTTAAGCAGAGAGGCCCAGACTTCCCTCTCCCCGGCCACTTCTTCCAGCTCTTCCGGGAGAATCCCAAGGCGTTCCAAGGACAACCGGGAGACATTGTCCCTACAGCATGTCCTGGGTCTTCCCTGGGGCCTCCTCCCTGTTGGACGTGCCAGGAACACCTCACCAGGGAGGCGTCCAGGAGGCATCCTGATCAGATGCCCGAGCCACCTCATCTGACTCCTCTCGATGTGGAGGAGTAGCGGCTCTACTCTAAGCCCCTCCCGGATGACTGAGCTTCTCACCCTATCTTTAAGGGAAAGCCCAGACACCCTGCGGAGGAAACTCATTTCAGCCGCTTGTATTCGCGATCTCGTTCTTTCGGTCACTACCCATAGCTCATGACCATAGGTGAGGGAAGGAACGTAGATCGACTGGTAAATTGAGAGCTTTGCCTTACGGCTCAGCTCTTTTTTCACCAAGACAGACCGATGCAGAGCCCGCATCACTGCGTATGCCACACCGATCCGCCTGTCGATCTCACACTCCATTCTTCCCTCACTCGTGAACAAGACCCAGAGATACTTGAACTCCTCCACTTGGGGCAGGATCTCTCCAACAAACCTGAGAGGGCACTCCACCCTTTTCTGGCTGAGGACCATGGTCTTGGACTTGGAGGTGTTGATTCTCATCCCAGCCGCTTCACACTCAGCTGCGAACCGATCCAGAGAGAGCTGAAGATCACGGCCTGATGAAGCAAACAGGACAACATCATCTGCAAAAAGCAGTGACCCAATCCTGAGTCCACCAAACCGACCCCTTCAACACCCTGGCTGCGCCTAGAAATTCTGTCCATAAAAGTTATGAACAGAATCGGTGACAAAGGGCAGCCCTGGCGGAGCCCAACTCTCACTGGAAACGGGCTCGACTTACTTCCGGCAATGCGGACCAAGCTCTGACACCGGTTGTACAGGGACCGAACAGCTCTTATCAGGGGGTCTGGTACCCCATACTCCCAGAGCACCCCCCACAGGATTCCCCGAGGGACACAGTCAAACACCTTTTCCAAGTCCACAAAACACATGTAGACTGGTTGGGCAAACTCCCAAAGACCCTCCAGGATTCTGCTAAGGGTGTAGAGCTGGTCCACTGTTCTACGACCAGGACGAAAACCACACTGTTCCTCCTGAATCCGAGGTTCGACTATCCGATGGACCCTCCTCTCCAGAAACCCCGAATAGACTTTTCCAGGGAGGCTGAGGAGTGTGATCCCTCTGTAGTTGGAACACACCCTCCGGTCCCCCTTTTTAAAGAGGGGGACCACCACCCCAGTCTGTCAATCCAGAGGCACTGTCCTCGATGTCCATGCAATGTTGCAGAGATGTGTCCACCAAGACAGTCCTACAACATCCAGAGCCTTGAGGAACTCCGGGCGTATCTCATCCACCCCCAGGGCCCTGCCACCAAGGAGTTTTTTGACCACCTCGGTGACCTCAGTCCCAGAGATGGGAGAACCCACCTCAGAGTCCCCAGGCTCTGCTTCCTCATTGGAAGACATGTTAGTGGGATTGAGGAGGTCTTTGAAGTACTCCCCCCACCGACCCACAATGTCCCGAGTCGAGGTCAGCAGCACACCATCCCCACCATATACGGTGTTGACACTGCATTGCTTCCCCCTCCTGAGACACCGGATGGTGGACCAGAATCTCCTCAAAGCCATCCGAAAGTCGTTCTCCATGGCCTCCCCAAACTCCTCCCATGCCCGAGTTTTTGCAACGGTTTTGGGGATTGCCGCCACGACAGGCACCGACCACCTTATGGCCACAGCTCCAGTCAGCCGCCTCAACAATAGAGGCACGGAACATGGCCCATTTGGACTCAATGTCCCCCACCTCCCTCGGGAGGTTGACAGCTCCGCCCCTCTCTTCACCCGAGTGTCCAAGACATATGGCCGCAAGTCCGACGACACAACCACAAAGTCGATCATCAAACTGAGGCCTAGGGTGTCCTGGTGCCAAGTGCACATATGAACACCCTTACGCTTGAACATGGTGTTCGTTACCGACAATCTGTGACGAGCACAGAAGTCCAATAACAAAACACCGCTCGGGTTCAGATCGGGGGGCCATTCCTCCCAATCACGCCTCTTCCAGGTCTCACTGTCATTGCCCACGTGAGCATTGAAGTCTCCCAGCAGAACGAGGGAGTCCCCAGAAGGTACACCCTCTAGCACACCCTCCAGAGACTCCAAAAAGGGTGGGTACTCCAAACTGCTGTTCAGCGCATACGCATAAACAGTCAAGACCCTTCCCCCCACCCGAAGGCGGAGGGAGGCCACCCTCTCGCCCACCGGGTAAACCCCAATGCACAGGCTCCAAGTCAGGGGGCAATAAGTATGCCCACCCCTGCTCGGTGCCTCTCACCGGGGGCTATTCCAGAGTGGTAGAGTCCAGCCACTCTCAAGGAGATTGGTTCCAGAGTCCAAGCTGTGCGTCGAGGTGAGTCCGACTATATCTAGCCGGAACGTCTCGACCTCGCACACTAGCTCAGGCTCCTTCCCCTTCGGAGAGGTGACATTCCACGTCCCAAGAGCCAGTTTCTGTAGCCGAGGATCAGACCGCCAAGGTCCCCGTCTCCGCCACCACCCAACTCACACTGCACCCAACCTCCTTGGCCCCTCCCATAGGTGGTGAGCCCATGGGAAGGAGGAACCACGTTACCTCTTCGGGCTGTGCCCGGCCGAGCCCCATGGGTGCAGGCCTGGCCACCAGGTGCTCGCCATCGAGCCCCACCTCAGGGCCTGGCTCCAGAGGGGGGCCCCGGTGACCCGCGTCCGGGCAATGGAAAACGTTATCCAATGTTTTTGCTCTTCATTGGAGGTTTGTTGAACCGCTCTTTGTCTCATCCCTCATCTAGGACCAGTTTGCCTTGGGTGACCCTACCAGGGGCATAAAGCCCCAGACAACATTGTTCCTAGGATCATTGGGACACGCAAACCCCTCCACGGTTCAAGGAGGGGAAAAAAAATTCAGTCTAGTAATATAAAATTTAGCTTGTCCAAAATGTGTTCCTGAAAATAGTAATTCAAAAAAAGAAAAGAATTTATTGAAAATATTAAACTTTTAAACATATTTGCATAGACCTGAATACATAGGGGGCAGCATGGCGGCACAGTGGTAGCATTGCTGCCTCGCAGTAAGGAGACCTGGGTTCGCTTCCCGGGTCCTCCCTGCGTGGAGTTTGCATATTCTCACCATGTCTGCGTGGGTGTCCTCCAGTTTCTCCGGTTTCCTCCCACAGTCCAAAGACATGCAGGTTAGGTGCATTAACAATCCTAAATTGTCCCTAGTGTGTGTGCTCAGTGTATGGGTGTGTGTGTGCCCTGTTGTGGGCTGGCGCCCTGCCTGGGATTTGTTCCTACCTTGTGCCCTGTGCTGGCTGGGATTGGCTCCAGAAGACCCCTGTGACCCTGTGTTAGAATATAGCAGGTTGGATAATGACTGATTGACTGGATGCGTAGGTTCAGAAAAAGGAAAGATGGATGCATTTGAAAAGTGACTATTAGTGGAAGCCAGCATCAGAGTTTGAAGGAGAAAAGGAGTTGACAGGAGATGGGAAGATGGCAGTTTATTCTTCATTTGTAATGCCCAACGTTATGAGAAACTTGGTAGACTGCCACTGTTTGGTATCACAAGAAGAAAATCCCTCCAATATGGTAATTTGGATTGACAACTAGAGAAGCTTAATATCTTCTTTCTTTACTGTTAGAGGAGCCCAATGTGGATAACCAGCTATTAGTTTCTCTGAGCATCATAAGTTTATGTAGTACTCTAGAAGCTATTACTCCCAAAGGTCTAGTATCCTGAGAAAATCACATGGAGTGTTTTTCTAAAAGGCCTGCAGACAGCACAGGGCTCCACTGTGATTTAGGTGAGGCCCTGTGCCTGGCAGTAAACTGGAGACATTGAATGTTTATTGGATGTGTGGGTTTAGGAATGTTATGATACCTTGTGGTGCTAAAATGAGCTATAAGGAGCAGACTATAGGAAGGTTTTCCTGTTTTCAGAATTGGCTACAAGGATTACCTCAGAAACAGCTCTAGGATGGGATCTAAAGAGCTTTTTACTGATAGCTGAGTTTAGACAAGTCCACAACATAGCAAGGAGTCAGTATGGCTAGAATGAGGTTAGGGCAGTGTTTTTCAACCAGTATGCCACGGCAGAGCGGCGTGCCGTGACAGCTACCCACGTGTGCCGTGTAAATGATAGTGTAGGGCACCTGGTTCTTAACCTGAGAAGGCCAACCTCCTTTGATGGTCAAGACCTGCCTAAGGAGGATTGGACTACCTGGAGAAGCTGGTGTAAAAGCAGCACCATGATTGCTATGTTACAGACTCAGCACTTAGAACACTTCAGACATGTCTCTTGGCTGGGTATGTATTTACTAGCAAGTCTCACAGGACCATTCAATAGTGGGCATATGAGCTGCCTCTTAGGAAGAGAGGAACTGGCAAAGGGATGATACAGCTGAGAGATGCCATCAAAGGGCTTATTAAGTGCTATGTCTGCAAATGCTGATCTTGGAGCTGCTTTTTCCCGGCTTCTCCAGTAGCCCCACCCCTTTGTACAATTGAGCATGTGTATGAGATATAATGTTTGTAGTGTGAATAAAGGTTCTTTATAGCGCCCGACCCAACACAGATTTACACTGAGGCACGTGTAAAATAAAACCAATATTTATTTTTTCTTCACCTGTGGGGCACGTCTTCTCCGTGAACCCCATAGGCAATACACAGTCCCAAGCACACACACAAATACCAAGCACTTTCTTCTTTTGGCACCACCACCACTCCTCCCAGGCAACCCTGTCCTCCTCCACCTGACTCTTGCTGCTGAGTGGAGGTCGCTGGCTCCTTTTATAGTTCACCTGGAAGTGCTCCAGGTGCTTGATCACCGAGTTTCGGCTGCAATTCCAGGTGTGATAAACACGTTGCCCATAGGGGCTCAGGAGTCCCAAACACAAAACCCCCTGGTGGTGCCTGCAGGACCCAACAGGGTTGCACCCAACTCCAATTCCCATGGAGCCCTGTGGGAAACCAAAGCACTGCTCCAATCCAGGGGGGCGGCCATCTAGCGTCCAGGGGGAGGTATTGCACTGTCCAGGGCTGCTCCTCATGAATATAGTGTGCATGGACCCCGGCCGCCTGCCACAGTAGTTAGTATAATAGTGGTATGCCGTGGGATGTTTTTGATTACAAAAAGAGTGCCACCACAAAAAAAAAGCTGGGAAACACTGGTTTAGAGAATAACAATGCACTGGAAGAGGATTGGAAGAGTGTTTTGAGAGAGCAGGCAAATCAGCACTTAACCCCACTGAATAAACGAGTACTTAAGACCAATTAGTAAGGGATCTATATTTATCCCTCACTTTTGTGACTTTCATTCAAATATATAATTCATTTTAGCGTTCCTATAAAGCCATAAACCTTTGATAAAGAACTTGCTGTTGACACAATATGCTTCAGGTTTGTATGGCAGATACAGATTCCTCTTATTGTGATGCATATAGTCAAGTGAAAAGTAAGTCTTGTGGTTTTAAATAACTTAAAGCTCCCCAAATGTGCTGATCCTCACCAAGATAAATATTTATATTTATTTCTTTTCTTTGTATAGTGCTGTTCACTAATGCTGTAACTAATTCATTGGCTTAATACAATTAAAACTAAGTAAATTACATAATGCACATGCATACAAATACAAATTACTTTAAAACAGATTGATGTCCATTTATATCATGATTGAACCAGCTGAGAACTAATTAGAGGAAAACAAAACCCAGCAGTCAGCAAGTCGAATAACATGACAGATTTTGCAGGAAAGTAAATCTGTCCTTTCAAGGTGTTTGCCACCAAAATTGTAACAAACACTTTTGAGGTCTATAAATGGTTGTGTAGGCATATGTAATTGATTCCTAATTGGATCAGTTAGGGTTTTTAGCAGGTTTATGATATGCAAAGTAATAAACACAATAATTATGCAAAATGATAACAGGAATAACTATGACCAAGGACAACACAACAGCAGGGAAAATGGAGAAAACAAGAAAGGTAAAAAGACATTTTACAGATCTGTAGAACATACGAGGGGCAAGGTGCCAGGGTCAGGACTAGGCCTGAAATAGTGCCTGTTGGAAAGCCTGAATGAAAGAAATGTCCAGAGCAGGAAAGATATATTCTAGGAATAACTATAAATTAGGCCATATTATGTGGCACCTAGAAAAGAGAAGGAATGAAACCAAGAACAGAAATCACGCCAGTTTAAAATGTATGATGCTCACTATATAAGAAAAATGAGGAGACAACGGAAGAGAAAAAAGAAAAATGGAAACATGCAGGATCAAACACTTAAAGTAGGAGAATTTTTCTGCAAGTGGATGCTGGCTAAAAGGCAAAAGCAATCAGTAGATGCCTCAAGAGAAGCCAGCAGAGTGACAAGGCTAGACGATGCAACTGTGGCCTGCAGCAGAACTCAGCCATATGCAGGTGCTCCTGGCAGTAATTCAATAGTAAAGAAATGAAGCTGGCAAGACTAATGAGCAATCTGAGACAGATGCTGACATGCTTGGTAACAACAAAGAGACAAGAAGTGGGAAGCAGAAAGGGCAGAGGGCAGTGGAAGTCATGCAAGGCTGCAGGTTAAACAGTAGAAACAAGTGTTCAAGTACACAATAGAGCAAACAGAAGGAGAAACGTGTGCTGAGTAACCAAGCACCCAATGTGAATGGATGGAAGAGGGCACGCCAGGTGACCCCTGGGGGCGTTTATTGGTGAAACTTCATTTTTTAGATGTATGCAAGAAAAACAGTGGATTACTGATTCATTTGAATTAAACTACACAGCAAAAATTGCAGTTGTACTTAATAACTTAGTTTGGAAAAAAAGGGTAGTTTCTTAAAACATGAGAAAATAAAATATATAGATAAAGCGACGCAGAGCTGGCCTGTAAAATTAATACAGCAGCCTGTTTTTTTTTTTTTTCATTTTAGTGAAAATTGGAAAAATGTTCCCAGAAGACTGTAAATGATGATGGCTGTAAAATTCATAATCTTCATTTATACAAACACCAACTTTACATGACAAAGCAGGGTCATTGTTGATATTTTGTAGTTGCAGTAGCAGTTACAACTTGCTGTAGAGAAAGTGGCATTGCAACAGGAAGGGCACTATAGCAGCAACCCACAAAAATGCCAAGGAGGCCAGATGTCTAAAAATGATAACTTTATTGAAAAGCGCACAAGGCAGAGATCCACAAAAATTGAAAGGGAATCTTTCCTGCAATTGTGGGCCTCTCTTAATGGGTCTTAATAACATGTCTATCCATTGCTTGACCACTTACCCACCTCAACTACAACTAAAGTACTCTTTCTCTCTGCTCTTATTTCTCTTTTTGTACTATCAGCGAAACCTTTACTCTAATTTTAGACTCAAAAGCACCTTCCTGAATGCCTTTTGTGGGGTCACCTCAAACGTCAGGAATGGCCCTATGTCTGACACAGCAGCACCTGGAGATATGCCAATCTAGCAGTTTCTAGCATTTCTGCACCTTGAGCCTCCAGTTACTCTTAAGTGGCTGCACTCCCAAGATAGTCTTACCGCTGACTACCCCCTAAAGTAGATGAACAGAAAAAATGGCCTCCTGAAGTCCTCATTGGATTGAGCCTAGAACTGGAAGTCTTATTGCAAGCTAGTGGTCTTATTAGTCAGAAAGCCTTATAATGCCCTACCCACACTCCTTGGCCTCACCATCTCTTTAGACAGAGGATCAGGTATACTGTTGTTTGATGGATCTTCCACACCCTGCGAATGTAGTATTGCAGGCTGAATTTCTGTCTCTCTCATCTGTTTTGTTCTTTATGCCTCCAGACTTTGCAGGGCATTAATCATATATACAGGGCATGCTTCCATTTAACAGCAGATGTCTTTGCAGACCGTGAGGCACTTCCTTTACCTTGGAGGACTTTTAAATATCTTGTGTCATCCTTGTAGTGTCCTTATTATAAGAACATCTTGTTCATTTGGCACTGCCTTAACATCCATGAAATACCTAGATGGAAATGATGGTATTTCTTTAGTTTACTCAGTTCAGTTTAGGCATGAAAAAGCCAACAATCTGAATGTAAAAAAGAACTGATCTGTACTTTATCTCTGTAGTCCCTAACAACTCAGATCACTACCATCAACTTCTACTGGCTAAGCCACCACGTCTTATTTTTTCAGGTAAATACTTATACATTGTTTAAAATGGTCTCTTTAAAACTCTAATATTATTCTTATGCACTGCTTTTAGCTGTGCAATATTATATTAACTATTAGTGCTTTTACATAATTGGGCTGAATTCAATTAATTCAATGCATGTTGAATATTCTACATTTTAATTAATGTAATTAAAAACTCTGGAGTAGTCTTCCCTAGACTTTCTCGTATACTCAGATAAGGAGATGGATATTTGAGGAGTAAACCACAAGACAATGATTAAATTTTTATATTATGTAAATTAAAGAACCATCAACAACAAATCAAATCAAATTAATAATATATTAAACAAGTATTATAAAAGTAAAGTTGAATAAATCAGAATCATAAATAAAAGGTAAAGTACCACTTCCGGTTAGTGGAAATAGTCCAAATGTTGATAGAAATCTACATTTTGTACCTAATACTTTTATGTAAATTTTGGTTGACTTAAGTGAAAGCGTACTCAAGTTATCCTGTTTACATACACACACACACACACACACTGTGATAGTAATGAAACTTCAGACATCATAAAGGTTTGGGACAGCCACCCATAAATTATTTCCCAGCTGCAAAAGTTTAATAATATTTGGTCAGAGATGTTCACAAAACAGAGTCCAAAACAAAACTGATTATTTGGAGGTAAGATGGCAGTTTTAAAGGCTGGGGAAGGAAATGATGTCATCTAGTCTGTAACCTGAAGTGATGTCATCAGAGGCGCCGGAACCAGAAGTGACACCCTCAAAGGCGCTGGAGCCAGAAGTGATGTCATCAGAGGTGCTGGAACCTGGTGAGATTTTCCGGGAATGGTCTGCAAGAAACTGAGAGAGACAGTCAGCACACTCTGCCACCCCCTGGTCTGGTGTAGTATTACAAGTTTTGGAGGATTCCAATGCTTTCACTATACTTTGTAAACGAGAAAGTCAGGCAAGTCTAAAATGTCAAAATTCGTCAAAATCTTGACATCAAATTTTTGGACAATTAAAATACTTTCCCTATACTTCATATATGAGAAAATAAAAAGAAAACACTCAGAAAATGTGTGTCATCTATTGGCCCTTTCTGAAATGTCTCAGAGTAGCAATACATTTATTTTTGAAAGGGTCTTTTAAGATGTGCTGCTACTGTGAAAGTGGCATTTAAAATTTTCTCCCGAGTTTTTAACAGCTGCGGAACATGACCCGGACACAGACAGACAGACACGTCTAAATCACCCAGCACACATTTATTTACAAAGTGCATATTTACAACAGTGCTCAACAGTCCCCAAGTCCCCAAAGTCCAGGCCACAAAACACAATGCCTTCACTCTTCAGGCCACCTCATTTCTCCTCCAGAGACCTCGTCCTCTGCACTCCCGACTCCAGCCATTGTATGAAGGGAGGTGGCCCCTTTTATACAATCCCGGATGTGCTCCAGGTGCCTCCCGGCAATCTTCCACCGGCACTCTTGGTGTGACGAAGTGCCGGCTGCGCACCCGGAAGCACTCTGGGTGTCCCCAGTCGTCTTTCCCCCAGTACTTCCGGGTGTGGCGGAAGTGCTGCGGTCCAGAGCTCTGCAGGCATTGGGGCGCTCCCTGGTGGTGACCACGGGCCCCCTACAGGGTTGAGCTTCAAAGCCCTGTACCCGTGGCCCCCAAAGGAACCAGGGCGGTCACCCCCACATGGTCTGGCGAAGGTGTGAGCCGGGTCGCCACCTCAGCCATCTCCGACACAGCATAGTCTTCTTCTTCTTTCGGCTGCTCCCGTTAGGGGTTGCCACAGCATAGTGAATTTCTTAAAAATAATATTTGGTTAGAAGACTAGTTCACTCTGTGTGTACATCCAATCATGAGAGGAGCCACATTGGAAATAACCTGCACTAAAGGTCACCAAAACTTTTCAAAGCTGGGATGATGCCAAAGCCTAGTACTTCATTTGGTGGCTATACACAAGTAAGAGATAATCAAAAAAGAATAAACTGAATTGTCTGAAGCATGATGGGATTAATTCCAAATCTATTTTAATGTACAGCACATGTTTATCTTGTATTAATCTTCTGTGCTTCAACATTTTGAATATGCAGTACTTTATGTGAGGCTCAATCATCTAACTAAAGAAATAGCCATAATGAAATATATAATACAACTAAATATGTCATGAATCTTTTGAAATTTTAGATCATGTTCAAAAAATATTAAACATTTACTGTGATTTACCATAATAATATGCCACCACAATACCTGTTTAAAGCAAACTGCAGGCAGTATACCAATTACACCCTGTAGTTCATTGCAGTGAGTTTTTACAATGATAATGCTATCTCACCAGTAACTTTTCCTTTAACAAAAACAGCATATGTTTGTCAATCATTACTCATTAAAAGCACTATTGCACTGATAAATTAGAATGGCGCTTGGCCAAACATGAAAAAACTAACTTTAGTGTATAGCTCACAAGATTACAAGGTACACAATACAAAAGAGAGATCCAAGATATTCTCTACCTTGCATTTTCAACCCCATATGTGTAATTTGTGTTATACACTGTTGATCTCCTATGAAGGCAATCTCTGCAACATTCTGCTGACAGCTGTGATGTTATGTTTATTAAAGTAAAAGCTTTCAAATAATACCCTACAACATAAAACATGTTTTGCTTTCAGCAATGTGATGACTTTTGCTTTTTGCTTAAAAAAACAATATCAAAATACTGAAGAATTGTGATAAAGTGTAAAAGAATTGTCATAGTGTAAAAACATATTTTTGTTCTCAGCCTTGATCTTTCTAGTTTCCATCATCAAGAATTCAGAAAGAATGCAGATCATTGGACCACATTAAAATGACTTTTAAATGTGAAGTGAACCATCAATATTATGCTTGCATAATTGAAGTGTGTTTATTTTTCTCAAAATATAAAGTATAGAAGAAATTTAATACGGGCATCAGGCATATTTCTCTTAAGTGATTTAAAACTAATATTAAAAAGGTTAATTTATCATAGGGATTCTCAAACCCCCTTCTTGCAATTGAAGACTGCTAGGAGCCAGAGCCTGCACTGGGCACAAAACAAGAAACAGCCCTGGTCAGTTCACCAGTCCATCATGAGGCACACACACAAACCCCCACAAAGGGGACAATTTCATATCACTGATTAATCTCACTCGCATGTCTTTGGTTATGTGAAAGGAAAACCAGATCACAGAGGAAAATCCATGCAGACACAAGGAACGCACAAAAGCTCCACAAGAACAGCATTAACAATTGTATTACTGTGCTGCCTGTGTCACTTTATTAAAGTTATTAATAATTAGGCTCACTAATAACTCAGACTAGTGAGGTAGAAAGACAATTTGAATGTCACGGCAGTATAAAATGCATCATAGTACCTGCTCTTGGCTCATCATTGACTTACTTTTACTCCTTTAAAGTTACTCATATAAGCTTTAATATTTTGCTGATGGATGATTTCAAAATACGTGAATATTGACTTACAGGATGCTGATTGCATTACTGTTTGCAAAATAATCAAGCTGTGCAGAGGCATTTTCAGGTCCCACTACTTGCTGTTTGATCTCTCCTTGATAAGCATGAAGGTGGCAACAACGAGTGGGAAAATTAAATCAAGAGTCATTTTTTACCAATAATTTATTTTTTGTGGTAAATGTCTGGCAGTGTATTTACAACAAGCTTCAGTTAACTGTTAGCTTTTCCTTCCCAACATACCTATGAAACAGGTAAAATCTGAAATGTTCTATGCTTAGCACTTCTTGAATTGGCATCCCAATATTTATGTCCTAGAATATGCAACCTCTCTTCAATGTCTAGTGCCAATTGGCCCAATTCATTTTCCCAATGAAAATTATGAGACAAGTTCAGAGATAAAAATTCATCCATTATAATTTAAACTGGAGAAGGTGTTGAATATTTTGTCCTGTAAATGAAGATGAAATGCTTGTCTGAATTCGGCAGTGTAAGGAATTCCCAGCAACATTTGCTGGTGTGCAGTGAAAGTGTAATTGTTCGTCAATCAACAAGGAGCCTTCAAGTTGCAATGTCTTGAAATAATTGCAGGATTTCAATATTTGTGCTTGAACTGTTCTGACTGGGCAACAAATAAAGAGATGAGAAAGATGGGCAGTGCGCACACACACACTCACACACACACACAAAAGAAAAGTTAAAAGAAGTGAAAAAGAGGATGACCAGTCTGCGCATATCACCATTAAATGTTATAGAAGTAACTTATGACCAAACATTATGACAGAGCTTACTACAATTAGTAACTTAATATTTCATGACTTCTACATTTTGTTAAAATTTACTTTATTTTTTACTTATTTTCTTATTTACTTTATTTTGTCTGTTTTGTTTATTTTTAATAAAACTGCTAAACTTGGCAACTCTGAATGTTTTTATTCACGATATAAATTTAGATGGGTTTATTTTATTTTTTTGGCTAGGTCTGATACTGTGGAAAAGGTTTTGGCAAGCATCACAATAACATTCCATGTTCCAAACTTTCTGAATGAGCCAGTCACAGAAGATATTTATTTTGTGTTCTGTCATTTGTAAAATTTCTACAATGGATTGAATTGGTTTATATCATACAAAAAGTGAATTTTATTGTTTTTTGGAAAACACTTCCCTGTCCAAACTCTGTATTAGTACACATACTGAACTGATCCACATTGAATCAGAGCAAAATCCTATTCTTGCCAGCCCATATGCTAAGTGCATACAAGATCATACTGCCTTAATTCAGTAGTGTTGATCAGTAGCATACTCTTACATTTCTCATCAAAGATAAGGCTGATAAGAACTAATTCCTCACAATTAAATCAAGAAATATTTTCAAAGACAGAAAATGTTTAAATTATTTGAGAGTTAGAGACTTGTCCACCTAAGTTTTTTGGCTACAGCTAACAGTATGTGGTGTTTTAGGACTCTGAAACATTAAACAGACCATTGCAAAGACTCACCATGTTGACACTCATGTTTTGTGACTTGTGACTGATGCTAGCTCAGTATGTCAGCAAAGAAAATACCTGTTGTTTAGGTAGATGCTATTTCATGAACAAAATGCATAGTCTTCCAAAAGGGGATTGTCCTTGCCCACTAACATTGTAATATTATACATACCTAGAGAGTAAAAATAAGGAATATATTACAAACTTCTTCCAGTATACAATAGCCCACAGCTGGTATTGCAAGGCCCTATTTTGTCTTTTAAGGAATGGCTTTCTTACTGCCGCACGCCCTGTCAAACCTGCAGCACAAAGTCTCCTCTTCACAGTAAAAACGGAGACTTGCTTTTTTGCAACTGCTGTTAAGCTGTTGTACTGTGAGCCATTTATCATGCAAACTACACCTCAGAAAATTGTCTTCTGATTGGGCTGTGACTATAGGTCTGCCAGATCTAATGCCATGAGGGTTTCTTCAAGTTTCCAATTACCAGTTTTTCTAAATGAAAAGCCTACACTTTTACTGGTAATATTGCTCCATCTCATTTCATTTGTTAATTTTCTTTTTCTTGCCATTATCACTGGAGTTTACAACTTTCTACAGTGTATTAATATTCAAGTAGTACTTCAGAGAGTGTAGAAGTCTGTTCCAACTCTGCTTTAAAACAGGAGTGTTTAAAAGTAATCAACAGAAGTTGGGACACTTGTGCAAATTGTTTGCGTCACATTGGAAGGAGACGAAACGTGATTTTCTCGGAGAGAAACTTATACGTCACATGAGAAAGAGATTTAACCATGCTTGGGGCCGGAGATAAAGGACAAAGAGTAGATGAGAAAGTAGAACATCGTAAAGAATTAAAAAAATGTTGGTGCGGTACACATGCAGAGCAGGTTAGAGATAATGGAAGTATTCCAGTATCAAAAATTCAAAAGTCTCAAAAAAGGATAGGAAATTATGAAATAATAGAACAGCAAAAAGAGATCAAATAGAGACTTGTAGATCGTCTAATTCATGTTGCCATCAGGAAAAATAAAAGTAGTGTTTCTTCCCAATGAAGAGATGTATCCGTGAGAATTAAAAGATTTCGTGAGTCGGAGACTTTTAACATGAGATTCTTTCAAGTC
Source organism: Polypterus senegalus (assembly GCF_016835505.1). NCBI lineage: Eukaryota > Metazoa > Chordata > Cladistia > Polypteriformes > Polypteridae > Polypterus > Polypterus senegalus. Next base: position 98,265,475 of record NC_053157.1, on the reverse strand, counting down.
ACGCTCTACTTACAACTATTTTCAAACAAGACCACGGTCATCTAACCTCAGTTGTGTGAATGCTTTTTTCAGACACATTTCCTGCGCTCTCAGCTCTTATAAATTTTATATGTTCTAGATGACATGTCAACGACAAAGAGAAGAAGAAAGAGCATGGATAAACATTCAAAAAAGTCGTTTTATTTATTAGAGAGAAAGAAACGATATTCACTCACAGGCAGTTATACGTTGCGTTGTCACAATGTAAGTCCAAAGAGAGAATCAAAATTCAATGGGATCTTGAAGAAAAGTTAATTCCAAATATTGTTTTTACGAAAGTTTTAAAGTAAAAGTGAAAATAATGCATATGTAACAATTCCCATGAAAATAACAATCTCTTTAAATTGTATATCCAGTAAACCAAACCCCGGGGGTGGGCAAGCGAAGTGAGCAGGGGGCAGAAAAGCTTCCCTTTTCACCATTTTAGGCCATTCATTGCAATTCAACTGATTAAATTTGAAGCTTTTCTAAAATCTGAGGTGTTCTAAAACTTTTGACTGGCAGCGTATTATGTTTGTAGGTGTTAATAAAGTAGTTTAAGAATTATATGTATGTGACCCACTATTTCTGATATAACACTCAGCCATTTTAATATTTTTCATATATTTTTGTCATGACTTTAGGCCCCCCATTAGATTAGAGCTCGGAGGTTTAATATGTACTATTTCTAGTCTCCTTCTATATATTATGGAAATCAGGTGACCTGGGTGTTATGTAATGAATGGACCTTGGAAGTGTTTGGGTGCTTGTGGTCACCAGGATGAGTTCTAGGTGTCTTGTCTGGGACACTGGACATGATTTTCAGGATATATCCAGAAGTAATTCACGGATGGCACTGAAAAGCCTCTTTCCACTATAAGGGTTTTGAACTTTGGGACAGGAGTTGCATCAAGGCAAGGGTTTAACTCGCTGGAACATGGAGGGCCAGGGTTTGGAGGAAAAGTAAGAAGGTGAGGGAAGGAGTATTTTGGTGCTGCTTGTAAGTAGACAGATGAACAAAACACCCTACCAGACAGACAGGGAAGGCATATCCTGTGTAGCTGAGCCCAGTGGTCTAGCTAGGATTTTGCTGATTTTACATTTTGTTATTTCTAGTGCTCAACGTCACCCCTCCCCCACTGCCTTTTATTTTCATTGTTTTGTTAATAAAATACTCTTGTTTGTAATTTTGTTCTCCTTGCCATTAATTTTGGGTATGGGAATAGCTTGTGGCTATCCAGTATCATTTAGACTGTGAAAGACAAATACTTTTTTGTAAGTTCAAGGGAATGATGAACATCCTTTTGTGGGTAAATGTGATGAGTAAAGTGAAGGATTAAATATTTGAGTAACAGCAAAGAAAAAAAAAAAGCTAACATTTATTGCTTATGGTTTTCAAAGCCATATTTTTCATTTGTTTGTCAGCAGGTTTCACAATGGCTCTGTGGTTACTCCTGCCTCACAGATTATTATGATGGTGCCAATGATTAAACACTGCTGCAAAATAGCATTCCCTATAAAAACAAAATGGTGGTTGAGAAGTAATAAAACTAATTTAAAACAATAATAAATATTTTTTAAAACATTCTCAAATTACTAAATACTATCCAAACACCAAGTACAGATCTTTAAACCAATAAATGGATTAAGAAAAACAAAGTGAATTTTGCATATAATTTTGTAACCTCAAAATTGCAAAGCTGATAAAGAGAATGCTAAACAATCAGCTGAGCGCACAAGCTGCTTGGCCAATGCACACTGCCAAGCATAGAACTGACCCTTTTACATACCACTTTTAAGTAAGTTCCAAATCAGCCACAGTCAATCAAAACAATGGGAAACATGTGGATGGTATGCAGGAAGCAAGAGACAAGACCAGTTGAAAGGTACAGTGCAACAGCTTGAATTAATTTGCCAAGGACTGAACATATACAAAATGTACAGATTTTTTAATACACCATTAAAATAAAGGGCTAAAACAACCTTTTTTAAACTTTAGTCATGGAAATAACAACCTAATTTAAGATTTTAGCTGGATGCTTGCAATATGATAAATGTAATAATTAATATAGACAAATCTCCCATGCATGTTTAACCCATTTAGTTTAGAACAGGACCAAACTGTAGACAATCCACCTACAGCCCACATGTGTTTGGGCAGTGAGAGCAAACTCTACACAGATGGGACCAGAGATGTGAATCCAGGTCTCCTTACTGCGAGGCAGCAATGCTACCACTGCACCAACCCTGGAGTTATGTGCTTTTGTTTTTGTTTTTTTTTTTCATCTCAGGGTAGAGCTGGAATCTATCCTCAGATGTATCAGATACAAGGTGTGAATTAACTGTGAATTGGTTGTTTATTCTCATTGAAAAGCACACTATCACACACCAGGTTAAGAGTCCCTTTTCATTATTATTATTATTATTATTATTATTATTATTATTATTATTATTCAATGTATTTTCTGGGATAGTCCCATTGCTACCAGCTATATCAGGCCTAGGCCAAGCCATAGGGCAGTTTTATTTTGTGTGTATATATGCATATATATTTATAGCATTATGTTTGTTTTAAGGAAATTCAACACTATGTGTCATGTATTTAGAATGGCTGCTTTCTGTAGTTTAATGTATGTGTATTGGCTTACATGTAATGTCTACAGCTTTTGTGTATGTGAGATGACACCAGTGGGCACAATGACACATTGTCAAGGCATGTTGTCCATTCTCCATCAGCGGTGCATTTCATTTTATCTATGTTTGTATTTTGTATTGATGAGTTGTTGAAATGTACATGTAGTATTGTTCTCCAGTATCCCATTAGTTTTTGAAAGCAGTGTATGAGTACAAGATGTACCTTGTACAGTATATGTGTATTATTTACAGTAGCCATATTTGTGGGACACTGTCAAGCAATATTTTGTAGTTATTTATTGTAGGTTTCTGTATTTGTTGTATGCCGAATGGGGTTTCACAAAGTCAATAAAGAGCTTTTCCTAGAAACCCATGTGTTCCCTTTCAACAGCCTTTTTGTTGTTCTGTAAGTATATCATTATCTATGATGTGTGTGTATATTTTTTTTTTTGTTATGCATTCAGTAAGTATTTTGCGGAGCATTTTTGTAGGCAGATGTAGTTTTTGGTATCTGTGTTGTCATTTGACTTGGATTTCATATATTTGGTGCTTTTTGCTAAAAACTGAAGTATCACTGATGAGTTGTATATAATGTATCTTAATTTGTCTACAAGTACCGAGTGTAGGGTGGTGAACCTCTTACACCAGAAACTGTGAACCAAGCCTTCTAGTTGTGTGTTTTATGTATTGCTTCTGTGAGATCTGTTAATGAAAATTGCTTGAAGTGTATTAGCATTATACTATCTGTGTTTTGTCTCTCCTTGATTGAAGCTGTTGTCCTATTATGCTGATATGCATTAGACAAGAGGAAAGACCAGTACTATACAAGATTTTCCTCTGTTTTTGGGCCATTATTTTGGATTTATGTGTTACTCATTATCTGTTTGTAGAATAGCTTTTCATTGTTTTGGAACGGTGAGTTGTGTTATTTTCATGCTAGGCATAATGTTTACCATTTTAGTCCCTGTAATTGAGCTAAGAGTTTTTGTTTAAGTAAATCTATGTATGTATCTATATTTTCATGGTGCTTTTCATACTTTGTGTGTGTTTTTATTCTCTTAAATATTTGATGAAAGTTTCTTTGCAGATTTCCCGATGTGTTGTTCTCCTTGTACCTTGTTAATCGGTCCAAGTTACGTCTAAAGTCTTTAATCTGTGTTCCTGCTCTGTGTTCCCAGACGGGTTTCCTGAGTTGGAGTGATGTTACTGTGTTTTCTCTATTCTGTGTGATCATTCCAATGTGAGGTATTGTGGTAACTGCAGTTGCATACAGTATATTAATGCATGTTTATCTGTTGGTGTTTTAAGTGTATCTGTGTATTGTGGGAATAGGTTTTCATTAATGAGTATTGTTGTTAGTGACACTTTCTTTGTGTTTAGCGGTTTTGGTATGAGGGAAAGTTGAGTGGGGTCTGTTTTTGTGTATTGTATGAGTATTCTCCCAAGGTCCTCTGTGTGTGGTCTGCTTTTGTATTGTATGAGTGTTCTTTCAGTGTTCTCTGTCAGTTTGTGAAGTAGTAGATCATCTTGTGGCTTGGTGGGTTTGTCAGTAAAAATGACAGTTGTTATAGTGTCTAATGTTCTTGGGTTGTGCATTGTAGAATGTAGAATCTGTTTGTGTATCACATAATACTCTCTTGTTGTTGGTATTTCCTGTTTGTTTTTTGTAAGTTAGTAGCAACTTCATATTTTATTTGTTCAAGTCTTGTTTGTGGGATGAAGTTCTGTGTGAGGATAATTTTTCACTGATCTGCAATTCCTAGTCCTGTGGTTTGTATGTCTGGCCATTTCACTATAAAGTGCTGTGTCTGTTTCTAATTCTTTGTTTGTATAATATGAACTCATGATGAACTTGGTAATATTTTTTGTCTATTTCATACACTACCAGATCATGCCGTTTTAGGGGAGATAATGCCCCATGCAAGCTCTGTCCCCTGGTCCTTCCCTTATACAGGTGTCCTGGCCAGGTAGAAGGCCCTGCTATTCATAACAATATTAATAACAGAAGCAGCCTCAGCATTAATCCTTGATGGACACCACTTTTCACATAACCCTTCATTTTCTGTTCTTGAGTCAACTTTGCACCCATTTACACACCACACACCGAATTCCTACATTTTTTTTGTTTGATTTCTAGTCTCCTGATGTTGTAATGCATCATATGAGCATATTGGTCACATTTGATAATTTGATGCTGAAACATATATAGTACAGACTCATAGAATATATGGTAGTATTGAGTACTCTGGTAAAAAAATACACTTACCAATTAACACATGCATAATAAAGGTTATGTAAGGTCAAAGAAATGGTCCTTTTTAATTTTCTTTGTGACATTGCAATTGAACACAAGAAGCTTGACAAATAGGAGAAGGCCATTCAGTAAAACAACAGTGTTTGGCTAGCTAATTGCTAAGATGACTCCACCAGATATACTTTAAAACTTGTCAAGATTCGCCATCAAATACATGGCTAGGTTGTTTGTTCCAGATCCAATTAACTAAGCAAACTAATATGATGGAACAGTTTGCCTATATCTTTGAAAGAATTTGGCAATTTCCAGTTGAAGGTGACTCCCTTTTTGATCTTACATCTTTAGCAGGTGTATGACCACAGTGCAGATTTGCTTTGATGGTCTTTAACCATCTGGAGATTGAAGGCAGCAGAAAGAGCTGGGATCATTACAAAAATAAATACTTATAGCCCTGCATGGGCCAACTGAATTCTAGAGCTCAGAGACCTTAACAAGGCAACCGAATAGCCAGGATAATGACTGCCTCTTTAATGTTATTCAGATGTAGATTTTATAGTGACTTGAATGCAATACTAGCTACTGGTAAATGCAAAAGGAATCCAATTTGTTTCCAGTTAATAGTTTTTAAACCAGGATTAATTGAGTAAACATTCTAAGTAAGTAAGTAAGTAAGTAAATGGATAAATAAATAAATAAACAAATAAATAAATAAATAAAATGCAGAAAAAATAAAATCAAACGCAGTGACAGTTTAAGAGATGGACTGCAAAGAAAATCTGCAGGAAAGCTTTCTAGATGAAAGCCCAGTCTATGGCAGGATGAAAAGAAAAACAGCCATTGGCTTTGGAGCTGTTTATAGCAGTCAGTTGACTTGATACAGTGTCTTTGGACTGTGAGAGAAAATTGGTATAACCTCAGTGGACATGAAAAGTACTAGAATTCTTTAATATCCTTTTCAAAAGGCAAGCTCTGAGAATTTACTGAAGTTTCCAAATATAAAATAGTAAGAAATAAATAGAGAAGATATTCATCACTTAAATACATACGGTATAAGCACATGTCTGTTTAAATGTTCCATAGTAAATTCATTCATGTCAAGATCTCCTAGATAACTTTCTAACAGCCAATTCCATGAATTGAAATATTTACTTATTCTTTAATTTTATAAAGCTCAGTTATTTCAGTAAAATGTTACAGAGCTCAAAGACCTACCGTCAGTCACAATGCAGACCGGAACTCTAGAAGTGGAGCTAATCTAAGTCATACTCATTTATTCAGAGTATTTCAGAGAAACAAATCATTTTAATCTCACGATTATTGAGATAAAGAAGAAAACTGTCGAAGCAGGAGAAAATCCCATGAAGATAGAGAACAATGTGGAATGTCCTTAAAGCTATAGTGTTCAGGCTGAAATTTGAATCAAGGAGTACAGAGGTGTGAAATGTTGTTATACAGAAGCACATTCTGCCCATTGTAAAAAAATATATGCGAAAATTAAAGGTGAACAAAAGAATGCAAAATACTCCAACTGGCTACATGTCTGGAGGAAACCTTAAGTTTTTTGAATAAGCCAAGTGGAAACTTGACTAACTTAGGCTTACTGGTAGTTCACCTCCTTCCTTTGCAGCCTATAACATTATATGCTAATATGACATATCTGTGACATAGTAATCCACTATAACCAAACCAGTTTCTTAAGGTGCGACACATCCTCCACATGTCTTGTTTCATGCTTCACAATATTTGTACAGGCTTAGCATTGTGCATTCTCCTGCCAGAGTTAGCTCTGATAACCATTAACACAATAATGCCACTAGCCCCAGAGACAAAAATGAGGCAGAAAGTCAGGTTTTTCATTAAAAACAAAAACCCCCGAAGTGGCAATACTTTTACATTAATTACATGAAACATTAAGCGATGCATAGTTGTGCACTTACCCACAAAGCAGGTAAACAAAATAATACTGCAATGGAAATTGTGCACTTTGTGCTTTTTTTATATATATTTTTTCATACTGTCTTACGCTGTAGGAGCAAACAATTTCTCCCATTTTTTGATATTTCTCTATATGTAGTAACTTAATTTGCCTAATTGTGAAGTAACATTGTCAATAAATACTTGCTATGTTACTGCAAGTTACTTCATTTTGAATAAAATAAAGCAATTCTAAATAAATATAGAGTATGTATGAAAACAGCAGGGAAGATATAAATCTTTAGGTACAGGCTTGTCATTTGCATGACAACACGGGCTGTAACAAATCAGCGAGTTTATTGAGGTTTTACCATACACAGATCAGGAAAGAACAGTACTGGGAAATATAATGGCTGGTTCTGCAAACTGTTAAAAACAAACACTACAGAAATAAATATAAAACACAGCAAAAACACAACTTAGCTTGTGTCTGCTTCTGTAGTACCCTAAAAAATAGGAAGCATATTTTGTTTTTTTTTTGTTTTTTTGTTTTTGCAAACCGCATGCCATTTATAGAGGCTGTACACTGTCATTCTTTTTTAAGCACATAAATACCAAAGGGGTGATGGTGCAGTTGCTGCATGCATCTTGTGTTTGAAACCCATGCCCAGTCACTGCTCTGAACAGATGGCATGGTCTTCTATGTTATGATCACATGTCCCAAAGATGGTTGTGTTCTAATTCTAAAAAAATTGTGGTTGAATGTGAGGGTAGAACCTACAATGGGCTGGCATTTTTAGGGTTATGTTCTGCATTTTTCCCAGTGCTGCCAGGATAGGCTATGTGTTTTAAATACTGAGTGTTGACTCTGTGATTTCAATACTGTAATGTAATGAATACCAAAAATTACCTTATTAGATTTACCCTGATGGAATTAGATCTGCAGTGGCAAGCACATTTTAGATTAAGATAAACCTTATAAAAATAAAAAAGTAGACTACCTAAACATTTACATGTAATTTATTTGATCTCTTGATCCACTCTGAAGTTTGTCAAGCAAGTGCTACTGTCAATAATCACATGTGGCTCTGAGCTGAAGCATTATTTACATATAGACTGTCCTGTATGCATTTAAGTGGTGAAAGGAACAAAGGAATGAAATAAAAAATGTATAAAAATGATGTTAATCTTTAAAACTATTGATGAAACAGCATTAATAATAGGATATCAAAAATACACATGAAATTCCTGGCTATGTCCAAATGTGTTAAGGTATCTATTGACTTATAGTTTAAATTTAAAAAAAAGAAAATGTTTTTATTCTTTCTTTATGTTAGGCTAAACAAAAGATTCAGAACACATTCTCTTCTTTGAAAAAATTAAAAACTCAATTTCAAAGTGAAAAGATGGCATTTGCAACTTCACACTTTTCTAAAAAGAATTCTCAAAAACAATGGGGCTCAGAGAGTACCATAGCCAGATTTAAACTTTATTAACTCTGCTTCAGACAAAAGCTTTCCCCTTTCCTTGGCTTAAAGAAAAAAAGTTTAGCAGCCACCATGCTGTGAGCCTGATTGATGCTTCTGAGAAGTTATTGTGCCCAGCTTGCTTAGTTGGAGTGCTTAATGTGTGAATACTTGAATAAGGCCATCTCTTATCACATGTAATCTGGGCCTGAAAGCAAATCAGCAGTGACAGTCACACACTATAAGTGAGAACACAAATCATCCATCCACATAGAAAGAAGTCCTGAGGTTTTTTTTTTCAGCTTTTTTTCATTTCATTGCCAGTGTTCTGTAACAAGGAGGCCTGTCAAAATTTGTGAAAGCTAAAACGCTATGTGCCTTTAATGTTGGATTGGCCAATCAGAGCACAGCTACATGTGTGGAGAGAATGTTTATTTGTAACAAAGTGATAGTCTCCTCAATGGGGGGTTCAGAATGGGCACTTCTTTTAGTGGCTGACAATGACGAATGATACGGAGTGCTGGAAAACTAGGAATGGAGCTGGTCTGGTACTAAGTACAACATTTTTAGATTCTGTTTAAAGTTGTATTTATCTTAATTTCTTACAACTTATTTAATATAAGGTTATTTATTATTGCCGTATTTATTTAAGATTAGTCACTGTATTCCATAATAAGATATTGGGCTTCTACTATTTATTTTAAATGCATTTTTTTGCTTACTTGATCAAATGTAAACACTTAGAACTGCATAGTTATCCCTCAAAAATCAAAATACTTCTTTTCCTGAAGATATATTACAATTCCTAAAAACTAAAGGAATAAATGGCAAGCTTAGATGATGCTGATGACCAAGCTGAATGTTCAAATGGTACGCTATATTCTTGTTACATTTCTGAAAATGTTCATTGTATATAAGGGAGAATAAACTAATAGTAATTTTAGATGCCCATTCTATTCTGTGACACTTAAAAGTTTCCATTTCTCTTACACTTTTAAGTACATTCAAAGCAATGATTAATGTATCATTTAGAATAATGTCAGTAGTGTTGCAGTGACTGCATTTATGTTTCTCCCATATCTTAAGGATTGACGACTCTAAAATTGACCCGGTGTGAATAAGTGGGGGTGGATTGGGGTCTTGTTCAGAAAGCGGACGCCATCAGTATACACCCCAAAGCAGATGCCATCAGTATACACCAGGGTTCAACTTTAAGATTAGGCACCCTTACACTATTTTAAGAATAGGCACCTAATCTAAATTTTAAGATTAGGGACCTTGGTGTACCTGGCCTTACCCCCACGAACCTTAAGTTCAGGATTTGTAGTGGGGCTTTTGCTGTCCACTTTCCGAACAAGACCTGTGGATTGAACCCTGCAGTGGGCTAATGCTTCAGCCAAATTTGTTTCCCATATTACACACAATGCTGTCCACAATACACTCTGTCCTCTACACAACAACATGAACTGGAGGTTTCCTGGCATCATTAGGTACAAAAGAACTACACAAACTGCACTAAATACATTTGTATAAGGCACTCTCACACGTTATTTAAAACATATAAAATATAAGAGATGTGCTAAACAAGTTCTAGCTTAGAAAAAAGACATAATATGTTTCATTAACAGAAGACTTGCAAACCATGGGGCCCTTATACTCTTTCCAATAAGCTCTATATTGTGGATTTATTAGGCAGTGTTATTTTCACAAGGATCTTCAGGAATATTGCATTTGTTTCAGTGACTGACTTGGTTTCTTTAAATCAGGGGTGTCGAACTCCAGGCCTGGAGGACTGCAGTGGCTGCAGGTTTTCATTCTAACCCTTTTCCTAATCAAGGACCAGTTTTCACTGCAATTTAACTTCTTTTCCCATCATTTATTGGCCCTGTTTTTAAGGATTCAGTCCTCTGAATTGATTCTTTTCTTCATTAAATGGCAGCCAAACAGAAATGAGATGTGAAATGAGCCAAAAGATGACCAGCTAAATTGGGGCTTTAGAGTCCAACCAATTTCACTCCAACCAGCTTCTTAATTAGAAGATGATTATTGCTGTTAATTAAACTTGTTGTTTAATTCCATGGCTTGCTACTGTTCTCATTCTGCCACGGCAGACATTTCCAAAACTGTTGATTTTCTGTTTTTAATAACAACACCAACAAAATGTTTTGGTGGCCTGGGAGATTATCTTTACTGAGACCTTCACCTTTCTTTATTTTTCAGCTATTGTATGACGAGTACAGGATAGCTGGTCATGTGTTGGCTTGTTTTGTTTTTCATTATTGTAATGCTACTAATTAAGGAAAAAACAGCTAAGGGGCCAGAGTCTCATTAATTAAAACTAAGGCAAAAGAAGTTAATTAGCAGCAAAAACTGTTGACTAATTAAAAAAGATGGTTAGAATGAAAACCTGCAGCCAGTGTGTCCCTTCAGGACTGGATTTCGACACCCCCGCTTAAGTAGTTGATCATTTGTGACACATTTGGGAATAGAGAAAATAATGATGATCTAGACACTCTCACCATGCATCAGTTGTAAAAAAATGTTCCCACAGCACCAAAACTATCCTTTAACAAGGAATCATTTCATGCAATATCTTTGAAAAAGTCGCCTTCACTGGGATTACTCTTCTGCCTAGCACTTAACTTCCTTCTTCTCTCCTATCTCCTTCATGAGGAAACCAATATATTTAGCTCTTCTATTCAAATCTTCATCGGTCCAAGCTAGACATTCAATCTGTTTTTGTAATCCTTCACTTGTGGATGACTCGTAGAAATCAGATCACAGTCTGCCTTCCCTATCCATCCATCCATCCATTATCCAACCTGCTCTATCCTAACTACAGGGGGTCTGCTGGAGCCAATCCCAGCCAACAAAGGGTGCAAGGCAGGAAACAAACCCCAGGCAGGGTGCCAGCCCACTGCAGGGCGTGCACGCACACAAATGCACACACCAAGCACACACTAGGGACAATTTAAAATCGCCAATGCCCCTAACCTGCGTGTCTTTGAACAGTGGGAGGAAACCGGAGCACTTGGATGAAACCCACGCAGACACGGGAAGAACATGCAAACTCCACACAGGGAGGACCTGGGAAGCGAACCCCGGTCTCCTAACACAATGCGCCAACATGCCACCCACCTTCCCTATTTTAAGGCTATGTCACATTACATGACGTTTCCAGCTTCTTTCAGTTGTAACCTTCATTTACATAATTTTAATCAGTTGGAGGCAGTCATCAGTGCACTCCTGTGAAGCTGATCACCTAAAGTGTCATATCCAACGACTAACTTCAACTAGCCAAAAACTTGGTTCAATAAAATTAAATAGGTTTGATTTTGGTTTTACCCATAGGTAAACTCTTTGTGCAAGAGAGACGATAACCAAAATGCATAAAATGTAGCAATGATGATCAAGAACACACATGTTTTGAACCTCACAAACACAAGAGAGGTCTTTTGTGTTTTACCCACTAAAAAAAAATGGAAAAAAGTAAAAGGGCAAAAAATGCAGGTGAACTCACTCTACCTCATGACCTGTTAACCTGTTAATGCTTTGTTCAGCTCCATCAGGCAACATGTTATTGGCTGTCACATAAAGGGGCAAGCATAATTGTGCTGGTAGGACAGCACCCAGTTGTAAATGTGTCATGGGCAGCCATGTTCACTGTGATTACCAAATCTGGCATACCCCACAACTAGAAGTCACATAATGTAACTTCTGCTTTATTGTCTGGTGGTATAGTTGGTCCCATGCAGTCTTCTGCACGCTTGGTTAGACTTTAAGTTTCCTGACTCATCCTATCAGACATTATTAGTGATTAGAAAGGTGACAGGCCACATACTGTCAGTAGTTTCCATTTTTACTGTATCCTTTATGTATTTTTTAAAAAATTAAATAAATTTTTATGAATTATAAATAATTTCCTGAAGTCTTTAGGTGTCCATTTTCAATGTATTTTTCTCAGGCACATACATTTTGAGCAAGAATCTTTTTTAGGGTTGAGAATGGATATGGCCAGTAAATTTACATGACCAAGAGCCTGGGCCTTGTTGGAAACCCGTTTACATGTATGAAGTTTTATGTGGTTTTGTATTTAGAGCTGAAACAGATTCATTGAATTATTTTTTAACATAATGCATAAGATTCAATGCAAAAAGTTAGGAGTAAAACAATTGTTTAAAAATAAGATTTATCCTTATTATGGCATTAAGCAAATCTGTAAATTCTACATAGCCTTTTCAAGATGAACTGCTGTGAACTATTGTTTGAACAACTTAAGGGTAAAATGCAGGGAAAACAGCAGGAATTCTGTAGCACATTTTCAGTTAACATGATTTTAAAGCAGATACTCTCACTCTCTTTTTAGAATATTTAATGTAATATCACTCAATATGCCATCTCTGGACTTTGGTCATAAACCTGAGTGTGAATATACCAACTAGAGCAATAAATAAACCTCATAGGCTGGTGTGTACCAGGCCTGGGAAGATAGCTTATCTGGAAGTAATCCTTACTTAGGTGGCTTTTAGGTAGCCCTCTACATGAGATGCCATGATATGCTCTCCTGGCCTCGAGATTTTTATTCAGTCATACCAGAATCGATATTCCGTCAGCTTGTTATCATTTGGAGAGTGCAAACTACTCATCAGACATAATGAGTGCCTTGCCAGAAAAAATTGAGGATCAGGCTAAAAGGGGTCTCACTGTTCTAGTGTCCCCTGTGTTTTGAATGCAATTTGTAATCTCTGAAATAATTTGGGAGGTTTCCTTGAAATAAACAGTTGGGGAGAATTTTAGAGGTCAGTGCTTAGGAGAGAATAACTACAATTTCCTGGCAGATGGAAGATGATCAGGGGAGTCGGTGATAAAATGGTGTAATGGAAAAGGCATAAGGTAAGTAGGTGAACAACCCAAACTGTTGGAGAAAGTGCACAGGATATACAGGGGTTATTAGGGTAAAGACCTCCATTTTAATATTTGTTTGGAGGTCCCTTTGTAAAAACTCTGTTACATCAGATTTTAGCTAGAGTATGGATACAATGTACTGGGTTCAGATTCCACACCTGGTTGTTATTTATGTGGAGTTTGCACATCCTCCCGGCTTTTTCATAGGTTTTGCTCTGAGTAACACTTTTTCCACGTGTGGTTAATCAGTTATAAGAGTAAGTGGGTTTAAAAATATGTTCTGCTGTTATTTTTCTGTTGTCTGGCTCATTTTCTTGGTCAGAGTGGTACTACTAACTCCATAGAGTAACAGAACAGATATAGATAGATCTTCTAATACCTTTCAAGTTGGTTAGAGGGTATTAATAATATTTCATACATACAGATTTTGTCATTAATTGCATTTTTAAGTTTGGTTTCTATATTTTGCATGCTTTACATCTAAATTTGCATAATAGAGCCATGGTAAAGTATATACAAGTCTTTTAAATAAGTTCATATTGATTCAGTTAATGATGTGTCAAAGTGCTTTCTGCAGTCTTGACCTTATGTAAGCCATTAATCTTTCCTTGTTTAAATATTTGCAATTCAACAAATATTTGATGTTTTCTTTTATCACTTGTATCCACATCTGGAGAAAATGTGTAGCAGTCTTTGAATTTTGACTCTGTTTTGTCATACTGTTTGAAAAGCAAAAGTAGCACTTGTGAGATTTCCCTGAGTGCAGAGAAGACATCAAGCCCTACCCCCACCCTGAGACAAAAGGCTTTAAGTGTGAAAAGTGAATCCATGCTCCTCAAAATGAAATCCAGTCCAGCTCAAAATATCAGCTCTCCCTTAACTGTCCTCCTCACAAAGTGTCCAAGAGGTCTAGTGACAGAACCATCTATAGTCTTGCTTTTCATATTCCCTTCTCTCAGGATCTTACTGCAGACTGTGTATGTAAAGCAATTGAGCACCGTGAATTATACCACCAGGAAAATAATCACTTAAGACAAGAGGAGTAACTTTGAAGTGATGTGCTGGCTCAAAGAAATAGTCTGCCAGATTCAGATTTTCTTACTCGTGTTGTTCTCCCTGAAGACCAACGGTAAGGCTTTGAAGTTTGTCAAGTTTCCATTCAGCTTTGCTACAGCGATAGCAAGCAAGGAAATATGTGTGTTTAATACTGCAGTCAAAGTCAACATTGTACCATATATTATTAACTAAAATATTGAATGTCAATTATCTTAATTTTTTCATGTGCCTTCAAAATTTAAATAATTGTTTGTGTTGCCTGTTGTTTAAAGTTTAGAGTGTATTGATATACCTTTCATTAGAATTTACAGTATTTTTTTAAAAAGTTGCTGATAGCACCGTAATAAAATGTATTACACGTTTTTGCTCCTCAATATTTTTGCAGATTAAAAGCTATTTTCTGTTTGTTTCTTTATAAATGCTTCATTGAATTAGTAAGACATTGAAAATAATGAACAATGAGCTTCCAAAGATAAAATAGCAAAAATAAATATTGTTTTAAAATTAATTTTATTAGTATATTTTAGGTTTATTTACTAGATAGTGGTGGTAAATCAAGAATGAGGAGAATTATATACTAGTAATATATATTTGTATATAATATATATATAATATATATTATAATATACATATATATAATATATATGTTATATATATATGTGATATATTTTACTAGATGATTGAGGGGCAATAATCAATTTGGTAATAATAATAATAATAATAATAATAATAATAATAATAATAATAATAATAATAATAGTTATTTTTGACTTTTTTTACAACATCAGTTGTCCTCACTGATGGAATTCACCTGTTAGTTAAGAAATGTTTGGAAGATTGATGACTATAGTTCAATGTTCTAAGTAATGTAGTCCACTTGTGGTTTAAGAAAAACTTATATATTACTTCCAGATTAGAATAAACAATAATGTTAGCCTCATAAATACAAAAGAGTGCCATAATTCTCAGCTCACTATTTACCATATGGTATGCTGTTCTTGAGTCACGTTTAATCAATTTCCCCAATGAATTCTTTAATATACCAAAAGTACAATTTCTTGAATATAGAAATAAGTTACAGATTCCAATGAAAATACATGGATATTATTAATTAGACCTCTTTGGGACTCTAGATGATGATGCCACATAGTTTATAAAATTATATCGTTCATGTAAATGAAATACCAGCTTCATGTTCTGTGGACATCTGCTTTCTTTCATAATGTGTTATTTATTGTTGTAGACAAAAATATTGGCAGTTTTTTTAATTTAGCAAAATTAAATTTACTTTCTGAAAATGTCTGGAGAAAATATGTAATTAAAGATATCTGGTGCAGTAGCATTAGCTGATATCTAAGCCTTATGTATGACCAAATGTGTGAATAAAATATGTGCATGTATGTATGTATGTATCGATTTATTTATCCTTTTTAAAAACATTTAGGGTTCTAGGTGGGAATACCCCATTTAATTGCTATTGGAAAAAGGGAAAAAACTTAAATAACTAGAGAAAAATTGTAAGGTAGAAAAATCATTGCTCTCTGTTGAAGGTCACAGCTATGTCTTCCAGTAACAGATGACAAATTACCGTTATGGTCCGTTTTTATGGTGAGTTGCCGGAAGAGGTGAAGCCAAAGAAGTGATGTTTCTGACGTTCTTCCTGTTTTTCCTCCTCTACTCTGAGGACAGAAATGAAAGTTGATTTCAAAGACTGAACAGCCATCCTAGTCTTTCTTTCTGTTTGTTTTAAGCTGGCCCAGTAAAATAATTCATTGTTTTTTTATCTTGATAATGAATATACAAAACATTTTCTAAGCCAATTTATGCTTATACATGGACAAGAACTTGAATCCAGCACTCTGGGGCAAACTATATTAAAATATAATGTGGTTGTTTTCATGTATTTTTAAGAAGTCCAATAAATCTTAACAAACTTCATTTGTTTTGTTACTTATCAATTCAAAATTGATTGTGTTTATTTTTGGGTTACTGAGTTTCTAAGGTGGGTTTATATATTACACTATTTTTGGAGGAAATTTGCTTTTATAGATTACACTATTTTTGGAAGACATTTGCTATTACTTTTATTAACAATTTGCTTTTATTCTGTTGGTTTATTTTCTATTTTTAGCTAATTGTTCATTATGTTTCACTGTAGATATGTGGAATTAGACTTATCCCATTTGATACAGGGTTACATTACATTGCATTACAGGGTTCTGCTTTATTTAAACTTTCAAATAGGATTTTGTCAGTTTGTAATGGATCTTGTTCGTTTCCTTGGTAAATGAGTTCAGTATTTTTGCACAACTTGTTGCTAGTGTTATTTTCCTAAGAAGCTGTTTGTGGCGCAGTGGTAGCGCTGCTGCCTTGCAGTTAGGAGACTTGGGTTCATTTCACGGGCCCTCCCTGCATGGAGTTTGCATGGAGTTTGCATGTTCTCCCCGTGTCTGCGTGGGTTTCCTCCTGGTGCTCCGGTTTCCTCCCACAGTCCAAATGCATGCGGTTAGGTGCATTGGCGATTTGAAATTGTCCCTAGTGTGTGCTTAATGTGTGTGTGTGTGTGCCCTGCAGTGGACTGGGGCCCTGCCCAGGGTTGGTTTCCTGCCTTGTGCCCTGTGTTGGCTGGGATTGGCTCCAGCAAACCCCCATAACCCTGTGTTAGGATATAGCGGGTTGGATAATGGATGGATGGATCTAAGTATGCACAGCATATATTGTGACCACAATGTGGCACTCAACCAACCATGGGACGACGTGTAAAAACATGAGTTCAGACATGCCGAATATATTTATTTCTGTTGCATGTATGGAAATGACTCTTCCTTAATTATAAGAAAATGAGGCAATATAAAAAATGTGAATGGAAGAACAAGAGACTCTTGGTTCTTGGTGCTAGGCTAAGAAAACTTCCCTGATGGGCGTTGGGTACTCTTGATGTTTAGAAGAATACTCCTAACTCTGCCTGGAGTCACATGACCTTCATAGGATATACCGACTTCTTGGCACATTCAGGCGATCTTTTTCTCTGCAGAGATCTCCTTTTCTCTGGTTCCTTTGCCTACTCATTACACCTCAAAGGTGTGCACATTAATTTGGTTTGCTAGTCCAAATAGGCTCAGTACACAAATCGCAAGTAGATGTGTGCTGTAGAAGGTTCTAGTTTTCCATTGGTTCCAACCTTGCACGCAATATACAGTAGTTGAGACAGAATGCAGAATTCTGCAAACCTGTAATGGAGTAGGCATATCTATAAAATTAATGGACAGGTATATGTATATACTATAAACTCCAAGAGCACATAGTATTTTTTCCAGTTATTCACATGCCTAGATGTAGCTCCTGAGTGGCGTTCACATTTGTAGTCATTTGTTATTTAGAGTTATAATGCTTCAGGACTTTAGACATTGTATTACTCTTTCTAGCACATCATTGGCTTTGTTTATTCTTGACCTTTTTGAACTTCTTACTAATGTTACACCTGCTTGTACTCTTTTGGTTGGGTTCATTCTCTGTTATGCACTGTCCATCGCTAGACTCATTCATTGACTGCCATTGCAATTCATGTCACATCAACATCACAGAACTTGCTTTGAGAGAGAGGTGTACAACTAAAGATTTAATTTGTGGTGGAGTATTCCTTTAGACCTATGGATCACCAGATGGTAAAGCTTGGGTGTGGAATGAAAGGAAAATTAACTTGGATGTTTATTAGCCAGTTGTAACATGATACTGCTTCATTTAAATCAAAAATTACTGGTCCAAAGGCATTCTGTGTGGATTTTGACATTATATAAAGCCTCTAGTTTCCATCTATAGTTTACAAATGTGCCTTTGCTTTGATTGTATCTCTTAATATGCCAAGAGAAAGTGAGTTTAGTTGTGTCTATGAGTAAGCATTTTACATATACATACAGTATATTGTGGCCACCAGGAGGCGCACTAGCTCCTCAAACCCAACGCAGACAGACACCAGGCACAAGTCCAGCAACACACAAGACTTTATTTCAGTGGTTAACACTTTTCCTTTCATTTCCCAACATCACCAAGCACAGTACAATAAGCAAAGCAATGAATACAGTACTGTTGTTTCTTCTTTTTCTCTGTCTCTGTTGCTACTTCCATCTCCTCTCCTCCTCTGGCAAGCTTCCTTCTCTTATATATATTTATATATATATATATATATATATATATATATATATATATATATATATATATATATATATATATATATATATATCTCTTATAACAGCATCGGGAGAAAGTTTATAAAAGTCCCTAGAAAGAGCACTAGTTTATTGCTGGGCCCACACACACATACTTAAACACACATAAATCTAATATGGATTCATCAACAAATTTCACACGTACACACATATTTGAGAATATGACATGACAGATGTAGTACAAGAAAAATAATCCACATAGACCAGGGGAGAAGGCAGGACACATTCACACACACCTGACCAGTTTACAGTTTTAATTTAACAAAGAAACCACATTTTTGGTTGAGGAAAGAAAACCAAACTGTAAAAGAAAATGAACACAGTCTGCGGGAGAATATACAAACTTCACAGGGCCAATGAGTGGACTAGAATTGAAACCCTTAGACTCTGGAGTTGTGAGACAGTGGTGCTAACCACTGGGCCTGGCTATTTTAAAAAATGTAAATTAATAACAATGTTTTCTGAAATGCTGCATCTATATCACAGGGAATTAAATCATCTAATCTCTGACAAGGATGTAATAAAAGCACACATTCTTAAAAATCTCAGCATTAATAATAAATTAAAACAGTGCTCATTAAATATGTCTTTCTTTCCCCATTTAATTGGATTTACTAAAAAGCCTTTCTCTTTTCCCAAACATTCTGTCTGTGTCTTTCTGCTCAATTTGACCCATCAAAGCAGAGCTGCTGTAGACACATCTGGCATTGTACTTAACCAGCTGGATTTCATTTAACAGCATTCTCAACAGATTATTTTTCTTCTTTGCCAACAATACATCAGCAAAAACATCATGGTGACAATGGACTCAAGTTGCACTCATACTGTTTTGTGCATAAAAAGATGTGAAGATGAATGCATAAAACAAAGAGAAATTGGTTGTTTACTTTTTTAAATGTTTCCTGTTTTGTTCACATGATAAACTAAAACCCTGCTTACTTCACAAAAAATTACATTTACTGTGTTATTAACATTTCATTTAGAAAACATACTCTAGGAAATACTTTGACTATCTCATTTGGTGGATACCATCTCTACTGCAATGCCAAAAAGACTCACAGTGTTTAATTCTTTTATTTCTTTGATAATGAAAATGCACATAGTTGAATAGTCCTAACCTTTCGTTAACAAATGAAAAGGTTGGAAAAATTAAATGTAGTAGGTTAGTCCGCACATCGGCCTCTCGTGTGGTTGGCAAGGTACACTGGGTAAACCTGAAGAGTTGTAATAGTCACCATAGTTTTTTTTTTTTTAAGTTATGAGTTTTTCATTCATTTACCATTGACTTCAGGCTTGTGGGTAGCTGGATTCTTTGCTTATAGGGGACACTCACCATTAAGTATACACACTAGGACAATTTAATAACATTAAAAACACTTCTTTAAGATGCAGTAGAAATGAAAAATAATGAAATTCAACATTCAAGAGAAAGATTCCACAAATTAAGTTAAGTGACCTGGTGTAAGTGTGTAATAGTGAGATGTTGTTTTATGTTTATAAATACATTATCTGCAATTCTACACCTCTGTATTTAATTACTTTGAGAACATTATGAGGCAATAGCTTCTGTTTGTATGGGTGCTCTGTATATTCCAGAAGAAACTGCAAAACATTCTCATTGTAAAGTTTGTGATAAAGGCGCTATATAGCGCCCGACCAGGCACAGACTATGCAGAGGCACGTGTAAAAGTCACACAGGTTTTTATTTTACCTTCAGCCATGGGGCACGTCTTCCCCGTGTCCCACAGGCCCAACACAGTCCCAAAAGCACTTTAACACAAACAACAACAACTCTCCACCTTGCACCACCGCTCCTCCCAGGCAACAACAACAACAACATTTATTTATATAGCACATTTTCATACAAACAGTAGCTCAAAGGGCTTTACATAATAAAGAATAGAAAAATAAAAGACAAAATAAGAAAATAAAATAAGTCAACATTAATTAACATAGAATAAGAGTAAGGATCAATGGCCAGGGGGGACAGAAAAAACAAAAAAAAAAACTCCAGACAGCTGGAGAAAAAAATAAAATCTGTAGGTATTCCAGACCATTAGACTGCCCAGTCCCCTCTGGGCATTTTACCTAACATAAATGAAACAGTCCTCTTTGGATGTAGGGTTGAAGGACTTGAAGATGATGGTCACGTAGACTTCTGCCTTTTAATCCATCCATCATTGTTGGAGCATCATGATGCTTTGAGTAGGTGGAGGTGGCGCAGGCCACCACCACAAAGAAACTGTAAAAAGAAACAAAAGAGAGAGTAGGGGTCAGTACGGATTTTAGAGTCACCATGAATAGTTATTATGATGAATTGAACATACAGAGTATCAGGATTAAGTTAAATTACGATTAAAATGAAGTTATAAAAAGGCCATGTTAAAGTAATGTGTTTTCAGCAGTGCTTTAAAGTGCTCTACTGTATCAGCCTGGCGAATTCCTATTGGCAGGCTATTCCAGATTTTAGGTGCATAGCAGCAGAAGGCCGCCTCACCACTTCTTTTAAGCTTTGTTCTTGGAATTCTAAGGAGACACTCATTTGAGGATCTAAGGTTACGATTTGTTACGGTTCGGCCTCTTCCTCCCGATTCTGGCCCTTTAGTGGTGAAGGCTGGCCCATTTTATAGCCCACCCAGAAGTGTTCCAGGTGCTTGACCACCTGGTCCCAATTGCACCTCCGGGTAGGGCCGTTGACTTGTCCAGCGGCGTTCTTGAGTCTCAGCGGCACCTCCTAGCGACCACCTCATCTCCCAACCAGGCAGTGGAGGACTCCAAGTCCCATGGAGCCACACGGGAGACTGGGAAATGAACATCGGCCAGGGAGGCTGCCACCAAGCGTCCCAGGGGAGGTATTGATCTGTCCATGGTGGCTCCCCCGGAACATATGCAGCAGGGGGGTCCCGGCCAGGCATGGGACCCGGCAGTCCATCACAAGTTCTTTCAGTTATTGGAATGATTCAAAAGTGACTTGAAAAAAAACTAATATATGGATTGAGACACAATGCAAAATAAATGATCTGTGCACATATTTATCAATTGTCACAGAATTACTCTTAGGAACTGCAATAATAATATTCAAAAAAGAAAATCCCATAATAGTTTAGGATATTTTGCTAAGTTGTACATAATTGTTGCCACTTTGGTAAAACATCAAGAATAATAATATAATGAGCACCGATGTGGAAAGACAGAGACAAATACATTAAATGAGAGTACAGTCCAATAACAGGCATGTTTATTTAACAATGAATGATCTACAGAAGAACCACCTTCCTGCTGTTATGTCCGCAGTAAGTAACGCTGTCATAAAGTAACAGTTACTGAAACTAGTCACAACTATAAGTTGTTTTAATATTCCAATGTTCTAGAGTTGCATGCCGCATCCCTCTCCTTGATCCTCCCTTATCCTTTGCTAGACTTTACTTATGTAATGCCAGTGGAGACTCTGCCTGTTTTCATGAACCTTCTTATACTTGTAAAGAGTAATGTGAATGTTCTGGGGTTTGTGGAGTGCAGAGCTCAGACTACCTGTGTGACATTTTGCTGTGAATCACCCATCCAGACCCACTTATCTTCAGGATAATATGCTGGCTACTGCACTACAGCTTGCACCCATGACCACCTGTGTGTTGAAACTGCATATGTCATCCACACTTGGGGCAATTATCTTTATGTGCGTGTCAGTTTGCATGAATTCAGCTTGCTTTAACATTATCTTATCTGGAATTGTAGGGAAATGTATAAATATGTGTATTACATCACATATTATAAGGGTGTTCAAAGTTTGGTGCAAAATATGGTTGTGACATACTTAAATCATATTTTCCCTGTTGCCAAAAAAAGTTTGGCTGACATTGAATGGCTAATCCCCATGTAGATGGATCAATTTCATAATGCACAAAGTTTGTTACGAATATCATTCCATTCCTGTCAAACTGATATATTTATTTAAATTTTATTTTTTGTTGTCTAGCATTTCCAAAAGACTCAGCCTTATCCTGTCCTGATGCCGCCTTCTGGCAGCTCCTAGTTAGTTAAGACAGCTCACAAGCTTTCCTAAATCCTAGTTAAGTTAGGAGCAGTTTGATAAATTCAAAAATAGTTAAACTGGTTTTACTCCTACTCCTAAGAGTAGGACGAAATTTAGAGATGACATGGCAGTATTGGTTGTGCACAGAGATTAGTGGTTACAGGCTCCATTCACAATTTACAAACACTCTGTGGCGTAGCAATAGAATGTGCAGATTGTGCAAAGCACAAGGGCCTACGAGCTTGGGGGGCCCACTCGGGGCCATAGAGATTAAAAAAAATGTAATAACTTAAATCACTTGCACAGTTCATTGCTTTATTAATTCACAGTTTCAGTGACATGTTTGCACCATCATCAGGCAAGTCCAAACCAATTCATGATGATATTACATATTCGGCAGGCCTACAGTTTACATGAATTTAGACTTGGGGAGTTCAGAGGCTCGGAGACACAAGACATCCTAGTCCGCCTTACAGAGATGTGCACATTCTCAAATTTGGCGTGCCATAGCGGACGTAAATGGAAGAAGTTTTGAAGGAAGGCACATGAATAGCATAAATGTACATTATTATCATAAATAATTGTTACTTTTGTATTTTGATTTGATGTCAAAAGTTTTTGAAATTAGAACTCGAAACAGTAAATCATAGCAATTCTTTTGTTTAGTTAAGGTCCCTGTTAGTCGGCAATTGCTGAATATTTGAATAATTTGAAATTTTTTATACTCTCATCATGCAACGCCATGTCGGCCAGTAGCAGCAGATCCGAAAAACATTATAAGAGTGCTGCTGCTACACGTAAGGCACATCCATCCATCCATCCATTTTCTAACCCGCTGAATCCGAATACAGGGTCACGGGGGTCTGCTGGAGCCAATCCCAGCCAACACAGGGCACAAGGCAGGAACCAATCCTGGGCAGGGTGACGTAAGGCACAAATGCCACAGGAATTGAAAAACGCCAGAGGTAGTAACTGAGAATGCAGATGCTGGTGAATTGTCGCAACGGTCGCAAGCAGGTTATGCAGACAGTGCAGTGAGTGAAATGGTTGCAGCTATACCAAGTCTGGAAGTAGCAATACTATCTGCTGTCTGCTGAAACCATTTTAAAAGGAGAAACTACTAAAGACAAACAAGTAATATATATGACCAAGCAATTTCCTAGCAACAAGGCAAATTTTTGGAACTATTGACACCTGACTTTATGATCTCCATTTTCTCAGAAATTGTGTAAAACAGGTCGATTTTGTAGTAGAATTCTGTTAGTCGGTGTTGTCATTTTAATTTGTTGCAAATTGAAATGGCTTCATTTAATAGCACAGAACAGTTTCTACTTTCTAGCTTACGTTACATTTTAATCACCTTCCTTCACAGTTTTCTTGGAAAAAAGTAAGCGGGTCCACATCTTACATATATTTATGTACTACTTACTACTATCCGCACCTCCCACATTTCATTCCCACGATTTATTTCATTTTTGCTAACTTACAGTGGCTGTAATAAAGCTATTTAAAAATGTTTTACAAATTACATTTAGACTGCTGGTTTGTTTATCACCAGTGTGTGATAGTGATGCGGTCGTGGACGCCACTGCTCAGCCAGCCCCTAGGATCTAGTTGCAAATAAATTACTACCGTAAGAGTTATGCTAGACAGGAGGGGCCCACCTCAGGGTACTGCACAGGGCCTTCAGCAAGCCACTGAAAACACTGTATAGTTTTTTGGTATCCCAGAGGCTGAAGCCTATCTGAGTGGCACTGGTCAAAGGGAAGAAACCTTCACTGAATGGGGTACATAATGTTGTCAGTTACCTAACTGGTATGTCACTGGGATGTGAGAGGCACACTAAAAAAACAGTGCAGGCATAAGGCAAAGGTGCAAGCTCCGTATTGACAGTCATTTGGAGCTGTTTGCCATAGCACTATTCTCCTCTATACCATGCTGCCTGTTTGTCAAAAGATGTCCTTTTTAATTTCAAAAAGTGAAAGGGCAAAAAATCATCAAGTTGAATGACAGAGTCAAACTTAGTTATTAATGGCTTCTTGAAATGCCAGGGAGAATTTGACATACTGTATGTTGCTTTGCTCAGTTTAGGTTTTGTATAGCACTGAGATATAATGCCTTGGACCAGCTTCACTACAAAGCAGTAGGTGTAATTAATATAATTCAAAATAAAACAGCTTTAATCTTGCAGTTATACATATTTGACTTCACTTATCTGTTCTAAGTAAATGGTTCAGTTTGACATTCTACAAATGAGTCAAAACTACAGGAAAATATTTTATCTTTAACAGGAATGTGCTGAGGCATTTAGTCTCTTAGGTAGCAAAGACTGAAAAACAAGAATATGGTGTTATTATTTGGATTATAGGAAGAGTCAAAACAGAGCAAGCAAAGAAATCCTGAGCTTGTCACATACTTTTTTATTTCACAGAAATTCCTTTCAGTTCATTTGCACGGTGGCACAGTGGTAGTCCTGCTGCCTCTCAGTAAGGAGACCCAGGTTCGCTTCCCGGGTCCTCCCTGCATGGAGTTTGCATGTTCTCCTTGTGTCTGCGTGGGTTTCCTCCCACAGTCCAAAGACATGCAGGTTAGCTGGATTGGCGATTCTAAATTGTGCTTGGTGAGCGTGCCCTGTGGTGGATTGGCTCCAACAGACCCCGGTGACCCTCTAGTTAGGACTCAGCGGGTTGGAAAATGGATGGATAGTGATATAGAAAGATTACTTTTGGCTGCTGGATTTTTTTTTTTCCAAAAGTAGATGGAATCCACTAGTTATGCATTTTTTATATTCATTTACTTTACTCTTGAATTCTGGAAACCACATTTTGGCATTGGCCTTTAGATCAAATATATTAGTGTGTTTATTTTTTATTTTATTTTTATTTATTATCTTTTATTTGGCTTACATTTTAGGCTAAGATACACAATTGATAAATCAAAGAAAATGTTAATCATAAAACTGTTGTTTAAATTTATAATTTTAGTAGATACATAACAATTTCTGAAAAATAAAATTAAATATGTCACAATGATGTGTAAATACTGATAATTAGAACAATTAGAACAATCTAGACGAGAACAGGCCATTCAGCCCAACAAAGCTCGCCAGTCCTATTCACTTGCTTCCTCCAAGAAAACATCAAGTCGAGTTTTGAAAGTCCCTAACGTCTTACTGTCTACCACACTACTTGGTAACTTATTCCAAGTGTCTATCGTTCTTTGTGTAAAGAAAAACTTCCTAATGTTTGTGCGAAATTTACCCTTAACAAGTTTCCAACTGTGTCCCCGTGTTCTTGATGAGCTCATTTTAAAATACAAGTCTCGATCCACTGTACTAATTCCCTTCATAATTTTAAACACTTCAATCATGTCACCTCTTAATCTTCTTTTGCTTAAACTGTAAAGGCCAGCTCTTTAATCTTTCCTCATAATTCAACCCCTGTAGACCTGGAATCAGCCTAGTCGCTCTTCTCTGGACCTTTTCTAGCGCTGCTATGTCCTTTTTGTAGCCTGGAGACCAAAACTGCACACAGTACTCAAGATGAGGCCTCACCAGTGCATTATAAAGGTTGAGCATAACCTCCTTGGACTTGTACTCCACAGATCGTGCTATATAACCTAACATTCTGTTAGCCTTCTTAATGGCTTCTGAACACTGTTTGGAAGTTGATAGCTTGGAGTCCACTATGACTCCTAAATCCTTCTCATAAGGTGTACTCTCGATTTTTCGACCGCCCATTGTGTATTCAAACCTAATATTTTTACTTCCTATGTGTAATACTTTACATTTACTGACATTAAATTTCATCTGCCACAAATCTGCCCAAGCCTGTATGCTATCCAAGTCCTTCTGTAATGATATAACGGATTCCAAATTATCTGCTAATCCACCTATCTTGGTATCATCTGCAAACTTAACCAGCTTGTTACTTATATTCCTATCTAAATCATTTATATATATTAAAAATAGCAGCGCCCTAGCACTGACCCCTGTGGAACACCACTCTTAACATCAGCCAGTTCTGATGAGGTTCCTCGCACCATCACCCTCTGCTTCCTGTGTCTGAGCCAATTCTGCACCCATCTAAAAACATCACCCTGAATTCCCACTTCTTTTAACTTGATGCCCAACCTCTCATGTGGCACCTTATCAAATGCTTTCTGAAAGTCCAGATAAATAATATCATAAGCTCCACTTTGATCGTATCCTTTTGTTGCCTCCTCATAGAATTCCAACATGTTAGTAAAACACGACCTCCCCTTCTGAACCCATGCTGACTGTTCAGAATAACTCCTGTCCTTGTCATGTGTTGCTCAATCTTATCCTTAATAATTCCTTCCATTAATTTTCCTGTGATGCTTGTTGCTTACTGGCCTATAGTTGCTTGGATCTGCCCTGTCACCCTTTTTATATAATGGGATGATATTTGCCATTTTCCAGTCCTTTGGAATCTCTCCAGTGCACAGTGACTTCCTAAAAATACGTGTCAAGGGTTTATATATGTACTCACTAGCCTCCTTAAGAACACGAGGATAAATATTATCTGGGCCTGGTGATTTGTTTGATTTCATCTTATTTAATCTGAGCAGCACTTCTCCCTCTACAATTTCCAAATCCCTCAGTACCTCCTTAGTAGTGTTTACCTCTGGCAGGTTATCCACTTGCTCACTTGTAAACACCTCAGAAAAATGTAAGTTTAGGGCATCTGCTATTTCATTGTCTGTATCTTTTAATTAACTTTACTATTCCTGATGAACTTGACCTCCTCCTTAACTGTTCTTTTACTACTAAAATACTGAAAGAATCTCTTGGGGTCTTCTTTCGCCTTATCTGCTATATTCCTCTCCAACTGTCTTTTAGCCTCTCTGATATCCTTCTTAATGGTTGCCCTCATGTTCTCATACGCTCACGGTTCTCTTTGCAGTCATTAGTCTTATATGCCTTATACAGCAGTTTTTCCTTTGCAACTTCTTTTTAAATCTTTATTAATCCATCGTGGAGATTTTTTAGTTTCCTATTACTTCCAAATTTAGGTATGTATCTGTCCTGCATTACATGTAAAACATTTTTAAACCTGTTCCACTGCTCCTCGACTGTCTCCACATTTAAAAGCTTATCCCAGTCTATCCTACTTAGACTTTGTCGCATCTGCTCAAAATTAGCCCTACTAAAGTTCAACTTAACAATTTTAGTCTTTGCATCTGTACTCTTACAAAATACTGAGAATTGTATTACATTATGGTCACTTGACCCTAGTGGTTCAATCACCTCTACACCCTCAATTCTATCCTGATTATTACAGAATACTAAATCCAGATAGGCTTCACCCCTTGTTGGTGCTTTAACATGCTGTGTTAAAAACAGTCGCGATTACTTCTAAAACTCCTGCTCTTGTGCTCCTCCATCTGTAAGGTTATCCCAGTTAATATTTGGATAATTAAAGTCCCCATGACTATAATATCCCCCTGTAAACTTGCCTTTTTGATATTACTAAAAAGATGTGTGTTGAAATTACTGTCTGAATTGGGTGGTCTATAACACACTCCTAAAATGAGACCTTTTCCCTAATATTTTCCAGGCGAAGCCACATGTCCTCACTAAGATGGGGCTCATCATCCAACTGAAGATGACTTACATTTAATTCCTGTTTGGCATAAACAGCAACCCCACCTCCTTTTCTGTTCTGTCTATCCTTCCTAAAAAATGTGTATCCCTCTATGTTACACTCATCCCCATCTTTGTTATTTAGCCAGGTTTCCGTTATTGCTATAATATCATAATTGTGCTCTGCTACATACAACTCCAACTCACTTACCTTATTTTTGATACTTCTAGCATTAAGGCAAGCTATTTTTAATGTGTTAATCCTTCTATCTTTACGTGTTTGCTTAAAATTTACATTACTATGCATTTTTATTTCTACACCATTGTTTGTTCTTCCATGTATAGATCTAAATCTGGCCTGTCCTAAACTCCCTGCCCCCCCATTCCCTAGTTTAAACAATCCTCGACTAGCCTACACATACGCCTCCCCAATACATTGGTGCCCCTCCGGTTCAGATGTAACCCGTCACGGCGGAACAGGTCCCATCTGTTCCAAAAGGAGTCCCAATGCCCCATAAACCTATACCCTTCTACCCTGCACCAAGATTTGAGCCACGCGTTAAGCCTTCTAATCTCCTCAATCTTACCTGGACTGGCGCGTGGCACAGGCAGAACTTCGGAGAAGACTACCTTGTCAGTTCTGCTCCTCAGCTTGGTACCTAACTCTTTGAATTTGGATCGCAGAACTGACAGACTACCCTTATGTAATGTATTTGAATTCTACGTTACGTATGAGTATGTGCATGAAATGTGCTCTGCAATGGATTAGCAATCATCTGATGCTGTTGTGATCATGAACAAAACTAAATGGCATGGGATATTTTCAACAACATGTAAAAAAACTGAGAAAACTTGGCAATGTATAGCAGTGATTCAACGATATGACATGGTAGCTAAGTCTTAGTTTGTAATGAATGAAACAGCCTAGTTCTGTTCCACATGCAGGTTCATGAAAGTGATGCTAAAAATTGATTTACATGTCATTTTGTAATTGTGAAATGCAAAACTCAGTACAAAGAGCTGTTTTTAGGTTGTTTTAAAAATTTTCGGGAGTAGAAAACAAGGAATACAGTATTGCTCCTTAAAGCCTTATCCAAACTTTTAAATTTACCAGTGTTTTTTTCCATAGTTACTGTATGCAATGCAAGCATTCTACAGTATACTGTTTTTTAAAAATATGAGATGTTTCATATTTTCTGCATGAAGACACACTCAAATGCACCATCATGCGCATTACTGCATTTTCTCTACAGGAAAACAAAGCACACAGGAACTTCTTAGCAACTACCCCTTCCTGTTTCTTTATTCTTGCAAATGATGCTTTAGGCATGCACACTCCAAATGCCATGGGGAAATGTGCTGCATATTGTCCAGTACAAGGTTTGGCCAGCAAAGCCTCATCTTTTGCCCACATCATCCTTTGCTTCTGAATTTGTTAACCAACTTCTCATTCTTGGTCCTATTGTTTTTATTTGTCTCCTCCATTTGGTTCTCCCAGGGGACAAGCAGTTCCAGCATGACCACTTGTCTTGATGTAACAAACATGAAACATAACGGTCTGCATTGCTGGGTAGATTTGCTTGCTATTGGTAATACCTATGAAGAAGCCATCCGAGATTGTCATGAGCACCTATTCACAGCAACAGTGATGATGTCCTTCTCTGCCAGTGTTTGTGGGCAATAGCTAAGTATGTGTGTTAGGGATCCTCTTTTCTGGCATAATAGACATGCTGGTGGTTGTGCCATACCCCAGCAGTATGGGTTAGGCTGCACATCATGATCCAACTGGACCAGGAATTGTTTCTACTGTGGTTCGGCTTTCCACAGATCTGCCCATGAAGTTTTCTGGTCCAATGCCAGTTGTTATCTAGTCCAAGGGCTCTGCTTATGCATCAACACTATCCTTCTGGTGTTTACCTCTACTACTGTGACCTCCTACTCAGCCTGGTTGACTGCTACCTGGGCTCCCCACTTCTTTCTTGTCTACACTTTTATTCCAGCCAGAGACTTTGCAGTCAGTGAAGTGCTTGAAGAACAGCACCTCTCTTACACTGGCCACCACAAACTCCTCTATTAAGCTGATGAAAGAAAGTGTCAGCTTGTTCCTGTGCCGATATAGAGTACTGCTACTCAGGCTTTATGTCAGCCCTAGCTGTCTGTAAAGGAAAAGGCAGATCTTCTTCTCAAGGCTCTCGACTATATTAACTGGAATCTCATAGACTAACAGTTGCCAGAATAGTTGGTGTAGAACATGTTGGTATAACCAAGCCTTGAATTTATCTGAAAATCCCAGTTTGTCTACTATGGTCAGCAATCCCTGTAGGTTGTCGCTGGTTGACTACTGTGCAGCAGTGTCTTTCAATGGGCAATCAAAGAGTGCTGAATCTCTTCAGCAGGTCATCTGTGATTGAAGCCAAAGTAGTGCAAGACAAAGCTTCCAGGCTGGAGCTTTAAATGTTTCAATATTGCAAATTTCTCTAGTCATTAATTTTATTTTTATTATTTATTTATTGTTTTAATGAAGGAAAACAAAGCTTCATTGCAAATAAAATTTTGCACAAGTCACAATTCAGTAGTTCTGAGACTGCAGGCAGTGAAGAGCACTATATAAAAATAAAGTGAACCAAATTAAATAATTAGTGCAGCTTCATCACATCTTGGGCATCTTGGGTTCAAATCCCATCTCAAACACTGTCTGTATATTGTTTTCTCCAGACATTGTGTTTTTTTTTTTTGTTTTTTTTTTTTTTTTTTTGCTTAAGATGTGCATAGTGAGGTTAACAAGTAACATTGGCCCCATGTGGTTATGTGAATGAGGGGGTATTGTCAGCATCAGGCCTTTGTGACTCTTAGATGAACTAAGTAGAGGCCAGAGATTATTCCAGCATTCAACATTTAAACTGGTACACACTTCTTTAGGATGTCAGAAGAAAAATGGAGTGCCAGAAGAAAACATACACAGACATGGGGAGAGCGTGTTAACTTCACAGAGATAGCAACATGGTGTGGAATTTGAACCCAGAATGCTGAATCTATCTAAATAAACAAGTTGCAAGTTGGAGTGAATACTATATGAACACTAATCATTGGTCCATGGTGATGTCACTGTGCCAAATGTTTTACATGACTGTTTCCTCTATAAGCCCTTCAATGGATACTTTGTTATACAAAGGTTGCCTTTATTTATGGTTTCAATGAGTGACTGAGCAGACTGAGACATTGCCCAAATTAAGCAGTTATAGAAAATAACAAATACCATTTACTTTTGTTACAGTACTTTAATAAATTGTGTAGAGAATTGTACTTTTTATTATTGATGTAAATACTAATACTTTTAAAAAACTATATTTATTAAGCAATGATCCTACATAGTTCCATTTTCAAGGCTGGTTGTTACAAAGTACGATTAATTGGATATATGCAAAATTCAAAATTCATAGTGGCCAATTAAAATAAAGTAAGCTCGAAGTATTTTAATAAATGGCATAATGGCCATGCACTTTTCTTGTTATCACTGGCTTAGAAAGTGAATACATCTCAGTATATCAAAGCGTAATGGTTCAATTTATTCACTGTGGTGGCCATGATCCTAAATCTCATCTACAGTTACCTTATGTTTCTGGTGCACATGAAGATAAAGGTGCAATGAGTGACACTGGTCACACTAGAAAAACTGCTTTACCATAAGACAAATCACCTTCATTATGCAGTATAAACTGTATAAATTAACTGGAATTACATGTGTACAAGGAATCTTCCTCAAATTTACATATTTGAAATATTTAGCAGTAATTTTCTGAATTAGAATATGGGCACTTGGAAATTTTTGGTTTCAAAAAGCTCAATAATAAGAGTTACAGTGCTTAAGACCTGTCTTTCATTCTGCATTACACATCCATGAATTGGTCAAACAAAGGGATTAAACAACAACAAAAAAAATAACAATAACAATAATAGATGCCCTAATTCTGGGGGGCCTCAACTTTATAGCACTCCAATTGTAAGAGGCTAAGTAAGTTGCTGTCACAGGCAAACCTCATCAACGGCACCCCTTATCATCCTAGGGTGGTATGAAATGTCTGATGCACACATACACACACACATATACACACACATATATATATATATAACTGCTCAAAAAAATTAAAGGAACACTTTGAAAACACATCAGTTCTCAATGGGAAAAAATCTTGCTTGATATCTTTACTGATATCGACTGGGTAATGTATTAGGAATGAAAGAATGCTGCATCGTTTGATGGAAATGAAAATTATCAACCTACAGAGGGCTGAATTCAAAGACATCTCGAAAATCAAAGTGAAAAAATGATGCGGCAGGCTAGTCCATTTTGCTAGACTTTCATTGCAACAACTCAAAATCGTACTCATTAGTTTGTATGGCCCCCACATGCTTGCATGTATACCTGACAACACTGGGGCATGCTCCTCATGAGACTATGGATGGTATCCCCTCCCAGATCTGGACCAGGGCATCACTGAACTCTTGGACAGTCTGAGGTGCAACCTGGCGGTGTCGGATGGACCAAAACATAATGTCCCAGAGGTGTTCTATTGGATTTAGGTCAGGCGAGCGTGGGGCCAGTCAAAAGTATCAATTCCTTCATCCTCCAGGAATTGCCTGCATACTCTCACCACATGAGGCTGGGCATTGTCATGCACCAGGAGTAACCCAGGGCACACTGCACCAGCATAGGGTCTGACAATGGGTCCAAGGATTTCATTCCAATACATAATGACAGTCAAGTTGCTGTTGTCTAGTCTGTAGAGGTCTGTGCATCTACACATGGATATGCCTCCCCAGACCATCATTGACCCACCACCAAACCGGTCATGCTGAACGATGTTACAGGAAGCTTAATGTTCTCCATGGCTTCTCCAGACCCTTTCACATCTGTCAAATGTGCTCAAGGTGAACCTGCTCTCATCTGTGAAAAGCACAGAGTGTCTGTGGTGGAGCTGCCAATTCTGGTATTCTATGGCAAATGCCAATCAAGCTCCATGATGCCGGGAAGTGAGCACAGGGTCCACTAGAAAACGTTGGGCCCTCACGCCACCCTCATGAAGTCTGTTTCTAATTGTTTGGTCAGAGACATTCACACCAGTGGCCTGCTGGAGGTCATTTTATAGGGCTCTGGCAGTGCTCATCCTGTTCCTCCTTGCCCAAAGGAGGCAGATACTGGTCCTGCTGATGGGTTAAGGACCTTCTACTGCCCTGTCCAGCTCTCTTAGTGTAACTTCCTGTCTCCTGGAATCTCCTCCGTGCCCTTGAGACTGTGCTGGGAGACACAGCAGATCTTCTGTCAATGGCACGTATTGATATGCAATCCTGTAGAAGCTGGACTACATGTGCAACCTCTGTCGGGAACAGGTATCGCCTCATGCTACCAGTAGTGACACAGACCATAGCCAAATGCAAAACTAGTGAAAAAACAGCCAGAAAAGATGAAGAGGGAAAAATGTCAGCGGCCTCCACCTGTTAAACCATTCCTGTTTTGGGGGTCGTCTCATTGTTGCCCCACTCTAGTGCACCTGTTGTTAATTTCATTAACACCAAAGCAGCTGAAACTGATTAACAACCCACTCTGCTACTTAACTGACAAGATCAATATCTCAGAAGTTTCATTGACTTGATGCTATACTCTCATTAAAAAGTGTTCCTTTAATTTTTTGTACTTTTTACAAGCCATCACAGGCAGGTCACTTTCTTTTGCTTTTTTTCTTTGATCCTTGAAACATATTGGATTAAATGAGAACTTTAAAGAACTTTTTTTTGTTAAGTTATTTTATAATGTTCCTAATTATTCAAATATTTTGTTTTGAGTAGTATCTGATGATCTTATATACTTAGGGTTGCCAGACATCCCTTATATACAGGACATGTCCCATATTTGATAATTTTGCCCAGTCCCGTACTGACCTTTCAGGGACACTCAAATGTCCTGTATTTAGTACATTTTCAAATTTCGCAATAAAAAATATATTTTTACTACCTTCTTATGTTACTTAGTTGTAACTTTATAAGTAATTATACTTTCTTTTCTCAGATTCTCTTGATGAAAATAACACAAATGTAACGAGGAAACTAGTATTTGCTGCCTGTTTGCAACTTGTTCAGTTGCTATGATTCGCTGAGGACAGCGACACTGTTGCCATTTTGCTCTCCAGCCACACTGCTGTGTAGTTCTGTATCAGCATTACAACATACAGTGTCAACAAAGTGTGTTGTTACTACTTGCCACGGCCCACTTTTTTTCTAAATGCCTGTATTAAATACTAATATTTCTCTGTTGTCTGTATTAAATAAATATTTTCAAATGATTTCAGTTTTACAGATATTTTTTAGCTTGTATTAAATAATTTTCAAATCATTTTACTTTTGTTTTCCTCATAACCCATTAAAATCCTTGTTTTATGTTTTTAACTTATGTCTCTACTTTTATATACTATAATATATTGGTCTGGGTGTGTAAAGGGGGCATGTATAAATTTATAGATATAGTAATATAGAGAGAGATTTTAACAGTGTCCCGTATTTCTAATTTTCTAATCTGGCAACACTATATATACTGTATTTCTTGTAATCTTAGGTATAAGAACATTTGCTTAATTTTCTGACACTCCAGCATTTTTGAGATAATAATGTGGTTCATGAGGCACCTTACTAAGCCTTGTTTATATCACAGAATGCTAGTTGACAATATGCTTCCTCCCTCCACCCCACCCTACCTCCTTACTTTCTGCCTCACTGTGTGTTTCATAAATAAAAGTCTGATTTAACATATTAAAATAACACTTGCAAATGCAATTCTCTGTTTTGAGTTGTATGAAACAGCCATCAATCAGATTTACATAGAATGGCACTTTAGTGCAAACTGTCTGGAAAATAAGGATCTAATGGCTTAGTCTAGCAATGGTAAATTATTCGAGGGAAACAAAATTTTTTATGGTCAAATTTAATTCTCTCTTTTTAAGGAAAGGTCAGAGATGTTCATTAATAGTATAAATTTGATGGGTAGCATTAAGCAACTTTGCAGAATCAAATACTAGGACAAGTCTTGCACAATGGTGCAGAAGATGGCACTTCACTCCTTTTGGACTTGATTCAGCACATGGAGTTTTCTTTGTGGTGCTTGTTTTCCCCACAGTCCAAATACATCCTTTAAGGTCGCTTGCTGATTTTAATTATTGGTCAAAAAGTGTAGGTATGTGTGCTAGTTCCCTTTTGAGATAGGCCCAACTCCAAGCAAGCATGCCCTAGAAAGCATGAGTCCAGAATATGGAAGGATGTTAAGCTATGCTTTTACAAAATCCTTAATGAAATGTTGTGGTGTAAAAGCATTGCTATGGCACATTTCTCTCACCCCTGATTTCCTAAACATTTGTCTTTGATCCTAATGAAAGAATTTAAAGTTAAACAAAACAGGGGCGCTTCCTTTCAGCAGCCTGGGGATGTGGATTATGTTCTCCAAACAAAACCAAGTCTGTTGTCAGATCTGTCTTTCAGAGGATTTTTGAAGCTGGGTCATTTAAAAGCTTGTACTTTAGTGCTGTGTTTCAGTACAGCACCTGTGACTTCTAACCAGAGGAAATGGGTGAGTGTTCATTTCTTCCTGTAACTGACTCCAACAGATTATCTTAGGCTTATCCTCCACAGATCTTGCTCAAACCAGCTGGCCACTAAAGCCATTCAAATGTTGGGTATATTAGCTGACTTCAATACATGTTTAGAAATGTTAAGTTACACAATGGATGGCACTGTTTTCTGATAACATGACTATGTGCATTGAGACAAATAGACAGACTGCCATCAAGACTGTAAACTGATTTAATGAATTTTTCACAGGAGGGCTGCAGAGGTTAGCACCATTACCTGACCGATCTAGGGATCTGGATTCAAACCCACCCTTGTAACTGAGAGTATTGTTCTCTGTGTCATTCTCCTTATGTTCACATGAGGTGTTACTAGGTACACCAGTGTCCTCCCACATCTCAATTACCTGAACATTAGAATGATTAGTGACTTCAGTGTTGGTGTGTAGTATGGCACTCAATGAACTGGTTGCACAGCCAAGAGTTGTTCCTGCTTTACAATAAATAGTGTAGGGACAGATTCCAGGTTCAAGATGGTTGCTAATGAGCAGTTAAACAAACATATTAGTGCCATAAGAAGAGCACCAGTATTGTCAACACCAGAGCAAATTTTCCAGGAGTGGTGGTGGTGGTATGGGAGGATTGTTGGATATGTTGTTTAATTCATGATTACAAAACAGAACTCATCACATCTTCAGTTTACTGAAAATATGTCTGATAGTGCACATGCAATAGACTAATGCAAACAGAAATTCATCCTACAGAATATAAAACAAACACACTATAAAACAAATACAAAGCACTGAACGCCATTTAGTGTAATGTAAGATCACAAAATAAAAAGTTAAACAAAGCCAGAAAAATTCAATAATAACTCTTCAGTTGCTTATCTTACCACTGCATGTACATAACAAGGTTTCTATAGTAATGCCATTAATGTAATGCCTTCGTAACAGTTAATTAAAAATACTTACACATATTGAAAGTACAACTACCCCAAGACTGAGTTGTGATTTTGCAAGGTTAAAACACACATATACAAAGAAAGATGTTAAACCACTGAACTCAACAAGTGTAAAAATGGAATCTCTGCAAAAGGTATGTACTCAAAAGCATGCCCTGCTAACACAAGCATACTGAAAAAATGCACTTAATAATAATTGCACATTGAAGGTAAGGAAAAGTGCACTTGGTAATAATTTTTTCATTTAATATTCAATCCTTTGCAAAAACTGTAAAAGTATCATTATTCTTGCGTCGGTAATAATCAATGCATGTGGTGACTAAGCTGGACATGTCCTGATTTAGATGCCTGTAGTTCTAGAAGGAAGATATCCACAAGCTCTTCAAAAGCTCCATCACCACAAAGCACAAAACTTAAAACTATTAGCATTTTAATGTGCATTTTAGAAATCAGAGGGCATTACATGGTTCCAAGATGGTAGAGATGTAATTACATTGTCATTTTACACGTAAAGACTAGAAGGTCAGTTGTTTTCCTCCATATAGCAGAAGGACTAAGAACTCCGGTCAGAAGCTACAGAATAATCTTCATCATTTACTGTGCTTTTAGAGATAAATTGAACATATATGTACTGTAGACTGCGTGGGTTGGCACCCTGCCCGGGATTGGTTCCTACCTTGTGCCCTGTGTTGGCTGGGATTGCCTCCAGCAGACCCCCGTGACCCTGTGTTCGGATTCAGCGAGTTGGAAAATGGATGGATGGATGGATGTACTGTAGATAAAAGGGGCTACTAAGGTGATGTATGTGTTGATGTCTTGAAAATATGGCAAAGGAAAGAAGTGTATAACCTATAGCCTTTCTGCTATATTGGCAGTTTGACAAACATGATGTATGCATGATGTATTTTTATAATATACATAAATGATCTGTATGAGAATATAGCATAATCAGTAATCTGATTAAATTTGCGAATGATACCGAAGTAAGTGGAAGGGCAGATAATGTAGAATCAGCTAAAACTGTTACAAAGGGCCTTGGAGAGTATACAGTACAAGCACAGTCAGATTTGTGGCAAAATGAAATTTAATGTAAGTAAATGCAAAGTATTACATATTTGAATTAAAAATATTAGATCTGATTGCAATGGGAGGTCTAAAACTCATCACAATACATACAGACAGTGTACAGAAATGATCAAGAAAGCTAACAGGGTATTTAAGTTATATATCATGAGTTCTGGTCAAGATTATACTGAAGTTATAAAATGCACTAGTGAGGCCTCACCTGCAGTACTGTGTTCAGTTATGGTCTTCATATTATGGAAAAGACAAACCAGTATGAGATAAAGGCTAGAAAAGTTCAACTAGGCTGATTAAGAAGTATCAGCTAGTAGAAGAGATTGAAGGAGTTTAACCTTTTCAGTTTAAGCAACCTGGGACTAAGAGGATACAAGACTGAAGTGTTTAAAATTGCAAAAGGAATTGGTAGAGTAGATCCCAGTTGTTAATTTTAAAATTAGTTCTGTAACAAGAACACAGGGCCATAGTATTTAACTTGTTAAGGGCAAATTTTGCACAAAAATTAAAAGGTTTTTCTTCACACTGTGGACTAAGCCCCGGACACAGACAGGCAGACATGTTGTACAACACCACCACACGTTTATTCACAGGTCCACACTATTTACAAAAGTCAAATGCACACACACCCCCAAGACTTCCCCAAAGTCCAGGCATCGCACACACTTTGCCTCAGTCTTCAGGCTGCCTCCACTCTCTTCTCCTGCTTAGTCCTCTCCTCACCCGACTCCAGCCTTGAATGAAAGTAGGCGGCCCCTTTTATCCACACCCGGATGTGCTCCAGGTGTCTTCCGGCAATCTCCCACTGACACGCTCCAGTGTGGTGGAACTGCTGAGGTCCAGGGTCTCCAAGGCATTGGGGCTCCCCCTGGCGGTAACCACAGACCCCTACAGGGTTGAGCTTCCAAGCTCCCTACCCGTGGTCCCCAAAGCAACCAGGGCGGTCGCCCCGACATGGTCTGGAGAAGGTGCAAGCCCTCCTCCGGTCCTCCTGGGCGTCCCAGCCGGGTCGCCTCCCCAGCTGTCTCTGACCCACAAATAACCATAGACACATGGAATAAATAATGTAGTGGAGAACAGGACTTTAAGCATTTTTATCTTAATTTATTCTGGACAATCTAGGTGAATAGGATGGATGAGCTCTTGGGGCTGAATAGGCTGTTCTTGTCATAATTGTTTTATTGTTCTAATGTACAAGTTCAACTACAGACAAGAAGAAAAATATTTTAAATGCTTTCACAGTAAAGTACTGTCATTTAACTGATGTAATCTTTTGTTTTAAATCCATTCATCATATATTAGAAACATACGGTATACATTATGCAACAAAAACCTGAAGAGGCTATACAGTACTGTATATATTTTAATTTGCATCAGAACAGATTACAAATATTCATTCACCAGTATTTAAGTACATCTTTGTTTATTGAAAATTTGCAAGGACCAAAAAAAAAAAATAAACAAAATTATAACAAAGGGAAAATCAAAAAATATTGTTCAGGAATATGTTCCTTAATCAAAGCATGTAATGTTCCTCCCCCTACGGTCAAATTTAATAGATATTAGAACACGCACATACAAGTATGTTGGAGTATCCCTCTCCATAATCGTAGTAAAGTAATCCAGCAGGTAGGAAAAGATTTGAGGTTGTATAATATTTAAACAATTAACACATGAAATTGGTCCATCCACTTCTAAAAGAAAGTGTTTGTTTTTTTTTTGTTTCTTTACACCAACATAGTCATCTATTATCTCCCGCATGAATGGAATTGGATCTAACTCAGTACAACTCCCTTTGTACAGTTGTGCATACCCTGAGTTCCATTGCCATATTTTACACAGGTGTACATTTTAATTGAGACAGTTTTAACAATAACTAAGACAGTCATCATCCAAAGTGTTGGCAACAGGACAACTGAAAGCACAAAGTTCCAATTTTAAGACCAGCATCTTTGTTTTATTTAAAAGAGATGAAAAGAAAGGAGAGGATAATGACATGGTGGCTCTTCTGCATGCCTGACTACCCACAGCAGATATGTGAACATCACCTTCAAAGTAACAAACTGATGAAATATGGACACATTGTTAAGTATATAATCAAGATGAAAATGTAATAGTTAAATTTCACAAATTACTAATGTGAAAAAAACTATATAATAATGAGCAGTTAGGCTTCAACTTTAAAAGTCTTGTCCTGTTCTATCCTAGATTTTCCAATAATTTAATTCTCTATTAACATGTGACAGACTTAGATTCCATCCATGGTTCATTTTCTGCATTGTGCACAGACAAGTAGAGGCTATTTCTACTCTTGGTTTTGGAATGCATTTATATATATATGGAGTAACCTCTGAATCATTAAAGTCAAGTGTGGTATATATTGCATGAATTCTGAATATATAATGTCAGTCAGTCAGTCTGTGTCCAACCTGTTATATCCTAACACAGGGTCAAGGGGGTCTACTGGAGCCAATCCCAGCCAGCACAGGGCACAAGGCAGGAACAAACCCCAGGCAGGGAACCAACCCACCTCAGAATATATAATGTAAAACTAGAAATATGTGAACTTCAAAATTTGACTTCACACATATATATATAGGGCTTATCTTTAAATATTCACATTTTACTCCACATACTGTGCTGTATTCATTAGGAATTATGTTATATCAGGCTCCCTGGCCCATCGTCAGCTTTCTTGTTTTATTTTCCTTCCCTCTCAATCAGCCTTTCATGTTTGTTTTACTGACATGGAAAGCCTGAATTAGCGCCCTATCCACACATGGTGTATTGAGGGCATGATTTTACCACAGAAATGTTCTGTTTTGGAAAATTGTTTAAACCAGCATGTGATTATGTTTGATTTTGTCAGGGAAATAAAATGTCTGACTGTATTATAAAATGTACTAGTTTGCCTTATGGTCATAATAATAATCATTTCATAAAATGAGATCCAGTACATCAAGTTTAAGTTTGTTTTCATGTCATGTCTCAGGTTTGGAATTCTTATTCATTGTTTGGAATGAATATTATAATGAAATAAAAAGGCAAATTGCAGGATATAGATACATTGCATAACAAGCAATCATACACAAAAATTTACAGTCAGCTCAATGAAGTGATATCTTAATCGGTTAATTAAAAACAGC
The DNA here is from genome assembly GCF_016835505.1 of Polypterus senegalus. Classification (NCBI taxonomy): domain Eukaryota; kingdom Metazoa; phylum Chordata; class Cladistia; order Polypteriformes; family Polypteridae; genus Polypterus; species Polypterus senegalus. The sequence continues at coordinate 98,224,567 of NC_053157.1, read as the reverse complement.
AGTCATGTAATGACATCGATCATATTACATACTGCCTAGGAATAAAATATTTTTAAAAAAATCCTGGTTTCTCTTCTGTTTTTGTTTTCTGCAATTTCTCCTTCATCCCCATCATTGACTTTGTAGCACCAGCCTTTTTGTCACAGTGGCTGGTTTGTACTGTAGCTTCAGACTTCAGCCAGACCTCATCCCATTAGCTAACAGGCTCTTCTTGTCTCATTCTATTCTATTTTAACAAATACTCAATATGTCAAGCATAATTTCTTCTACTTGTGTTAATTCAATAAACAAAACGGAATTAGTGTTTTGTTAGTTAAATAGAAGCATAGCTATCCAAATTATTGAACACTTTGACATGTTTGTACTGGTACTATTTATATATACTGTATCTACTCTATATATATATATATATATATATATATATATATATATATATATAAAATCCTAAGCCTAAAAGTGCAACGATTTTGTGCAATGATTTTATGTGACATTTTTATGTCATGTTTCTTGTCACGCTTTTAATCAGGCTTATTTTAAAACCTACATATATATGTTTGGTATCATTCTTTTCAGAATTTATCAAACTTTAATGTGATATTGATTTTCAGATTCTTATTCCGTTTTTAAATTATAAACTAAACAATATCAAGAACTCATGTTCCACTAGACTAGACTTTGTGCCAAGAGATTTAACCATGCCCGGGGCCAGAAATAAAAGACAAAGAGTAGGAGAGCTGCTGTACAGGCTTTTAATGATTGAAGTGCTGTGTGAGATGCAGATCACGTGGCACAGCAGCAGCAGCAATCCAGCTGCTGATCGAGCAAAGAGGAGGTAAATAAAAAAACTGTGTTTGTTTTCCATTGCATCACCGTTTAAGAGGGGGTTTTGGAGGAGCGACCACATCTCCTTGGGGTATGTTCAACCCCCCTCTTCACAACAGAAGCAGCAGAGACATGAAGTAGCTGGTGCATAGTGCAGGTCAGGGGGGATGGCGAGCGAAGCAAGCAGGGGGCCAACCCCCAAGTATATAGGTTTGGTGGCAGGATTGGCACTCCAGCCACTGTAAAAAACCTCACACTGTTCCAGTGTGGTGCTGCAGTGTCACCCGCTGCACATAGGTCCCAATCCAGATGGTTCATTGTTTGGTGGGTGTGGCAACACGCTATTAGCGCATGCTCCCAACCTAGTAACCAAACCAGATTTGTGACAGCCTTAACAGAACATGATTTAAATGATACATTGGGGAAGCTTTCAGTATTTTATTTTTTCTTTCATATCTATAATCTAGATCTCCCTCAACCTCAAAAAAAAAAAAACACTTTGGTGAAAGTGAGGTATCATCATCATCATTGATTAATAATCTTACACTGCAAAATATATGACAAAAAATCATTCAATAATTATCTAAACCTGGCTCACGATCCATGGAGAGTATGCCTTATATTTTCTGATTTAACAAAATATACCTTATGCTTGATATCATAGGGGTGTAAAGGAGGTATGGACTGCTTGCATTATGTGAGGATAAGGAAACATGCTAACGAGGTCAAGAAACACCTTATTATTTGTCTGCTGTTTAGATAACTTTACATCATCTGGTAGAACTTCAGAGAGCAACAACAGGATTTGGCTTAATATTGGCAGCAACAAAAATGAGATTTGGGAATATTGTACATAGGATAAATTTGACTGAAAGAACAAAAGAGCAGACCTGTCCACACAGGTCCCAAAGGAGTCTTAGACCCCTACCATTCCATATATGAAAAATAGAATGATAAATTCAGGGTGAGACAACATTATTGCAAGTATTAGGGGCATGTACAGACATTGACTGAAATCCAAACATTTTTCCATTGGATGCATATTCTCAAAGAAGTGAACTGGGATATGGTTACTGAAAGGGCTGAGGTGATCAATGGTGATAAAGAGGTGCTGTGACTATACTAGCTCAAATTTCAGTGTAGTAAATGGTCATGATTATAATTTAAGGTCCTATTTATATTTGCAGCCAAAGAGTAAATTGTAAAATTAGATAGAGACATGGCCCCAACTACCTTTTAACTGTGTATAAAGGAACTGGGCTTTTTATTAGATAGATAGATAGATAGATAGATAGATAGATAGATAGATAGATAGATAGATAGATAGATAGATAGATAGATAGATAGATAGATAGATAGATAGATACTTTATTAATCCCAAGGGGAAATTCACATAATCCAGCAGCAGTATACTGATACAAAAAAAAAAATTAAATTAAAGAGTAATAAAAATGCATGTAAAAACAGACAATAACTTTGAATAATGTTAGGATTTACTCCCCCGGGTGGAATTGAAGAGTCGCATAGTGTGGGGGAGGAATGATCTCCTCAGTCTGTCAGTGGAGCAAGACAGTGACAAAAGTCTGTCACTGAAGCTACTCCTCTGCCTGGAGATGACACTGTTAAGTGGATGCAGTGGATTCTTCATGTTTGACAGGTGTTTGCTTAGTGCCCGTCGCTCTGCTACAGATGTTAAACTGTCCAGCTTCATTCCTACAATAGAGCCTGCCTTCCTAACAAGTTTGTCCAGGCGTGAGACGTCCTTCTTCTTTATGCTGCCTCCCCAGCACACCACCGCATAGAAGAGATCGCTCGCCACAACCGTCTGGTAGAACATCTGCAGCATCTTACTGCAGATGTTGAAGGACGCCAACCTTCTAAGGAAGTATAGTCGGCTCTGACCTTTCTTACACAGAGCATCAGTATTGGCAGACCAGTCCAATTTTTCATCCAGCTGCACTCCCAGGTATTTATAGGTCTGTACCCTCTGCACACAGTCTCCTCTGATGATCATGGGGTATTATTCTGTGATTAAAAGATGAAGCATGAATAATAATGTATTAAAACATTTTGAATGGTTCTGCTTTTCCTAACATAATGGAATCAGTGTATCTACATCACTCTATTACTTTATAGTTCCCAGAATGGGGCTAGTTATTTATATTCGTCTTGGATCAGGTTTCACTTACAAACACATACAAGATGAAAAGATGAAGTAAAGTAATATTCATGCCAAACTAAATTTCCTCCAAGGACCAATGCTTCAGGATGTTATATCGATAAAAGTGAAAACCCATCTATTTCTATCTTAACCTTATCTGCTGAGTCCTACATGATTCTTATTTGGGAAATACATATAATACACTTATTTCGTGCACCTTACTGAAACCATCCATCCATCCATTTTCCAACCCGCTGAATCCGAACACAGGGTCGCGGGGGTCTGCTGGAGCCAATCCCAGCCAACACAGGGCACAAGGCAGGAACCAATCCTGGGCAGGGTGCCAACCCACCGCAGCCTTACTGAAACCTTGGTTGGAAAAGGAAATGTGAAGATTGCAGTCCCTTTAATGTAGAAGTGATACATACCTATTGTTCAATTCCACATTCAGTTAACATCTAATTACTACTTTCTCAATTTTTGAGGTGGATGTCCCTTTGGTGTTTGTTTTGCTTTTACACAAACATTTGGGCTTCTCTGAATTTATTGTACTGTAGATGTCTTTCATCCTTAGCATGGTGTTACCACAAATTTGGAATGTTCTTGGATTAACTGCTGGGTTTTGAATTTGTACCGGACTGGTACTGCTTCCCAGTTATCAGCAACTAGGGTGTTGTACCATGTTAGCCATTATGAAAGTAATGATAAGTCAAGCAAAATGACATCTTTTATTCGTTAACTAAAAAGATTACAATATGCAAGGGGCCTGAGTTTCCTGGAAAGCTTGCATATTGTAATCTTTTTAGTTAGCCAATAAAAGGTGTCATTTTGCTTGACTTCTCACTACAGTTATCAGCTAGTCAAGTACACTTAAATTGCTGTGTCTGGTTCATATTATCCTCTTAATTTATAAAAAACATAGGCAGGGTGTACTTATTTTAGTAAACATAACTTCTCCACATTGGCCTTTTTTATTAAGTAATGACAACAATAAAATCTGTTAAGTGCTGTTTGCCATCTGATTTTAAATGTGTTTAATTTTAGGACTTGGAGATATTAGTTATGTACTTATATGTAAAACAATAATACACTAAATTGATACATTTTCTTTATTTTTCAAATGCTGTGAATAGACAATAGCACTTTTCAGTTATTCTACTGAAAACCACAAAGAAATTACTAAATTACTGGATGTAAACAAAACAGTGTGGTTTCAAACTGCTAGTGTCCTAAATTATGAGCAGTAGTTCCAAAAAGACTACTTTCTTTTAGTATACTGTTTTCACACACAGCATATTCTATTTAAATTATTGGTATTAGTTGAATTTTTATATATTGCCTGCAGATGCCATTTCCTGTAATTTCAGTTGTGGTGATGAGAATAAGAATACTTTAAGATTTTAATGCCTTTTGTGCTACTCAGTTCTAGTGGTTTATCCCTGTACAGGCCTAAAAAGCAAATTTGTGTATTTTAACACCAGTGGTTTTAACTTCAGTTTGAAAAGATGTGCCCATGTTTTTTTGTTACTTATGCTTTGCATTATAAGTTGTATGACTTTAGGCCATATTACTCAAAAATGTTTTCTTTACTTACTGTAATCAAAGCAGACCACCATAAATCTTCTCGGAAAAGCATGGTTAACATTCAGAAATGCGGACTCTGTCAATTACAAAAAATTGTGATGCACAAACAAATGCCTTCTAATGACTGGGCGGAACTAGTGAGAGTCTCCTGTGACAATGTAAAACACATGTTTTGTGACCTTACCTGAATCAGCAGTCAGGGGGTTAAAGGTCAAATGTGTGAAAGAAATTTCTAGAAACACTCTAGGTTACTGACAACAACAAAATGATTTTTGCTTAACAAAAAATGAAATAGTAGCTTAAAAATAATAGCATTTTTATTTTGTTTGTTTATCAATTTGTATATGATTTTAAATCATTCTGACAAATCTATTCAAATACGTTCATTGTTCTCCTTGGAAAAATGTTTGCCTTATCCTGCACAGTGCCATGTGTGCCAAGGACTGTTGCTTCAGCTAAGATAGGGTGTTCTGATGGGAGTCATTGTTTGGGTTTTGCTATGGTCAGAATGTCCTTCTACAGTTATCTTTTAAAGTAAGGTCATATGAATCACTCTAAGTTCCAGTTTGTTTTTCTGTTTATGCTTCTAAGCAAATAAGTTATACTGTTAATGTTTAAATGTATGACAAGATGACCTTACAGTGAATATTATTTGTCACCCAGATTAATGTGAATTTCTAACTGTATTATTTTAGTTAGGCTTTATTTCCTTTTTTCTTTAGTCTGTCAAAAACCACAACATCAGATATCAGATTTTAAGGTAGCTGCTGTGGAAGAAGACAGCAGGTATATTCCAATTGATTGCTTTTATTCCTATCTTTTCTTTAAAATTTCACATGACTTATTTTAATATTACTAGTAAACTCATATTCTTAGAAGGATAACTCAGTAATATCCAGAGGAATGTTTCAGTCTCGAGAGGATCAAGTTTCTTGCTAACCCTGGCGGCACCCATTCATTGACATAACATGCACCTGTGTGATCTTTTCCATGACCTCTAATTGAGCTTTGAAAAAGAGTGTGACATTTGAATTTGTGAGGAAGTGCTGGATTTCTTTTACAGACTTGTTGCAGTGTTAGCATTCCTTGAACTAATTAGCACTATTTTTGAAAAATATTCATATGCCTATTATAAGAAGAAAAGACAGAACTCTTAAAAGAATTGTTATAAAAACAAATATATATAGGTGCACACAAAAATCTATCTATCTATCTATCTATCTATCTATCTATCTATCTATCTATCTATCTATCTATCTATCTATCTATATAATATATATATATATATATACAGTGGGATGCAAAGGTTTGGGCAACCTTGTCAATAGTCATTATTTTCCTGTATAAATCGTTGGTTGTTACGATAAAAAATGTCAGTTAAATATATCATATAGGAGACACACACAGTGATATTTGAGAAGTGAAATGAAGTTTATTGGATTTACAGAAAGTGTACAATAATTGTTAAAACAAAATCAGGCAGGTGCATAAATTTGGGCACCACAAAAAAGAAATGAAATCAATATTTAGTAGATCCGCCTTTTGCAGAAATTACAGCCTCTAAACGCTTCCTGTAGGTTCCAATGAGAGTCTGGATTGTGGTTGAAGGTATTTTGGACCATTTCTCTTTACAAAACATCTCTAGTTCATTCAGGTTTGATGGCTTCCGAGCATGGACAGCTCTCTTTAACTTACACCACAGATTTCAATTATATTCAGGTCTGGGGACTGAGATGGCCATTCCAGAACGTTGATTTTGTTCCTCTGCATGAATGCCTTAGTGGATTTTGAGTAGTGTTTCGGGTCGTTGTCTTGTTGAAGGATCCAGCCCCGGCGCAGCTTCAGCTTTTTCACTGATTCCTGGACATTGGTCTTCAGAATCTGCTGATACTAAGTGGAATCCATGTGTCCCTCAACTTTGACAAGATTCCCAGTCCCTGCACTGGCCACACAGCTCCACAGCATGATGGAACCACCACCATATTTTACTGTAGGTAGCAGGTGTTTTTCTTGGAATGCTGTGTTCTTTTTCCTCCATGCATAACGCCCCTTGTTATGCCCAAATAACTCAATTTTAGTTTCATCAGTCCACAGCACCTTAATCGAAAATGAAGCTGGCTTGTCCAAATGTGCTTGAGCATACCTCAAGCAGCTCTGTTTGTGCTGTGGGCGGAGAAAAGGCTTCCTCTGCATCACTCTTGCATAGAGCATCTCCTTGTGTAAAGTGCGAATGGTTGAGCGATGCACAGTGACTCCATTGCTGTAAGATGATGTTGTAGGTCTTTGGTGCTGGTCTGTGGGTTGACTCTGACTGTTCCCACCATTCGTTGCTTCTGTCTATCCGAAATCTTTCTTGGTCTGCCACTTCGAGCCTTAACTTGAACTGAGCCTGTGGTCTTCCATTTCCTCAATATGTTCCTAACTGTGGAAACAGACAGCTTAAATCTCGGGGACAGCTTTCTGTATCCTTCTATGATGGTGAACAATCTTTGCCTTCAGGTCATTTGAGAGTTGTTTTGTGACCCCCATGTTGCTACTCTTCAGAGAAAATTAATGGAGGAGGGAAACTTACAATTGACCCCCTTAAATACTCTTTCTCATTATAGGATTCACCTGTGTATGTAGGTCAGGGGTCACTGAGCTTACCAAGCCAATTTGAGTTCCAATAATTAGTTCTAAAAGTTTTGGAATCAATAAAATGACAACAGTGCCCAAATTTATGCACCTGCCTGATTTAGTTTGAACAATTATTGCACACTTTCTGTAAATCCAATAAATTTCATTTCACTTCTCAAATATCACTGTGTGTGTCTCCTATATGATATATTTAACTGACATTTTTTATCGTAACAACCAACGATTTATACAGGAAAGTAATGACTATTAACAAGGTTGCCCAAACTTTTGCATCCCACTGTATATATATATATATATATATATATATATATATATATATATATATATATATATATATATATATCTGTCCTATGAACATTTGTTTTGCCGATGTGCTCACATCGCTTGTGCATTAGCGGCAGGGAGGAAAATAAAAGGAATACTGTTTTGCAGATGTTAGTGGCTAAGCGACTTTGTCTTTCTTCTGATGTTTTGTTTTGCTGACATGCTGGCCCTGCTTGTGTTATTAGCGGCTAAGCGAGTTTTCAGTTTCTTTGGAGGAGGAACCCTTACCCCATCTCCACCTCTCGCTTCTGGGCCAGACAGACACACACACTTCCATGCATAGACATATATATATATGATATATATTGTGGAAGACGCCCGGAACATAGACAGAGACAGACTCAGAATGTCTCAAACACACATGTTTATTTTGCTTTCTAGTCCTCAGCACAACACAATGTAATGCACAAACCCAGTGCTCACAGTCTTTTACTATTACTCTTTCTTCTGCCGCCTACCTCCTCCTTCAAAGGCTCCTACCTGTTCCACCTAACTCCAGCTTCCTGTTTGAAGTGAGTTGGCCCCTTTTATAATGCACCCGGATGTGCTTCAAGTGCTCCCTGATGACCTTCCTGCAGCACTTCCTGGTGTGGCTGAAGTGCTGCATCCCATGGCTCCAGAACCATCCAGGCATCCTCTGGCAGTTGCCATGGCCCCCCACAGGGTTGAGCTTAAAGCTCTGTGGCCCCCATGCAATCCTCGGGGGCTGCCTTCTTGCATCTAGGGAAGATATTGCCCCTCTCCCGGTCCTTCCCTTCTCCAGGCATAACGGTGGGGCAAGGTCCCTGGTCGTCTTTCACAATATACATAAAGAGAGAGAGAGAGAGAGAGAGAAAGTGGAGAGAGGGAGACAGAAACAGAGAGAGTAAGTGAGAGAGAGAGAGAGAGAGAGAGAGAACTAAACCTTAGAATAATTCTGAGGCAGTAACTATGAAAAATATCTATAAAAAAGATCCTGTAAAACAATTTGTTTTTCCTTCAATTGAGTTGTCTTGGATAACTCTGTTGGGGCTCTTAACAATATAATCACTTAATGAAGTTTATCACAGCAACAAGCCAGAAAAATATTTTGTCAGCTGCAGTGTGTTTTATATGCTAAAAGAAAATATTCAGAAAAAGGTTTTACTCCTGTTTTTCTCTAATTTAAAAATTTTGTTAATGACACTGTCACATTTGGCTGACTACAAACAGAAGAGTACATGGCATTTCTGTGTGTTAATTGCTACTGATATTTCACATGTGAAAGAAGCTAGGTTTGCAAAGCAAGAACACTAACATGATGGTGCTAATATTAAAACTGCTGCATCACATAGACTTTGGTTCAGTTTTTCTGGATGGTCTCCACATATTCTGTTTGGGAGTAGGTTTTCTCTAGAGATTTCTATATTCCTTACATATTCCAAAAACATGGTGACTCTAAATTGTCCCTGTGTGAGTAAAGGCTGTGTGTGTGCAAATGTGCACTGCTGTTCACAATCATCTCATCCATAGTAGGCTCAAGCAGTAATGCCTCCAGTGTTGCTATTATAAACTATGCATTACAAAAATGGATGGATGGGCAGAAATTGAGGAATCTTTTCTCAATTTGGACAACATGGTAGCATATTAGTTACTGTTCATCACTTTGATTGTTGACTGAAATGCTTTCTGTGTGGAGTTTTCATGTTGTTCTGATATTTGCATTAGCATCCTGAATAGGCATGAAATTCTTCCAGTGATCAAAAGAAATTATGTTAGACTGTTTGGAATTTCATATTGTCTGAATGCCCATGGTTGATTCCTGGATTGTTCAATTGATTTATGCCTCCCACAGGCTAGTATCTTTAACAGGTGGCTGATGACCTTTACTATATAAAAATTTCCTGAATTCAGACAGAATAATTTCTCTAGAACTCTTTCTAAGATTGAGATAGCAGCATGAGAACAATGTTAACAATTATTCTAAGACATGAGACATTATATAATTTGGAGAGGTTAAAATCATGAGGTTTAAAGCAAACTTTTAAACCATGAAAGTAATAAAATAGTAATGTAAGAGAGATGAGACAGAAACAATGGTAAAGCAGACAGACAATACTATGTCCAATACAAATAAATTATAATCATGAGCATGCAGTTTCCATCTCTGGCAAATGTTACAAAGACAAAGTAACAATCATCAGCTTTATTTTTTTTTTACCTAAAAGTGATGAAGTACCTGCCAGGTTAATTGGTCATGTACCGCATGCTTTAATTTTATTTCCAAAAAATAGAAAAACTTTATTTATTTTGTGGCTATTGAATACATTTTTATCTTTATTGTTGAATAAAGTTATATCTGTAATATCAAAGAGAAGATGTATGTCCATCCAAGCTGGAGACAAAAGTATTGTATTCCAATAATATAAGGTGCTCAAAGTATGAAAAATTCTGTTCTGCTACAATTAATGCGGTTCATATATACTTTTATTAACTATGATACATATAAGTGCAAACGTAAGTAGTAATCGATACAAAACCCAATGAAGGTTGTAATAAAGATGTTTGCAGATCAGGTCAGGTCAGGTTGGGGAGCATACACTGGTACAGTGCGTTGCCGCTCCCACCAGATGACAAAACAGCTTGGGATCCTGGTTGGCAACACCCCCAGGCAAACACGCAGGTCCAGTCCCCCCTCCCCAGAAATGATCATATATCTGCTGCAGCCAGGTATTACATGGGTGTCTCCTCGGCCAGGTCCAGCCGTTCGGGTCCTCAACAATATGGATCCTGTGAGCCAGATCACTCTCAGTGAATCGTGTCACCTGGCCATATTGACATAACAGATGCTCTCTCACAATGTAGGTAATGCGCCTCATCTGAGACTCTGTGAGCAATCTCTTGTTCAACACAAAGTCAAACCAGCGGTGCCCAAGGATTCTCCAAAGAGACACAGTACCAGACGAGTCCAGTCTTCGTCTCAGGTCACTAGATAGCATCCATGTCTCGCAACCATATAGCAAAACAATGTTTAATATCAATTAATTAATTGTGCGAGATTATATATATATATATATATATATATATATATATATATATATATATATATATATATATATATATATATATATTTTGTTAGATAAATAGTAAAAACTACTTTTTTAATTAAGCCTTATTTCAGATAGGTACATCTCTCTATTATAAAAAAAAATCTTGCAACGATACAAGACTTTTTTCCTGCAACGAGATGTGATCTTTTGAAAAGAGACAGAGAGACACTTTCACGTCCCGTGAGACAGACAAGTTACGTCATACTTACATACTTTGGAAGCAAGTCCTGTGATACGCATGCAGAGCAGGTTAAAGATAATGGAAGTAGGAAAATTCGAAAGTCTCAAAAAATTAGAGTAAAGATCACATTAGTGCAAACAAACTTAAAATATTACTCGGTGAAATAACTGAACAGCAAAAAGAGATTGAATATTCAGGTGCTGTACAGGCTTTTAAGCGTACAAAGCACCATACAAAATGCAGATCACATGGCATGGCAGCAGCAGCAGCAGCAGCAAGCCAGTATGTATTTTAAGGAAATTTTATTTATTTTAGTATTTTTATAGTCACTAAGCAATTAGCCTACAGAATGTTATTTTGTTAATAAAACAATGAACAGTTAACACCTGAGGTCTAGAGTTAAATTATAAAAATCCACTTTAATATACAGGTATAGGACATAAGGCTTCTATGTGGTTGGTTATGCAGGAGCTTAGTGTAAAAAGTGTTTTAAAGGGATAAATGGAAAAAAAGGAATCAGAATCAGTCGATGAAGTAACATGAAATCAGTGATTGGAATCAGCTTTTAAAAACCCCGATCAGAGCATCCTTATCTGTGCCATTTCAATTCAGTGATTTGTACATTAGGTAACCAGCAGTGTGGAAGAAAAAACCTGAAATGGATAAAAGGTTGCAACATAAAATTTAAATTTCAGTCTGCTTATAAGGATGATGCTAAAACTAACATTACATGATCTGATAAAAGTCTGAATCTTTCAAATGGTCTGGATATCATAAAAAAAAAGTTTTAGTACAGCAGTCCCAAGTTCTGGGTCGTCTGCAGATATAAAAGCTCTTACATCATTCATGAAGCAGTGATCTTATCCATGGCACAGTGCTTGCTGCCTGCGGCATTAAAACACTCTTTCCTCCAGCAGTTCTATTTTTACCAGCACCTACAAAGAACCTAGTCAATTCTAGAAACAACCTCCAGATGGCAAATCATTTCCATCAGCTACCAGGATTTTATTGTGTTTTGGAAAGCCATGACATACAGAACAGTTGTTGTATTTGAACATCCAAAATAGATTAATGTTCTGTTCATAAAAACATTCCCCTAAATAAGTACTTTGAGATGTGGAATTATTAATTCATCAGCTTGTTTTCATATGCTTTTATATGTTTTCCATTTGAAGTAAAATCTACAGGGCGGCAAATAAATGGAAAAATAATGTAAAGTTTTGTGTGCTTTGAGAGGGATTGTTCATACTATAATGGTGTAATTGATTGTGTACAGTGTTTTAATTTTCACAGTTTTCATTAGGAAAAATATTTAAGGACATGGTTTCACTATGACTTGCCTTTTATTTTTGCAAGAAATTATTAAACCCAAATGTTTAGTAATATTGAGACAGTTGCTCTTCAGGGGTATGTCATGAGTCCAAACATCATGAATTTCAGAACTGAGTGATGCTAAAGAGAAGGATTGCATTTGAAATGTACTCTTAGAAGTAGGATTACAGCATTAACAAAAAGCAGAATCACAAGAGAAGTAGAATTTGGGAACAAAAACATCATTTAAGATAAGAGAATACATTTTTTTAAAACAAGACATACGGTATATGTGATCAAACATGCAATGTTCTCAAAAAAGTGGTATGTACACTGAAGCATGAAGCATTAGCTAAAAGCAGAGTCCAAAAGGAAAGCAAAAGATCAAAATTTTAAAACACAGCCCAACACAAAACACAACAAAAGGTCATTCTTAAAGGACAAGTGGAACACTGCTAGAGTCCTGAAACAATCAAGTCACTTTGGTCACTTAATGGGTAGTGAAGAAAGTTCAAGGAATGAGCACATGATCTGGAAGCAGCACATAGAAAGAGAATTGAGAAGAAGAGCCAAGAGCCAGCCTTAACCAACTGATAACTGCACAAACATACAGTAGAAAACATATAAATACAACACTTAATATAACTGTTTGTGAGGTATTCAATAAAATTAATAAAAATACTGCATCCTAAAGTAAAATGATATAATAATTGGGAAAATAATGACCAACATCCATTAAGAGGTATTCATGAAATATAAAATTCTAGTTATTTTTATTCTAAAAAATACTCAAGTACAAACTGCTGTGTGTTCAAAATGCAATTTCTTTCAGTCATAAATAATGTAATAACTAAGTTTTTAATGCACTTGTGCATTGCATGATTGTAAATATTAAATTAGGCAAACTCATTTTCTACTGTCATGATACATATGTCGTACAATTCCTCTGGCAAGTGGGTGCCAGGGGTAAGCACATTAACCAGACATGCACAGGGAAGGGCTCACAAAACATCCTGACAGAATGAGTTACAGTAACAAAGAGATGGGTCCTGTAGATGCTTGTGTGGCAGCATAGGGGCAGACAGAGGGCTGTAAGCCCTGTCTGTGTGCTGCATACACCTGATGAGCGTTAGGCATAGACACTGGCTTGTCAGAAATAGAAGTGCTATTTTTGTCAAATCATGCAATCCTTCTCCAGGGCTGAAGAGGACAGGGAACCCAGCAGTTGGCAGCCATGTTAAAGGTCCTCTGGCTGAAAAGAGAGAGAGAAAGACAGATATAGACAAGGAAGGAAATGTCATTGGTGGCAACACCTCCAGACTGCTAACTGCTAGAGGCTGCACTGTCCCTTTAAGACATCAAACAACTGGAAAGTTGCCCAGGATGTGGCACAAATGTAGGACCACCCAGAAGTGACTCCAGGCTGGGATTTTAAAGCCTCTTCACAAACAGAAGCTTATGAAATCCTGATTCAAAATGTGAGGTTATGGTCTTAGTCTGGAGCATGAGAGACAGAGACAAAGACTGAGGAACAGAGAGAGTAAGAAGGACATTAAAACCGACGTACCAACTGTAAAGTAAGCAACATGGTGCAGTGGTGTGGTGGACACATACGATAGCCTCCCCCCTGGAAAGACAGTATTTTTTTTTCTGATTTTACTCTGTTCATCTCTCCTTTGAGTGTTTGGTGCCATTTTATTTTACCTTGTGTTTGCTGTGCGATGTTCTGGGTGAGGGGGGTTAACACAATTGCCAGCCTCTTAACATAATAACAACGTTTATTTATATAGCATGTTGTCATACAAATGATAAAAGTGCTTTACAGGATGTAGAAAGAGGAAAAAGAAAAAATATAAAAATAAAATTAGGCAATACTAATTAACATAGAATAAAATTAAAGTCCGATGGCCAGGGAAGACAGAAAAAAAAACAAAAAAAACTCCAGGCAGCTGGATAAAAAACAAAATCTGCAGGGGTTCCAAGGCCATGAGATCACCCAGCCCCCCCCAAGGCATTCTAACCAAACATAAATGATCTCAATCAGTCCTCATGGTTTTCAGGCTTCACATGGAACTTAATGATGATGGTCAACAGATCATTCAGTATAATGTAACCCTTCATCCAGTCTTGAAATCCAAATTCATCCATTAAAAAATAAAACAAACACTGCTAGGTCCAAGTATTAGGCTGTCAAATCAACCCTAGATTGAACATTAGGTCATTGCAGGGTACAATCCAGCACATACTCCCATTTGCTCACACTGGGCCAATTTAGAATAGCTAATTAAAATAGCATGTGTTATACACAGCTACAGTATATAGATTAGTGATATTATGTTATATTTGTTTCAGTTAGATGCATCCCTTATAAAAATATTGCCTGCAGAAATAAAAAATGGTGTGTCGTTGAACTCAGGTCATGTTTGAAACTATTCTATGAGACATTACACCTTCGCATGAGACATACAGTAAGCCTGTATTGCTAACTTTCAGGAAAATCAAGTGTGCACAAGATTATAATTGTATTATTATATAATTCCATTCTAAAAAATCTTCCTTAATGATGTAACATTAATAAATGTCCTTGGAATTGCTTAGAAATTTAATGTATTTCTGTTTCTTATGTATGCCAAAAAACTTTTCATTAGTTGGGTTGGGTATGAAGTGATCAGGTAAATGAAATATTCAAAAATGAATATGTGATAGCTACATTTTTTGCAGAAAATAATTTGCTCAAAACCTCATTATGATAAACTCAGACAGGTCTAATCCATCTACCCAACAAATGGAGACCACCAAAAACCATAGCGTGAAACACACAGAAGCCTAATATCAAAAGAAGATGGATATCGCATAATAATGTCTGAGGGAAAGGAATGTTGATGCATTTCCCCACTTTTAAGGTTTCTTTTTATAACTTTTTGTGGTGGAGTACATTTAAAAAAATAGCGTACTGAGGAAAGACATGACAATGGGGTAGACTCCCTCTGTCCTTCCACTATAATGGCCTCCCAGCTGGGAAACTGAGCAGAATGCTTGTCCATCTGCATCCTCCTTTAAAACTCTGGTCCTTTATGTATAAAAAATGATAGGAATTGCTCACAAAACAAGAACATGTAAACTAACAAATCGCAAACAAAAATTGACTATTTATGGCCTGATTGGTCCCTCATAACAATTCATTAAATTTAATGCATTTCCTCACTGTTTATCCAATTAAACTTTGCTCCATTATTTATTTATTATATTTGTTTCTTGTCATATAACAGAGATTCAAATGAAAAAAAAAAGAAGAAAATAGATTTTAAGCTTAACTGATTATGTTTTCTATAAATGTTATCCATGCAAAATGTTTTTAGTGCAATTACAAACTATTTTTCTTAATGAATGAAAGAAAAATCAGACTATTAAGTGTATGTCAAAACAACAATGGATTGTGCAGCCACTAGAATCATAAAATTGGTTTTGTAAAACAAAATAAAATTTAAGAATTATACTTAAGAAACGTTCTCAAGTAAAAACACAGTCAGTAGTCAAAAAGACATTTAAGTACAGTATGGCAAACAGATGGATTACCATTTGGGCCATTCATTGTAATTTGTGTATCTGATCCTTGCAGATTCTCTCTCTGAATCTACGAGCCTCCTTGTCTGCAATTAGATTATGACCAAAATGCCCAACTCATATCATTCAATTTCCTACATTATATCCACATACTCTTTCTGTTGTATCATTGAGATACAAAACTGCATGCCTTACCGGCTGTAACAGCGGCTGGAAACTTTAGCACTGATTGTAAATATGAGGCAAATTTGTGACATGGCCAGTCCTTCGACCTCTGGCGGTAAAGTGGTTGTAGATTTTCGAGAACACTCAATAGTTTTGTTGGGACTCGGGAGCAAGTTTTGAAGCTCACTAAAATTAGTTAGAGCAAGTGGCAAGGTTTTCCCTTGCTATTGAGGCATCACTGAAATTTTCAGTGCCAATAACAGATTCCGGCAAGTTTTGAAGTTCTGGTTGTATCCTTTCACTAATAAAACCTAAAAACAGTTTTGTCCAGACATTGTTCACACCTAGTTGAGAGTCACCTGTTAACATCACTTGTTCTGAGTGGTGTGATTGGTAAACTTTAAAGTCAATCTTATTTTCTAAACCTTACTGCATAGATGTACACCATAAAATTGCAATCCAAATACAGTATGCTCTTTGCAAATAATTTAAAAGTTAAATGAACTCTTATAGCGTTACATTTAACATTAGTGATATCTAAGTTTATAATTAATTGAAATTTTAATCAAGGAAGATGTTTATTAAAATGCATGTATGCAGTATAGGCTATTTTTTAATTGAATAAATAAATAAATATATAAATAAGCTGAAATAGGGTAATTATGAACTACAATGTGAGTGACCCTTGAGGTATCTCTGATGATCAATTTCATGACCTCTAGAAGTCATAAATGATAAATGTTTCCTTCATAGTAAATACTTCATGAACTATGTCACTGTGGGAAAAATAATTCAAAGAGATCAACTTAATCTGATGTTTTCTAACAGTCAGGAAGTCAGGCAGGAGTAGGTGGATGCATATTTGTATGTACAACAAAAAAAGATTAAAAAGTAAAAAATAAAAAATTAAAGCCTCTTGCTTATTTCACAAGGAATATGTTTTTATTATTGCTTAATGTCTGTTTATAATTCTACAGTATATTTATATTAAAATGATTAACTGAAAAAATACAATGCTACATTAAAGCAAACTGTCTCACACAGTTACATAGTAACATAGACAAGCTGTAATGGTAAGACAGGCTGCAAATTGTGTAGGGTATTTGGGGGTTAAATTATTGATTAGGGTTTTAGTTATCCTCTGTTCACTTTGTGGTCTTTGTGGTTCACCCTCACTGTCTGAATGTCTAATTTAATGAGTTGCTTGTGAATCATTTCATTATTGCAGTTTCAGTACTGCATAATAGCAGTAGACAATTCTACTTTTGTAAGTCAAGCACAACTTTAATGTGAAAAAGAGCAATACTTAATTGTAGAGCCACATTGTAACAGCTTTGTATTTTATAAGAACATGAACATGTAAGTTTGTATAGAATGCAAATTTATTTATATTAAAGGATACAGGGAGTTGCAGGGAGTCAGGACAGAAACAGTCCTGAGTGGGATGGCAGTCCTTGGAAGAACATATTCAAAAACACACTCACTTGGGATCATATAAAACTGCCATATCATTGACATCTTTGCAGTGTGGGAGGAAATTTATTTTCAGTCTAATAAAAAGTTTATGTAAACAGCATTACTTTTCAGATCACGCTCTTTCTATCTACTATATATGTGTGTCTCCAATATTTGTTTCTGAGCACTCGAGCATGACAAAGAATTAAACCTCCTAGAATATTTACTAGTGTATTTTCTGTAAAAATGTAAAAACACTAATTTGTAAAACCGCTACACTTTTAATTTTGCTGTGTATTCTTCTTGTGTGCTTTATTGTAAGCTCTGTGAAAGCTACTATAGAAAATAACATTTGGTTACTTTATTGTCTTCTAGGAGAGAATTACAATAGGACAATGAATTTTCAATCAGCAATTTCTTGCAATTGAAAAGAAAATCATATAGGTTTCTTGCAATTATTCCAGTTCTTAGTTTAAGAAAACAATATTAGTTTAATGGCTGATTCTAAATCTTACAATATGTTTGTTTTCCAAGAGCTGTTGCTCCTTTACTCTTGATGTTACTGAAAATGCTCCAGTTACTTGTCACCTAACACAATCCTGAGTGACTTGTAGAATGCTGTACAACTGAAAGTATGTTGGGAGCTATCATGCCTTGAGTATGGGAAAGGTGCTATATAAATAGAATGTAGTATTATTATGATGATGATTATGATGATGATGATGTAACTACTAATTCTCTAAGGCACTGTAAAACCACTGTTTTTAAAGCACATTGAATTGGATGTCTTCTGTTAAATATGATGTCAATTCAGATTGACCGCAGATTGAAATATTATATGATTGTAAGAAATATTATAGCCTGAAATTACATACCCGCTCAGTGCCTGCAACACTGAGCAAAAAGGAGCCACACATAGAAGGGATGCCAGTCCATCAGAGGGTCCAGGTCTATCAGTGCCCACATTGGGCTATCATTAGGCCATGACCCAATCATCTAGCCAACAAAGTTTGTCCCTTGTGAAAGTCACTCAGTCCTTTATGCTTGCCCATTTCACCTTAAAAACTGACTGTTCATTTTCTGCCTAATGTATCCCACCCCTTGACAGGTGCCATTGTAAAAAGATAATCAATGTTATTCACTTCACCTGTGAGTGATTTTAATGTTGTGGCTGATTGGTGTATATAGTTGTGGTGCATTGGGATTAACCATACAATTAGTAATAATAAAACATTGTTCATAGAAAGGAGAAGCTAAGAAGCTAAGACAATATATATAAATTTATAATAATAATACTAAATAAATCTATCTTTTAAATAAATCTCTTCTAAAAACACTGATTTTTCAAAATGTACAGGGACCTCATGCTGTACCTTAATCATTAGAACATTAAAACAATCTAGATGAGAACAGGCCATTCAGCCCAACAAAGCTAGCCAGTCCTACCCACTTATTTCTTCCATAAGTCCCTAAAGTCTTAACTGTCTACCACACTACTTGGTAGCTTATTCCAAGTGTCTATTATTCTTTGTGTAAAGAAAAAAATCCTAATGTTTGTGTGAAATTTACTGTTAACAAGTTTCCAACTGTATCCCCCTGTTCTTGATGAACTCATTTTAAAATGAAAGTCTAATTCCCATCACAATTTTAAACACTCCAATTATGTCACCTTTTGCTTAAACTGAAAAGGCTCAACTCTTTCAATCAATCCTCATAATTCGTCCCCTGTAGCCCTGGAATCAGCCTAGTTGCGCTCGCCTGGACCTTTCTAGTCCTGCTTTTTGTAGCCTGGAGACCAAAGCTGCACACAGTACTCAAGATGAGGCCTCACCAGTGCATTATAAAGGTTGAGCATAACCTCCTTGGACTTGTACTCCACACATCGTGCTATATAACCTAACATTCTATTTGCCTTCTTAATGGCTTCTGAACACTGTCGGAAAGTCGATAGCTTAGAGTCCACTATGACTCCTAAATCCTTCTCATAAGGTGTACTCTCAGTTTTCATACCGCCCATTGTGTATTCAAACCTAACATTTTTACTTCTTACATGTAATACTTTACATTTACTGACATTAAATTTCACCTGCCAAAAATCTAACCAAGCCTAAATGCTACCTAAGTCCTTCTGTAATGATATAACAGGTTCCAAATTATTTGCTAATCCACCTATCTTGGCATCATCAGTGAACTTAATCAGCTTGTACTTATATTCCTATCTAAATCATTTATATATATTAAGAATAGCAGCAGCCCTAGCACTGACCCCTACAGGGGTAGAACACTACTCTTAATATCACCCAGTTCCTCGCACTGTCACCCTCTGCTTCCTGATTACTTCTAAAAACTCCTGCTCTTCTGCTCCTCCATCTGAAAGGTTATCCCTGTTAATATTTGGATAATTAAAGTCCCCCCATGAAATATAATATCTCCCTGTAAACTTGCCTTTTTGATATTAGTACAAAGATATGTGATGAAATTACTGTCTGCATTGGTTGGTCTATAACAAACTATAAAATAAGGCCTCTTTCTCTAATGTTTTGGAGAAGCCACATGTCCTCACTAAGATGGGGCTCATCGTCCAACTGAAGAGAACTTACATTTAAATTTTGTTTGACATTAACAGCAATCCCACCTTCTTTTCTGTTCTGTCTGTCCTTCCTAAAAATGTGTATACCTCTATGTAACACTCATCCCCATCTTTGTTATTTAGCAAGGTTTCTGTTATTTCTTTAATATTATCACGTACCTTATTTTTGATACTTCTAGCATTAAGGCAAGCTATTTTTAATGTGTTACTCCTTTTACATTTAAATGATGGGTTAGAATTTACATTACTATGCATTTTTATTCCTACACCATTGTTTGTTCCTCCATGTATAGATCTAAACCTGGCCTGTCCTAAACTCCCTGAGCCCCTCATTCCCTAGTTTAAACAATCCTTGACTAGCCTACTCAGATGCCTCCCCAATACATTGGTGCCTCTCTGGTTCAGATGCAACCCATCCCATCTGTTCCAAAAGGAGTCCCAAACCCCATAAATCTATACCTTTCTATCCTGCACCAAGATTTAAGTCACATGTTAAACCTTCTAATCTCCTCAATCTTACCTGTACTGGCAGAGAAGACTATCTTTTCAATTCTGCTCCTCTGCCTTGCACCTAACTGTTTGAATTTGAATCACAGAACTGACAGAATACCCTTATGTATGTCATTTGTTCCAACATGGACAATAAAAATAATGACAACTGGATCCACCTCCACTCTGGCCAAGGACCTAATGTAATGAACAAAAACCTGCAGCCACTGCGGCCCTCCAGGACTGACTTTGCCCACCCCTGGTCTACACGGTTTGTGCTCCGTCCTATTAATGAACACTTACACTGTCACCCTCTTGCTAGCTCCAACTTTTCTGAGTGCTATGAACTGATTTATCAAGTAACCCTTTAATCCATTATGCCCTTCTTACTGGAAAACTCACTTGCTGAATACAATCTGCTGTTGATTATCTTCTTATTCACTTGCTGGTGTCTACTGTTGCTTGCCCTGCTTTTGCACCCCTAACTAGATGTTTGTTTATCTACCAAGGAGCCTTTTATTTCTTAACCCTAAAGTTGTAGAATAAAAGTTTTCTCCCTTTTGAACAAACTGCCCTTTCACTCTACTAGTGGTAAGGCTTAAATTCTTCCCAGTAAGGAATTTCAGTTTCTCTTAACTGTTTGTCACTAATGTGGCTCCTATTTAAATATGGCTTGTATATTCCCCAGGTGTATGCAATGCACGTTTAACAAATCGTTCCATTTATTGGTTGCAGACTTTTTTTGTGGTAATATAAGTGGATTAAAGTCTTAAATGATCTTTAGAAATAATATACTGTTATACTGTTACTTTAAAATGTTACTACAGTATATTAATTACAAAAAATGGTTCTATATATTTTTTAAAAAGGCGATATCACTTTAAGGCATACTCAGTTTCTCCATGCTGAAGAAGAAATTTATTCCATGGATTTGTTTTTATAAAAACATGGCTTGCAAATTAGAATTCAGCTTTCTCAACAGGGTATTGAGAAAAACAGCTGAGTTTTATTAAAGGGTGGCTGTCTGAATTTTTTTTTTTTGCTGCTGAGTAACTACCCACAGGTGCAACTGAAATCAACAAGCAGAGTTGGTCTTTCTCAGTGGAGTTCAGTGTTTCTCTGCTCTGTCACATATCTTTCACTGAGGAAGAGCTGAAAATAGAAAAAAAAAATATATCACTTTGGTTCCATTGATTTTCCTGTACTGTGCCTGTAAAAGACAGGCTTAGCGAGCTGTATACATTTCAAAATATAGTAAAAACAATAAACATGATCTCAAGTAAAAATAATATTTTTAGTCTGTATATCTAGTGAAGAGTTGCATTGCTGGGTTTAAGGGCGACCAGCACAAGGGAAAAGGCAGGAAAAAAACAGAAATATGTAGAAATAAGGCTGTCTGAGAGACTTTTTTAAAGCTACATTGGCCTCAGGGCACAGGCATAACAATGATGACCACAGGAATTTCTAATTTGTTGTCCGCTTTGACAAAGTGTATATTCTGTAAATGCACAAGTGATTTTGAGGTTTATTCCAAAAACAACCTAGGATGAGAGTAGAGATCATTTGAAAACTCACTGGAGGAAGGGAGACAGAGAGGCTATGGCCATGAGAGGGAGAGAGAGAATGATTAGGAGTTAGAGATAGTCAGTGCTTAGTATCGTTCTTGAGACATGGGCAAGCCATTCTAAAGGATTTGTAGAGCCACCTTCTGTAAAAGCAAGACCACAAAAGAACACACAAAGGATGAAAGGGGGAAAAAGAACACACAGGGATTGTATTATTTTTCCTGATAATTTTATAATCTACTTTACATTTACTTGTATTTAACAGTAAACAAACATATGCCTTTATAACTTATCTGGAGTCTTATGATTATTTTAGGTTTTGATTGATGCAAGGCAGTGATTTTCTTCTTATTTTATGTTTTATATTTTTTAATTTATGTATTTATTTATTACAAATTAGGTATCTTCTTTTACTGATATTAGTAAAATGCAAAGTATCAGTCCAGCTGACATCCAAGGAGAGTAAAAGAAAATTCTAGTGTTCATGGATTTCTGACATAAAAACCCTCTGCGACCACAGGTTATTGGACTGTAGTCCAATCAATGTGGAGTATGTGGGTTCTCATTGTATTCTTATCACATAACAATCTGATGTCTGCTAAATCCAGTTCAGGCTAACAAGAAGCAAACGTCTATCCCTGTATTATTTAATGCAAAGCAGTAACCAGCCAAGGCTGGACTCCGGTACTTTGCAGGGTCCACTTATGCATAAACCTTTGGGGCTAATATAAAATCAGCAATTATTCTAATGCACATCTTTGGGAAAATAAAAGGAAAATCAAGGTATCTGGAAAAAGCATGTGTACACATGAAGATTGAGCAAAATTCATAAAGATGACTACAGAATGTGAATCCAGGATACCGGACCCATTACAAAGCAGTGCTATCCAGTGCACCACAATGTGCATTCAGATAAATTAATATAATTATTTCTAAAATTTCTGCTTTTCATTAGATTGTATATTACATATGAGCAATTATTATCTGCATGCAAAATCTGTTTTCTGAGAATTTGAAAAAAAGAAAAATTAATTATATTAGTTGACTATGGTTCACAAATATCTAGAATGAGAATCCCGTAAATATTGTTTTAACAATATTAATCAATCAATATTAGTATTAGTGGCTAGTTTTTCATAATAACAAATTATAATAAATGTGATTTTTTCCCTTTACAGTAATAAATTACATTTTTAAATATTAACCTTATTACAAATAAAACATTTTTATGACGTGAATCTTTGTTTGATTTCTGGTGTTGTATTTATTGGAGTCAAAATCTGGCTAAATGAACTCTAATAAATATTGTTCTAAAGCATAATTACATTATATTGTTCTAACGTGACCTTGCATTGGGAAAGTCTTAAGTTTGTGTTCATTTTCTGAAAACATGACAATTTTTATATATATAAAAGAAGATTACATTAACATTTAAAAAATCAAATCTCTTTTAACTTGAATTTTCTTTGAAGTAAGAAGTGAATTATCATTAATATAGACCAAATGGATATAAATTTAAGAACACTGGTATATAAGTACAGAATATTCTGTATTTCTTCTCATTACCCTCTTGTTGTGAAATATATATTTATACGTTTGCATGTCCAGAAGACTGAAAGTGGAGGTTTGAAAGACTGCTTTGTCAACTTGCTTCTAAAAGGTTACACATGTGCAGTATAATGTGAATGCTTAGTTCATAAGCAGAAGCAGCCCTCATACCTTCACTGTGTCCTTTCAAGTTTGTACAGCTGACAAATGATCTAGCTGCCTGCCGCAGCTCCAAAGGGGTGGGTTTGACTTACAGCCAAAAAGGGTAGAGCGTGCCTTTTCTTGGTGTTATTGCTAGAGGAAGTGGGCTAAGTAGATTTCTGCCTTGCTGCAGCTGAGGTGAGCAGACATTACAGGGTTTTCAAACACCAAAATGCTTTTATGTGCTGATTGTGTGTCACACAACTGGTACAACTACTCCCTGTAGTCACAAATGATTACTGTCATATTTATAAAGGCAATTCATTTTCAAGTGCTGCTGAGATATTGTGCCATGTCACTCAGAGGCTGTCAGCACCATCTTTTATGTGATCTTCTCCTTCTCTCTGGACTGGGATCAAGTGCCTGCCTCTCTTGCTGTCCTGGTGCAACTCTCATTGATTAAGTGTGGGATTTTCACAGCTACGCTTTCTAACAGTTGCTGTTAACAAGCTGCTAAAAGATACACTGTGGAAAAGAGCCTGCATTTGTACACTGTGGTGATTTAATGAATGTGAGTACATTATCATATTGTCTACTACTATTTATCTGTTTTTGGGTATTTATACTGTTGGCAAGTCTGTGCTTTTGTTTTTAAAATCAGGGCTTTATTGACTGTGTTGGTATAGGTATTTGGTTTCATTTTTTCCAGATTTGTGCTTTTTTGGTCAAAATGTGTAATAAAAATATGCGGTTTCATTTACTTTAAACAGGCACAAGCAGAAATATGGAAAATACACCAAAATGTATATTAGAATTGTGAATATATTAGACATTGATTAAGTTTTACTTGTTATGGTGTCATACATAAATATCTAGTAAAGCACCCAGGCTAAATGTACTATTACTTTGATATTATTAAGTTTAATTTCTGTGTTAGACTCTTCCCTATATATTTCAACATATATGCACTTTCTGTTAAGATTTTATAATTTAAAAATTCAAAAGTTGCTAATATAACATTTCTTGTGACAATTACTAATAAACATGAAATCTTTATCTGATTCCTAGTATTTTTTTATTTGAGTCAATTAGTTGATGAAAAGAAATAACAATTATGATCATCTCAACTACTACAATATATACATCTTTAGTTTCTTTGAAGCTTTAAATGTTTACACAGAAATTCATTGTTATCATTCATTAACCAGAATCATTGGTTTCCTGTGAGTTATGTAAATGTATATAAAGTTGGTGACTTTATAAAATTTCCTAGAATAAAAATTTAAAGTGAAAATGCTCATTAGATTAACAGTATTTATGAAAAACTGATGTTTAATTGAATTTTCCCTACATCAAACATATTTTTAATAGCATAAACATTCTAATTACCTGCATTGCAAAGAAGAAAAAAGTCATAAAATGGTTACAGTATGCTAGTCCTTAGGTACAGATGGTATTTTGTGAGGTGTTGCTATAGATCACATATTGAAATGTCATTCTCTTTCTCCCAAATGATGATTACAAAATTAAGTCATTTGTTTTAATTTTGTTCCTTATTATTTGTTCACTTATTTCTGTCAATACTTGCGAGTTTAGTTAAGTAGTTATCCAAAACCTGATCCTAAACCTGCAGCAATAAAGCATTCAGTATTACTAGTTATACCATTTCACATCACTTTTACTAATCATGTAAATGTTTTTGTTTTTTCCTCAGACACATTACCCAGATAACTTTTTTGGAAGTTGTTTTTATTAAAATAATAATATGATCATAAATGATATACTTCACTTTTATCATATTTCTCTTAGGTATTAAATGCCGGTAAATAATAATTCTAATTAAAGAAGTTAAACCACAGCTGTTTTTCAGAAGTGTAAAATATACGTAAAGCTTTCATTTATCAGGACTTTTCAATCGCTTGTAACCCTTTGCAGAAAAGAATGGAAAATTAAAGACCCCTATGACTTGCACGTCTGCTTTAGCACCAGCACCCTGTGTAATACGAGATGGTGTGCACCTGTTCTACAAAACACATGAATCTGGTGTCAGATATTTGTGCCCCTATTCTAATTGGTTCATTAATTTTCATTGTACTTGTTTAGAAAATGGGCATTGATATTAATATTTCTTAATATTTGTTATCAAAAGATTTATATGATTTTAATAGAGTGAGACTAGACTATTTTGCACTATGTTGTACTTTGAATAAGTGAACATTCACTCATATTTTTTATTTAACTGTTAAATATGCTGTCGATTTACAATTAAAAGTGAAAATGTATTTCTTTAGGAAAATTATACACCTGCCTGGTGTATAACACAAACACGTACCTGGTAACAAAGAAGTCATATATTTGAGTTTCTATAAATATTTACGAAAACTGAATTTATTTTTATTCAGAGCTTCAGAGCAAAATGAAAAAATACAAAAATAAATCCTGATTAGATTTGATTGAATACTTTTCATAGAAAACTCTTATGAAATAATGAAATAATAATTCTTTGCATTTATATAGCGCTTTTCTCACTACTCAAAGCGCTCAGCAATTGCAGGTTAAGGGCCTTGCTCAAGGGCCCAACAGAGCAGAGTCCCTTTTGGCATCTACGGGATTCGAAGTGGCAACCTTCCGATTGCCAGTGCAGATTCCCTAGCCTCAGAGCCACCACTCTGCCTAAACAGTGTGTGTTTAACATATCAATAATTATCATTGTTAGTATACTCTTAGGTAATTTTCATTCTGCAAAAGTGCACTATCAGGGCACAAGAAATAAGTCAGGAATTACACATAAGACTAAATACATATAAATAAGTACATTTACTCAGAAGTTGATGTAAACTCATATTGTAGCTGGAAGATACAACAGTTGTAAAAATATTTTTATTTGAACATGCTTTAATTCAGGGTATTAGGGTGCAGCTGCCATCAATCCCAGCGGTTTCATGTATAAAGAAGAAACCAAACTAAAAATGCAAAAAATAAAAGTAAAAGTGTAAGTGGGAGAAAAAAATAAAATAATTAGTATGTACTGGAAATGTTTAAACAAAGATATATAAACTATAAATAAACAAATACAAATAAAGTATTTCTTGCAAGTGTGTTTGAAGTGGAAGTCATAACAAACAATTTCAATTCTGACATCTCAGCAGTGTCAATTTGAATTTTTCAGAAGAGAGTTAGCAGTGATTTTGCTATAATTAATGTCCTTAGACTTAGTTTTCACTGCTGCTGTATTTACCAAAGATTTTTTCAATATAGTTTACTATCAAGCCATGAAAGAACTATGCTGCATTTTTTCCTTAAATATCTTCAACAACTAAAAATACTGTACTGTAACCATTTAAACATGTAGGCTACAAGAAGGTAAAATTATTTTATTGAATTGATTGATTTGATGAAGCTATTTCTTGTACTGTACACTTACAGAATGTAATCTTCCATTTCATCAAAATGTTAATGAATACACTTAAATACACCCAGAATACCCACATTTTTGTTATTCCTTCATTTAACCTGAATTACTAGCTATGAAGTCTCAGCCCAAAGTATGTTAATTTATCATGAAGTGTTAATTTGTTTCACTTTTTTGATGTGCCCTTTAAGATGTGCATTACTGTTTTATGTATAAGGATTCTTTTCATAATATGTCCTATTAAGATTCATTATGTTGTTGATGATCAGTATTTTATTTATTTATTTATTTTTGCTTTCCCTTTTATTATACTAATTAGTTTGCCACTTCCTAAGACTGTGACATTAGGATTTGTGTGTATCCCAGTCTCAGTCAGTTAGTATCAGTCCAAAAATATCATTTAGAGCTGCTATGACGGCTCAACACCAATTAGTTGAAAGAAGGGTAAAGTTCCAAGCAAGCTGGGCAACCAGAAAGAGTGGAACAAATCCAGGCATGGAAAGTGACGACGGAAAATGTCACTTAAGGTGTGTAGTGTAACTGTACTGTCAGAATAGGAGCCAAATCTCATAGACAAGATGTGCAAATACTTGGTAGATAAAATTATGCATACTGTACCTGTATGCACAGATAACACCTTAATCTCAAAACCCAATAAATGCACACATCCAAAATGTTCAAATATAGAACAGCAAAATCAAAGTCTTTGCCAAAGGTCTAAGATAAAGTGACAACAATTGCAAATACAGTTTTTAAATGGAATCCACAATATTTGGTTAACATCTATTGTAATACGCCAGCTTAAATACTGTCTTATATGTGACGACATCACAGACTGTGGAACAACTTGTAATTGTGTCCTAGCAATCAGTGCCTAAAATGGTGATGTCCTAAGAAATCTAAAAAGGCATCTCTGTCTTTTCAAACACATGATGAAATAACTTTTCAGATAAGAGAGTAAATAATATAACAGATTTCTCCATACTTCAAGAAAATGATGAAAACTCAGGAAAAAAGACTAAAGTCCAAAAAATATATATATTTATAAAGCACAAGCTGTAACTTCAGAGCAGACATTCCACAAAAACAAAAAAAAATCCTTTACAAATAATGTAGAGTATTGAGTAATGTGCTGCTGTTGTAAGTTTGAAGACCTCAATTCATCTTTCATTGTTCTTTCAGATTTTTCAGATTTAATTGATAGACGTCATTATCCTTCCAACAGATATCTCAGATTTAATCAATAGAGTTTTGATAGTCTCAAATGAGATTAATATATATTCAAAGTAGTTTCTTTTATATTTCCCACAATTGGCTGCAGTATTTTCCTTTTAAGGTGAAGATTGCAATTTGAACTTCTCAATTGTCCAGAATGATTTTTTCATACTTATTTTGGTAAAGTTTAGATACTACCTGTTGTGCATCTATTAGTAACATACTGTTATGTAATAAGACCTTAACAAATACTCCTTTTTGTCTTAATGACATCTATAAAGCATCAGTAAAATGATTATTCATCTTCGTGCAATGTGGAATATTAATATTTATTTGATCTTATTAGGCATTAATGTAGGATTCACAAGCTGTATACTGAAGTATGCAACATTGAGAGACATATTATCACTAACTTAAGTCACCAAAGTTATGTTATTTTAGTATGCCATACTGTTGAGATACATATAACCACTTTATTTAAGCTTTGTAAATGTTATTAAAACCAAAAGAAGTCCCTTTAAATGTTTTGTTATATACAGTACGTGGCTAATAGATGCATTATAGGTATCCACCCTAAAGTGTTATGATTATGGCTGTATACAGAAAATTTCTGTGATTTCATATTATGTGACATACCAGTACTTTATATATAGTATTAAATAATATAATGATTTCCTAATAAAAAAAAAATGGTAATGAAAGTGTATCATTATTCCCAAGACTTATCTAATGTAGTTTTTTTCATATGTGCTTTAAATTTTTTAGCTTTCAACACTATTTACATGTTGTCTCAGATTTTTATTTTTATATATATTAAATTATACATTTTTTCTTCAGGGATTTATAAATTTTTACACACCATGTCAGATCTGACAGGTTCTGCACCTGGATCACCCTTTTTTCATGTTGGTTTGTGCATTATATTGTTATATTTGTTCTTCACGTAGCCTTGTCATTTATTTTTGGGATCCTGGCTATGCAGCAAAATGAGTCTGGTTTTCTGAGCTGGCATGTGACATAACAGAAACTATTTTTCCTGTAAATGCAAAATGAAAACAAAAGTGTTAGTTCACCATCAAACCCTTTCCAGTTTTGATTAGCTTTCTGTAGTTGCCAGAAAGGTTTTACGCCATTCTTAGTGCTAGCCCGCATGATGTTAATTATTCTCCTGCATGGCCTCTAGCTCTAGTGGCATAGCGAAGCTATCAGTGCCACAGAGAGCTTTTCAGGAAAGGCTAATTGTGGAAGATTGTGTAGCAAGGGTATATTATTGGCAATTAAATATTATCATCATACTTCTTCAAGGCATTCTACAAGAAAGACCTTTATAAGAGAGTGTCAAAAAAGGCCAGTCTCTGTCTTGTCTAAATTGTTCATAAACTGTGGTTGGAAAAAAAATCCTATTTGACTGCTTGAGATGACCTTACTGTTCATTGACAGTTCTATTTGTTATAGTTTGATTGGTCTAGAGTGCAGAGTTAATAAACTCATCTGCAAAAATTTAATTTGTAAAACGCCTAAATTAATTTGTAGAATGAAAGCAAATATACTTTAAATTATTCATACATAAACTGTACATCAATTAATTGCTGAAGCCACTTAATCCAGTTCAGGGTTGTGAAGGCTAAAGTTTGTCCAGTCAGCATCAGATCCACTGAGGGGGTGGCAGTCCATTGCAGGACACATTTATACATTTCTTCATATGGGGCCAGTTTAGAAACACAAATCTACCAAATATATAAATCTTTGGAATCCTGCACAACCTCAAGAAAAACATGTGCAGACATGGGAGGAATATGCTGAATTGAGAAAAGCAATATTATGGGTTAGGATTCATTCAGAACTCTGGGGTTAAACACTGCACCATGTTATTCTCCACATAAAATGTGTCAAATAAAATATTTAATTGGTTAATCCAGGGTGATATAATACTGTGTCTTTTTCATAAACATCCATGAGTATATGCCTCAGATGAAAACAGATACTTTTAATGTTTACTGCTGTTTAGGATTTTGTTATGTGTACAGGCAATACATTATAGTCATATTTGAAATATTTTCCCATTGGTGGCAAATTTCAGCAAGTCCTCCAACATCACGAGAGAGCACATCCACCTGGTATATCATTTCTTTAAACTGCTCCCTTCTGGGAAATGATACAGGACTATCAATGCATACATATATATCAAGACTGAAAAACAGTTTTTTTTTTCTCCAGAACTATTTAACTACTGACACCTTTATATATTTAAGGCTTAATTATAATATATGTAGTTTAAGGAAAGCTCTGGGAATGCTATTATAATCTTGTTGATTGCTGTCCTCAGTGATGAAATGACAATAAAGAGTATTTTTCTTATCTAAATAGTTTTCCTGGTAAAACTGTATTATATTACACAGCTTCAGATTTTAAGAACAAACAAAAAAAAAATCAACCAGGAGAATTTAAATATTACCCAACCATCATCTACACAGTTAATTGCTTTTCTACTGAAAACATATTCTGACATAATTTAATAATTTTTCAATATTTCTAATAAGAAATAATAGGGCACATATAATGAATGGACATACATTTTGTTATATACATTACTATATGCATGTGTTTTCAAGACGAAACTTTTTAAAAGCTATCATAAAAATTATCATTTGCATCAAAAAGTTAGAGTATTAATTTGCTCTTGGATGCCAAACACTGTTGCTCCAAAAGAACTATCTCTGAATTATTTCATAACTGGTTATTAATTAGTCGTGCAACAGGTGACACCTCAGCCCCACACTAGTTTGAATGGAATGGAACAATGTGAGGTTTTTTATAGTGGCTGGAGTTCCAATCCTGGCACCAACCCCGACTTTTCCCTACAAGTTCAGGGACCTCCTTACAGGGCTGAATGCAATCTAATGTCATTCCCAGGATGGAGCGTAAAAAAACTCATTCCATTTCCATTTTTTCCATTTGAACTAGTGTGGTGCTGAGGTGTCACCCATTTCACTCAGGGTCTAATTTAGGATCTTGAGGTGGTTCAAAATGTAGTGGGTGTGGCAGCATGCCACCCCCACCCCTTTATTACTAATTAGTTAAATAGCTTTAGAATAAATTAATTTTGTTGAGCCTTTTCTCATAATACCGGATGAACGAGATTGTACATTTTTTAATAAGTACACTTATATAAAAACAATAAAAAAATTCTCAACCCACAAATGCACTATAGTTGCAATAAGTTATAAAAGCAGGAAGAACAAGACAAGAAGGAATAAAAAGAAAAAAATCACCAACCCCACCTGCCATAAAAATGTGTGAGCAAAATGACTCCAGCTGGAGATTATTGTGTTGACTTTGAAGGCAGCTGTTGCTGTCAGCAGTACGGTGCACAGTCCACTGATAAATGGCACTGAAGCATTAGTCAAGTTTGCTGTGAATAGCTAAGCATGGGATAAATTCTAAAAACAACAAAAGACAGTCCTTTAAAATTAACTATATCAAACTTCCTCCTACATGCTAACAGGTTTATGACAGCACTAGAGCAAAATAAGGTAAAATAAGAATAAATATTTGAGAATCTTTGTGGACATTAATTTTGGATATAGGAGATAATAACAGACAAAAACCTATAAAAAGGAGATGTCTGGACATTTCTTGTTCAGGGTTACATGGTGCATAAGATTTTCTTTAAAAAGTATGTGCAGCCTTTTACTTTTTATTATTGTGTTCATTTATAAAATCTTATTGTCCCTAATTAGGAGCTAGTTTTCTATGGATTAATACAAGAAACATAGGTTACAAGTCAGGAACTAATTCTTGACTGCATGCCAGTGTATAAGACATACAGGGCAAATTAAATTTCCAGTCAATGTAAACTTTTTCTTTTAGAAAGCATATAGAAGCCACAGAAAAAAACTTTTGCAAACACTGGATAGAACAAAATAAACTGTATTCAGTGTGTAGCAAGACTAGGATCTGAAAAAAGGTCCGGTGACATAAGCTTGAATAAATTGCCTAGCTGCATCTGTAGGAAGTTTGCACTGTTTTCCTAAGTCAGTTTGATTTTTTATCCATGTTATCCAGCATTCAACCTCACATTCCAAAGACAGGCATATTAAGTTAAGTTTCAAATTTAAATTAACCCAGTGTGAGTATGGGTGTGTGTTTGATAGGTTCCGAACAATGGACTTATGGCCTACTTAGTTCTGGTTCCTTCCCAATGCTACCAGCATAACCTCTGAACCCTTATGACCCCATTTTAAATTAAAATTGATTAAGAATATTAAGCTTGCACATTTTGTGATTCTCATCTGCCTGTCCCAACAATCTACAACTGCAGAGGCTTTACCTCCTCTAGCTAGGAGCCAGTTTACTCTTTGACGTTCGTGAGCATAATTCTAATAAGCAGCATTCTGCTGTTTATTTAATGTTTAAAATGGAATCTGCTACTGACCATAGTTATTTTGTTTTATTTTAATTTTGACATACTGTCAGTTTTGGAAATTTCTGTTTCTTGTAGTACACCATGTCTGTTTGTTTAAACATTTTTTATTAAGCTTGGATGCCACTTTTCTTCCTTGCTCTTTTGACTACTTCAGCTCATTTATGATCTGTTCCAGCCTATGTTTATATTTTATTTTCAGTGTTATGTTATGCTTGAAGTGAAGTTTCTTGAACTATGCACTTTGCTGGTATTTTAGTCTCATTATTAATCCCACATTTTTTAAAATGCTACTCAAGTGTGCAAACTGTTGTACAGAGGTGCACATTTTTGGTGACCCTTTTCTCTTGTGTGGTCTGACTGAATATAACCTTGGCAGGCAGTCTATATATTACACCTAACAGGTTTCAAAACCAAACATCTCTGTGTACTTTTGATAAAATTTTTTAATCTGTGGTTAATGTGAGTGCATTTGTTGAAGAGAGTGAGTGCATGTATGTTTTATGTCTCAACGGTGATTTTGTCTTTTTTAGTTTTCTTTATTTTGTGACAATAAACAGCATGGAAAAACCAGCTCACTGTCCATATGATCAAATTTTGCAGTTGACTTTTAGGTTTACGGATCCTTAAATGCTGTCCTAACTTTGATGCAAAATACCTCACTTGCCAACCAATGTGACCCCTCTTGCAGCAACAAAAACCATTTAGGATAACCTGAAAAGGCCTTTACTTTAGGAATAAATGAGCAATTCTGGCTGAAAAAGCAGTACTTAAAATGAAATAATGAACTTATATATTGGTTTTAATATGTGGTCTTATATGGGATTAGAAAATTACATTAGAAAAACTTATCTGAAAGCATTTCATTGCAACCTAACCTGCCCTTGTAATGATCTATACACGTACTTGCAGTAAATAGCTAGTATTCTTGAACCAGAGGTGGGAAATTCAGAAAAAATAATAAATAAACCAACTTTTAAGCTTCTTGTTCATAATAAGCTTACAGTCCGCATACATACAGTATCAATATTACCAATAATATTTATTGCTCAAAAGGAAGACAGGTAGCTGAGGTCACTTGTTTTCAAGATTAAAATTGTCTTTGCTTTAAATGCATCCCAATGTAACAAGGAACTCTGAATAGACTTTTAGAAATTTACATGTCTGTAAGTTGAAAAAATATACAAGTTGCAATCACCTCCCACAAGGTAAATTTGAAACAGCAAATGAATCAATAATTAGGATTGTACAGAATGTTTTCTGTTGAAGGGAAGATGGCTTTGAACATCTGCCAATGCTTTTTAAATTGAAATTTTTGAAATTTCAAACATTTGTACAACAGGCTCAATTTGAGATATCTCCACAAAAACTGATTTTTATCTGACAAATTTCTTTGAAGAATAAGTGTGCCAAATTTCAACATACCAGTGACAGACAAAAAAGGGTAAACTGTTCATTATTAGAAATATAAACTACAA
Organism: Polypterus senegalus; assembly: GCF_016835505.1. NCBI lineage: Eukaryota > Metazoa > Chordata > Cladistia > Polypteriformes > Polypteridae > Polypterus > Polypterus senegalus. Next base: position 98,190,434 of record NC_053157.1, on the reverse strand, counting down.
AAAGAGAATAAATAAATTTTCAAATGATTAAAAGAGGAACTAAAAAGAGAATTGCTATGGAAGCTAAACATAAAAAAATAGTTTTTTACTCAAGTAAAAAAGTATAGACAGACAAACAAAAATCACTTAAAATGTGCAGAAATAGCAAAGGAACTATATTAATACTTTGCCCACATATTTATAAAAGAAAAAAATAATGAAATGCTTGAAGGAGAAATAAATATAAGATTGAGATGTGCTTCAAGCCATTGATGTATTGAAGGCTAATCAAAGCTGGGATTTTTAAATGTAGTACGGAAATTGCTGAAAAAAATGATAGTCCCTTCAGATGAGAGAAGAATGATGACTGGAAAGATTCAAATGTGACTATAAGTCATGAGAAAGAGAAAAAACAGGACCCCAGTAATTATAAACTAATCAAGTTTATGCAAAGATCTTGCAAAAAATGCAAGTGCTTGGGGTGCAACTGCCGATCCTAATGCGATCTGGGAGATCTTCTGTGACAAGACCCTGAAGGTTGCTGAGGGCTGTGTTGGTGTTACCGGTGTTCCCAGAAGGAGGTGTTTCATATCACAGGGAACCCTGGATATCATCGAGAGGAGTCACAGCGCACAGCTCAAAGGCAACTCTGGTCTGTACCAGGAACTGAAAAGGACATCTGTGAGGGCTCTGAGGGCAGATAAAGAGGCGTTTGTTAGAGGAATCTGTGAGCAAGTGACACACCATCTGTAGTCTAGCGACCCACGTCCTGCTTACAGAGGAATCAAAGCATTGCGCACATCTTAATCTGTCCCTCGGAGAGTCACAGTCAGGGCAGCTGATGGAACAGTCCTTACGGATGACACTGCAGTTGAGACCTGCTGGGCTGGCTACTTTGAGCAGTTGTTCATAGCTGATCCTCTGGCTAGGACGTTGGATATCTCTGGGTCCACGGTTTTTGAGGTTGATCCTCCAATTAGCTGTGAACCACCCAGTCTCACTGAGATTGCACAGGTGGTGAGCCAGCTGAGGGGATGAAAGGCTGGAGGGATCTGTGGTATCCGGGGTGAACTTCTCCAGGCTGGTGGTAAGGCTGTCCTCCTGGCATTCCAAGCAATCTTTGATCCTGTGGCATCATCCCAACTGACTGAAAAACGGAAGTTGTCGTCCCTATCTGGAAAGGGAAGGGTGATCGCTTGGATTGCAGCAACTACAGGGGGATAACACTGCTCTCAGTGCCGGGTAAGGTCCTTGCTAGGGTCATCCTCAATAGGATCCGTGATCACTTGCTCACCTACCAGTGACCAGAACAGTCTGGTTTTACACCTAAGAAGTCTACCATCGACTGCATCCTGTCACTGAGGGTTCTCATGAAGCGCAAACACGAATATCGGCAGTTTCTTTGCAGCCTTTGTCGATTTTTGCAAAGCATTCAACTCAGTTGATCGAGCTGCCCTGTGGAACATCCTGAGACTTTGTGGCATCCGCGTGAGGTTGCTGGATATCATGGCCCGCCTGTACACTGGTACCGTGAGTGCTGTGCAGAGTGGAGGCAGAACCTCTGTTTTTTTCCCAGTTGATTCTGGGGTTTGTCAGGTGTGTGTTCTTGCTCCTATTCTGTTCAATACTTGTATGGACTGGGTGTTGGGCAAGGTTGTGGGGTCCAGCACCTGTGGGGCATCTGTTGGTGAGGAAAGGTTCATGGATCTTGATTTTGCTGACGATGCTATGATCTTCACGGAGTCAATGGAGGCTCTGATCAGGGTGCTCGAGAGACTGAGTGAGGAGTCTGAGTGTCTGGGCCTGCGAGTGTCCTGGATAAAAACCAAGATCCAGGATCTTTAACAATCTCTTGGGCACAGCTATTAGGAGTGTGTCTGTCTGTGGAGTGTCGACCTTGTTGAAAGGTTTACTTACCTTGGCAGTGACATTCATGTCTCTGGTGACTCTTCATATGAAGTCAGTAGACAGATTGGGAGAGCATGGGGGGGTCATGAGTTCACTGGAAAGGGTTGTGTGGCGCTCCCGATATCTATGCAAAAGGATGAAGGTCCAAGTCTTTAGAGTCCTGGTGCTTCCTGTCTTGCTACTTACTTACTATGGCCATGTGGCACGTTTCCCCGAGGGTGAGCTCATAAAATCCTCATTGTTGGGGACCCGAGTAGCTGGACCAGGCCAAGGGGTCGCCCATGTAATACCTGGCTCCATCAGATAGAGGGTCATTTCTGGAGGGTGGGACTGGACCGCATGTCTGCCTGCGGGGTTGCCAACCAGGATCCCGAGTTGTTTCGTCGTGTAGTGGGTGCAGCAATGCACTGTACCAGTGCATGCTCCCCAACTTGACTTGACTTGACTTGACTTGCTAGTGGTGCAGCATGAAAAATGATAAGAGCACTTGATGAATATATTTAATGGAGGAGGCAGAGAAAAAGTTAAAGGACTGGTAAAGGTCAGACTACCAACAGAATGTAAAAATTACTGATTGTCCTCAAAAAAAAAAGCAAAACATATCTAAATGTCAGAAGTTCAAATCCTTACGGTAAACCTTTCCCAATCTAAATCACAGATTTGTTTAAGAGTTTTTATCCAAAACTTGGATACCTAGTTCTTCATGTTGCCATGCAAAATACTACCAATGCAAAGGGGTGTTCAGTCCCTTGTTCCTGGCAACAGTCATCATAACTATAAGCATAATGGTCATGGCTTAAAAACAAAACGGCATCACCCATCAGATAAAACAACAACAAAATATCAGGGTGACTTCACCAATGCAGCAGTATTTTAATTTTTATCCACATCTATCACATATATCTATAATTATCCAAAGCAAAATTATGGAAACTATAAACAGAAATAAACTAGAAGACTAACTATATGAAAACACAGACAGACAGCATGCGCTCATGAGAGGAACATTCTGTTGAACAGGCAAATAAAGTACTATACAAAAACCAAGCTTACACCATAAAATTGACATTGACTTTCCAAACACAACTGAGGTAGTACCATACATACATTTTAATGCTGACCTTTGGTTTTGTTTTATATTTTGTACTATTGTGCTTTATGGCTCTGACCTCTATCTGTATAATAATGATTTTTTTCAGTTTTTTCCATTTCCTGGTCTACAAATTCTTTATCCTTCTGGAAAAGCATTTATTGTTCACAACACAGAATACTTTATTCTTGTGCATGCTTTTCTCAAATCATCAATATAACAGCAGTGATTAGGTTTGTACAGCAAATTCAGAAGGCATTCAGTCCCTTCACTTTCTGCACACTTTATCGTGCTACAGATTTAATTTTAAAAGAATAAATATGCCATTTTGCCCACTATTCATCACTCAATAATGCAAAATAAAAAGGTAAAAGCATGCCGTCTTTAGAATAGTTTGCAAACTTTTTAAAAATCATAAACTAAAATCTCTCTCTTATGTAAGTTATTCAGACTCTTTGCTAAGGCACTTCAAATTATGGTCGAGTGCCTCCTCTTTGATTAATTATCCTTGTGGTGTGTCTAGACCTTGATTGGAGCCCACCTGTGGAACAATAAATTGACTGGACATAGTTTAGAAAGGTACACACCTGTGTATAAAATGCCCCATAATACATACTGCATGGCAGAAAAAAAAGCAAGTCAAAGAAACGCTCTATAGACCTCTGCAATAAATTGTGGTGAAGCATTGCGGAAGAAATCAACATATTAATTAAGGAAAGAACCCTTGTCCTGTACTGGGACAAGTTTGATGTGTCTTTAATTATGTCTTTAGCAAATTCTGAAGATGGAGCATTCATCACAGTAGTCAGTTACAAAATGCTCAAAAATATAAGGGCAGAGGTCTATTTTATAAACAACTGAATTTAAATAACAGTGCTGATTAATGCATACATTTAGTCTGATTGATTTGTTGGCTTACACCCAAATAAATTTTTGAAATAAAAGTCTATCCTACTACACTCTTGCTCTTCTTATATCTTTTAGTTTCAGCTATTACCCTTGAAATCTCTGTGCATGTTTGTGTATGTCTGAACTACCTAGACTAGGCATCTGCTGATCTCTTAATCATCTCCTAGTACATCTTGTGTATTACATCAGCCTTCCTCCTCATACAATCTTGTCTTTTATTCACTTTCCGATTTCAGTAGTTCTCTTTATGACATTTCCAAAAACAAATGTTTATATATTTCACTGGACACTGCAAACCAAAATACTTACCTATTGTTACCTCTAAATTATTTTCTGACAGCATAGATCAGGGCAAGGGTTTAAAACCATTTCTAAAGCTTTGAGTGTTCTCATGAGCCTCAATAATTGTGAAATGGAAGAATTTTGGAGAACCCAGGACTCTTTTGTTAAGTTGTCCAACCAGTCACAATAAGTAATTGGGGAAGAATGGCCTTGGTCAGGTAGGTGATCCAAAATCCATTGGTCATTGTAACAAAGCATTGAAGAACCTGTCAGACGGATTACCACTTTAGCAGCACTCTATCATTCAGGCATTTGTAGTGGTTTGTCTCTCTTTTCTTGGATCTCCATTAAGTTCTACAGATGCATATTGGAAAAAATACTGACAAGCTGTATCACCCTGTGAGGCGGCAACTGATAGTAACTGTGTTAGAAGATAAGGCTCTATAACCAGTGGTTAAAACTAACAAATTTTTATTAGAGGTTCAATCCCATCCATTAAGTGCATGTATGGCAAGAAACTGTTTAAGAAAGCATTTTCTTTAGAGAAAGTCAGTCACCAGGAACGAACTTTATTTATTTATATTATTTATAAAAATAAATATATTATTTATTAAAATAAATATTTATTTATTTATTTTATATATTTATTTATATATATTCTATATTTATTTATTCAAATATTTTGGATTTATAGAGTATGCATTTCTTATTGCCACTGTTCTTTTTACTAATTTTATATTTTATTTTGTTCTACTATGGACTGTATTTTCACTGTATCACTTTCTCTGCATAAGTGGGACTGAAAAGAAATGTCTTTGATTTTGCAGAAAAGCATTATGAAAATAAAGTGAATTTTTTGTTTTGGCGGATAGAATAAGATACTAACTAAATTATATAAAGGAAATTGCTCACAACAGAACCACCACTAGTATGTGGAAAATTTGTGCACACGATGTTCACATATATGCTTAAGCCACTTCCTCCTTTCATGTTACCAATAGATTTAAATCAATTTCAGAACCATCAAAATATAAGAAATGTCCATTTAAATTTATTGTCGTGTTTTATATACAGTACAGGTATTTTCCTGTAAGAATGTTGTTGAGGCGGTTTGACTGTTTTAAGTTCACTTACAATATGAAAGGTAAAACTTTATATTATGCCACAATTATTTATATTTCTCCATTAGTTACAAGAATAACTATACACATTTAAATTGTAACATGTATTTGTCTTCCCATGCAGCTAACCTTCTAGATAATATGCTGCTAAGAAGTTCTGGGAAATTGACAGCTGAACACAGGAAAGAGGATGGTGAGAGCACTGCACCTGCAACAACGCGGAGACTGTTATGGTGTTACTGCCATCACCACTGTCCTGAAGATTCCAGCAATAATACCTGCAGGTGATTTCTCTAATATCTCTTCAGAAAGAAGCTATTAATTGTTTTTGAAAGTAAATCAAATAATATTTCTTATTTTCTAAAATGGCAAAAAACAGTCATTGACAATATTCAGGTTTTACAATTAAAATATCTAAAATTGTCCACTTTACTGTTTGAAGGCTTTTAACTCACTAACCCATTAAGATTTGCTAGGAAGTGTGTGCTTAAGGTATCTGACCAACTACCATTAATCTCTGGAAATTCAGTTCTTTAAATAGTTTTAGAGTTAAATTCTTTTCAAAACATACCCTCTTCTAAGCTGGCAAATAATAAAGTAAAGAAAAAAGAAAAATGGAAAAATAAAATATACAATAAAAAATATACAGGTACCTTTTTATTTTGTTGGTCACAAAGATGTTGAAATTGTCAGATTCTCAAATACTGATAAAGAATCCAGGTTAATAATACTTCAGGGAAAAAAACAGCCCTCAACGTACTTCAGTACATATTTAATCTTTGAATTTTTACCGCTAAGGAAGCAATGTACATTGCAAATAAATGGAAAAGGTATCTTCAGCTAAAGTTTTTCCTACACAAAATCATGATACTCCTCTGTGAGCAAATAAAAGAAGATCTGAAGGGTAAAAAGATTAGTCCGGAGGGCATCAGAGTACTTCATTTTCATATCATACTCGTTTTAGTCTGTAATATTGTTAAAAAGCAACATGAACCTATATAATTGACATAAACATGGATTTAGCATTTTGAAGTGGTCTGTTATGCATGTATCAATAAACAGCATTGCTTCAACATTACAAACAATAGTGCAAAATAAAAAATCCTGACATTTGTCCTTAGTGTATTAATGCTATATTGTAAATAAAATGTTTCAGTATCCCACTGTGACAAGGAGACCTAGTCAAAACAAAATTCAGGTAGCAAACTTATCAATAAAAAATTAACAAAAGCATGTCACTGATGAGGATTTAGTCAGAAACACAGATGTCAAGGTCAAAATACAAATGACAGGTATAATCCTTAAGTAAAATGTCAAAGCATGTAACAAATGTAGTGTATTCAGTGCATTTCAGCCTTCATTTTGTTAAATATGGTAGTCAAGAAAGTGTGAAACAAAACCAGTTCTTAAGATTTTGTTAAAAAGAAACAGATTGGTTTTTGTGCTGATGTTTACTCTCTTCAGCATAACAGCAAAATAGTTTTACCATTTAGAAACCCTAACTACACTTTACCTGTATCTATTGAACTCAGCTAAGCCCCAGGAGAAATTGTCTTATGCTTCTTGACAGCCGTGAAAAACGTCAATTTTCTTATGATGTAAGATTGTCAGTTTCATTAATAAGTGGGGATGGTTGACATCATTGCAGGTAAGAAAATGCTTTGTGATGATTGGAAACCTTGAAATTATCTCTGTCACAGAACTCATGAACACTGTTATTTTAAATATTGCTCAGTATAGAGGATGTGTATTATTTTATAAATATGTATTTACATATAAACAAATGTGTTCCTTTATTGCTGTTAGGACGGATGGTTATTGTTTTACCATGATTGAAGAAGAATCAGGCCTCCCCTTGCTAACCTCAGGTTGTCTTGGTTGGGAAGGATCTGATTTCCAATGTCGAGTAAGTACCATTGAAAAAAATGTATATTTCTTATTAGCAATGCACAATCAGGAGAATAAAAGGGTACCAGATATAACATTTATCAGCATTTTACAGTATATTCATTCCATACTTTGTAGAACCTTCTCAATCATTATTTTACATCACCACATTAACAGCATAGACTGTAACAAAGCACTTTCAAACAAGACTAAAATGCCATATCAGCCTGCAATTCATATAATAATTGGAATCTGGTTTACTGGACATAATCACAACAACTATGTGTCAATGGACAATTCCAAATTGACTCTGTGTGATTGTGAATATGGGTTTGACTATTTGTGTGATTGGGCCCTGTGATGGACTAGCTCCTTGTCCAGTGCTGTTTCTTAGCAGAACAGGCCCCAATCACCTATGAACCTAAATTAGATTTAATGAGAGAATATTATTTTATGATATGTTATGACTGTAATCTCTGTCCTCATTGAAAATGAAAGTTTGTGTCAGATAAAAATTGAAGTCTTTCTAAGCCTTTGATTCTATTTTCAAAAACTATTTATTAAATTAATAACTAAATAATTTTAATAAAAGGAAAAAAAATGTAAAAGACAATTGTTGACTGACATAACCATACACTTGCTGTCACCAAAATAAAGCTACATGTTATTCTCAAAATAGACTTCCTATTGAGCCTTTAAATCATTTTTCAATAATCCTTTACAATGTTACCAAACTAAAATTTATGCACTGCCATGATCTTTCTGTTTTTGGCGTCATTATTGTATAGTGGCACAAAACAAGGAATAAAGTGCAACATATAAACCTTCTTGTGTTTTGATTAGGTTATTTTAGCATTTAACACTGTTTTTTTAAGCACTGTGTAATGGATGTAATTTTATCTTCAATTTCCCCTTTGTCAGTACGGTAGGTTTTTGTGTGGGTTTAGGTACTAGCTCATCCCTTCCTCTTGGGACAAATAAAATACTATCTACAGTATCTGTACTGTTCACATCTTTTGTTTTTGAACAAGAAACTAAACATTAGCCAACCTCTACTTCACAAAAGATTAGGTAGATCCTTACTCCAATTTTATTGTGATTTTCTGAAGAGTGAAACTGAATAGAAGCAAATTGCAAATAATTACAACTTTTTAAAGATCTATCTATCTATCTATCTATCTATCTATCTATCTATCTATCTATCTATCTATCTATCTATCTATCTATCTATCTATCTATCCAAATCTGAATTTAGCCAGCAGGTAAAACAGCATTTCATTCTGCAGTAGTTCATTCATATGTTGATCACTCCGCTCAGATTATAAATCAGTCAACATGACATTACCGTGTATTAAAATTCTAATGGAGAAAGGTTGAAAATTATGTATGAATGTAGCTGGTTCTTTTTATATACTAGAATTGAAAAAAATATGGACCTATTAAATTGGATTTCTGTGAAACTTAATTCATAAACATTTACCTGGGTATTATAGTTTATATTACATTAGATGATATTCTACCCAGTGATTTTAGAATGACGTAATTGAAGCATTTGTTTGTGGAAGGAATGAAAGAAACCATTTTTCAAAAAGCATAATGTGAAAATGGTTTGGAATATAACAGTGACACAATTGTCATATGGGAAAAAATTTAATGGTCTGAAGAAACCAAAATAGAGCTTTTTGGCCAAAGTTTAAAGAGATATGCATAGCACACCAACTGTACATAAGTAACACTCGAAACAAATCCAAAATCACTAAACTCACTATGAAGTACGATGGTGGTCACATTATGCTGTGGGCCTGCTTTTTATCATCAGGGACTGGGTATCTGGTTAAAATAAAATGAAGAATGGTCATTGGAAAATGCAAGCAAATGCTTTGAATCTATTTTAGTTTGCTAATACATTGACAATATTCAAGCACAAGGCCAAAGTAACCTTAGATTTACTCAAGGAGAAGAAAAACGAACATCCTGCAATGGTCAAGTCAACACCCTGATTTCAAATTGAGGGACTTTTTGAAAACTGATGTGCACAATGGTCATCTGACTGCCAAGAATAACCTGGAGCAAATTTGCCTGGAAGAATGGGCCAAAATCACTCTTAAAATTGTGCAACGCTGTATATACTTACCACTAAAGATAAAAGTTTTTATTGTTGCCATTCAATGTGGTGGCTGAATAGCTATTCAAGTTACTTAGCCTAAACACCTACACCATCAGCAGTAGGTGTAACTTGCACTGAAGAACATGAGTAAAATAGTAAATGCACTGGATGTGTCCCAGATTCAGTAACACCATGATGTAACATTAATAACACATCACAAAGAACACAGTCACCAAACATAAACTTAGTACTAATAAATCTAGCACAACAATGAAAGTGGTGAAACATTAGATCATACATATCACACTTACAAATTAAACCACTTGATTGATGATTGATAGCAAATGATTGCTGTCCATTCCATTATTATGGCCTGTGAATGTTTTATTAAAGTTGAGCGTACTTAGAACATCATTAGCTGTTGGGATGAAGGAGTAGTTGAACCAGTTACTTATTATTCTTGCAACCTTAAACCTGTAACCTGATGGCAACAACTGAAATTGAGAATGTAGTGGGTAAGTGCTATCTGAGAGAATATACTCTGCTTTCTGTAATACCTGCTTATTAAAGAGGTTTGTCAGGTTAACTGCTTAGCCTTTGTTATTTAGTGTTCCATTTTACAATTTATTCATTCTATTTTTCATATTGACTTTAAGATTTCCAAACCTAACCAGCAGAACATATTTAAAAGCAGACTTAATACAAATTATTAAAAAGTTTGCCACAATGGTAGGACTCACTACCTTAGACAGTAGAGGTGCTTCTGTATTTTCATTAAAGTCAACTTTAATTGTCCCCAGGTATTTTATAACTGTCAACAATCCCCTTTATTTTTGTAGTCTTTTATCATTTCTTCTGGAAAAATGGTGTTTCTTCTAAAATATATGATCAGTTCCTTAGTTTTTGTAATATTTAGGGTTTATTCTCACTGAGTCATCAGCAAATTTTAAGATGAACTGTTTTTCAAATTTACTGCCACAAACATTTGTGTTGAGAATGTACAAAAGAGGTGAAGTAACACACCCCTTAGGGTACAGTGTGGCTGAGGACAGCATTTCATGTAAACAATCATTGACTTTCACTCTGATTTTTTAACAGACAAGACTCAATCAGCCACCTTACCAAATTGGAGTCTACATTAAAATCTTTAAAGATACTCTCTGAAAGAAGGTGTGACTGGATATTTTCTCTGTCAGTTTCTTCTTTATAAGTTTTTCAAGTAATTTCATAACCAGTAATGTCAGAGCCTCCGGTCCAAAGTCATTTGAGGTTTTTTTTTTCTGTTTTACTGGAGTTACTGTAGCCTGCTTCCCTTGCTTTGGAACCTCCTGCTGCTCTAATGACAACCTACAAATAAAGTAAAAAATGGAGATGAACTGCTCTGCAAAAGATTTTAAAAGACTTCTGCTAAGATGGTCTGGTCCAGGACTTTTATTTGTTTTTAGTTTTCTAAAAATGTTCTCTATATCTTTTTGAACAAAAAATATCTCTTCCTTATTGAAACTATCTTCTTCAAGTGGTAGCACTGCTGCCTCGCCATTAGGAGACCCGGGTTTGCTTCCCGGGTCCTCCCTGTGTGGCGTTTGCATGTTCTCCCCGTGTCTGCGTGGGTTTCCTCCGGGCGCTCCGGTTTCCTCCCACAATCCAAAGACATGCAGGTTAGGTGGATTGGCAATTCTAAATTGGCCCTAGTGTGTGCTTGGTGTGTGGGTGTGTTTGTGTGTGTCCTGCGGTGGGTTGGCACCCTGCCCAGGATTGGTTCCTGCCTTGTGCCCTGTGTTGACTGGGATTGGCTCCAGCAGACCCCCGTGACCCTGTGTTCGGATTTAGCGGGTTAGAAAATGGATGGATGGATTAAAACTGAACTGCTCAAATCTCAAGTTGTATTCATTAAACATTTAGCTAAACCAGAATTGCAGTTAAAACCTGAAACTCTTATGTGCTTATATTTTTTCACTGATGATATCCAGGTAAAATTTTAATACCTGGTCATACTGAATTCAAATTTTATGTGGACAGTTTCTGTTCTATTTTATCCTTGTAATCAATTTAAGCATTGTTAATTCCAGTCTTTAAATTCCTCTGTGCAGCATGCACCTTATTAGTAGTGCCTTGTCTAAAAGTACTTATTTTATAATAATGACAAAACAGATTTGTTGACTCAGGGTTTGAGACCTTTATGCTTTTCGCCTAAATCATTGCTTGTATTCTTAAACAGATCCCAGTCTATCCACTGAAATAATCATTGTAGACTTTGAATAGAATCTTCACTCCTAAGCTTATTTGTCATTTTGTGTTTTTTTTGTTCTTTTCAATGTTCTTTTGTAAAAGGAGAGAATAAATAGAACAGTGATGTGAGTAATATAGTGATTTTGGGTATTGATTTTTAAGGTCCCTTACTTGTCCCACAACAAAGATCATGAGTTTTATTGTTCATTATTGGGTTACATATTGATAAATGTTTGTTAAAGATGCCTACAGGTTACAGTCATTAAAGCGAGAACAAAATGTGATGCATCCAAGGATAGCTACTGCAAACTTGAAACCACATTAATAATTGCCTTTGTTGCAACAGGTAAATTAACCTTAGGATGAATATAGCAACAGTAACAAATATTTGTGGAAATTTAAAAGGCAAACAAAATGGTCTTTGAGAAACAGAGATTAGCTCAAAGTCCGCTGAGCACACTGTTTTTTCAGCTATTATTGATTTACACCAGTGTTCGTTTCGGTACAGAGAGATTCCCCGTCGTGACCTTTGGTGATGCTGTCTTGATTCATTCTCTCCAGTATACCTTTCTCATCACTGATAGTATCAGTGAGCCATGTTTCTGTAAAAGCCATAATGCATGATTAATCTGTAATCTCGGAGAAAAGGAGCGTTATTTTGTAGGTCATCTAGTTTATAATAATGACCACTTATTCTTTACTATTACGGCTGGAAGAGGAAAACATTGGGTTACCTATTACCTCCTCAGCCCCAAAAGTCTGTCTCGTTTATGTATCCTCTGCACTTGTTTTTTGGATAAAAGTCTCCCTGTCTCTTTAAAGTGGAAAGGTTTGAAATCATTCAAAACAGCTCTGTTGGTACAATGCTAAGCAGGTTCAATTACAACAGAAACTCCAAACAACGCTAAATTCGCTCAGGTTGAATAAGACATAACTGGATGAGTTCAAGTCATGTCATGGCTGTCCATTGATCTGAAGATGACGCTGTCCATCCATTTGTACTGTGTGTGCACTGGTGGGAGAACAGGCCAATTCAGGAAAGGCAGACCCATAGGCACGATTGGCAAGGGAATTGCCCCTCAGGTGCAATGGGTTGGTTTCATTGGTGATGTCTTGCAGTTCTCTTCTCTTCTTGTTGATGTGTCTGTTGTTCAAAGTGATGGATTCCTTCATTTATTGTCCATCTTCAAAGTGTAGGGTCCTCAGGAAGTTTCAGCAATATGTGGAATAGATCAGGCCTTCAGAAAATGTTGCAGCATTTCTTCGATCCACCTTTAGGTCGGGATCCTTCAGCAAGTTCACCATACAGGACCATCCAGAGAAGCTGAGACTCATCCATTCAGATAACGTGTCTGGTCCAGCGTAGGATACAGTTGAGCAGCAGGGCCTCAATGCTTTTTGATGAGCAGAATTCCAGAACTTTAGTATGTGGAATCCTGTCTTCCCAAGTGATGCCCAGGATCTTCTGGAGGCAGCAGATGTGAAACACTTCTAGTGTGCAGATTTTGCAGTATGGAGTCCAGGACTCGCATCCATAAAGAAGTGTTGATATACATACTGCATGATATACCTTGGTTGCTATGTGGAGATTTCAGTTACAGAAGACACGTTTGTGTAGGTGGCCAAATGCAGAAGAGGCTAGTCGGAGGAGGTTCCCAATTTCTTCAGGCACATAGGCAACACTATATATACTTCCAAGGTAGTGGAAGGATTTTGTGTTCCCCAGGGTCTTGTTGCCAATCTTGATGTCCACTGGAGGATTTGTATGCTGGAAGGCAGCCTGAAGGGTTAGTGGAGGTCTTGGGGGTGCTGATTTCCTGGCACATCCAAGAATAGGCTGAGTGTAAAGACTCAATTGTCCTCTGAAGGCTTTCCAGGTAAAGAGCTATGCTCCATACTGGAGCTTGTAAATGATTGCTGAGGAGGTTTTTGAGTGGGCTGTTAAACTTTAGATGTTGAACATATTGCCATCCATTTGGTACCAGATCTGCAGTTCATCAGCGGCGACCAATGCACTTCTGGATAGAAGAGTAACAGCGACAAGGTAAATGTTGAAAAGCACCGGAGCCAGTAAACAGCCTTACTTGTCACCAACAGTGATTCTGAAGGAAGCAGATGTTTCCCCACCAACAAGGACCTTCACCCACATTCCATCATTCTAGAGCATAGTGAGGAATTTTGGAGGACACCCAAACTTACAGAGTACTTCCCAAAGCATCTCACGGTTGATGGTGTCAAATGCCTTCCGCAGGTGGATAAAGGCAAAGCTGATATTTCGTTGGTGTACCCAAGCCTTCTCTAGGAGTTGGCAGATGATGAAGATCATGTCGATTGTACTGTGTTTGGGATGAAACCCAGTTTGTGACACCGGAAGTACTCTGACTGGAACATGATGAAGTAGGATGGAGAAGCATGACATGGCCAAGGATTTTCCCAGCAACATCCAGCAGTGAGATACCACAACTGTTGCCACATTCCAATCGATTCCCCCCCTTCTTGTAGATGGTGACAATGGTAGCATGTTTCCTAGAGTCAGGAATTTTACCAAGCACAGAGTGAAGAAATCAATCCATTTGACAAGAAGATTAAATGCCCCATATTTAGATATTTCGGCAGGTATAGTGTCTTCACCGGCAACTTTCTTGTTCTTAAAGGCTTGGATGGCAGTTTGGACTTTGTGGAGAGCTGGGCACTCATCTAGCTCAGGGAACTGGGGGAGTGAAGGATCCTCTCAAGGACTGAAGGATTTGCCGGGTTCATTTGGTTCAACAGTTCTTGAAAGTGCTCTGCCCAACAATCCAGGATATGTTTGTTACTTGTCTTTGACCAGTGTTGATGAGTTCATAAGTGGACAAGTGTTTGATAAGTGGAGAGGCAACAATTATGAATATAGACTGCTCAAAAAAATTAAAGGAACACTTTGAAAGCACATCAGATCTCAATTGAAAAAAAAATCATGCTGGATATCTATACTGATATGGACTGGATAATGTGTTAGGAATGAAAGGATGCCACATCGTTTGATGGAAATGAAAATGATCAACCTACAGAGGGTTGAATTCAAATACACCCTGAAAATCAAAGTGAAAAAATAATGCAGCAGGCTAGTCCATTTTGCCGAAATTTCATTGCAGCAACTCAAAATTGTACTCAGTAGTTTGTATGGCCACCACATGCTTGTATGCGTGCCTGACAACATCGGGGCATGCTCCTAATGAGATGACAGATGGTGTCCCAGGGGATCTCCTCCCAGATCTGGACCAGGGAATCACTGAGCTCTTGGACAGTCTGAGGTGCAACCTGGCGGCATCTGATGGACTGAAACATAATGTCCCAGAGGTGTTCTATTAGATTTAGGCCAGGTGAGCACGGGGGCCAGTCAATGGTATCAACCTCTTCATCCTCCAGGAACTGCCTGCATACTGAGGGTGGACATTGTCGTGTGCCAGGAGGAACCCAGGACCTACTGCACCAGTATAGGGTCTGACAATGGTTCCAAGGATTTCATTCCGATACCTAATAGCAGTCAAGGGGCCGTTGTCTAGCCTGTAGAGGTCTGTGCATCCCTCCATGGATATGCCTCCCCAGACCATCACTGACCCACCACCAAACCGGTTATGCTGAACAATGTTACAGGAAGCATGGCAAATGCCAATCAAGCTCCATGGCGCTGGGCAGTGAGCACAGGACGTCAGGCCCTCAGGCCACCCTCATGAAGTCTGTTTCTGATTGTTTGGTCAGAGACATTCACACCAGTGGCCTGCTGGAAGTCATTTTGTAGGGCTCTGGCAGTGCTCATCCTGTTCCTCCTTGCCCAAAGGAGCAGATACTGGTGCCAAATGCAACACTAGTGAAAAAAACAGTCAGAAAAGATGAGGAGGGAAAAATGTCAGTGGCCTCCACCTGTTAAACCATTCCTGTTTTGGGGGTCATTTCATTGTTGCCCCTCTAGTGCATCTGTTGTTAATTTCATTAACACCACAGCAGCTGAAACAGATTAACAACCCCCTCTGCTACTTAACTGACCAGATCAATATCTCAGAGGTTTCATTGACTTGACGCTATACTCTGATTAAATAGTGTTTCTTTAATTCTTTTGAGCAGTACAGTTTAGTAAAAGTTCAGTAGTCCTTTGCCTGCATCGAGAAAATGCCTGGCATGTTTTCTTCCCGCTCATGGCGCTAAACTGGGATCCTGAGACATAAGGCTTTAAAATGGGAAGTGTGGCAGCCTAAACATAATCAGGATGTAATTCTTGTAAATGTGTGATTTATTGCATGTTGAATGTAGTATTTTAATTATAATACTGATTTTAATTAATCTTATTGCTGTCTAAGTTTGAATATGTTTTGCATTTGCAGTTTTTTTTTTTAATTTGGTACATCATGTGTGTTCTTCAAAAATGTGAATTACACCATTTTTCAGAGCAAAATTACATAATGGTTTAACCTCATTAATCTCATGTAACAAGACTGCATACTTCACCCCTCCTGAGATCTTTGAAATTACTCACCCCAGCTGAAATGATATTTTATCATTACATTTTTTTCAGGTTTGTGTTTTCTGTTAACTATAGACTGCCTATGTCTTGGCATAAAAACTACAGACACCTTCCTGAATATCATAGTATGTGCCTAACTTATTAATTATACTAACTGTTACTGTTGTGATTATAGAATATTTCTTTAAGAACAAATGTTTCTCTTAGGACACACCAAAGTCGCACAGGAGAAGGGCAATTGAATGCTGTACAGATGCAGATTATTGCAACAGAGACCTACATCCCACACTTCCTCCTCAAAAAACGCAAAGTAAGACAAATGTTTGAATTAAAGTATACAGTAAATAAAACTTGGCACTTTATTTTTATTTGTTCTTTAACAGTTTATATATAGAATATGTTGATCATGCACCGTATTTTCTTAAGAAACTTTTAACATTTACTGTAAAGCAAATATAAAATATCATAATGTTCTGTATGAGTTAAAGCTATATAGAATAAATATGAGCGCCTAATCTAATGATACTTTGTTCTCAGTACTGCTTCTGCTTTTTTGAACATGTGTCTGTGGGTTTGTATGCATTTGTATTTTATCATGTACATGTATTCATGTGTGAAAGTCTAACAACCAATTATTGTCATTCAGCACAGTGCTTACTATTAGCTCACATCTTTCATGCTTTTACATTTTATTTATATTTTATTTTATACTATGGGGGCACTATGATTTTTTTTATGTCTGAGTCAGTATTGAGAACTGTACTGACAATCATACTGTTTCCTTTCCAAAGATGTATCCACTACACCACATGGAGTTCTAATAGTGTGAACATTTGTTTTTTGACATACAAAGTACTATTCCTGTTTCATTATGAGCAAGTTTCACATATTTGTGAGTATCTGTTAAATCAGAGTAGGAATACAGTGTACAAAGCCAAGATACAGTATGCAAAAATAAGGTAGTTAATTAGTTTGAATTGCATTATAACAGTTAATTAATTAAATGATAACCTATATTTTAATATGTCATCATTAGTGCTTATGTTGAGGACCCGAGTGGCTGGACCAGGCCAAGGGGACGCCCACGTAACACCTGGCTACGGTAGATAGAGGGTCATTTCCGGAGGGTGGAACTGGACTGCGTATCTGCCTGGGGAGTTGCCAACCAATTTTCCAAGCTGTTTCATCATGTGGTGGGAGGTGCAACGCGCTATATCAGTGCATGCTCTCCAACCTGACCTGACCTGAGTGCTTATGTGTTCCTGTACATATTTATAAAAAAGTAATCTTACAAATATTTGTAGGAAGTTATTTAGATGAATACCAATGTCCCTTAAATTATGAGTAAATGACTATACATGATAATAGTAATTAAATAGCTATTAAGAGACAATCTATTTCAAACTTTGTACATAAGGCACTCTTAGGAATCTTAAACCAAAAATTGATCTAAAGGGAAAAAATAACACAGAAATTAACTGCTGTGATTTTAACATTCTAAGTCATTGCTTTGAAAAAGAAGGAAGAGTATATATGCTGAACAGATATCAGATTTGGGAGTACTTGGATGGGAGACCTTCTAGGAAGAAGTTGGGTTGTTGCTATGAAAAAGTGTTGGTGAGGCCAGCAGGGTGTGCTTACCCTGTAGTCTGTGGATTCCAATGCCCCAGTGCAGTGAAGATGACTATAAAAATTGGAGACATCAGTCAGATGAGACATAAAACCAAGATTCTGACTCTCTATGGTCAGAAAAGATCAATAGACATCTTTTGTAAAGAGTAGGGAGTTTCCCAATATCCAGGCTATTGCCCACCTCAGCCTGGTCATTCTGGCCCTCTAATCATTCACTGTCCCTAATTGGTTAACTAGCTCTCTCTTACCCCTTCACTACCTAATAGCTAATGTATGGTAAACATCCTGGTGCAAGAGTGGATGCCATCATATCATTCCGGTGGATGTTAGAAATTAATGGTGGCTAAAGTGGGATCCCACTGTATATGTAAAATACTTTGAGTAGATTAAAAAGCACAATATAAAGGTAACTATTATTATTATTTCTGTAGACCCTGAAGGTTAGAAGGTTATTCCACATACACCAGTGAATTGATAACATAAAAATATTTTCATTTTGCTCTTATTGCTTTAGTCTTTCTGCAATCAAACTAAATATATGAGTTGCACTGTGCTTGGAATTATGTTAAAGCGATTTTTGCTCAGCAGGTTAGTCTGTGAGACCAAAAAGAAAATTCCTGTTTATTGAGTTGGTAAGCAATATCATATAGAAGAAAGACAAGAATTATTACTGGAAAAGTTAGTCAAATGTTCCATCACAGAGGTGTGCATACAATTTTGATAATTTCAATAGGCTGTAAATCCTTAAAAATAACTGTTTTGAAGAGAAATGCAAAACTACCTACATTCTTGCTGTCATTTATGAAAAAGAAAGTAATCCCCTGAGAGAGAAAGTTGTAGAAAAACCTGTCTCTAATTATTTTCTTTATTAAAATGGAAGCAAAAAGGGTGTACTTATTTTTTAACCCATGGCTTTGGCAAGTTGGCTTTTTATTGAATAAATAATGCAACGTATATTTTCTTATATAATGATCTAAAAGGGACTGAAAGAAAAAAGGAAAAGTAACAATACTTTGAAACCAGGAACTGAACATGCAAAGGGTATGGCATAAATGTAGCTCCTGAAGAGTAAAGTATATCCAAAACAAACTCATCAATCTAATACACATAATGAGCTGTGTGCTGTCATCTTATAAAGATGGGGCAATAACACAATAAATCATATGACCATTGTGTCATGTGCCTAGGAATGTGTATACTGTGTACGCAAACTCAGTTATCTCACAAGAAGAATGCAACAAAAGGATTCTGCATGCAGCCATGGACAAATGAGCCCAGAATGGAAGAGGCCACGTGGTCAGCATTGTGTCATAAAGGCAATAGCCATTTAGAAAGATTTGTAAATGGGTGAATTTGGCCAGTTCCCAACATGAAATATAGGCCACGACTTATATGGATTCAGTAGCATTGTGGGTTCTTCCATGTTTTAATTGGGGGGCTTGACCCTAGAAAAAATGCTATTGTAGGAGAGATCTCAGTTAATATTAAAAACTGGTTGTTATTTCTTTTGAAAAATACAAAGATGCAAATTTGCAACAAGTTAGAATAATATGAATTAAGCATGTAGGTAAAATCTTATTGGCTCTTGTAGAATAATTATTAAAATAGAAACAAATTGCACTAAACATATTTATTCATTTTTATATGGAACAGAACATCAAAAGTTACACTTTTTATCCATCAAAATTGAAAACTATACAAATAAATGCTTTATTTTTTATTTTATTATTTAAAAAATAATAAAACAATCATGTCCTATTTGTTTGTTTTTTTTTTTTTTACAAAAGCTCTAATTTAATGTCAGTCAGTCAGTCATTGTACAACCCGCTGTATCCTAACACAGAGTCACGGGGGTGTGCTGGACCACTTCCTAGCTAGCACAGGGCGAAAGGCAGGAATAAATCCTGGGCAGGGCACCAGCCCACCGGAGCTCTAATTTAATGTTCTTTCTTATTTTTATGTATGTACATTTTAAACTAGTGTTAACTGTCTTAAAACTGGCATGCATATATTATCCCATAATCTTGTAATCATGTTATGCAGTATCTAGTGTGCAACACACCTGTCAATATTTATCTGTTCAAATCCCCCCCCCCTCCCCCCAATGTTTTCTTTTCCTAAATGGCTTAACAATTAATACAGTCAATTACACATTTTTATTAATGATAAACCTATGAAAATGCCACTTTATGAGGATTCTTTCTTCATTTTACAGTTTCAGATTGTTAGATTTAATTGAACTTCATTTCGACATATATAAATTCTTTACAAACAGTACATATTACAGAACTGTGTATAAAATAAAAACAACAATCAAGTTTGATTAATTGTTTCAATCATTGTGTTTAGTTAACTAGTAGGCTATGAGAGCTTTAGCTGTTTAAATGATTTTGCTTCTTGCATCTGTTTTAACAGTAAAGCAAATAGTATATTAACAATGTCAAGCTCATATTAAATACAAGGCTGCTCAAACTTTGCACTGTCGATCACAAAACACTAAGATTCCTTTCTTTTCTAATGTTATACAATGCACTCAAATAACAATGCCATTGTTGTGAAGAATTTAGTAATTATTTTCCTCAAAAAAGTGACAAGGCATCTTTCAGTATGTTGTGGCTGTTAAACAATTTTACATTGGACATATTACTGTTGAAATCAAAGTAATATTTTCGATAACTGTAGATAGACTACATGAAATATTGTGTGAAAGAGTTAATCTGTATCTTGGTGTAAGTAAATGATAGTAACAAAAGATTCCCTGTGAAACTTGCAGATATCTGAATTTCATTGTTGTCGTAAATGTGAAAGAAGATAGGACTGTGTCAGGAAGGGATCAATGAATATAGCATTCTTGCCCTTCTCAGCATTAGCAGTATCATAGTGTTTACTGTGAAATTAAGAAGTTTTATTACTGGCGACCTTTATTTTGCTGTGTCTATTTCAATTCAGTTCATTTCATTTTGGTCTTGTATTGAGCACTTTACCCTTCGACAGGCAAAGAAACCTTAAATATTTGAAAACACTATATATCAAATAAATGAGAAGCCATCTGAAAATATGCAGTGCATATATATATATATATATATATATATATATATATATATATATATACTGTATATAAAAGGTATATTTTTTAGGCATTTTTCAGTTTTCTTAATGATGACAATGCAGTATAAAGTAAAGTAGCATAAAATCTAAGCTAAGTAAAGGCAGCTGTAAAATAAGAACAGGAAACTCAGTTTAATACAGATCCAAGTGGAAACATCTGAAAGTGCACAACGGGAGGCAAAACCAATATCAAACTGAACTAGTCCATGTAGCCACCAAGTCCTCCTTGGAGCATTCTACTATACATTTGAGGACAGTGGATAATGTGAAGGTCTGTTAGCTATGATGCCAATATGTATTCCTTTTCACTTTCATGTCCCTTTTCAGGATGAAGTGACAAGCCCCATCTAAAATTTAAAATATGTCTCAGTTTAGCCCTGCAAGAACCTTTAAATGAGCGAGTTGGTTTTAAAAGAATAACTGGTATTGAAATCTGTAACAAAAGGAGCACTTTCAATGCAGTACTTCAGCTTTTCTGCCTTCTGCCATTAGGCAGATAAATGCTTACTCCAGACTTCCTGTTCTTCACTCCAGCCAGAAGCTATAGGAAGATAGTACACACTCAACCTACTTATTTGGGGTAATATTTATTGAATTACTGTGTGCTTTTATTCTATTGTCATATATTGTACTTTGAGTCGGTATCTGCGTATTCTGTTTTACTGCAATATGCATTTGAATTTCCACTTAGGGATTAATCTAATCTGATCAAAAAAAACATCAATTCCATGCCAGTTTTTGGTATAACTTTTTAACAATAAGGATACCCGAATCGCCTGCCCTTTTGTAACCAATGTTTTACTGTGATGGCAAACATGGGAATTCAAGCTAGTTGGCAGCTTCTTCACATTTAAGGGAGATGTCTGTAAAATAACCTTATCATGGTAAGCAATGTCACAATGTTTAGTTACCTCTTCGCCTGTATTCCATTTGAGCTGTCTGTTTTAAATCAGAGTTCACAAGATCTCCTTCTTTCCATTATAGAAACTAGACGCTAGATTATAAGGTATAAGGCTTAAGGAAACCCATGCTTTTATTACTCTCTGTACTCTTAGAAAGTGTAATAATACTAATATTAGTCCTCCTCATATCTTGTATATCTGCTATAACTTAAGCTTATTTTTTGTTTTATATTGTGTTCATCTTTAGGCCAGGTACTGCAGATTTAAATTAATGATTACTTGGATGGCAATATTCAAGACCATGATATCACTGGGCTTGTGCCTAAAATCCTTGAAATTTTTAGGCCATCCCTAACCCTTGAAGAGGATAGCCTAAATGTAACGCAGGTGTGGTTCTCAAATGCCATTTCCTGCCAGCTGTAAATGAGTTCTACAGTTTGGAAATTAGGTGTAGATTTAACTAGACTGGGCTAATAGTATCCATAAAACTGTGGAGAGATAGGGAGAAAATAGAAGGTGAAGATGAATTATTGTGATGGTATTTTTAACAGTGGAAAAAAGAGATGTTGGCCTGTTGGGTACAGAGAGAGACAGAGAGAGTCAACATTTGTGTCATTTTATTTATTCTGACTGTTTTTTGGTTGCGACTTTGCTCCCCACTTTGTTCATTCCATTATTAATGATTCTTTTTAAATGTAGTATATTTTTAGCATTGTATTCCAAAGTGGATTGAACATTTTTTTTCACCTCAGAAAATACAGGCTTTCTGTACATCTTTACTCTATATATAATTTAAGCTAGCTTTGTCATAAGGTATGCTTTTATTCATCTGAAAAATGTAGAAACTGAAAGTGGGCAAACACTAGAATATTTTTTTGGACTGGGCACAAATCGATACTGGCATGTAGGGATACTTCAGGATACCAGGCAGAGAGGAAGAGAATAAATTGTGAGTTTGAGATCATTTAAGGTATGAAAGTGTGCAGCCACCCTACCAGTGTTTGTTTGGTCAAGCCCAGAGAGACATAATGTAAGTTTCATTATTTTCATGTCTTTTTGTACATCATTTATTAGTCTGTTTGATTCCATGTCTTTTTATTGCCCTTTTGTTATAATAAACCATTTTCTTTTGTATAATTTCTGGTCTCCTTGACATACTTTGGGTTTGAGGTCAGCTAAAGAGTGCCAGTTTCGGTCAACAACATTTACACAATGTAGACCAGATTGCAATAAACTCTTGTATGTCATGAACCTGTTAACACAGATTATTTTTGATTCATTTTTTTTCTCCTCTCACAAAGACTTGCGGGCTAGATACATTAGTGACTCTAAACTGGGCGTACGTATGTGTGTGAGTGTGCTTTGATCTGCTTCATCTAGGGTTAGTTTCTGTCTTGTAGCCAATGCTGCCAAGATATGATCCAATCTGCTACTTCCCTACACTTTATTAAACAATATCAATATAACTATTTACAAATTTAAACACTTAATGAAATATAAACTTATTATTCAATTAAACTGTGCAACCATAAGTGAATCACATCACAAATTTTATAATGTGGCTATAATTTTTTTCAAAATCTTTAACTGCTGAGAAAAGTTTATAAAAATATCTTGTTGCTGTCCTGTCATTGATTCGCAAGCAATTCATGCAGGGGATAATTCTGATGTGAAATGGATTTCTGCTGACAGCAGGAAACAGTGTACTGTTATATCTTTATGGACAAGAAACAAATATAAGAACAGTCCTGGGGCATTAACACAGGCCCTGGTATGGTCAAAAAGTGTGATTTCAGCATTTTCTTCTTTATTCATAACCAGTTGACTCAGAGTGTGTAATGATTCAACTCACTATACCTAAAACTCCTTTTCTTTTACAGGTTTTTTTGATGGGAATGTCCACCACATAGCCTTACTCATCTCAGTGACTGTATGTAGTATGACTCTGGCATTAATCATCATTTTTTGTTACTTAAGGTCAGTGTAAAATTAAACAATGAGTTAAAAACACAAAAACAAACCAAAGGGAAATTGTTCTGAAAAGTTTAAGTTGCTATTGTTTTTTACAGATATAAGAGACAGGAATCAAGGCCACCTCATTACAGCATTGGAGTAGAACATGACGAGATCTATATTGCTCCTGGAGAATCACTAAAAGACCTAATAGAACAGTCTCAGAGCTCTGGCAGCGGATCAGGCCTTCCTCTATTGGTAAAGAGTTTCACTAAATTTCTTTGGCTGAGTTGTGTTCTTTAACCTTTAGACCCTCAAATGCATCTAATAACAGATTAGTTAAAGCAATTTGTAAACTTATGATTGTGTTAATGAATTGCATATTGCTTCAGTTTGAAAATGTGCTCTGTGGTGCTAACAGGCCAATGATTGCCCCTGAGCTGAGAACTTTGGGTTAAAAAGATGTAAAGAATCTTTTAATCTCAGATAGCAACAGAATCCAATGATACCATTACTGTAGTGATTTTGGGCCCAATTCAAGAATATCATATTGGGTTTCTTATCTTGATAAAAAAAAAACATACAATGACTGTGTAACTGCACACCCACTCCCCAAAGCCATTCAAAGCTTTTGATAACTTTCCCAATGGAGGCTGAGCTCTATTTGATCTTCATACTTACTAGGGCTGCCAAATTAACTAAAACGTTTTGTCAATGATTCTAGGTGGTACTTGCTTATACCTGTGTTTTTTAATACATTGTTATTATTGTTTTTGTAATGGTAGCAACATGGTGAAAAAAAACCCATAAAAAATAATGGTGATACTCAGAGAACTGTTACTTAAAATAAGAGTCATCAAAATCTTGTATGAATGCTCTCTATAAAAGAGAAACATCAATACAGCTGTTATGTCCTTAGTCTAGAAATGACAGATTGGTGAGGAAGAACTTGTTAGGATAGTAAATATGTATACTATATACTATATATATACTAGCAAATAAATAATACAAATATGAAGCCCAAATGAAACAAAAATCACCCATGAATGCTTAAACTTGCTAAATACAATCATTATTTTACTTTTCTGTAAATGTTTAGTTATCAGTATAAGTTGAATTTAACATACATTTTAAAAGCAGCTTTGTATTGTAAAATGACTTTAAGTGATTACCAGGAAAGCACTAAATTAACAAAACACTACAGAGCAAAAATGTAAACAAAATCCCAAGATTAGTAGTGTCTAGAAAGCGTTGACATTTACAGCAGGTGCAATGATCCTATATCCTTATTCATTTGCACCACATATGAAGAATGCATTAAGTTAATAAACTGACCTGTCTTTGGGGGAAAAAAACAGATGGCAAAATCCTTCTTCAGTAGTTTAAGCTTTTTTCCCCCTTTTTCTGGAACCTGGAATTTGGCTTCAGTATTTTAATTTCTGTGCATATAGATGTGCATGTGTATATTACTACTCTACAATTCAAGTTTGTAAAGACTGGGCTGAACCATTCTGGCTGAAACAGAGGGATGAAATACAACGTAGAGACTGCCTGGATTGTTGCTTTTGGCAAAAACCATTAGTTTCTAAATTGTATGTCTCACTAGTGAAAATTCACATGCAATACACTGAGCTTTGCAATGGAATCCACTTAAAATACATAGTTATATTTTAGAGGTATTTTACACTGCATTCTTGATGAATACATATTACCTTTCAGCTCAGTGCTCATTATCAGAACTTTATTCACTTCAAATTTGTGCTTTCAATAAGTAACAATTTCTCAATGAGACAACCCTTTGTAAAGTATTTTTAAAACTGCATTGTATTTTATATTGTTTTTTCTTGAGTCACTTAATTATATCAAAAATGATGGTGATAAATAACGGCACTGACAAATTACATCAGCTGAGTTGGTCTTCATGATCACTATACAGTGCCTTTCTATTATGAAACTGAACAGCTTTAGTGTCATTTGTAGCAGAGTCAAGAAAAATGGCCAGCCTGCAGAGCCATATATGAATTCCAGCTAGTGTGAGAACAGTGAGTGTTCCTTTCAGGTCTAGTGAGCTACCCAAGTGATGTACATAGCACAGAATTACTGACACTCACCATTACAATCTGCTTTGAACTTCATATATTTACTTTGATTTCTAATTGGTTTACCATTTTGTACTGAATGTATTGGATTCCTGTAGACAATAGTATAACTGAGAATGCAGCAACATTACATATGCAATGAAAAACAAATTACTCTGAATATTTTGTCAAGATGGTGTTTCTCAATTGAATGAGAATTTCGTGAACTCCTAATCCATAACATTTGCTAAGCTTCAGTTTTATAGTACAGACCAGGCTATGGGTCAACAACTTACCCTGATTCTCTTTGGTGGAAAACAAAGCAAAAAAAAAAAAAAACAAAGAAAAATTGAATAAAATAAAAACTAAAACAATACCTTAAGCCACTTTTAAGCAGTAGTCGCATCTAACAAAAAAAGTTAAAACATTAACTAAAAATGAACCACATACCAGCAAGCAGCAAAGGATCATTCAGTCCCACTACAAGGACCATCTGTTTCTCCACAATGCTACCACCTCAAATAGCTGGCACTACTCCCATTAAAATCATTGGTGTCCTAATGTCCCCAGGCAATAATTGTTAGGATACAATGAATAGAGAAAACTACATAAGAAAAGGGCAAAATAATAAAATTAATAAAAAGAGTCAACAAAAGGGAACTAAGCATTTCATACTATAGAAAAAAAATAGAAATATTTCTAAATGTCTTATAAATGTAAACACCATACTACCGTGCTTTTTTTGAATGCATAAAAAGAGAAGAGAAAAAAAGACCAGCTAATTAAGTGAGATCATTTATTATCACTGATTGTGAATATGGTTAGAGCAAAATCCTGCAGCCACAGTGAGTGCCCAGGACTGAGTTTGGGAGTTTTTGTTCTTGGTGTTTCAGGTTAGGGGTGTAAAATGCTGTCTGATGGTATTATATGTAAATGATTCTCTTTGAAATAACTTTTGATTGTCTGATTCTTAGACATCACTGAAAAAATGTGGAAAAGAATTTACTTTCTTAAGGAAGTCCCTACATAGGATGTTTTATCATGCAGAATTGTTTCCTGCCTTCTGTCCAGTTCTGCCAGAATATAAATGGTGCTTCCCTTCAGCCTTGTGCTGAAGCCCAGAAAATAGATTAATTGAAGGCTGATTTGTCACCATTTTAGCATGATTTGCAAGACATTCTAGAATTGAAAGGAACATTATCTAACCAAGGGATATTATCCAATTATCTAACCTTTATGAGCAGAATTCTGTTTCCTGGTCAGGTTTAAGTTTTAGTTTGTACTTCAGTTCTGCACAATGATACTTCAAGCCTTGCAGTTTTTATTTAGATTTTAAATAGCTGAAGATGACGTTTAAATATGTTATTGCTGCCGCACGAAGGCAGAAAGAACTGAAGCAGTTACAAGGTAAAAAATTAAAATCCTAGCCAACTACTTTATCTTGTATTTTATAAATAAGAGCATTAAGCCAAGAGTGCTTACTCCTTAGAAATGTCTCTGTAGTTAAATTAATAGTTTATCATTCTTCTTTTGTAAAATGTGCTACCATTCTACAAATTCTTACTGATATTCTTGGCACTGTAGAAACAACTTAGAAAATATATCCTAAAGGTTTAAAATTACTTGAAATTACTTGTTTGTGATATATGGAATTTGATCATGTTGCTTTAGGCCTACTTTACACAATTTGTTGCCTAGGAGCACAATTATGAGTACAGCTGAGCTTCACTGAGTGTGAAATGCAAAGTCATCATTAGAGTGTTTTTATTATGTAATATTTTTCTCATGTATGGTAAGCCAGGCCAAGTATTAAATATGTTTAAAGTAGGGCAGCACTGTGGCTGAGTTTGAATTCAGGCCTGGTCACTGACTTTGTGCAATTGTCATGTTACCCTATATATGCCTGCAGTTTTCTCCTTGTACATCAGCTTTGCACCTACACCCAAAACACATTCATGCTTGGTTAACATGCAGCTTTTACTGGCCCTCTAAGTGAACCTTTTAAGTGCCTGATTGTTTCTTATTACTGAATTGTATTGAAAATTAATTTCTAGGTTCAAAGAACAATTGCCAAGCAGATTCAGATGGTAAAGCAGATTGGCAAAGGACGATATGGAGAAGTATGGATGGGAAAATGGAGAGGAGAGAAAGTAGCAGTAAAGGTTTTCTTTACAACTGAAGAAGCCAGCTGGTTTCGAGAAACTGAAATTTATCAGACTGTGCTTATGAGACATGAAAATATTTTAGGTAAGAACAGCAAAAGAATGGGCAATCATAAACAGAAAAACTAAGGTCAAATGGTATTGCCTTTTAAAACTGAAGAACCAGTTCATTGGCCAGGAGTTCTTCAGTTGAAAAAAGGAATACAATTGTCTGATCCTGTGTCTTCTGGCCAATGTTTATGTTTACCTTTCAAAATTTACAGTAATTCATACATTCAATAAAACACTCCACAAATGCATACAGACAGCTTTTTTGCTCAGATTTATATTCACATCCGAAGAAGTGTAATAAAAAGGGCATTCATTTTCTAGTGGGTTAAATGCATTTATGAAGCATACATTTTAGCTTCTTTTGAAAAATATCATTTTTACACAAAACATTATTTTATTAATTTTCTGAACCACTTTCTTCCAATGCCATGTTTTAGGGAAAATTTATATTATATTTGTTTTTAAGGCATATAAAGAATTTTACTCATGAAAAACAGGTGTGACTCTAAGGTAAAATGTTCTTGACCAACTGGTTTAGTTAAAGTCACAAAGATGGAGATAGTTTTGATAAATCAAAAAAAAATGGACTTGGCCTTTAAACTTTTTTAATTCTGTTATTTTTAGTCACAAGTCAAGAGGCGTTTTTCTGTGTGTTTAATAGGGTATACTAGTAAATATTTGTTATACACTGTTACAAATTCAGTATAACAGTTAAATGATCCTACTTAATAAGTATATTTAATAACTAGCCATGTAAGCACGTGCTGTAAAAAGCCCGGGGTCCTAGAAACTATTGAAATCATCAGAAAAAAACTGAAATGTAGAGTTGTCAAGTAATTGAAAGAACTACTCTGGGCATCTCTCTCCTAGGAGATTTTGTTTCGCTGAAGTTCTCGCATCACTTGTGCATTAGCGGCAGGAGGAAAGGTTAAAGGAATACCATTTTGCCAGTGTTAGCGGCTAAACGACTTTGTCTTTCTTCAGAGGTTTCATTTTGCTGTCGTGCTGGCCTCGCTTGTGTTGTGTTTCCTTGGAGGCGGAGCGCTTACCCCAATTCCACCTCTCACTTCCGGGCCGGACAGGCACACACTTCCACATGTAGACGTTTATATATAAGATGTGCAACAAAAATACAATACAAAAAGTATTTTGAACATTGAGTTCAATGCCTTTGTGACAGTAGTAGGTGCTCCTGAGTCAATATTTGTGTTTATAAATGGATCCAGACAGCCAAATTTATAAAGTGTCAAGTATTTTTATGATAAAGGAAAGGTAATACATCAGAAAAAACATAAAGTATAAGACAAAAAGGAAAATAACAAAGATCTAATGTCACACAGGGTGTAATTATACACTGCATTCACCCTCACTACCATTATTAACTCACTTGACTTGAATGCTCTTTGAAAGCCTAAAGAAATGTAACCAATTGTAACATAAATGTTGAAACTCACCTTGGTGTCAGCCAAATAAGAAAATGTAAATTTACAAAATATTGAATAGTCCAAAAGCATTTGGTTCTAGGGGAACACTACTCTGGATTTTGTTTTTAAAACATTGTTGTCAAACACCACTAGTCTTCTTGAACATCACAGAATTATCTGAGTGATGTAAAACATAACATTCATTGCTTGATCAGGCAAACTGGACTATGTTCAGGGGAACAGGAACAAATGATATTATCATACACAGTACACATAACACCCTGTGGAGGGTTATCAGCAAAGTACACTAAAGAAAATGTGATCTGATACTATGCCAAAGATCAGCACATTCTCTCACAAAAAAAACAAAGATTTTAATGGGGAGGCATTAATAAGTAGTTACTTGCCCTAAATATACTTTAGATAACCCTTTACTGTAAATGTATTTGATGTTATTCCATGCTTTTATTAATAGCATGAAACTTCCTGACCGAGGTATAATGCATTTACATTTATATTTATTTGCTTGGCAGACGCTCTTTTCCAGAGCGACTTACAAAAAAGGTAAATATAATCGAGTATTGTTTGTTCAACAAGTGTAGTAGGACAGATAAAAAAAAGTTAATTACCACAAGTGAAAATATCTAATAACTAATAAATTTACAAACAGATTAACAATTGATAAAGCAGTTAACTTTAATGTAACAACAAATCAATGAACAATTTCTTTTCAATAAGACAGATATTTACAAAACAGATTGGTTTTAGTTGCTTCTTGAATACATTGAGGGAGTCGGAAGTTTGGATGGGTGGGCAGTTTGTTCCACCAAATAGGAAATACACAGGAAATTAGTCTGGATTGAAACATGATACCATGCAGAGGTGGCATCACCAGACACTGTCCACTGGCAGACCTGAGTGGACGACAAGGAGCATAGCACCATACCAGTGTCTCCGTATACACAGATGCTAACCCACTGGCTACTCTGTAGGCAGTCATCAGGGATCTGAAGTTTATGCATGCTGCTACAGAGAGCCAATGTGGTGACCTGAAGAGGAGAGTGACATGTGCCCATCTTGGCTAACACAATACAAGACAGGCTGCTGCATTCTGGACCATCTACGGCGGCTTGATAGCAAATGCAGGTATTCCTGCCAGAAGTGAGTAACAGTAGTCCAGACATGACAAGACCAAAGCCTGGACCAGAAGTAATGCTGCATATTCCATAGGAAGAATTGGTATAGCAGAGGAAATATTTCCTTTGGGAAATACATAAAAATACATAAAAAATTGAACACTTAGGCTGAAAGGCAACCCCTTTTGTTATTCTTAACACCCATGCATAATATATGTATTTAGGTAATAACAGAAACATCCAAATATAAAACAAAATGAATGTTCATGCTTACCTGTTGTTTTATTGCCTTTTTATCACATACACTTCTTTAATGGCATTAAAACTCCAAGCAAATTCTGATAATTTTTATTGTTACTTGGATTAGTATTTCATATCTTCACAGTCAACAGTAAATACATTAAGGTGGTTAAAGGAGCCTGCATGGCTATTAATAACTTAATGAATTTGGCTCAGCTCTCAGTATTTCTCTTTGTTAATACCTTGTGTTTAATCCAGTATACATCCTTTAATTGTTAAATATATGAATTAACTTTTAACAGTCTAATTCATTCCATGATATGCCTTCAACTGTCACCTTTATCATGTAGTTTGTAGACTAAATGCCAGCCACAATTCTGCTCTCTCCCCCTCTCCCTCTATCTCTCCCCTACCGATTTTCTTGGCTGCAGCATTTCTGACACCCCATGCCTGACAGAATCTGGCACCTCCTAGTGGCCTCTGCCTTGCCATGCTGGCATGTAATTGTGCTGTCTTAAGTTCCGTGTGGGTCACTTCTTGCTGCCATGCTGGAATGTTACTGTTCTGTCTTATTTTCCATGTGGGTCACTTCATGCTGCTGAGGTCTGCTTTGGTGCTTTGCCTTGCCCTCATGCATATTCTTGCTCTAGTCAACCTACCTATACCTAAATGGCCAAGTAAATTTATGGTCTTTTTTGACATGCTGTATGCAAGCCCCATAATGTTTCCTTTTTCTGTTCACATTATTAAATGAAAATGTCTTACGGTATCTCAGTAATATGTGTAGTATCAAATTTTCTACTTACATTCTACTTCAATTTACATTAATATGCCATGATTAATATTATGTATGATTCTTTTGTTATTTTTTCATTTCAGGATTTATTGCTGCAGATATTAAAGGCACAGGCTCCTGGACCCAATTGTACCTTATAACAGATTATCATGAAAATGGATCTTTGTATGATTACTTAAAGTCCACCACCCTAGATACAAAGGCTATGTTAAAGCTGGCGTATTCATCAGTCAGTGGGCTTTGTCATTTACATACAGAAATCTTTGGCACTCAAGGAAAACCAGCCATTGCACACAGAGATTTGAAAAGCAAAAATATTTTGGTGAAGAAGAATGGAGCATGTTGCATAGCAGATTTGGGGCTGGCTGTTAAATTTATCAGGTTAGTCAACACCTTACATGCAATATACATTTACTGTAAATATATATTGCTTCCATATCATTTGATGAATATAGTATTAACTTTAATATTGCATTGAATGGATATATCATTTTGATGTTTTTCATGTCTGCTGTATGTTGTTATTATCAGCTTTTATTAAGATTCTACAATGCTGTTACATGCCATTTAATATATAAGCTTGCATTTACATTTGTAAGTGGTAGTACTGTATCCACCATTCATGATTTTAAATGTTTTATTTTATGCACAGTCAGTATTGGATATCAGATAGGATATGTTCTTATTTTGCTCAGTAACTTCACATTCTAGCAATATTTGTTTTATCATTTTCAGTTTATTAACTTTTTAGAAAGTTATTACTTGAAATCACTCTTAGTAGAAATGTATTTTATCTCATAATTACTTGTTAATTAAATCACAAAGCTCCACTCAAATATAGTATAGCTTATTAAAAGCATATTAGTAATATACAGTACCATAATATTAATAGCATTCATTATAAACTTGTGTGCCACTGTAAAGTAAAAATGTTGGGGGAGCTCCATGATAAAACACTCAGTTTCAAAAGTATCACTTAGCTTTAATTAGCCAGGTATATATTATTAGTAATTTGGGTGGTAGTTCATCACAGAACACTCACATACTCTCCTATTCTCACTCTCATTCTCACACATACATCACCAATTCAGAAATTAACATGCATATCTTTGGGATGTGAGAAGGATCAATATGAAATCAATATGATCAATATGAAAATTGTCTTATTATAAATGCTCCTGGTTTATTGCAAATATTTCTAAACTTTAATTACTTTGTTCTAATTATCCTTTTATTTTTTATATTTATTATTATTTTGTTTACATTAATTGCAATACATTTTGAGTATTGCTTGTTTAATGGGTACTATTATTTCAGACTGTGTTTTGTTGGACGTGACCATATTGTTAATGAAAACAACAGCTTTTTTACGCTAATGTAATGTACACTGCATGTGGTGTCTTAAGCTTTTAAATAAAAATACCAAATGATTATTTTAATTATTCTAGGTATGGTAAGAACTTCCTTTACAACATCTTTGCACTCTGAGTGTTGTTTTTGTACCTGTTTTGTTTAGGTTTGTTGGGTTACAGACCTCTGCTCTGAAATATACATTTTTTTCCCTTCGATTTCTCCAACTCCTGGTTCTTGTAAATATTTTTGCCCTTTGTGTAACAAATATTTGGATGTGCCAAACATCATTTTGTTTATAGAAGATCTCAACTAATAATAATGCAGGCAAAGAAGCTAATGTTTACCAGAGGAATGATAACTTTGAATTCCAGACTTTTGCTTGTGTCTTACGCTACTTGATAATCTACATAACTCAACATTATAAGAAATAAAATAGTATAAAGTATGAAATTTAGCACTAAGCTTTGTCAGAATAGTAATTATATCATTTCCTATTTCAAAAACTAACAATATAACCGAATTGACCATAACAAGTAAGTTTTGTACTATGAACAAGGTAATGGCAGACTTGACAGCTTGTATGGCAATTTAAATCAACACTAAGCCATGAAACTGAATATTGATTGAGTGTAATCTAAGCCTAACTGTGAAAATGGTTGTTAATGTTGTACATACCTTAAAGATCAGAAAACTCTTCTGTATTCTTGGTGATCTTCAGATTGTACACTTGAATAAGTACAGTATTGTGTTTCTTTTTTTTAGTTCAATGTTTCATTTGATTTCAAATGTAGAAAGAGAGCAGCAAAGGAAAATATACTTTTATACTAACTAGGGGGCTCTGCCCCCTGCTTGCTTTGCTCGCCCACCCCTGGGTTTGGTTAGCCGGATATAGAATTTAAAGAGATTGTTATTTTAATTTCATTGATTTTCATTCGTTTTTTATTTCTTGATATACGCCAGTAATAAAGCTGTAGTGAATTAGTTATTCCCCCTACCCCCTCCAGGGGCGCACTACACGGCAGTCATTTCGCATCTCTGCCCCTCGCATTGTGAAAAGGGGGGCTGAACGCACGCTAAGGAGATGCGGTCGCTCCTCCAAAACCCCCTGTTAAACGGTGATACAATGGGAAACAAATACATTTTTTTACCTCCTCTTTGGTAAATCAGCTGCTGGCTTGCTGCTGTGCTGCATGATCTGCATGTCACACAGTGCTTTGAACATTTAAAAGCCTGTACAGCAGCTGTCCTTTTGTCTCACTGCCTTGTTTTGCGGTGTTTTAAAGTGTCTCTTTTCAAGCCTTCCAAGATTTTTTTTATAATAGAGAGATATACAAGTCAATAAAATCAGCAGTTGCTTCAGACATTACAATGTGGTACCAATGTGTGCAGGTTGGTGTTCATTAACTGTGCATGCACATAAGAATGGGATCTCAATGTTTGGTTATGAATTTGGATTATGCCAATGGTATTCTTAGAATATGCATCATATTTTTAGTTTTTGATAAATATGAAAAATATTAACATCTTGCCAAGGTCAATACCTGGAAGTCACAAATTAAGGAGTGCCATCAGTGTCTGTAAAACTAATTTCCAAAAGAAGGCACATGTTTGTTTTTGCACCTAAAATGATATCATTAAGAAAAACTGAAACCATATATTTGGCAAAGATAATTTAACAATCAAGAATCTTGATTGATTTTACACATCTAGATAGGAGTCATGTTATTAATACATGAAACCTTTATAAATTTCTTGGGTTTTTGTCTGAGGTTTAGTTTTATATTTTTACCTGCATAGCTACTTTCTCTGTTTGCAAATCATTGTGTAATTCATTTTGGAGGCTGATGTGTGTAACACGGGGCATATCTGTGTTTCTGCATATGTATTTATATTTTAAGATGCATTTCTTTAATAGTGCAACTAAAGTGAGTGGCAGGGTCCAAAGAATAAGCAGCGGAGAGACAAGATTGTTAGTGACAGCGCCACCTCTCAACCCAGAGTGGCTCTGCATACCTGGTCTAATTCAATAAGGTTATCCACATTGCACATGTGTGACACAGCACCCCCTTTACCCCAGTCCCCAAAGGGTGGACAGACCTCAGAGTGAGATTGTGGACCCAGAAGAGTGTGTCAGCGTCGGCGTAGAGGGAGCCACATCTGTACTGGACATTGAACTTACAAGTTGTGGAACCTCCTGGTGACAGCCACTGGAGGGGGGGTATGATCTGTCACTAGAGTAAACTCCTGTCCTAACAGGTAGTAGTCCAGCTGGGAAATCATCCATTTGATGGGCAAGGCTTCATGCTCAATTTCTGCATATCTCATCTCCGAGTCCACTGGTTTTTGGCTGAGGTACATCATTGGATGCTCAGGTCCTTCGGGAACCTGGCTCTATACAGCACCCAGGCCAGTGTTTGAGGTTTCAGTCTGGAGAATAAATGGAAAAGAAAAGTTAGGGAAGATCAAAATGGAAGCTGACATTAGGGCCATTTTCAAGGTACATAATGCTGATTTGGCTTCTGGACTCCATGCCACCTTGTTCATAGACCGCTTCTTCATGCGATTAGTTAAAAGTGCATGTCTCCCAGACAGCCAGGGTATGAGTCTCGAATAGTATCCTGCAAGCCCAAAGAAGGCTCACATTTGCCTTTTTGTTTGTGGCTGGAGCCAGTTTCAAATGGCAGCAACTTTGAACCCCAGGGGCTTGATGTGTCCACCACATAGTAAAGATACTTAACCTCTGTCAGCCCGAAATAACAGTTTTTATGTTTTATCCATAAGTCAGTGTCACAGGTGGTCCTCCCTAGTGCAGGAATAGATGACCATATCATCCAGATAAGCATTACGGGGCCATTGCAGTTTAATATATTGGCAAAAAAAACACCATAATCCTTCAAATACATGCTCAGATTGTTTAGCAGTAAAGCAGTGCAAGAACACTGGCAAATTCATACATACAGAACACTTTGAAAAATGTGTCACATGTGCTCAAAATGTACTATGTCCTCTGGCAAAATGTTTCATGCACGTAAAATGTTGCACTTGCAAAATACGTTATGCAAGAACCCTGCCAAAAATAAGATTATTTAAACCTAAAATGCTGGCAGATTGTGCTTGCAGAACATATGGTTTGCAGTCAGAATGTGATGCTCACTGTCATAATGTACTATGCAGTCTTGCGAAACGTATCCCTCACTGCTCAAAATGCAACATAGGCTTATAGAATGCAAGCGTTTGGCAGTAATTAACTCCATACAGATAGATGGTAGATTCTGAGAGTTACTGATAGACACATTTGCACAAACTTCATTTTAATTGAATGACTCAGTGAATCTTATCAATCGATTTGTGAGCAGTAAAGAATGGATTCAGTGGAGCTCAAAAGGAGTGCTAAAGTGCATGCGTGTCCTGTGTGATGTAATCAGCGTCTTCTGTTTTGCTGACACCGGTGGAAATTTAAATTACATGTGTAAAAACCACATGAATCATGTGTCTCAAATCATTTTGTTCATGAATTAGTCACTACCTGAGAACCAGTCTAATGATCATTCATTTGATTCATTGAAGAGTTATTATATTTTGCCCAATTCTCATTCACTTGTAATTCTTTAATGAAATTACTTATTTTAAATATGCATCTTAAATATGTTACCATGCTTTGTGTACAAAACCAGGACAATGGCCTGTGAATTATCATCTTAAATATACACCGATCAGCCGCATCATTAAAATCACCTGTCTAATATTGTTTAGATCTCCCTTTTTCCACTAAAATTGCTCTGACCTATTGAGGCATAGACTCCACAAGACTTCTGGAGGTGTATTATGGTATTTGACATAAAGATATTAGCAGCTGATCCTTTAAATCCTGTAAGCTGCAAGGTGGAGCCTCCATGGACCGGAATTGTTTTTCCAGCTCATCCCACAGATGTTCAATCAGACTGACATCTGGTGAATTTGGAGGCCAAGTCAACACATTAAATTCTTTGTCATGTTCCTTAGACCATTACTGAACAATTTTTGTGAGTGGCAGGGCACATTATCCTGCTGAAAGAGTTTCCCTGAAAGCCATCAGGGAATACCATTGCCATGAAGGGATGTCTGTAACAATCTTTAGGTAGGTAGTATGTGTCAAAGTAACATCCACATGAATGCTAGGAACTAAGGATTCCCAGCAGAACATTGCCCAAATTAAAACACTACCTCCGCTGGCTAGCCTTCTTTCCATAGTGCATCCTGCTGCCAGTTTTCCCCACGTAAGCAACACAAATGCACCTTGCCATTCACATGATCTAATAGAAAAAATAATTCATTAGACCAGGCCACCTTCTTGAGTTGATCTATGGTCCAGTTCCGATGCTCATGTGCCTATTGTAGCCACTTTCTGCAGTGGACATGGGTCAGCCTGGGCACGCTAACTGGACTTTGACTACACAGCAGCAATCGTGGTTTAGTGATGTGTGGCTGAAGTGGTTCCTGGGGTGATTTGCGCTGCTGGCGAGTCTCACTTAAGTGCATAGGTGAGGAGTCGTCCCCATCCGTAATTGTTCCCAGGATACTCTGATTGCCACGGGTGAATCACGTCCCCGTCATAAATAGAAGTGCAAGGCAGCTAGGAGGGGGGAGAAGAAAAAGGAAGGTAAAAGAAAGACAGACTATGGGAGCATGCAACGAACCCACATCATCACAAAGACCTGCTATTTTGAAGATGCACTGACCTAGTCATTCATCCATCATTGACTTCACCTGCCGCCTAATACATCTGACTCCTTGACATGTGCCATTGCAATATACTAATATTATTCAGTTCACCTATCAGAGGTTTGAATGTTGTGAATGATGTATAATTAATCATATACTATACAAAGTATTAAATTATATATTTGTGAAGCAATATGACAAAGTCAGAGATGACTACAGAATTTCCCATAAATGCCAGACTCTAAATCAATCAAATTAATCAAAAGAATCAAATCACTGAAATTGGTAAAGAATTTAATCATTAAAGTAAATCGAAATGCCCATAACCTCTGTGCATGCATCAGAACTTGTGTAGTGTGCTCCAGCCCCGGCCGGGACGCCCAGGAGGACCAGAGGAGGGCTTGTGCCTCCTCCAGACCGTGAGGGGCGTCCGTCCTGGTTGTGTTGGGGGCCTCGGGTACAGGGCTTAGAAGCCCAACCCTGTAGGGACCCGAGGTCACCGCCAGGCGGCACCCCGATGCCGGTTTATCCTGTGGTTCCGGGCCGGGATGGAGCCCGCCGGACGCCCAGGAAGACCAGAGGAGGGCTTGTGCCTCCTCCAGATCACAAGGGGGCGATCGCCCTGGTTGGATAGGGGGCCACGGGTAGAGGGCTTGGAAGCCCAATCCTGTAGGGGCCCGTGGCCACCGCCAGGCGGCGCCCTGGAGCCTGAGGAACCCTGGAGCCCAGCACTTCCGCCACACCAGGAAGTGCTGGGGGGAAGACTTATTGTGGCGACCGGAGAGCTGCCGGGAGGACAGCCGGCACTTCCGCCACGCTGGGGCGTGGCCAAGGAGTGGATGCCGGAAACACCTGGTGCTCATCCGGGAGCACTATATAAGGGCCGCTCCCTTCAGTCTGGAGCGGAGGTCGGGTGGAAGAGGACGGAGCTAGCGGGAGGACTGGAGGCGGCCAGAGAAAAGAGAGAATGAGAGAAAGAGGCATT
Source organism: Polypterus senegalus (assembly GCF_016835505.1). NCBI lineage: Eukaryota > Metazoa > Chordata > Cladistia > Polypteriformes > Polypteridae > Polypterus > Polypterus senegalus. The sequence goes on along the minus strand of NC_053157.1, from coordinate 98,151,900 downwards.
GTAAGGCCTGAGGACTGAAAGAGGCATTGTAAGGCCTGGAATTGGTAGAACGGTGCAAGAGGCACTGGGGAGTTGAGCACGGGACTGCTTGTTAAATAGTGTAAATAAATAAGTGTGTGGTGAAATAACGATGTCTGTCTGCCTGTGTCCGGGGTCAAGTTCACAGTAGATAAAGTCCAGCTTGTGTGCATAACCAGGGAAGGGTGTGTTAGATTCCAGTCAGGTGATTTTTTGGCATTGGATAATAGTCTGTAAGGTAGGTGGAGATATGGTCGGGTCATTTCAGGTGTGAATCAGAAGAAGTCCAAGCAATAGCAGAGCTGCCATAGGATGATTTCTGAACAGTTAAATTGATGGTCATATCTTCTCCGGGGCAAGCCAGTTTTAAAGAGAAAGAGATAAACCGAAAACATTTTTTGTAAGAGCTGACAACTTAGATGCTTTAAAAGGTGACTAATTATTTTGGTTTTTTTTTCCTTTAATTGAGTTTGAACATTAACGATGAATATTTTTCTGTTCTAGTAAGGGCCATTTTTATTTATCTTTTTATCACTTATTTATTGAAGTATGTATAAAGTGCATTTTTGCCATTGTCTTTAAATGAATATTGGATTTGGCACAATAAAGGAACATGTATGCTGCATGCTGCATCTGCTATGTCTGCTTTGAGGAACTCCAAATAAGACACATGGGCAACCTGCAGACTTCCTTACATCAGGTCTTCGAGCCCATTGTCCTGGAGTGTGAAGCAGTAGGACTAACCACTACACCACCATGCCTCCTTTTAAGAAGAACACGTTATTTTAATTTTAATAGAGTATATCCATATACTAAATAGAATACAACAGAACTATATAAATACAACAAAAAATAAGCTCATATTAAATGTTGTTTACTTCAGTCCTAGTTGATTTCAATGCTTGGTATATGATCATAAGTTAATTGCTGCTGAGTCGTTGTCATTACTTGTACATTCTGATTTGCTATTACTCTCTCCTTCTCTTGTGCAAGAGTGAATGAAAATAAAAGGGATATTGGATAAAAAAGTTTTATTTGAAAGTCAAAATTGAATTTTTAGTACTTAATTATTATATTTGTGTAAAATTATATATCAGGTGTTAAACGTAAGTAATATTCTTTATCTAAAATACTGATGTAATTTTTTTTCTTTACTCCTCTGCTAGTGACACTAATGAAGTAGATATCCCTCCAAATACCAGAGTAGGGACTAAACGCTATATGCCTCCTGAGGTTCTGGATGAGAGTCTGAACAGATATCACTTTCAATCCTATATAATGGCAGATATGTACAGCTTTGGGCTCATTTTGTGGGAAATAGCACGGAGATGTGTGTCAGGAGGTGAGCTCACATTTAATTACTTTAATCAGAATTATTTTCATTTTAGATACACATTAAATTGATTGCCAATGTGCTTTATGCATTTTCAATGAGGAGTTATGTTTATTATCATGTTAATAATATTTTTCCTTCATTTCATCACTACCTTGTACTGTGCCAATTAAAAATTTCAGAATTATGACTTTATGGCTGCTAACAATAAAGACATGAAACCTTTTAGTTTATCAACCTCTTATTTCAGGCACTTTTTATTTTATGGCATTAGACATAGACATTATTTTCAGCAGAGGTGTTTTGTGCTTATAATGGCAAACACATGGCAGCCGATATGTATATTATCTAACATTTTACAAGGAATAACTACAGTAAGTCTACCATAGTAGTTCTGTTGATTGGTTTAATCAGTAATTGATCACTTAACATTTTTGTAAATATATTTGAAATGGCAATTTTTTTGTTTTCTGATAAAATATAGCCAAAGAAAAAATTGAATTTAAATCAAAAAAGTTTTTTCAATGAGGAATTTTACCATTATATGTTACATAAAATATCACGGCATCAGAAACTGCTGTGCTCCTCTGTTCTCCATTTTCTGTAATCTTTGCCCGAATTCTTATTATCCCTGCTCATATAATGCTGAATTCATAATCCTTTCCAAGAAAGTGCACAGTGAGTCATGAGAATACACAACATAAGTCTGAAGTTGGTAGTACACAGTATATGTGTTACTTTGATGCAGTGTTCAAGGTAAAATATCATAAAGTGTACACCTATGAACATTTTTCATTCAAACTAATACAACAAAATGGGACAGACACAAAACATAAAACAATCAATGTAAAATATTGATTAAAAAAAGCTAATCAAAAGGCACAGTTTATTTGCTATATGTATACAAGAGCTATTTACTAAAACTCAGGGTCATAAGGGCTGGAACCTATCCTGGCAGCACTTGACATGTGTGTATAAACTAATTATATGTATCTTAACAACTTTGCACTTGAGTATCCTAACATAATGTTTTAAAAATATCATTTTTCGTCATTACTACATTTTTTCTCCAACATCAAGGGGCCATCACCCCATTTTTGCCCAGCTTTCTGCCTGATGGACTTTATATATTGAAAACTTATTAGAGATGCTTTGTACATCCCTTTTTGATTTGGATATACAAGTATGCACTGTACACTACAGTTTAAAATATAGACATTACAAGTATATACATTTATTTCACTATGTTAAAGAAATGGAGCTGACTGCATTACTATTTATTTTCAACACTGAAGTGAACATCATTGTTTAAGGGAATAAAAGAAATTAGGATCAGAATGAATTCAGATAATGTCTGGATAAATAATATATAATTTAAAACTGAGAATTTTAATGTTGCAATGCAGTCAGTTCAATGGAGACAGCCATCTTTGACAATAACTATACATAAAAGGTTTATTTTTCTTTTCTTTGTTATAAAATATGGCTGTCAATGCATAAGTAACACAAATCTCTGCAAATCTTGCATTATAATTTATGAATAAACATTGTCTTTCATTATTTCTCTAATATTCTACTTCTGTAAATTTTGTAGCAAAACGACAGTATTATTATTTTCAACAATCTGCATTGACAGTATTATTATTTTCAACAATCTGTATTGACAGTATTATTATTTTTAACAATCTTCATTGTCTCTATATTGAAGGCATAGTGGAAGAATACCAACTACCGTATCATCAGCTGGTCCCATTTGATCCTTCTTATGAAGACATGAGAGAAGTTGTTTGTTTAAAACGTTTAAGACCAGTTTTCCCAAATCGATGGAGTAGTGATGAGGTAATTTAGATGTATTTTTTCTTTAGGCAAAGTGTAGATTTTTTACAGAATGATGTGCAAGCCCATTTATGTTTACTTCTACTATATATACAATATATATATATAATACCTTATGCCAAGAGAACCTAACAGACAAAATGGATAAGTTGCACTGATCCCTTGCCCAACTTTCATATTTTCACTCAGTTTCAAGTACCCACAAAGGTTTCACTCCTGGGGCAAACATTTCTTCTGGATAACAGTCAGCCAGTAATGTACTTTCAATGTGCAAATTTATAGCTGCAAGATATTTTCTATCTCGTGTTCATCTGTAGAGCCTATCTGTAAATTTTAAGTTAAAATTCCACAGTAATACATTCAGCAAACATTATAATTATAATAAACAGTGGAAAATATAGGTCCTTGTTTAATATTATTCTTTCAATGCATTATTATTCATTATATTGTAATATCCCTTCCCAGGTGGGAAAATAACCCACACAGGCAAGTGGTGGTAATTGTCCAAAAAAACAAAGATTTTATTTCTCTTCTTTCTTAACTGGCCAAAAACAAACGTAGGCAGGACAAAGAAACAGGCCTAGAACAACAAACCACTAGACAGAAAAAAACACACTCTCCAACAAACTTTTTTTTTATTTAAAAAAATAGATTTCCTTACAAAGTCCCACCACCAGCATCCCAGAGGCTGCTTTATTTAAAAGTGGCAGAAGTGTCTCCTCTGCCCCCCCTCTCCACAGCACTCCGAGCAGCCCCACTTTTTTTCTTTTTTATGGATTTTTAGGACACACTACCTCAGTGGCAATTTCTTTCCCAGACTGTTGCAATTTCATATGTAATAAATGCATTCATTTGCTGTACTTAAGATATTGACTTTTGGAGCTGCGGAGACTCTGGAATATTTTTCCATCCACAGGGTTCAGTAGGGAGAAGCAGAAAATTTTACACATTTTCAATGAGTTAAAGACATCATGAGTATTAAACAACCGCTCACAAAGAAAATACAAAATTGTACATGTGTTCTGTAGTTTCTACCTTTCTCAAAAGTGAGAGGGGATTAATGGATATAGTAGATTATTAAAGAACAATTCCTTACATATTGCGTAGATTATTAAAGAACAATTCCTTACATATTGCACAAAAACATGCATCAGCAGAAGCATTAGCTGAAATCTTATAAACTTATGTTTAAATGATACATGAGCTCAAATGATACAGAAACATTCAAAACAAAACAAATGACTACTACTCCAAGTGAAGATTATAAAAGCAAAATCAATAGACATTAACCATTGTGGAGGTTCAGCCCTGAACACAGACAGACAAACACCAGATGTCCAAGAAACACATACATTTAATGTTTTTTTCAGTATATACAGCACCTCACAATGCCCTTTGCTACATACTCAGTCCCTTTCTTTCTCTTTCTTCCTCTTCTTCTTTGTCACCCTTGCTCATCCCCTCACAAGCTCTGTCTTCTTCCTCCCGACTCCGGGTCTCCGAATGGAGTGAGGCAACCTCTTTTATACTGCACCCGGAATAGCTCCAGGTGTTTCCTGAGCATCTTCCAGCAGCACTTGTGGGTGTGGCAGAAGGGCTGCCTGGGAACCCAGCTCCTCTTCTGGGAGCACTTCCAGGAGTGGCAGAAGTGCCGCAAACCCAGACTCCGGAGCTGTCCAGGCACACCCTGGCAATGGCCACAGACCCCAACAGGTTTGAGCTTCAAAGCCCCAAGCCCATGGCCCCGATGCAACCCGGGGAATGGCTTGCCCTTCTCTTGGTCCCCTGCTCTTCCAGGCTTCCTGACGGGGCACAATCCCAGGCCATCCATCACACCATACGCAACATAAAAGAAAAAATTACACCTTTATTTACTTGGAAGTGTTGGGTTTTTGAACAAATATTAACATGCATCCCATCTTAATCACTGAGCAGGGGGTCAAGGTCCAAAAAGACAACTGTGTCTTTGAAAAATAGCACTCAGCACTTTAGCCTTTGCATAATAAAATTAAACACTGAAGAAGCAGGCTTGAAGGTATCAAAACAAAGCCTAAACAAAGCACAAACAAAATAAAATAGGTGCTTAAAAATATATATAATGTCATGGAGTCTATCATGGCAGCATTGGGCAGAAAACAGGAACCGACTTTAGTCAGGGTACCAGCCCATTGAAGGGCTCACACACACCCACTAATTAACCATGCTCATAACACAAACCAGAATTCTTATTCAATACACAAAAGTGTTAGTCTCTGTTAATATTGTGAAAAAACTAAATGCTCTGCAAAGTTTTTGACTCTATCCACGAACATGGACACTGCCAATAGTGTCCATCATCTTAAATAATAAATGGCCCGTGACATGACTTTTAGTCATGTGGTAACAATGACCCAAGCAACTATAAACAAATTGGCTTCAGCCATAAAGAAAACACATAAATGGAGTTGACCGTGTAATACCAACAAAAATGATGATAAAAATGGTTGTAACCTCAAAATGAAATGGAAATTGCAAAAAATGCATAAAATAGACTGCCATTAAAAAAATCATACCATGATCATCTGGTGTTTGAACTTGGCACATTTAGACCTTGTTTTACTCTCTCATATTCTGATCCATTAATCCTATTTTGCTCTTTTGACCTGCATTTTTTTCATCACTGGCAGTACACAGGCCCACAGGGACCAATTTAGTATCACTATGACCAACTGAACTTGTACATACATCTATTGAAAAAAAAGTGGGACATTAAAATGCTTTCTAATCAAAATTCCATTTTTATGCAGGCATCTTTAAGATAAATATTTTAAAACTTTTTTTCCTTTGTAGTGTTTGAGACAGATGGGGAAATTGATGGCCGAGTGCTGGGCGCACAACCCTGCTTCCCGACTTACAGCACTAAGAGTAAAGAAGACATTAGCAAAGATGTCTGAGTCACAAGATATCAAGCTGTGATCCAAGGCAAGGTTTTGAAAAATAAATGACAGCAACTGATTAATTGTAGTCATGCAGAAAAACGTCCATAGACTGGTCATAAGCCTGGCTTCTCTTGAAGTGACTTCGGAATTAATTTTAAAGCTCAAAAGAATCCTTATAGCGATGCTGCCTTAATATTTAGAGATTCAGGCAAATAGATGTTGCTTTCTGTGAAAGTGTTGTATCACTGAATTGTGCCAGCAGCCTACATACATGGGCTCTGAATGAAAAAGAGAACAGAGATCAAGTATAATAACTAACAACTGAGTGGCTCGTGTACAGTTTTTAATATAAATAAAATTATTATGAATTGTTATATTTTGCTGTCATTTTTTCTTACTGGAAAGATTCTGTACATTTAGTTTGAAATGCTGTTTTTTATATTTGCTTTTTAATTATTGTGAAGAAACTAATGTGTAAATACAAGTACATAAAATGATAAGAAATGCAGAAGAATGCTGTAATGTAAATAGTAAATATTTCAGTTTTACAATTATCAAAATGAAACAGGTTAGTAACTTAAAATTTCAGTAAGCTTTCAACTGTTTAAATAGTTTTAACATCATGAAATATCAGTAAATACTAACATTACTGAGTTTTAAATCCTGGAATTCATCATATTTTGCTGTTTCTGCATTTTTATATACAAGGCATTTTATTTATTTATTTATTTTTACACTTTTTTAAGAGCAGAATAATTAGATTTGACTTTTCTATTCAGTATTCTACTGTCTGGTTAAATTTATTTTAATTTCTATACTCTGCTTGTACATGCCAGTGTCCTTAGCAAAGCTTTGTGTTGTATTGAAGGCAAACAGGCTTTAAGTTCTAATGCAATACCTGAAAATTCATTGCTGTTTTTTCTTGTAATTTAAAGTGTATACAATGATGTCAGCAATATGTTTGATAATAAACACATGTATCTGACATACAGCTACTAAAGTTTATGAGTTTATAGGGTCCTTATTATAACATGTACAGATTACTAAGCAATTCATACTTGCTTGTACCAATCATCAAGCAACACATTGTCACTCTCTTGTGCCTTGATGAATAAGCATAACCACTTTACCTTACAATTTCTTTCTTCCTTACCTGAAAGGTTCTTACAACATATTTGTCATTAGCAGACAAACAGAATAAGGAAATGCTTATGATACATATTAAGGTGTACTTCTCTGGCAACTTTTTTTGCTTACCCTTTGTTATAATCCAACAACATGGCCTTACTCAATGTGAACTGAAGGTCAGAACCTCACAGCTTTTGTCACCCAAGGTGGAGTGTTCCACTATACAAGGATACCCTTTGTCTTTAGCACTGCATTTAGCTGCTTTCAAAAAAATCATGTTCACCATCTTCACAGGGATCACTGGAGTGGTTATTCACCTGGATGACATTGTGGTGCATGATCCTATAGAGTCATGATGATTGTCTTTGGAAAAATCTTTGAAGCCTTGACTAAACATTAATTCACACTCAACCCTTTGTCAAAAGAATGACAAGAGAGCCAGAAAGGACTGGGGCAACCTCTTGTGTACTTGAAACTGGTTGCAAAAATTGGTAAATTAATTGTACAGTAGTGTTCAGACTGGAGTCCAAAACAGAATTGACTGGGTGTGGTAAAGATGGAGGTGTTAAAGTAAGACACAGGAAGTGATGCAATCAGGGTCGGGACTGGAACTGGAAGTGACGTCATTAGGGTTGTGACATGAAGTGGCATCTTTGGGAGAAGAAATGACATCCTGGGATCAGAAGTGACATCATCAGGGTCATGACTGGAAAGTGATGTCATCAGGGCCAGGCAGAATTTCCCGAAACTGTTCTGCAGTGGAAAGAGAGAAAGGATTAGTACACTCTGCCATCCCCTGGTCTGGCATGGAATTACCCTCATTTGAGCCCTTCAGCTGCCTCCCATGCGCACGTGTGCGACACCTTAAAATGTATGTTTTCAGCAACTACCATTGATTTTGTGGGGTTCTACACGAGGCAACTCAACCCTTCAGTCCCACGTAGAAACAAATTAAAACATTCCTAGACCTGAACTCAGTATTGAAGCCAAAGTTGCTTTATTCCTTGAGAGAACAGCATATTATCTTTGTTTCCTTCTGTAATACTCCACTATCACAGCCCCTTTATGACATCTACTAAATCTACTAAAAGAAGATGTACCCTGGTAGTGGACACCTGCCTACCTACCTGCGTCTCTCCAGAAGGCCCAACTCACCTCCCCACCCGTGTTACCACACTTTACTGGCCCTATATCTACCACTGCAACCTGTGATGCATCTAGCAATGTAGTGGGTGCTGTACTGTCACAAATTCAATATGGCTCAGTAAGACTATTTTTTTCTTCCTGGGCCTTTAGCCTAGCAGAGCAAAAATATTGTGTGTTAGCAAGAATCATTAGCATGCATTTGGGCATGTGACAGATACCACATATGCACTCTTACATTATATTCTGATCATCACACTCACAATCTTGCTCTTAATGTCCCCTTAAAATCCACTGCTGCTCAGAAAAACTTTCAACAGTACAATTTTATTCTGCAGTTTATATCCAAATCCAAATTTGATGTTGTGGACCACACTCCAAATCCCAGGAGATTCTGCCCTTGGCACTGCTGAATCTGACCTAATTCAGATGCTTCCCTTTAATCTTTAGGCCACATTGTCACTTCAAGAACTCCAGGAGGCTTTAGAGAATGACTCTGTACTTTCTAACCTTCGCACTTTAATACATACTGTCTGGCCACCTAAACTACCTGAGGAAATGGTTTCCATTGCACAAGGTCAAAAATAAGCTGAGCTGCTGCAATGAGGTTTGTGTAGTCAAAAGAATCAGCACTGTCATTCCCAGCAGCTTTCATACACATTTTTTGGATATGACTTATAAAGGTCACTTAGACATAATCTTTGCCAAACAAGGTGCCATGAACTAGTGTGGTGGCTACAAGAGGGAGACATTGAGCACCTAGTAAAAAATGTGTGGTTAATGGCAAAATTGCCCCCCTTCTCACCTCTGCTGAAACACCTAGAATGGCCTACTTGTCCATGGATCAACTAAAGTGAGATATCTGTGGAGAGCTGCTTAGGATACCAAAAAACCAATGATATAATCCCCATGGCTTATGACTTGTATGGCTAGGGGTGCTGTCCATAGGGTCTGTCACTACTCATGCAGCCACTGACTTCCTGGCATTACTTTTTGCCTGTTGGAGACTGACTTCTGCAATAACCACGGAAAACAGCTCACAGTTCAAATCAGTAGAATCTGAGGGCTTCCTGGCCAGTCATGGCATTTGTCACATTTGAGAGAGCTTTATCGTCATTATACTTCCGTACAACAAAATTTAGTTGTCACCTCTGCCTTAAGTATATGTAAAAAAAATAGATGTAAAAATAGACATTAACATTAACAGAGATTCCAATAAAATGCCTAGTGGAAAGAGCAGCAAATATTTATCATATGAACAACGTGTAAGTTAAATCTTTATATACATATAAAACGCTACTGTGGCAGTTCGTTTCTCTGTTTAGAATTTTAAATCACCTGTAGCTCACAAACCGTTTGACCTATTGACCTGACATTTTGGTACACATATACTACATAAAGTCTACTATCCTGATGATTGACCTCCAAGGTTATTCTTCTTTTTATTTTTATTATATTTCATTGTAGAATCAACTTTCGGCAGTGGCCAGCAGGTCAGCCGTGCAGCACATGGGTACGGGCGTCGTTCTCATTCCTACCACTTTTGACGTCACTTCCCCTGCCTTTCATATCTTAAATCATTCTTGAGGCAGATTGAAGAATTAAGTGCCAGCTTAAGTGAAAAATTAAAGAAAACGTACTAAGTAATTGCAATACAAACACTGACTTAATCAGTTTTAAGACGAAAGATGCCGACAAAAGAAGAGAAGAAGTCGGCCACTAGGGAGGAGAAAAGAAGAGTTGTTCAGGAAGCAGCAAGCATATCAAATCCTGAGCAAACGAATGCTAAATGTACAGAGAAATGAGGATGAAAATTAGGAATGCTCAAATCAAGTGTATTCACTGCACGTTATTGTGCATTGCACGGTTACTGGTTATGTTTAATAAAGGTACTTACAAGTATATGTAGTATTTACTAAAACACAGCAACTCCTGCAGCATATTTGACAATTTGCAATCAATATAATATAAAGCACAGAAATAATCCATCCAGTATCCAACCTGCTATATCCCAACTACAGGGTCACAGGGGTCTGCTGGAGTCAATCCCAACCAACACAGGAAACAAACTCCTGACAAGGTGCCAGCCCACCACAGGGCACATTCCCCCCCAAACACTACACCAGGGACAATTTAGGATAGCCAATGCACCTAACCTGCATGTCTTTGGACAGTGGGAGGAAACTGGAGCACCCAGAGGAAACCCATGCAGACATGGGGAGAACATGCAAACTCCACACAGGGAGGACTAACCCAGGTCTCCTTACTGCGAGGCAGCAGCGCTACCACTGCACCACCATGCTGTCCCTCAGAAATAATATAATAAAAAAAATACTTACTCAAATAGTAGCATCTTTGTCAGTAACAATGTAAAACTTCTAAGTTCAATTGAGTGAATTCATGTGTGTTGTTTAAATTGGTGTGTGCATGTGTTTATGTGTTAACTATGCATAGGGGAACAAAAGTGTTTGTCTGAGAGTTCCTGAGGCAGAGGAGGGGAGATTGACAACACTGCTCTCAGTTTTAAAGAGTTCCTCAGTCTGGAATTTCACTTTCTGATGGTAATGAGTCAAACAAATGATGGCCTGGATGTCCTATGTTCCTGGTGATGGCTCTAGCCTTATTCTTCAGTCAGCTAGTGTACACACTGTACAGTTTAAGTGACGGCCAGTAGCCCAACCCTACCGGGACACCCAGAGAACAGAAAGATGGGGGAAGGCAGCTTTTTTAGGACACTGCTTTCCCCAGAATGCTAGATGGCAGCTCCTTTGGGTGTCAGCTGTGCCCCAGATTTCCACAGGGCACCATGGGACTTGTAGTTCCACATCCCAGCCCTGTGGGTGCCATATGGCACAAGGTTTCCACCTAATCTGGAAGAACCGGCAGAAGCACTTCCAGAATGGCCAATATAAAATTACTGGACTGACCTCATAGGGATGAACCAGAGTCGGGGGGATGGTGGACAAAGCTTGCAGGGAAGAGCAGAGGGAGAGAGAGACAGAAAGAAAGAATAATTGTGTGGGCAGTAGTGTTTATTTATTTGTGGCTGGAGTGCTGGGAAAAGCACTGTTAAGAGTCTGAAAAAAAAACAAACTCACAATGCTTTTAACTTGTGTCCTCAGTGTCTGTGTGTTAGGTTTGTGGAGCAAAAGTGCCCTCTAGTGTCCACAACAGGTTTTTTAGAACATCTCCAGTGATCTGTTGGGCAACCTTCACTACATGAAGTAGGTTATTATGATCTTCAGCAGTGCAGCCAGCATACCATTAACTTGAACTGTAGGCCAGAAAACTTTCAACGGTGCTGTGGTTAAAATTCTTCATAAGAGTTTGGGGTCGAATGGCCAGTCTTAAATTTCTGCAGAAATGCAGATGTTGTTGGGCTGCCTCATTTTAGTAAATAGTGTTAAGAGACCATGTACAGTCATATGAAAAAGTCTGGGAACCCCGCTCAGTCGGCATAGTAATTTACTCTGCTTTCAACAAAAAAGATAACAGTGGTATGTCTTTCATTTCTTAGGAACATCTGAGTACTGGGGTGTTTTCCGAACAAAGATTTTTAGTGAAGCAGTTTTTAGTTGTATGAAATTAAATGAAATGTGAAAAACTGACTGTGCAAAAATCTGGGCTGATTTGAATGCATGTAACTGCTCAATACTGATTACTTGCAACAACAAATTGGTTGGATTAGCTCGTTAAGCCTTGAACGTCATAGACAGGTGTGTCCAATCATGAGAAAAGGTATTTAAGGCTTCCCTTTGAATCTCCTCTAAAGAGTAACAGTATGTGATCCTCAAAGCAACTCTCAAAAGATCTGAAAACAAAGATTGTTCAGGGTTTAGGGAAAGGCTACAAAAAGTTATGTCAGAGGTTTAAACTGTCAGTTTCAACTGTAAGGAATGTAATCAGGAAATGGAAGGCCACAGGCACAGTTGTTGTTAAACCCAGGTCTGGCAGGCCAAGAAAAATACAGGAGTGGCAAATGAGCAGAAATGTGAGAATGGTTACAGACAACCCACAGAACACCTTCAAAGACCTGCAAGAACATCTTGCCACAGATGGTGTATCTGTACATCTTTCTACAATTCAACGCAATTTACACAAAGAACATCTGTATGGTAGGGTGATGAGAAAGAAGCCCTTTCTGCACTCACGCCACAAACAGAGTCGCTTTTTGTATGCAAAAGCTCATTTAGACAAGCCAGATTCATTTTTGGAACAAAGTACTTTGGCCTGAGGAGACAAAAATTGAGTTATTTGGTCATAACAAAAAGCACTTTGCATGACGGAAGAAGAATATCACATTCCAAGAAATACACTTGCTACCTACTGTCAAATTTGGTGGAGGTTCCATCATGCTGTGAGGCTGTGTGGCTAGTTCAGGGACTGGGGCCCTTGTTAAAGTCAAAGGTCGGATGAATTCAACTCAATATCAACAAATTCTTCAGGATAATGTTCAAGCATCAGTCACAAAGTTGAAGTTACGCAGGGGTTGGATATTCCAACAAGACAATGACCCAAAACACAGTTGGAAATCTATAAAGGCATTCATGCAGAGGGAGAAGTACAATGTTCTGGAATGGCTATCACAGTCCCCTGACTTGAATATCATTGAAAATCTATGGGATGATTTGAAACAGGCTGTCCATGCTCAGCAGCCATCAAATTTAACTGAACGTGAGAGATTTTGTGTGGAAGAATGGTCAAAAATACCTCCATCCAGAATCCAGACACTCATCAAAGGCTATAGGAGGCATCTAGAGGCTTTTATATTTGTAAAAGGAGGCTCAACTAAATATTGATGTAATATCTCTGTTGGGGTGCCCAAATTTATGCACTTGTCTAATTTTGTTATAATGCATATTGCATTATTTATGCATATTTTCTATTAATCCAATAAACTTAATGTCACTGGTGAAATACTACTGTTTCCATAAGGCAAGTCATATATTCAAAGGAAGTTTCTACTTTGAAAGCTCAGCCAAAGATAAACAAAAATCCAAAGAATTAAGAGGCGTTCCCAAACCTTTTCATATGACTATAAGACACTTTGATAATGTAAACTTCCCCGGAACTTCAAACTTTCCACCCTTTCTGCTTCTTAATTTTGAATATAAAGTAGAAGGTGATCTCTCATTTTTGTTCTCCTATAGTCTACAATGATTTCCTTTGTCTTTCATGCATTCAGGACTAGGTCGTTATCAAAGCACCATTTGGCCAGGTGTACTACATCCATCCCATAAGCTGTCTTATTATTATCTGCAATCAGACCCACTACCATAGAGACATCTGCAAATTTCATGATCATATTTAAATTAATAAATGGAATTACGGTCGTGCATAAGCATTAGGCTCAGCACAAAGCCCAACAAATCTTTGCACACTCCTGATAAGAGTGGAAGAAGTATGTTTTCCAATCCTAACAGTGGTCTGCTTGTGAGAAAGTTCAGCACCCAATAGCTTCCAGGCCAAGTTGCTCCATTTACAAGCCATTTAATCACATTGAATGCTGAACTAAAATCCACAAACAGCACTCTCAGATATGTATTTGGTTTTTCTAAGTGGGATAAGGCTGTATGGAGTGCAATAGAGAACGCATTGTCCATGGAGCAGTTTGCTTAGTAGGCAAATTGGTTTATGTCCAGATCTGGAGACATGATTGATATAATTTTCCAGGCTCACAAAATACAGCATCACTACGGGAATAAGGGCAACTGTGTGATAGTCATTCAGGTGCTTCAATGTAAACTTTTTTGGCACAAGAACAATGATGGAGGTTTTGAGGCAAAAACAGACATCTGCTTCCTGTAGTGAGAGGTTAAACATGTTTGTGAATATACTCAAAAGTTGGATGACACATGCCTTCGGTGTCTGTCTGGTCCAGCATATTTCTGGACATTAACTCTCTGAATGGTCAATCTCACTTGGTTGAGCTCTAGGACTGCTCTCCTACATAAGAAGAAATATGTGAGCTGTTCTTTCTTGTTGTTGCTGAAGCAGGTAAAGAACTGATTTAGAATATCAGGGATATCTGTGTCCTCAGATGGCAGCAGAGCATCATCAACCTTATAGCTAGTCTTTGATTTTAGTCCATTCCACATACTACAAAGATTTTATTCACAAAACATTCCTCTATGTGCTGTTTATATTTCTGCCTAGCCTCCCTAATGCCTCTCTTTAGGTTTTTGCTAGCTAAACCATAAAGTTATGTGTCTCCTGACATGACAGTCATGTCCCATTCTTGCAGCAGAATGCACACATGGCAATCCATCAATAACTCTTGATTTGGAAACACTTTTATCATTGCATTTGGGGGAATATTTCTCTTGCAAAACTGTATGTATCCCAGAACTACTGATATGTAACCCTCCAGTTCTGTTCCCTGTTTGAACATATACTAATTTGTTCGATTAAAATGGTTCTGTATCACAGAGGTTGCTTCCCTAGCTTATACCTCAACAGTTTTGATAGCCAGTATCATGGTCATTATCATTGGAATCAGGGACAGGGAAATGTGATCTGATCATTCTGAGTGTGCAGATTGTTTTTCTTTGTATACTTCTTGTATATGTGCACATATATTAAGGGATATTTCCTTTTCTTGTTACGAAGGTTACATTTTTCAAACATTTAAGCATAACTGTCCTAAGGTCAGTGTTTTTAAAATCCCCTGCTACAATCACAGCTCTATTTGAGTTTGTTGTCAACTGGATGTTAATAGCTTCATGTAGCTTACATGCACAGCTATTATTACAACTATTGTGAATTGTCTACTGTAGATAAAAGAAAAGGAAGCAACATTACTGTTTAGAATTCTACATTCGGAGAGAAGAGTTTATCAACCATGTCCGTAGCAGTGCACTAGCTATTATTATTGTGATGCACAGACCTCTTTTTTCCTCCTTTTTTCTTCCTGGAGTTCCTTGTCCTGTCTGCTCTGTAAATGGAGCAGCCAACTAGCTTGATAGCTACAGTATGTCAGGGACAAAGCTATTCAGCCATGTCTCTATAATGATTATCACACAGCTGTTCAGAGTGTTTTAAGAAATCCAGAGTCTAATTTCATCTATTTCATTGTCAAGTGACCTGAAGTTGGCCAAAAAGAGATTCAACAGTGGTTAGCTTGTAACCTAGTGTGAATGCTGGATCACCTCATCAAGCTTGTAACAGCACCAGCTAACTCCGGCAGCTGATAGATCTCTAAGAAAATGAACTTAGAATTGAACTGTAATCTGTTCACCTGTCCTTAATAAAAAGTAACTGAGATCATTCATATGATTATGCTACTGTTTTTCTAATGGTTAAAAACAAATGTAATATGACAAGAACAAGTAAAAAGCTGTAAATTAAAAGAAAGAGTCTTGCCATTCCATCTACACACACCGCCATTGTATTCCATATTCGCATGGCTCTTTAATATCATGAAGGAAATGGACGGAGTGAGAGACTAAACTAAAATCTGAAAAATTACATCTTTGCTCACTAGCATAGGTAACTCATTTTTAACTCATCTCTTTCACACCTTATAGACCAGCTCAAAATTCAACAACTGCTTGATCACATGCACTACTTAAGATATGGAGTAAACTTTAATTACTGCTGGACCGGTTGCATTCATAGGACAATCCTGCTCATTCTACATATCCAGATTCAAGTGCACCCTTAGCTCAACACAAAATACACTGCACTTCAACAGGAGTGCAGAGGGTGAAGACACCAAATATTTCCATCTTGGAATGGGTCTGAGTTTGGTGACCTTACCAAGAACATACAGTAAGGGTGCTTTCATTCTGGTTTCATGGACTGCAGGTTGATCAGTTAGGCCCAGCTACATTTAAACCTTCAGATGAGTAAAGGTGGCATTCCATTCGACTAAGCAAAGTAGTGCCTCTAACCACCCAGAATACTGATACCAGCACAGAGATGCATGGAGTTCTTCAAACTAACCACCTGCCTCCCCAATTCAGCAAATATCTATAGCTCCTTCTAGGCCCTATTTGTGTTTGATTCCAAAATTGGTACCTCAATCATTATGTCACTGATGTTTGAAAGTTAATAATTTTTGTAGTAGCCTTTCAAATTGATGGATATTTGATTTATTTTCTTTTTTTTTGGGAGAGAGAAAATGTTACATCCTGACTGTACACACAAAAGTACTGCAATTTTTGATAATCCTATTTGATGGCACATTTAAGTTATAGGATTTTAAAATAAATAACTGACTGACACATGTGTAACATCTGAGTCTTCTTCTTTTTCTATATAAACAACTACACAGGCTTTTAGGAGATGAGAAGGAGGCTAGAGATTTTAAGGGATAGGTAAATGGGTTGTCAAACTTGTACCATGAAACATAAGTTTGATTTGATTTTAGAAGTGCCTATGTATATGTAGTGATGAATTTGACACCAGACCACACTTGGACAAAATCAAACTAAGCACAATTGTCAGTCTTTGAGTTTTCACTTTTAGGATAAGATGTTGTAGTGAAAAAGTGTCTGTAAGGTTTACTCTCATTTTAGGATCACCTTTAAAAGCAATTAAGTCAAGTAAGAGCTAATTGAACCATTTACAAGTTTTGAAGCCTCTGTCATCTTTTTAAGTTATGCTGTAAAACTGCACAGACTATTAGGTTAGTAGAGGGAGGCTGGAAATATTTAAAGTTAGATAATGGGTTTTCATGCTTGTCTCATGAAACCTCGTTTAATTGATATTAGAAGTTCCTGCATATATATCTTGGGATGGAAAGTTTGGATTTAATGTAAAGTCAGCATCACTTTTGTAAAGACAGGCAAAATATATAAGTATTAATGATTTCAATTTTGTAAACTGTTGCCATATTCAAATATGCTTGCTTTGTAATATTTGTCTTTCCTGAGCCACCTTACAGTGAGGCGTTCCCAATGTAAGTAGTGTATCTGCCACAAATACATGCAGCAAAGTTCATCCTTCTCGTTTAAGCCTTTTGCTGGAATCCAGGCACTTCTGGGCAAGTGGCACAAGTGCATTGAAAAGGGTGGAGACTTCATTGAAAAATGACATTTTCAGTTTTGATAAGGTTTGTCCCATTTTCTAATAAATCCCTTTTTCAAACTTTAGCTTGACACCCCCTCATATTTATACACTGTGACGGATGGCAGCTGGCACCATTACCAAACTGGGATGCTTCCGAGGCAGAAGGACAGTTGGAGAGGACGTCTGGGGGACACTCTTTTCCCCGAACAGTTATTTGGCAGCCCCTCTGGGTTGCAACGCTGTCTGAGATTCATACAGGGCTGTGTGGGAATTACTATTTGCCAGCACAGCTTTGTTTGGTTCCGTGGATGCCGCAAGGGGGAGCTGTGGGAGCTACATGAGCTGAAGAGCCCTATTGTGTGCCTCAGCTGCACCTGGGAGCAATTCCAGACCTCCTTAATGAACCACCTGGAGTGCTCCAGGGATGTGGCTTAAAAGGAGCCACCCACCTCCCAAGAGGAGCCAGCGTTGAAGGATAAAGCTGATGATGCTCACCTGCAAAGGAGAAAAGGCTCTGGAGGAAAGGGACAAAGTTTCACTGTAGTTCAGTCCTTGGAGACTGCTTTGCGTCTGGCTGCCATTCTATAAATAAAGGCCCTTATTTGGACTGATCTGGTGTAGTTGCCTATTTGTGTCAGATTGGGGTGGCAGGTGTCATCACAACACCTATTGGTTACTCTTACAGTACTTGCTGCTCCTGTGTATTTTTTATTTAAAATTTTGCAGCACCAAAGCTGTGACATTATATACTAGTTTTTCCATGGTTCCCTCAAAATATCTATGGGGAGCCCCAAACAATGGTTCAAGCCCAGGGCGTCCCTCATTCCTAAATCCATCCCTTTGCATAACGGTGCTATTTAGACATCACAGATATCTCTAAGCTCTTTGGTGGTCAGAAAGGTTTTAAGGAAAGGTTTGCACATTCAGCCTGAAGTTACTGTAATGTCATGATAATTAATCCTACTGTCTAAGTGGGCTGTAATGAGTACCAACCATGAGGTTGCTTGTCATATGAAAGAGCTTCATACTGAAACATACTGATGTGATCCTTTTAAATAAAGACAGGAGGCTGGGAGTTGTTATTTTTGTGTAATGTGAGAGTTATTTAGAAAGTAGATTTTACTCCTAAAACGTTTGTGTTTTGGTTGCCTCTAAGGGACTGAGCTGGAATTTTTAAAACTTGTTTTCCCCTTTAGAAGGGCTTTTGAGGTTTTTTTTTACCGGACAGGAGCAGAAGAAGGTGGGTGTTAGGGGGTGTGTTAGGAAAAGTTACTTGTTACGTATTGTCACGCATGCTCGAGTAGGAGGCTGCGGACGGACCTTAAACCGCTTCGAAAGACGTTCGCTGGCAGGGAGTGGCGGGGTACTAACCCCTCTCCTTTGTCTTCCAGGAAAAGAGACGCTCCGCCATCATAGCCTTCCCGCAGTACGTCCACTTCCGCCCTTCCTCCGCCATCTTTCCTGAAGGGCGTCGTACATATGAACTGTTTTGTTTATATTTTGACCTGCTTTCTTTTTTAATTATTGTGGATTGTCTACAATATACGGGGCCGGAAAACCCCAAACCTTTACGCTGTTTGCTTCTACTCTTTTACAGTGCCGTAGTCGGCAGGATTCCAGCCTACGAGAGAGATGACTGAAGGGCAGGAACTTAATACAGTGCTGCAGGGAATGAATGCCCAGATCCTGGCCCTGCAGCAGGCGCAGGCTGCCACCACCCGCAAGTTGGAGGACACTTCGGCCAGGTTGGCAGAAGCCCGAAGGATAAGACCCAACCCGCCTCGTCCAACGCCTCCACGTCTGGTGCCCGTGACAGAGGCGGATGACATCGAGTCATACCTGGGCATCTTCGAACGGACGGCCACCCGGAACGAGTGGCAGCGTCCGAGTGGGCGTCCATTCTGGCGCCCTACCTGAAGGGACCCGCGCAACGGGCTTATTACGACCTCCCCGAGGAGGAGGCCGCGAGTTACGACCTCCTAAAGCAGGAGATCCTGGCACGCTACGGCATCACGCCGGGCCAGCAGGCGACCGAATGGCAGAGCTGGCAGTTTGACCCAGAGAAACCAGCCCGTGCACAGGCCTTCGACTTCTGGGGGAAGATGGATCGCTGGTTACGGCCCGAAGGTCCCCAAGCCCGGAAGGTCGTAGAACAGGTGGCCTGTGAGGGCCTGGTAAACGCCTTGCCAAGCTCCCTCGCCCAGCAGGTCCGGGCGCCATCCATATAAGGACATGCCAGGCCTCCTGGAAGTCCTGGAGCGTCAGCTTGCGGTTTACCAAGCCAGGGGGTCGGAAAGGCACGCTCGTGGGAACCGACAGGGACGGGCGGCCACCCCCGAGCCCTCTCGACGCGCTGCGGAAGCACTGCAGAGACCTAAAGAAAAGCTGGCCTCCCCGCGCTGTTACAAGTGCGGCGAGACCGGCCATCTACTGCCGACCTGTCCCCTCAACACCCCAACGGAGCCGATGGACTGCACCTGGGCCACCGCCAAAAGGTACTGTACTCCGTCACACCCGCTGGCAAGTCCAAACATTACAATTGTCGCTCGCCGTTACGTATTACCGCGACAGTGGCTTACGCAGCACTTGCAAGTCACTTGTGTGCATGGGGAGACCAAGTCTTACCGTTCCGCCCGCTGTTACATCACATGGAAGGGGCAAGTTTCCAACTTGACGGTCGCAGTGTTGCCCAATCCCCCCTATCCAGTAATTTTAGGACAAGACTGGTCGCACAGGAAAAGCAGTAAGACGAACACCGCTCCCGGGGTCTGGTTATGAGGGGGCGAGGCACCCTTCCCGCGGTCTCCACGCCATGCTCTGAGGCAAGCCATAATGGCACAGGCACTTCGGGGGAAGTTTCTCAGGCGATGGACTCTGACCCGGAAGCATCCACCGGAGAAGGGACGAGCCAGGGAACACTTCCACCAACCCGCTCACAAGACCCCCTGAGCAATTTGGACCACCAATTTCGGTCCACGCCTGCCTTGTTTAAAAGGGAGCAGTGGAATGACGATTCCCTGCGGTTTGCCCGGAATGCGATTGTTCTTCCAGGCAGCTCACAAGCTGACGGTTCCATGCCACGCAAGCCCTTCTTTGTGTTGGAGAATAATCTGTTGTATCGAGTGGCAACCCACGAGGGTGAGGTGCGGAAATTGTTGCTAGTGCCTTCCGGCGGAGGTTTGTGAACTAGCTCACGCCACCTCCTAGGCCCACCTCGGGCCGAGAAAACATTGAGAGAATCAAGCTCCGCTTTACTCAACGAGGAGGTCCGGCGCTCAGTCAATCCTGTCCAGAATGTCAGATTCGCCAGATTCCTAGGAGGGACCGCACTCCTCTCGTCCCAATACCCCTGATAGACATCCTGTTTGACCGAATACGGGTGGACTTAGTAGGACCCCTGGAACCCTCAAACCATGGCCACAAGTACATATTGGTCATGGTAGATTATGCAACCCAATACCCAGAGGCGGTTCCCCTGCACTCCGATAACACCAAGAATATCGCACGGGAATTAGTCAACCTATTTTCAAGAGTGGGTATTCCCCAAAGAAGTCCTCACGGACCAGGGTACTCCCTTCACCTCAGATACGTTCAGGGAGGTTGCCAAATTACTGCGAATAAAGCACCTGAAGACGTCTGTCTACCACCCCCAAACAGACGGGCTGTTAGAACGTTTTAACCAGACGCTTAAACAGATGCTCTGCAAGGTAGTCAGCGCCGATGGCAGGAATTGGGACCAGCTCATACCGCTTGTGCTTTTTGCCTACCGGGAGGTGCCCCAGGCCTCTACGGGCTTCTCCCCTTTTGAATTATTGTACGGGTGACAACCCCGGGGACTTTTACACATACTAAAAGAGGGCTGGGAGGCTGAGGCCCTTCCCTCCTCCAATATATTGGAGTATGTGGCAACTGCGCGACAGGCTCGCTAAAATCAGGCCACTCCTAAAGGACCACGTGACTCGTGCGCAGCCCCGGTGTTACAACCGCAACTCCATCCTCCTGGAGTTCCACCCGGGGGATCGAGTGATGGTGCTCGTTCCTACCTCCCACTCCAAGTTGCTAGCTCACTGGCCATACGAGGTTAAGGAAAGAAAGGGGCTCGTCAACTATTTAGTTAAGCGACCTAATCGTCGACCAAGCGAGAGGATCTACCATGTCAATTTGTTGAAACCCTGGAAGGACAGGGACAAGCCTCCCGACACTTGTAGATCCCTCTCCCTTTTCGCTAGCACGTCTGCCCTTAACCTCGGTGACGAGCTGACACCCTTACAGCGGCGAGAGATAACCCAGGCTATCAACGCCATCCCGGAAGTAGGGAGCGAGTCACTGGGCCGGACCTCGCTGATTGCGCACGATATAGTCACGGACCCCGGAGTAATCGTTCGAGAGAGGCCCTATAGACTCCCGGAGGCAAAATGCGCCGAAGTGGAACTGGAGGTGCAACGAATGTTGGATATGGACATTATCGAGGAAAGCCATAGCCCTTGGTCCAGCCCAATCGTCCTCGTTTCCAAGCCGGAAGGCTCCTGGAGGTTCTGCAATGACTTTAGACGTCTAAACCAGGCCTCCAAGTTCGATGCCTACCCGATGCCCCGCATTGACGACCTACTTGAGTAGCTGGGTGCGGCTCGATACTTGACTACTCTTGATATGATGAAAAGGTATTGGCAAATTCCCTTAACGGCATCTGCAAAAGAAAAAACGGCCTTTAGCACCCCTAGTGGACATTGGCAATACAATGTCCTCCCATTTGGGCTGCACAGGCCCCAGCAACCTTTCAACGTCTGGTGGATAGAGTGCTGAAGCCCCACCAGTCCTATAGTGCCGCCTACCTGGATGACTTCGTCATCTATTCCGGCACCTGGGAGGAGCATCTATTGCAGGTCTCTGCTGTCCTTGAGACACTGGCTAAGGCCGGCCTCCGCATTAACCCCCGTAAGTGTTTTTTTGGCTTAAAGGAGGCCACCTTGTGAGACGAGGACAGGTGAGACCCCAATGTTCCAAAGTCAAAGACATCCTGGAAATGCCCCGTCCGAATACCAAGAGACAGGTGCAGGCTTTCTTGGGGCTGGCGGGGTATTACAGCACCCTTGACTAATTTAACAAAGAAGGGCACTCCCCTGCATGTGGTATGGAACGACAAGGCGGAGCACGCATTCAATGACCTGAAAAAGGCCCTAACATCGGCACCTGTATTAAGGACCCCTGATTTTGGGCTGCCTTTTATCCTCCAGACCGACGCTTCGGACACAGGCCTGGGCGCCGTGTTGAGCCAAAGCGTCGATGGTGTCGAACACCCCGTGATGTACCTAAGCCGGAAACTGCTGGACCGAGAGGCCAGGTACACGGCAGTGGAGAGGGAAGCCCTGGCCATTAAGTGGGCCGTGACTTATCTCCGGTACTACCTGTTGGGTCGCGAATTCACTCTGGTGACTGATCACGCTGCGCTTCAGTGGATGTCCCTCCACAAAGAGTCGAATCCGCGGGTCACCAGGTGGTTTCTGGACTTACAGCCCTATAAGTTCACGGTCACTTATTGCCGCCGCGGCCTTCAGGCCAATGCCGATGCCGTCTCTCGCATCCACAACCTCTCGGTTAGGTCCGCCCGACCTGACGGTCTTGGGCTGAGGGGGGGGTCGTGTCACACATGCGCATGCGCGAGTAGGAGACGCGGACGGACCTTAAACCGCTTCGAAAGATGGCAGGGAGTGGCGGGGTACTAACCTTTCTCCTTTGTCTTCCAGGAAAAAAGACACTCCGCCATCATAGCCTTCCCGCAGTACGTCCACTTCCGCCCTTCCTCCGCCATCTTTCCTGACGTCAGCAGTCCCATCCTCCCTTACGGTTCCTTCCCTGCATTCCTCCACTTCCGGCTCCTCCCCTATAAAATGGTCGTGCATATGAACTGTTTTGTTTATATTTTGACCTGCTTTCTTTTTGAATTATTGTGGATTGTACAATATACGAGGCCGGAAAACCCCAAACCTTTACGCTGTTTGCTTCTACTCTTTTACAGTATACTTGTTATTTGTATGCAAGCTAACAGCAGCGAGGCAGGGCAATAAGCAGCAGTAGATGACACTGGCATCTCTGTAGGTAGAAAACCAACATTGTAGCCAACAGATAGTTATAAGCAACAGAAACAGTGATTCCTTAGTAGGTAATAAAAGACAGCGATTGACGTCCAAGCAGTAAAGAGAAAGGCTTGTGGCATGTAGGCAGGTGGCTAGCGTTAAGACACCTATTTTGGACAAGCAGCTGTAGGAGCAGACAAGACAGTGAAATTAACTAGCAGTGGATATTCAGAGAGCTAGTGTTTCTAGATTGAAGAGTTCTTAGTGGTTAGGAAAGTAGATCATTATTATGAAGGAATACAAATGGTGCAGGTGGAGAGCTTTTAAGTAAAGAAAAAGAGCATCATAGAGTTAGGAGAGCAGACAAAGGAAAGTAAAGTTAGCCGAATAGAAGAGTAAACAGCAGGCAGTCAAGGGGGAGAATATTACAGGAGCTTAAGGGGTAAGAAGGCACAAAATAGCTGTAGCAATTCTTTAATATAATTTTTTGGCTCAGTTTTGGCTATATACGTTAAATTATTTAAATTTAATGCAAAAAAGTTCAGCTGTTTTAGTAACCCAAAATCAAATTTTAATCATGAGGCCAGCACAAAGCAAGTACTGTTGCATGTTGGACCTTTTGGAGGACTGCTCGGAGGAGCCAGTATTCTATGAGGGCAACATCTACAGGAGATGTCAGTTGATCTAGCACCTCGAGCTCAGTGTCGCTGAACTGGAGGAGGAGTTGGCTGGCCTACGTGTTGTGTATGTGCCCTTTAGAGCGAGAGTGTGTACCCCTAAAGTGGCATTGGAGGAGATTACAGATCAGACAGATAGAGATAGGTTGGTCATAGTTACAAGGAGCAAAGTAAAGGGTGCACAATGTCTGGGGGCATCAACCACCGAAATGAAAGTGTCAGACCTTTATCAGCTCCTTGTGGAGCTGAATGGTGTCTCTGAAGATTCTGAGATGGTAGACAGGAATGAAGAACCCCAACAGCCCACCTCAAAACCAGTTCCCAGGAAGATAGAGGTAGTGGTAGTTGGGAACTCAGTCATTAGGGGACTGAAGCACAGGTTTGCTCCAGAGACAGAGAATCTCACAAGGTGTGTTGGATACTGTGAGCAAGGGTGGAAGACCTCCCTGGAAGGGTGGAAAGGCTCTTGGCTAGAGCAGAGGTGGACCCAGTTGTCATTAGCCATGATGGAAAAAATGACATAAATTAGGGTAAGTCTGTCAGTTCTAAGAATAAAAGAATAAGGTGCCATGCTGAGGAGCAGACTGACAAGGTGGTCTTCCTAGTTCTGTCACTGCCACAGGCTAGCCCAGGTAAGTTGAGAAGATTGGAAGGCTTAACACGTGGCTCAAATTTTGGCGAAGGGTAGAAGAGTATAGGTTTATGGGTCATTGGGGCTCCTTTTTGAATAGAGCATGGAATTTAGGATAATCCAGGTTTAGATCTGTACGTACATGAACCAACTATAGTATTAAAATAAAAAAGCAGAGTAATGTAAATTCTTGGCCAACATTTAAATGCAAAAAAAAATGAGTAACACATTAAATAGCTTTCCTTGATGCTAGATGTATCAAAATTTAAATGTTGGAGTTGTATGTAGCGGAGCATAATTATGATCTTATAGCAATAACAGAACCTGGCTAAATAATCAACTTAAATAAAATAATCATCTTAATGAGGACATATGGCTTTGCCTGGAAAGAATTAGGAAAAGAGGTCTTATTTTAGGAGGTGTTATAGACTGCCCAATGCAGACAATATTTCAATGCATAAGAGTGAACCTAAGTGGCTACACTCCACCATACACCTCTCTTGTTGACTCCACGCAGTGCCAGTCATCTTGTAATGGCCGACCCCTTACCCAGCCGGCAGCTACACCTCCAAGACCTGTGGCCTGGAAATCTCTTATAATCAAGCCATACCTCTAACAAATACAATTTTTCCCACAATCGACAGATTAAACATAGGTACACAAATGCAGATATGTAAAATTAAGTGAATAATTATATTAAATGAAATAACAACAAAAAATACAAATTTCACGCACAAAAAAAAAAATAAAAAATATATATATATATATATATATATTAAACTAACAACGTGACAACACCTTATATACAATAACCAAAACCCTCCCTTGTCCCAGTAACATATAACAAACATAAAACACTAATAAAGATAAATGGATATGGAAATGCCAATGATTGTGAATTTGAGTCCGAGTATAAAAACTGTCCTGAATACGGATGACTGTTCAACAGATAGGTGATGTGTTTGAATTTCCCGGAAACAAAAATGGAGCAACCTCACCATGAATCTTCGGCGTGTGGTGGACAATGTAATTCAACCCCGGGGTCTGTGCCGATGATTGAAACGATGTAAGTCCAGCAGAACGATAAAAAAACAGGATCCCAAAGCGTGATGCAGAAAAATAGCAGGTACTGGTGTTTTGTGGTAATGAATTGTGATCTCCGTCTTTCTCCTTTTTTATTTTTCTGTTCTCTCCTGATCGGTTATATAGTGATGAGCTGGCTGTACTTGATTAATTGTGAACAGGGGCTTTCCATCTTGGGGCTGCAGTCTCCCTCCATCATCCGTCACCTCTGTACTTACGGGTACGACATTCACTGACACACAAATGATAGACAGCAAACAGGACGATTTGAAACAAAACTCACTCAGTATAAACATTGAAAACACTATACTATGTAGCCCCACTACAATCTCACTAACTAAAAAACACATCACACATGCAACTGGACATATAAATACTCTTATGAAGTGAAACAGTGACATGTAACAAAATGACAAATGAGTAAGTAATATCTGTATTTGTAATTGCATTGTTTTGTTTTGACAGCATTCATGTTTTAATTCAATAGTGTGAGATACACTAGAAAATCCATATAGACATACAAAATGCACTTGCAGGTGAACTAAATATTTTTGTGATGTTTTAATGCAAAATGTGAGTTGTGGACACCAACATTTTATAAATGTTCAGGCAAAACAAGCTTATTCAGTGGCTACTTTTATTGACAGATAGGGGGCACTATCGCTCCCTTGAACCCTCAGACTTGACTCCAAAAGTAGACTATATTAATTAACAGTAGTGCACAAAGAACACCCCTCTCCACAATACTCATTAATCCACACAAATACAATAATCAATAATCCTCTACACTCCCAGACGCGTTGCCACCCTTCCACCCAGCTCAGCTCAACACTCTGGTGTTTCTTAGTCTCTTTTATAGTTCCTGACCCGGAATTTTTCCCACGGTCCTTCAGTCCATGATTCCTTATAACTTCTGGGTCCGATAAAAAGTCCTTTTCTTCACCCCGGAAGTACGTCATTACCTCTGTCGCCTTGTGATGAAAAACTCCATTTTCCATGATGCCCTGCTGGAACTCGGGGCAACTCTAAGTTGCTTGATTATATATATATATATATATATATGCTCGTATATATATACGCACACATAAATATCATGGGGTACATTGATTTTCTGAATATATAAAGTCAGCATCAGAATATATGAAGTCAAAACTTGTTTCTGAATATATAAAGTCAACGTCGGAATATATAAAGTCAAAACTTGTTTCTGAATATATAAAGTCAAAACTTGAATATATAAAGTCAGCGTTGGAATATTTAAATCAAAACTGGAATATATCAAGTCACAAGCAAAATACCTGCGCTTTGCAGCGGAGAAGTAGTGTGTTAAAGAAGGTATGAAAAGAAAAGGAAACATTTTAAAAACGTAACATGATTGTCAATGTAATTGTTTTGTGACTGTTATGAGTGTTGCTGTCATATATATATATATATATATATATATATATATATATATATATACTGTATATATATACTCAGCAAAAAAAGAAACGTCCCTTTTTCAGGACTGTGTATTTCAACAGTAATGTTTGAAAAATCCAAATAACTTTACAGATCTTCATTGTAAAGGGTTTAAACAATGTTTTCCATGCATGTTCAATTAACCATAATCAATTAATTAACATGCACCTGTGGAATGGTCGTTAAGACCTTAACAGCTTACAGAAAGTAGGCATTTAAGGTCACAGTTCTAAAAACGCAGGACACTAAAGAGACTTGTCTACCGACTGTGAAAAACACCCAAAGAAAGATGCCCAGGGTCTCTGCTCATCTGCGTGAACGTGCATTAGGCATGCTGCAGGGAGGCATGTGATGTGGCTAGGGCAATAAATTGCTATGTCCGCACTGTGAGACGCCTAAGACAGCGCTACAGGGAGACAGGAAGGACAGCTGATCATCCTCGCAGTGTAACAACACCTGCGCAGGATCGGTACATCCGAATATCACACCTGCGTGACAGGTACAGGATGGCCACAACAACTGCCCGAGTCACACCAGGAACACACAATCCCTCCATCAGTGCTCAGACTGTCCTCAATAGGCTGAGAGAGGCTGGACTGAGGGCTTGTAGGCCTGTTGTAAGGCAGGTCCTTACCAGACATCACCAGCAACAACGCCGTCTATGGGCACAAACCCACCTTCGCTGGACCAGACAGGAGTGGCAAAAAGTGCTCTTCACTGATGAGTCACGGTTTTGTCTCACCAGGGGTGATGGACGGATTCGTGTTTATTGTCAAAGGAATTGAGCACGTCTGGGACCTGTTGGATCGCAGGGTGAGGGCTAGGGCCATTCCCCCCAGAAATGTCCAGGAACTTGCAGGTGCCTTGGTGGAAGAGTGGGGTAACATCTCACAGCAAGAATTGACAAATCTGGTCCAGTCCATGAGGAGGAGATGCACTGCAGTACTTCAAGCAGCTGGTGGCCACACCAGATACTGACTGGTACTTTTGATTTTGAGCCTCCCTTCATTCAGGGACACATTGTGAAACATTTTTAGTTTATGTCTTATGGTGTTGACTCTTTTAGTGTTCATACAAATATTTACACATTAAGTTTACTGAAAGTAAAAACAGTTGAAAGTCAGAGGACGTTTCTTTTTTTGCTGAGTATATACAGTATATATATATATATATATAGCAAAATAAACGCGCTTCACAGCGATGTCGTGTGTTAAAGAAGTTATGAAAAAGAAAAGGAAACATTTTAAAAATAACGTAACATGATTGTCAAAGTAATTGTTTTGTGTATTTGGCGGCAGCATCACAACGTTGTTTTCATCTAGCTGCATCACCTATATATATATATATATTGCGGAGGACTGCCGGTTTCCCATGCCAGTCCGCACCCCCAGGCCGCCAGGAGGAGCTCTCCCAACAGCAGGATTGTGCCCCGAGTTCCAGCAGGGCCTTATGGACTATGTAGTGTTTTTACACAGCCCTGCTGGATACCTTGGGGACCACCGGGAGTCGCTGTAGGGGGGTTCATGGGCTGGTGTGTGCCCTATAACCCGGGAGTATGTCACGGTCATGTGACAGGAAGGAATGACGTGCTCCCGGGTTGAAGAAAAGGACTGTTTGCCCTGACCCGGAAGGAATAAGGAACTGTGGACTGTTGGGACAGTAAAAACCTCCGGGTCAGGAGCTATAAAAGGACGGTGCCTCAGTCCAGACACTGAGCTGTGCTGGGTGGGAGAGGAGCAAAGTGTCTGGGCGAGGAGGAGTGGAAAGTGGTTTATTGTGTGAGTTTATGAGTAGTGTGGAAGGTGCTTGCTGCACTGTAGAAAATAATAAAAAGTATTGGACTTTTACCTGGTGTTTGGAGTCATCCCTGTGGGTTTAAGGGAGCACTAGCGCCCCCTACTGCCACAATATATATACATACATATATACATATATATACACATACATATCTTCATATCTATATAAATATATACATATCTATATACATATCTACATAAACACAAACTTTGTATATATATATACATACCTATCTACATCATATATACACACACATACATACATACATACACACACACAAATTATATATATGTGTGTGTGTGTGTGTATATATATATATATATATATATATATATATATATATATATAGATATATATATATATATATATATATATATATATACTGCTCAAAATAATTAAAGGAACACTTTTAATAGAGTATAGCATAAAGTCAATGAAACTTATGGGTATTAATCTGGTCAGTTAAGTAGCAGAGGGGTTGTTAATCAATTTCAGCTGCTGTGGTGTTAATGAAATTAACAACAGATGCACTAGAGGGGCAACAATGAGATGACCCCAAAACAGGAACGGTTTAACAGGTGGAGGCCACTGACATTTTTCCCTCCTCATCTTTTCTGACTGTTTCTTCACTAGTTTTGCATTTGGCTACAGTCAGTGTCACTACTGGTAGCATAAGGCGATACCTGGACCCTACAGAGGTTGCACAGGTAGTCCAACTTCTCCAGGATGGCACATCAATACATGTCATTGCCAGAAGGTTTGCTGTGTCTCCCTGCACAGTCTCAAGGGCATGGAGGAGATTCTAAGAGACAAGCAGATACTCTAGGAGAGCTGGAGAGGACCATAGAAGGTCCATAACCCATCAGCAGGACCAGTATCTGCTCCTTAGGCAAGGAGGAACAGGATGAGCACTGCCAGAGCCCTACAAAATGACCTCCAGCAGGCCACTGGTGTGAATGTCTCTGACCAAACAACCAGAAAGACTTCATGAGGGTGACCCAAGGGCCCATGTCCTCTAATGGGCCCTGAGCTCACTGCCCAGCAGCATGCAGCTCGATTGGCATTCGCCAAAGAAAACCAGAATTGGCAGATGCACCACTGTTGCCCTGTGCTTTTACAGATAAGAGCAGGTTCACCCTGAGCACGTGACAGAAGTGAAAGGGTCTGGAGAAGCCATGGAGAACATGATGCTGCCTGTAACATCATTCAGCATGAGCAGATTGGTGGTGGGTTAATGATTGTCTGGGGAGGCATATCCATGGAGGGTCACACAGACCGCTACAGGCTTGACAAAGGCACCTTGGCTGCCATTAGGTATCAGGATGAAATCCTTGGACCCATTGTCAGACCCTATGCTGGTACAGTGGCTCCTGGTACACGACAATTCCTGGCCTCATGTGGTGAGAGTATGAAGGCAGTTTCTGGAGGATGAAGGAATTGATACCATTGACTGGCCACCTAACTTTCCTGACCTAAATCCAATAGAACACCTCTGGGACATTATGTTTTGGTCCATCCAATGCCACCAGGTTGCACCTCAGACTGTCCAGGAGCTCAGTGATGCCCTGGTCCAGATCTGGGAGGAGATCCCCCACAACACCATCTGTCATCTCATTAGAAGCATGCACCGATGTTGTCAGGCATGTATACAAGAACACAGGGGCCATACAAAGTGCTGCATACAATTTTGAGTTGCTGCAATTAAATTTTGGCAAAATGGACTAGCCTGCCACATAATTTTTTCACTCTGATTTTTGGGGTGTCTTTGAATTCAGGGCTCTGTAGGTTGATCATTTTCATTTCCATCAAACGATGTGGCATCCTTTCGTTCCTAACACATTACCCAGTCTATATCAGTATAGATATCCAGGAGGATTTCTTTTTCCCATTGAGATCTGATGTGTTTTCAAAGTGTTCCTTTAATTTTTTGAGCAGTTTATATATATATAAACACATACATACACACATACATACTTTGTACAAACAGGTATATATATGTGTATATATATGTATGTGTCTATATGTGTGTGTATAGCTTTGGTCACTGAGTGCAAGGGAAAAATAATAAAATGTAGTCTATAAGTTATTAAACAGTAAAACATTAACGTTTTAAGAAGTACAGGTACATTGAGCACTACTGGAGTGGTTGCGGGTAAACTACATTTTAACGACGGTGTAACAGAACAGGTAAGTAGTACTAACAGCAGCTAAAACGTATATGGATCATCTGTCGGTAGTAGATCCCTTTTGAAAGGCGCTACACGACGGCTGGGTATAGAAATTACATTTTCTATGTGAACGTCCAAATTTCTGCCTCTGGTAATGTGCCTTACCGGCATTACCAGCGATTAAAGAAAATTAGTTTTGTGTCCTCTGCAGTGTTAAGAGAGAAAGGCTTTGGTTTGAGATAAAAGGAAAAAAGGTGTAAAGAAATGAAACTTGCCTTTTTATTTTATATAGTATATAGAGATGTGTTCGCTGACGATATGAGCGCCTTTTGGGGACAGTCGCGGTGGGTCTTGTGTAGACTGGTGAGAAGTCCCTGCCATTAATCGGCTGTGATGGCACTGTCAGTCCTCCACTTCTGTGCATGTCTTCATAATCCGAGCTGACGACCTCATAATCGTATACGTGCAAAAGAAAGTGTGAATCGCCTAAATATTAGTTTGCTGCAGTGTAGAAAAAGGGTCCCGTGTTTGCACTTGTCTGGACTATAGCTCAGGGGGAGGATGAAAAAAATTAAAAGTGCTCACTTTGACTTAAGGCAGAAGCACAGTCAGCGTCTCAAAGGCCGGCACAGCTATGCGCGCATGCCGGCTGCTTGATTTTCATTCATATATATATATATATATATATATATATATATATATATATATATATATATATATATATATATATATATATATATATATATATATATATATATATATATATATAGTAAAATACCTACGCCGCAGCGAGAAGTAGTGTGTTAAAGAAGTAATGAAAAAGAAAAGGAAACATTTTAATAATAATGTAACATGAATGACATTGTCATGAGTGTTGCTGTCATATATATGCCTGCCTGAATAAGTCACCCTCGCTCTTACTTTTTACTGTTCATTTAATCATGGCTAGTGGCAGAAAAATTATAAAATAGAAGGAGGATTACACTGAGTATGGCTTTACCAAAACAATTATTGATGGCGAATCGATTATTCATAAAGCTTGAATTGGTGATCTGTTTTTCTGTGTTAACCTCATATTTTTTCATACTTCTTCTCAAACCAAGGGGGTGCGAGGGTAAAATGAATCGAGAAGCGCTGATCAATGTAATCGTTGTACCAGGAAATCATGCATTGACAAAAGTTCCCCTTTGCTTGTAATGCAAAGTGTGATTAAATGCATTATTTTTAACGCGTTATGGAGCACATGCATCAAAGCTTCTCAGCTGTGCTTGTGCCAAGAAAAGGAAACATTTTAAAAATAACGTAACACGATTGTCAATGTAACCTTTTGTAAGTAGTACCTGGAGGATTCAGTGTGGAGAAACTCTAGAGACAGCGTGTGTATTAACATGTGGATTTTTCTGTGAGTATTTGGTGGCAGTGTGAAGTTGCTTCGGAAGACGGCGTTAGCCGAGGAGCTCAGCTCAGAGCGAAATGAGGTGAATGGGAGGGGAGATGATGATGTCACTCCTCCACCCGCCTTAACTGTCAATCCCCCCACAAACACAGTCTCTCAGAATTTGCATAAGCACAGCCTTTGACCAGCAATTTGAACTTAGTTAGAAAGTGATCAAAACTCTCGCTTATATCCTGCGTCCTTTCATTAAACTTGTATCCCGCATTAGCCGTGGGCATGACAAACGCCAGCGGCAGCCTGTGTATGAACTTAATTTAAACTTTAGGTTTATACCGTGCTTAGTTTCCGAAGTAGCTGCAGGCATGAATATGCTTGTACAGTATGTGTCACTCGCTCGCTTCTTATTGTTTCGCTGCCTTCTCAATTGTATAATGCATGTTTTCTTCAGCGCTTTTTGGAGCTCTTCCTGGTTTTCTATGTAATACGTTGACAGTCAGTTCACTTGATTACGTGGGAGGCGTGATGATGTCACACGAAACTCCGCCCCCCACGGCCATCAAACTCAACTCCATTATATTATATGGAGAAAAATAGCTTTCATTTATGACCATTACGCGTAGAATTTCGAAATGAAACCTGCCCAACTTTTGTAAGTAAGCTGTAAGGAATGAGCCTGCCAAATTTCAGCCTTCCACCCACACGGGAAGTTGGAGAATCAGTGATGAGTCAGTGAGTGAGTCAGTCAATCCGTGAGTCAGTCAGTGAGGGCTTTGCCTTTTATTAGTATAGATTCCCGAATAGGAAATCCATTCCCAGGAATTCAGGAATCCTGCATGTCATTCCCGGGTATCCCGGGCTTCCCAGGATGACACAGTGCACGGGTATCTCACGTGTGAACAGTTTTAGAACGACCGACTCTTATTTTTAATAAAACTACTGCAGTATGTTGACACCAATAAAAGACTAACCTTATCTACAAGCAGTTCGTGCTGTCATATAAGTACATGTATTTAGTTCAGGGATGCCCAATGCGTCAATCGCGATCGACCGGTAGATCACAAAGGTAGTGTAGGTAGATCACGTTGCATTCAAAAAAAATTTTTTTTAAATGTTAGTCTATCATATATCCTCCCTATGGCATTTGCCACTTGATTGACATACAGGCCAGTCTGAGATCTCCTTTCTTCTAACACACTGGTCATCCCGGACGCACGATCAAACGCACGAGCTACTGCAAAACTCCGGCTGTGATCTAGTTAGCCTTCCAATTTATATCGACTAAAGAAGGGATTTTAAAAAAAATTGTTTGGGGAGGGTATGGACTTTATGTGTAATTAGAAGAGGATTTTTTTCTCTCACAATGTCACAATCGAAGTGCGTTTGTCTGATCTGTCAATCTATTATATATATATATATATATGGTTGAAATAGTTTTACTGTCAAGTAATGTAAAGAGTATGTGACACGTGTTTCGCTCTAATTCTGGGCTCATCAGGCGTACACACTCACTGCACCCCCTCTCGGGAATCGAACCTCGGAAATCAGCGCTATAGGCAAATATATATACTTTTTAATGTAGGTAGATCATTTCGACCCGGTTATTTTAAAAGTAGCTCGCAAGCCGAAAAACTGTGGACACCCCTGATCTAGTTAGTTGCGGTAATAAGAGCGTAGAAAGCATAATTTGTCTAGCATGCGGTCGTCCAGGCGAGAGAGTACTTCCTGAAGAGTACGCCAGTTGCTGAGAAAGCACACTTTGCTTCCACTGAAGTAGGCAGCACAGTCATCAGATACTGGTACACTTGTTCTAAACAATGCCCGCGCTTGCCGTTGCTCTGAAATACCGCCATTTCAGCTTTTACTGATGCATCCAGTTTCTTGTCATCATTCTGTGATGGCAAGTTTCTTGGCACAGATAATGCGGATGCAACAGACTGACGCATTGCAATTTCAAGTTGCTGTTCAAAGCTGTTGTCTGACAAACGTCAATGAAGTCTTCAGTTTTCAACTATACCTGTTATTTTTTGATTGATTTTTACACTTTTACACGCTATATATGCAAACTTGGCTGTTCCCGGTTTCCCGGGAATTACAGCAGTAAACGGGAGCCCGGGATTGGATTCCCTATTCTCGAATATATAAAGTCAAAACTTGAATATATAAAGTCAGGGTCGGAATATATAAAGTCAGCGTCGGAATTTATAAAGTCATTCCTGAATATATAAAGTCAAAGTCAAAATATATTGATTGAAGCGACTCAGGCAGATTTTTAGTAAACTAAAAAAACTGAAATAAGTTAACAAAAACGTATTCAGAAAAATAAATTAAAAAAAAACACTGTTCGGTTAATGTTTTGAAAATGATGCATGCATGTGCCTTGTATTTTGAACACTATATTTATTCATTCTTTTTGTATGGGCTCATTTTTGGACGAACCTCACAAGCTAAATTGACTCTGAGTGGCTTCTGTGGAAGTTTACCGCATCCATTACTCAAAATGAAAGATTTCTTTCACTAGTACGAGTAAAATGACAAGCACGGAAATTAGAGAGTATTTGATGGAACAAGGCCTTTTATTTGTGAACTGTCCCAACGTTCCCTCGATCTAAATATTTTTGAGCGCATATCTAGATGTGCCGAGGAACATCTTCGCATCATTCTTGCATTTATCTTGGCCATTAATACACACGTTTCCGAAAATACACATAACAAAACTCTGTTATCACCTTTAGAAGTGCTTTTTGAATTTTTAAATCGTATTTACGTCTCATTTTCGGAACAAATACTGTCTCTTGGAGGGGGTGCACATCCAGAATGCGTAACGATTATAATTTCGCCTAGTTTGCAACATAATATGCAAGGAGGTCGACCAAGGTAATTTATTATTATTATTATTATTATTATTATTATTATGTCATCATGTATATACCAGTGTTTACATATTGTGAGGTTTATTGTGCATTTGTTTTGTCT
Organism: Polypterus senegalus; assembly: GCF_016835505.1. Lineage (NCBI taxonomy): Eukaryota > Metazoa > Chordata > Cladistia > Polypteriformes > Polypteridae > Polypterus > Polypterus senegalus. The sequence continues at coordinate 98,116,252 of NC_053157.1, read as the reverse complement.
AGATTCTTTAATTTTTGTTAACACCTTAAAGATGTTCGTGTCAAATCAATTGATGGTAATAAACTGCACTCATGCGAGTGTCATGCAATGGACACGATATATGAATTTTTCATTATTATTACTTACTAGCCAACCCACGGCGTACCATATGCCGCATAATCAGGCCGGTTTTTTGATGATTTTTAAGCACAGGGAGAAAATTAACATTTGAAAAATCGGTAATGTAATAAATCAGCAAGAAAAGCAACATTGTAACAATGCATGGAACGAACCAACACACAATCGTCCGTGACTGAAAACTGGCGGACCGTCCTTGCGCATTCTCCTTTCAGATGGAGGGATGGGGGTGCATGGAGCGGTGTGTGGAACGGGAGGAGAGAAGGACGTCCATTCAGCTCCATCCGTCATGCTTGTCTGCTGATTTCTCGTTCAATACGCACTGCCCGCTCATGTGCCCACCTCCAACTCGTCACTTGAGTTGTCGTCTTTACACAGTCCAGATGTACCAGTGACTGGCGTAGACTTTTCATTGCTCTGTGTGGCTTTGGCTGCTTTTCTATATATAATCCACCAAGATATGCGACCACGGTAGTAGTAAGGTGGGAGGGGGGTGTGTACAAAGGGTTGGGACGCAACCAGTGAGAGTGTATGAGTCGCACTTAGTGGGATTTCCACGGTTTGCAGCCCGAATGGGGTTCAACGGCTTACCCACGCCTCTCTGCGTCGGGTAGACACACGCTCAATGTCATGCATAATTATTTATTGAATGCTAAACACTTCTGGAAAGACACGGTTGTCTAAAATGGGTTGGTGTGAGAATACAACAGTAAGCAAATGAAAAGATGGAACTCTGGAGAGAGCAAAATACAACACAATAGTGAACCTGCGGCATAACAAACGGCGCATAATTATTTATTGATGGTTGAACACTTCTGGAAAGACACAGTTGTCTAAAAAGGAGGGTTTAAAGATACAACAGAAAGTGAATGAAAAGATGGAACTCTAGACTTTTCATTGCTCTGTACGGTTTTGGCTGCCTTTATATATATAATCCACCAAGACACCCGACCATGGTAGTAGCGAGGTGGGTGTAAACAAAGTGCAGGAGCATCTAAGAAGACGCATGTTTGTCACGGATGCGAATTACTGTATGTAGCGTGTAAAACAGTTTGCTATGGTGCACGCGGTCGTGCGTCACAACCGAAAACTCGGTTTTTAAAGACTGCTTACTTCATTGTGTTTTAACCTCAGTTGTAAAGGAATGTTTTAAGGACCCCATGGGATACCCCTCGGTTTTGGCTGCTTTTCTATATATAATCCACCAAGATACCCGACCACGGTAGGAGGGGGGTGTGTACAAAGGGTAGGGATGTAATGAGTGGGAGCGTATGAGTGGGAATTCCATGGCTTGCAGCCCGAATGGGGTTCAACGGCTTACCCACGCCTGTCTGCGCTGGGTAGACACACGGTCAATCTCATGCATAATTATTTATTTAATGCTAAACACTTCTGGAAAGACACGGATGTCGAAAACGGGTTGGTGTGAGAATACAACAGTAAGTGAATGAAAAGATGGAACTCTGGAGAGAGCAAAATACAACAAAATAGTGAACCCGCGGCATAACAAACGCCGCATGGCTCAGACGTGCATGTGGACTCTGACCACAGACGAAAGGGACTAACTGGGTGGTCGGTGAGTTTTTGTGTCCAGGCAAATAGGCAGGCAGTGTGAATGCCTAGAGAGCGAGGGTAGACACCAGCTGGTGAAAAAGGAGTGTTGGTGGGAAGGAAAACGTCTTCCGTGTTCCTGCAGGAGCATCTAAGAAGACGCATGTTTGCTATGGTGCACACGGTCATGCGTCGTAACCGAAAAGCCGGTTTTTAAAGACTGCTTACTTCATTGTGCTTTAACCTCAGTTGTAAAGGATTGTTTTAAGGATCCCATGGGATACCCCTCGCAAACGGTTTCACACGCTGCATATGGCAATTCACCTCCACAAGAAACATGCCTCTATGAACAGTCAACCTAGCTCGGAGGTGCATGACATGCACATAACATTAACCTGAGAGTTGCCGTTGTATCCAATGGTCTTGGAGTTGGTAGGCGTGGCTCCTTCCTGCGTGCGCCATAGGTGTCTCACTTGTCGGCAGGTTAGTGAATCCACACCCCTTCCGGCGTGCTTTCCATGGTTGTCTTGCCTTAGTGAATTATATACAGTAATCCCTCCTCAATCGCGGGGGTTGCGTTCCATATGTTTGTATGGTTATTTTTATATATGTTAAGCCCTTAGAAACTCTCCCACACTGTTAACATTATTACAGCCCTCTAGACATGAAATAACACCCTTTAGTCAAAAGTTTAAACTGTGCTCCATGACAAGACAGAGATGACAGTTCTTTCTCACAATTAAAAGAATGCAAACATATCTTCTCTTCAAAGGAGCGCCGTCAGGAGCAGAGAATGTCAGAGAGAGAGCGAGATAAAAGCAAACAAACAATCAAAAAATTAATACATGCTTTTAAGTATGCCGAAGCACCGCGATAAAGTTGCATTTTGTAGGGGAGCATCCGTATCCTCTAGGCAAACAGCCCCTCTGCTCACACCCCCTCCGTCAGGCAGAGACAGTGAGAAAGACAGAAAAAAGCAAACAAACAATCAAGCACCACGCGGGAAGCATATCTTATATCATTGAGGAGTTTTAGTTAATATGTAATACGTGCTCTGATTGGGTAGTTTCTAAGCCATCCGCCAATAGCGTGCCTTGTATGAAATCAACTGGGCAAACAAACTGAGGAAGCATGTACCATAAATTAAAAGACCCATTGTCCGCAGAAATCCGCGAACCAGCGAAAAATCCGTAATATATATTTAGATGTGCTTACATTTAAAATCCGCGATAGAGTGAAGCCGCGAAAGTCGAAGCACGATATAGCGAGGGATTACTGTATATGAACAATAATTAAAAACAGTGTAACTTTGTTCTTTTTGCAAATAAAACATTCTGACGTTGAAATATGTACAAATACCACAAAAGAATGTTTTTTATTGCTTAATGTGTAATGTTTGAAATATACTGTACATCATCATCATTATGCCTTTCCAAACCTTGGTGAATTTCTAATGCCAAAATTCATATTGTTTGTTAGAGGAATCCTAAGTATGCAGTCGCAGGTATTCGCCAAAGGGAATTTTGACTTGCAGTGCAAGAACTCCAAAGATGGCTCAGGAAAGAAACCAAGAAGAGGAACTGAATCACTTCCTGTTGCAAAAATGAGTATTTCTTCCAGTGTCACTGTATCAACACAAACTGAAAATAAGAAAAAGTTACTTTAGTTAGCACAGATTTTTAGTAGTTTAGTTTACATTTTTATGCTTCACAACCAATGGCGGGCTAGGAAGCTTACTGTGTAACAAAAGAAAAACAGTACAGTGCAGACTATTTGAGACAATTAACTCTGCAAGGGGATATGCAATAAACTTACAGCTTCATTCTTCATTATACACAGAATTTGGGGAAAACCAAATTTGTTCTGCAGCATGTAACAACCCACATGTATAGCAGCTGAAGCTTCAAAGGTGAATGTACCAAAAATATACCAGAACAATTATTTTACCCAAGCATTAAACGTTTCTTATAAATCCCATTGAACCACTTCTTAATGTGGCCTGCATCATTGTAGTATGTTACCCCATTTTCAACTTTACATCTTAGTTGACGCTTAGCTGCAGAGAAAAAATCTGTATTTTCTACAGAGGAAATATCCGTAACATTATGCACCTCAGTACATTCATTGAGTGTCTCAGTTTAAAAGAGCAAGCAAAAAATGAAATATTACACCTAACATTGATTAATGACTGGGACAGCAATTAACATTTAGCATGAAGTTTAAATATAACGATTTTGTAGTATTGTAACATGACATTGTAAAAATACATGTAATCAGGTTAAGGGTCTCAAGAAGCCAGGGTGAAACCTGGCACCATCAGTCACCAGACTGGACAGTCCCTGGATATGACACCAGTCAATCACAGGACACAATACAGCACACACCCACTTAACTTAAACCAGGCAGCCATGGAGAAAGCAGGACAATTTCACACAAGTAATAACCTGGTGTGTAATTCCACCTCAGAACACTGGAACTGTGAATTAGCAGTATTCTACTATGTCACCTGTAAAATACATGTAATATTATAATAAACAATGTTTGAATAAGCCTATTTTTATACAATACATTCTGCATCTTGCAGATAGTCTCTCTAAAATCCCACTACAAGTAATTCAGCTTCATATCTGTTGCTTCCTTCCTCTGACATACGAAACTTGAAAAGTTGTTCAACCTCAATAGCTGTTAATTTTTCTCCAATTTAATAAAAAGGGATTGAAGCTGCTGTGGAAACTGCTGCAATGTTGAAAGAACTCCAAGGCTCTGCAGTCTTACTTGAAATCCATAAATAAAAAATAAAAAAAAATTCTCAGTAAAACTCAATTCCTGTAACTACTTCCATATTTAATATGTTTCATGTATATGTAACAATAATGAACCTGTAAGTAACACTTTCACAATAAAATATTTTACACATTGATTAATTTATGAAATAAATATCTGAAATTCAGAAAAGTACATTGAATTTTCAGGGTATAAAAAGGAATAAATATTTATTTAATGAAATTGATATTTATACCTTTCAAATGGAGTTCTTGTTCTCTGTAATACATACCAATGTGCCACATCTTTGGTAACAGCTCTTTTATTTTCCAAAGTAATTTTTCTGAAACACCCGGAAAGGCTTAAAATGCAGGATGCTCTACTGACAGCCACTTGCAATTGTGTGTCTGATGCAGCTGTTTTTATCAAGAAGGAAACATAACAGTATTAAATTACGGTAGTTTTTGTTTACAAATTGGACCACATGTAAACTATGTAATTGTGTGATTGTTACTTACCCCTTCTTTAACAGTGGACTGTAGTATGGATTACTTATTCAAAAAATTTAAAGGAATGCTCTATTCTTTTGTAATTTGTTGCTTACCCTATGTAGTTGTTGATAATGGCACAGATCATTTTTAATCTAAAGTTTTTATGCAGAATTAATATAAAGCTTCTGATAGAACTACCATCTATGGGGAGCAACACTGTACAACAGAAAAGAGTATAAAAACTTCAATGAGGAAAAAAAACACACCCTACTAGTGTCACATAATCCATATCAAGTCATCACATCATATGTCCCATGTACTTTAACTAATATATTGTTAAATAAATCACTTCGGTAAAATGTTCTCGTGAATTGAAATGGAACATGTCGAACCATGAGTGAGTATTTAAAACCATAGACCTAAATATTATTAGATTTATTTTCAGTGCTGAGCCACAACAGGAGTACCTTGGGATTGTTTTGCATTAGTTGGTAAAAGTGCAGAGTTGAACTGATCTTCAGCTAGTTGAAGCATCTCAGACGTGCACAGGCATGAGAAAGACTCTGTTCCTGGTATTTTTTTCACACATTTTTAACTTTTAATCTTCAGAGAAGGCGTGAGAAGCTCTGGGGCGTTCCCCAGAAGCAGGGTGAGCTCATATTGCCTTTGGATCTCACAGGAAACAGTAGCGACTTACCGAGTGATGTGGCTTCCGCTCAGCGGGACGACCCCAGTCTGCGTGTCTGCTTTGACAAGGCCACAAGGGGTTCGCAGTCTAAGACAGGAGAGAAATTTATTATTAAAGATGACCTCCTGTATCATCAAGATGACCATGGGCAGAGACTGGTGTTGCCATCTAGTCTGAGGGCGAAAGTGTTACAGATTAGCCATAGCATTCCCTGGTCAGGTCATTTGGGGCAAGTAAAAACATCTGATAGGCTAGCACGGCATTTCTATTGGCCAGGATGGACTAAAGACGTAACAAATTATATAAAAGCATGTGCAGAGTGTCAGAAAGTTGGACCAGTGAAGAGAGGAGACAAAGTTCCACTAATACCTTTGCCTGTAGTGGAAGAGCCTTTTTCCAGAATAGCGGTTGATATTGTGGGTCCTGTCGAACGTAGCCACACTGGACATAAATATATTCTGGTAGTGTGCGACTACGCAACCCGGTTCCCAGAAGCCTTTCCCCTGAAGAAAACAAATGCAAGTAACATTGTGAGGTCTCTAATACAGCTATTTGCCAGAGTGGGGATCCCAAGAGAAATGTTAACTGACCAGGGGTCCAATCTAACAGCAAAATTGATAAGACAGGTGAATAGTTTGTTAGGAATTCGGGGTTTAAGGACCACACCCTATCACCCGCAGACGGATGGGCTAGTGGAGCGATTTAATGCCACCTTAAAACAGATGCTGAGGAAATTTGTTAGCGTGACTGGATCAGATTGGGATCAGTGGCTACCATACCTGTTGTTTGCTTACCGGGAGGTTCCGCAGGCATCTACTGGATTCTCTCCGTTTGAGCTATTGTATGGTCGGCATGTTCGAGGACCCCTTTCTGTGCTAAAGGAAACCCTAGAGGGAGATAGAGACAGAACTGAGTCACAAAATGTGCTAACATTTGTCCTTAAGTTGCAGGAAAAATTCGCCAACCTGTCGCAGTTTGTTAAAGCAAATATGGAAAACGCACAAGCCAAGCAGAAAGCGTGGTATGACAAGGCAGTCAGAGACCGAAAACTTACAGTTGGACAGAAGGTACTGTTATTATTGCCTACTTCAGAGAGCAGTCTTTTAGCCAAGTGGCAAGGGCCATACACAGTAGTTGCTCAAAAGGTCCTGTCACTTATGAGATTGATATGCCTGATCACCCTAGGAAATTAAGGCAAACTTTTCATATTAATATGCTGAAGCCATGGCAGGAATATACTAACCCTTCAAGTCAGCTATTCATTCGTAGCGTTCCAGAAGAAGAGGAATCGGAGGAGCAGTACTTGCCATCTTGCAGAGAAGTCCAAGTGGGACCATCATTGGAACATCTTGAAGAGACAAAAAGAGCAGAAGTACAACAATTGATTCCAGAGGGTCTGTTTGGATCTTTGCCTGGTAGGACTCCTCTAATACATCATGATATTCGCCTTACATCCCCAGGTCCTGTGAGAACATCCTACTGTAGAATTCCTGCACGCCTACAAGAGGTTTTCAGAGAGGAGCTGGAACAGATGAAAGATTTAGGCATCATCGAACCTTCAGTGAGTGACTGGTGTAGTCCTGTGGTACTCGTTCCTAAAAAAAACGGACAGATGAGATTCTGTGTGGATTACAGTAAGCTTAACGCCATCTCAGCTTTTGATACCTACCCAATGCCTAGAGTGGACGAGCTGGTAGAGCAGCTAGGTCCAGCAAAATATTTAACAACAATTGATCTTTGCAAAGGTTATTGGCAGGTCCCACTCACCGATGAGGCAAAACCACTTACCGCTTTCAGGGCTCCCGGAGGTTTGTACCAGTTCACGGTCATGCCATTTGGGTTGCATGGAGCGGCGAACTTCCAGCGCCTCATGGACAAAGTGCTGCAAGGAGCAGAGAGGTATGCTAGAGCCTACATAGATGATGTGGTAGTATACAGTAAGACCTGGGAGGAGCATCTAAAACACCTGGCGGATGTGTTTGAAAGGTTAAAAACAGCTGGGCTTGTGGTTAACCCTGAAAAAACAGTCATTGCCAAAGAGGAAGTGCAATACCTCGGTACACCATAGGGGGCGGTTTGATCCGACCCCAAATTGACAAAATGGCCGCTATAAAGGATCGTCCGTGTCCTGGAACAAAGAAGCAGGTCCGGTCATTCCTTGGTTTGGTGGGGTGGTACAGAAGATTTATCCCCAATTTTTCGATATTGCAGCACCCTCACCGACCTGCTTAAAGGATCTGCACCACGAAACGTCAAATGGACAGAGTCATGTGAAAATGCCTTTCAATCTCTGAAAAAAATATTTTGTAAGAATGTTGTATTGCATTGTCCTGACTTTGCAAAACCTTTTACTTTGCAGGTTGATGCCTCGGGGGAAGGTTTGGGAGCAGCCTTGATGCAGGGAGAGGGTGATGAGAAGAGGCCAATTTTGTTTATTAGTAGGAAGCTGTTTGACCGAGAGAAGAAGTACGCTACCTTAGAGAAAGAAGGATTAGCAATAAAATGGGCTGTAGATAGCCTTAAGTATTATCTACTGTCCAACGAATTTATTGTGGAGAGCGACCACCGAGCATTGCAGTGGATCCAAAAGATGAGGCATTCTAATGCTCGTGTGGCCCGCTGGTATTTGGCTCTCCAGCCATACAGGTTTCAGGTACGTTATGTTGCGGGGAAAAAGAATCTAGTGGCAGATTATTTATCCGCACATATGACCTGAAATCTTGAGGGGGAGGGTGTGTGGTAATATGCCCTACTGGCATTACCATTAATTAAATAAAATTGGTTTAGCGTCCTCTGCTGTGTAAAGAGGGAGGCTTTTGTTTGGAGGAAAAAATGTATAAAGAAAGGAAACTTACCTTTTTCATTTATATAGTGCAGAAAGACGTCTTTGTTGACGATATTAGCGTCTTTTGGGGAGTGTCACAGCGGGTCTCATGTAGACTGGAGAGACAGCCTTGCCATTGACCGGCCGGGATGGCATTGTCGGTACCCACTCCTACACGCGTTTCCGCGACCTCATTAACTCTAAAGGAGTAAAAGAAAGTGCAAAGCGTCGTAGTATTAGTTTACCGCGGTCTAGTAAAGGGATCCCGTATTCGGAGTTGTCTGGGCTGTAGCTCAGGGGAAGGAGGAAAAGAATAGAAAGTGCTTACTTTCACTTTATGGCAGAAGTGCCGTTGGCGTCTCAGAAGTCGGCACAGCTATACGCGCGCGCGCCGGCTGCTCGATTTTATAGTAATTGTGTGGGAAAGTAGACACCACTTTTCGCAAATGCGTTCACGCCATCGCGTACTCGGGAGGGATGACGCACAGCGTTTAATTGGTCAGCGTAGGCGCCGAATACAAAAGGGAATCGTGGCCTCTAGAGGGGGTTCTTTCTGAATAGATCTTCTTAGAGAAAGGTACCTGGCAGAACAGCATTACGGCTTGTGCTTTGTTTTTGTAAATATTTTTTCATATAAATATCTCTTGATTAACTTTGGTGGAGGTATTTATTGGGTTGTGGTTAGTGGTGCACTGTTTATTTTTGTATATACACTTTTTCTATATTTTTGAATATTTTTGGGTGAATCCTGTATTATACACTGTTTGGAGGAGCAGCTTCCTGACTTGGATCACTGTGGAGGAAGACAGCTTCACATGTTGTTTTTGTGTATATATTTGGATTTCTCTAGTTTGTGTGTATTTTACTTTTTCTTTTGGGACTTTCAAGCAGCACTGTAAATATTGTATACAGTCATTTCTGGGTTCCATTTGATTATTGTTTTTGTGTGTCCTTTATGCATTGAACTGTGTTTTAATATATAAATTCCGCAGGACATTATTTTTGATTATTTTCTTTAAGTGCACCTGTAAATAAAACCTCACTTTATTTTTCAACAAACCCAACCCTTTTTTTGTCTGTGTCTCCCTGTCTTACACCTTCATCCTGGTCACACTCGGTCCCACATACTAGACACCTAGAGTGTAGGCTGATGATTCCAATTCCCACTACACGGGGTGTCACACAGCCCATATGCTTCTATTAAATAAACATTGATTGTATTAGTGAATGAAATTCTTAATCATAACATAAAATGAGTGAACATTTTTAGAGATAAATAATAACCAGTAATTACCAAACTACAGAACTAATTACTGCAGATTTTTTTGACAACAAACAAAAGCTTGGCGTAAGCATTACTTTTTAAATTAATTGTAACATGATCAAGAAAAAAAAGTGTTAGCCACTGCAAAAATATTTTCTTAACAATTACAGCAGCTACTTTCTTTTTTTTTAATTTATTGATTCTATTTTAATCATTCCATACAGATTTTTTTTTTACAAAAAATAGGATTGAAAACAAATCAACCCAAACCCCACCCCTGTGAAAGAAAGCATGGCCAACGGAGTAAAAAAAAGGAATATGGGAATATGGGAAGAGAATCTTTTCCTCAGTGCTTTAAGAGCTTATTCTAAAATATTATTGATTAGATCCTGCCAGAAAATGTTCTGCACAGATCCTCTAACTGAGAATTAAATTTTTTCCAATTTCAAATAGTATAAAACATCAGTTACCCACTGACTTAAAAGAGGAGAGTTAGGATTCTTTCAGTTTAGCAAAATAAGTCTACGTGCCAATAGTGTAGTAAAGGCAATCACACCCTTTGTCCTTCTCCGCTTTAAGCCCATCTGGAAGAACACCAAAGACAACTGTTAATAGGTTAGGAGGGATTGTGACACCAAGGCTGTCTGAAAGGCACTTAAACATTTTTGTCCAGAATGGTGTTAATTTGGTGCAGGCCCAAAACATGTGACCCAGTGAGGCTGGGACTTGTTTGCAGCATTCGCAGGTTGGATCTTGCCCTGGACAGTTTTAAGCGAGACAGATGTGCTTGATATATAATTTTAAGTTGAATATCTGCATGCTTTGAGCATATGGACCTTGAGTGAATTCTCTGTCTCCTTATAGTCCTTCTCTGATATGTTGAGTGATAGATCATTTTCCCATTGTCCTCTTGGATCTTTGAAAGGGAGGGACTGTAAAATAATTTTATATATTGCAATATTTTTTCCTGTATGGAGGAAGGTGCGAGATAAGGGAAATCGGGCAGGTTCTGTTTGACAAAGTTTCTAATTTGAAGATAGTGAAAAAAATGTGTTGCTGGAAAGTTAAATTTGGAATGTAATTGTTTATAGGATGCAAAGATGTTTTCTATGTACAGATCTCTAAGCAATTTAATCCCAAATGTTTTCCAGATATTAAAAACTATATATGTTTGCGAGGACTGAAAAAGGTGATTCTCATGCATAGGTGCCACAGATAAAAGATTCTCCATCTTAAAATGCTTCCTACATTGGTTCCATATTCTGAGTGAGTGAAGCACAATTGGGTTATTAGTATATTGGCGATAACTTGCATTTATTGGGGCACAAAGCAGGGAATATAAAGAACTACAGCAGGATTTTATTTCTATTGCTGACCAAGCCTGTGTATATTCATCTATTTGTGTCCAGGCTTTTATAGATTGCATGTTTGCTGCCCAGTAATAAAACTGAAAGTTAGGTAGAGCCATGCCACCTTCTGCCTTAGGGTTGCTCTTTGAATACGTAGATGTTTTGAGTTCCAAATAAATGAGGTTATGGTTGAGTCTAATTGCTTAAAAATGATTTATTGATGTATATTGCAATGTTTTGAAATAAAAAGAGAAGCTTAGGAAGGATATTCATCTTAACAACGTTAATTCTTCCAGCTAGAGTGAGATAAAGGGTTGATCATCTATGCAAGTCTTGATTAATTTTTTCCACACAGACGATAAAGAGCTTTTACATTTACTTGTGATATTTACCCCTAGGTATTTAAACTGATCTGCAATGATAAAACGGAACATATCCAATCTCATATTGTATGCTTGAGAATTCACTGGAAAGAGTACACTTTTATTCAAATTAATTCTGAGACCAGAGATCTTTTGAAATTCTGTTAGTGCTGTTAAGACTGCAGGCACAGTATTTTGTGGGGCTGATATATACAGTACCATATCATCTGCATATAGAGAAATTTTCTGTTAAAGTCCTTCTCTGATAATCCCCTTTATCTGATAAGCATTTCGACAGTGAACTGGAAGTGGTTCAATGGCAATTGCAAATAGCAGTGGTGAGAAGGGGCATCCTTGTCTGGTACCATGTTCTAGTTTAACACTAGAATTACCAGAGCCTACGAAAAAACTCGTAATTCCGTCCCACCTTAAACTGCTTCTTAAATCCCTTCACACCTCTCCGCCAGCATCCTTTGTTCTCTAAATGTGCTGATAAAGAGAAGCTAGGAGCAGCCGGCTATTCCATCCCCACCAATTTAGAACGTGCACGAACCTCTCTCAACTCATGCCTTGATTGAGTATCTGGGAGTGAAGTGGAGTTTTAGAGTGGAAATAATAGATCGTTGTTTGGAACACACGCATTTCATGTCTGTTCCGTTTCTACAGTAATCTGTGTCAACACATTGTTAAAACAGAAATGTTTTTTTATATTCTAGTAGTAGATGACAAAATGTAGGCATAAACTATATAATGTATGAAGCCTGAAGTCCAAATAGCAAAGAAACATTTTCACAAGAATAACACAATTTCACTTTTATTCAAACATATAACTGCAGAAACAAAAAGCCGCCTTAACATGCGACATTGACACCAGTTTACTGTAACTGACTCCGTGGTTCAATAGACTCAGGCCCTGCTTGGGAATCAAAAAGTCACGGGTTCGATCCTGCGCCCCTCCGTTTTGAGAAGTAAACTGCTCTTATTCTTACTGTTTTAGAATAAAAGCATACATTTGATTTCAGTCTGTAACTGCCGGTGCAATTTATGATCCTTGTAAAGGTTAGCTTTTTTTCTTATTCACTTTTCATTCTCTCAGTCGCTGTTCAGAATCAATCCATACAACCTAATCTGACACGGCTGTTTTCACTAAAGACGCGCTATAGCTCTGCAGTGTACCACGATGCATACTACGCCCCACACCGGTTCTGACACACAAACGCTGGCAAAGCTGCCTTCTTCGTACCTCACCATCACTTGCTTTTCTTTTTATTCAGTTTTTCAGAGGAAAGAATGGTAAAGACCAGTAACTTCGGCGCTATATGCAATCATCAGACACTCCCCATCTGCCCGTGTCGTTCAAACACAGGAACATATATTGGTGTAAAAGTATAACAAAAGTGCACTTTTATTCAAGTGCACTTTTTCCATCGCCTTTTCCTGTAAGAAGCAGTGTACACACTTCTCTCTATGCTGTGGTTTCTATTATACACCTGAAAGAAAGAGACAATACATATGAACATATCCAGCATACAGCAACATGCGGGACTGGCAGGAACACTCAATAAAACTGAATAAAAAGAAAATCAAGTGACGGTGAGATACGAAGAAGGCAGCTTCGCCAGCGTCTGTGTGTCAGAACCGGGTGGGGGGGCGTTAGTATGCATCGTGGTACACTGCAGAGCTATAGCGCGTCTTTAGTGAAAACAGCCGTGTCAGATGGGGTTGTATGGATTGATTCTGAACGACTGAGAGAATGAAAAGTGAATAAGAAAAAAAGCTAACCTTTACAAGGATCATAAATTGCACCGGCAGTTACAGACTGAAATCAAATGTATGCTTTTATTCTAAAACAGTAAGAATAAGAGCAGTTTACTTCTCAAAACGGAGGGGCACAGGATCGAACCCGTGACTCTTTGATTCCCAAGCGGGGCCTGAGTCTATTGAACCACGGAGTCAGTTACAGTAAACTGGTGTGAATGTCGCATGTTAAGGCGGCTTTTTGTTTCTGCAGTTATATGTTTGAATAAAAGTGCAATTGTGTTATTCTTGTGAAAATGTTTCTTTGCTATTTGGACTTCAGGCTTCATACATTATATAGTTTATGCCTACATTTTGTCATCTACTACTAGAATATAAAAAACGTTTCTGTTTTAACAATGTGTTGACACAGATTACTGTAGAAACGGAACAGACATGAAATGCGTGTGTTCCAAACAACGATCTATTATTTCCACTCTAAAACTCCACTTCACTCCCAGATACTCAATCAAGGCATGAGCTGAGAGAAGTTCGTACACGTTCTAAATTGGTGGGGGGATGGAATAGCCGGCTGCTCCTAGCTTCTCTTTATCAGCACATTTAGAGAACAAAGGACGCTGGCGGAGAGGTGTGAAGGGATTTAAGAAGCAGTTTAAGGTGGGACGGAATTACGAGTTTTTTCGTAGGCTCTGGTAATTCTAGTGTTAAATTAGTCTGAACAAATGTTGTTAATACAAACTGAAGCTTCTGGATTGGTATACAGTAGTTTGATCAATGCACAAATGTTCGGGCCAAACCCAAATTTCTCTAATGTAGTGAACAGGTAGTTCCATTCAATCATGTTGAATGTTTTTTCTGCATCCAACGATAATATCTCTGGGGTGCTTGACTTTGCTGGGGAATATATTACATTAAACAGGCATCAAAGATTGGAAGCTAAGTGTTGGCCTTTAATAAATCCAGTTTGATCTTGTGATATTACAGAGGGCAGCACTTTCACCATCCTTCTAGATAGGACTTTGGAGAGTATCTTAACATCATTATTCAGAAGTGAAATTGGACTGTATGATGCACATTGTAATATGATCCTTATATGGTTTAGGAAAGATGGTAATTAGTACTTGGTGAAAAGTTTGAGGTAGAATTTGATTGTCTTTAGCGTCTGTAAATGTTGCATATAACAGGGGAACTAGCTGAGTGGAGAATTTTTTATAAAATTCTACAGGGTAGCCATCAGGGCCTGCTGCTTTCCGGCTTTGAAGTGACTTTATAGCATCTAATAATTCTGACAGCATCAAAGGTTTAGCCATTTCCTCTGCAATAAAACTATCTATTTGTGGTATCTGTAATGTATCTAGAAATGCATTGGATTGTGTGTTGTCTCATTTAAACTCAGTAGAATATAAGGATTTATAGTAGTCTCTGAATGCGTGTATTATATTTTTATGGTCATTGATTTTATCTCCGTTCGTGTTGGCGATTGCTGGGATTGCATTGCGAACTTCTTGCTTGTGGATTTGTTGAGCTAAGAGCTTATTAGCTTTCTCTCCATGTTCATAGTAATGATGTCTAGATTTAAAAATGAGTTTTTCAGTTTCTTTGGTTGTTAAGAGGTTGAGCTCTGAAAGCAGAGCCTGCCTTTTCCTATGAAGAGCCTCACTTGGACACCTGGCATGTTCTTCATCTATTCTAGTAATTTCCCTTGTTAGCTCTGATAACTTCCTGATTTCTAATTTATTTCTGTGGGAAAGGTATGAAATAATCTCTCCTCTTAAGAAGGCCTTCAGAGTTTCCTAGAGTATTCCTGCAGAGACCTCTGAGGATGTATTAGTCTCTAGGAAGAAACTGATTTGTTTGGATATAAATTCTGTACAGTTCTCGTCTGCTAATAGAAGTGGGTTAAGACGCCATCTGCAACATGAGTGTGTGGGGCCTAATCATTTTAGCTCCAAGATCAAAGGGACATGGTCAGAAATAACAATAGCATTGTACTTTCAAGATTTAATCATACAAAGAAATTATTAGCGATAAAGAAATAATTAATTCTTGAGTAGCAATGATGTACTGGTGAGTAGAAGGAATATGTTCTTGAGTTTGGATTTAGAAATCTCCAGGGGTCTGATAGGTTGTGGTCAGTTAAAAAATGTGTAATTGTTTTTGCAGTGTTAGGTGTCATTCCCCATGTGACAGGAGTCCTATACAAGAGTGGATTTAAAACACAATTAAAGTCCCCAGCCATTATAATTTTATGAATGTTCACATTGGGAATGGATGCAAATACATTTTGCATGAATTCCCTATCATCAACTTTGGGTGCATAAACATTTATCAAAATCACTTTACAGTTAAATAAATTGCCCATGACAATCACATATCTCCCTTCAGGATCAGATACTACATCTGATACCACAAGTGAGACTGTTCTATGTATAAGAATTCCCACACATCTAGTTTTCTTTGTAAATGGAATGGAACATTTGGCCAGTCCAGTTATTTTGCAGCCGGAATTGATCCTTGCTTAGTAAGTGGGTCTCCTGTAAAAATACTATTTTAGTGTTTAGACCTGTTAGGTGAGAGAATACTTTCTCTTTAATTTGCGACTCAGGCCTTTAACATTCTAACTCACAAAGTTAACTGTCCCATCATGGAGACATTGATTCTGTATTTTTGATATCATTTTGTAGTCTTAATTGGAAGTGAGACAGCTTTAACCTTAATTTCCAATTTGCCCATGAGTTATTGCCATGCAGCTTAGTGTTACGTTGGTAGTTGTCATTATAAGGACTAAAATAATAGATTAGATATAGCTGTTCTCTTTCTCTCCCCCCTTATCCCCCCATTCTGCCTCCCCACGTGAGGCTGGACCCCACTTCACAAAGTCCCTGTTCTCTGACATACCTAGAGACAGAGCATGTCTATAACAAAACAAGCCCCCCAGCAGCGGCATTTGCGGATTAAAAAGTAGAGATATCTATTTCCGATACAGTATAAATACTATAACTATAAGATATAATCATTAACAGACTATAAGCATAAAATATAATCATCAACAGTCTTGAAATATTAAGACAGTAAACCCAGGGAGTGGTGTTAAAAAGTGGCCCTGGATAAGCATAGTAAACCCTAATGCAATAATGCCAATAACAATAAACCAAGGGTATGATGTCTCCTTTAGAATAGTTAAAAAAAAACTGCTTTAATTTCTTCCACACATATGCCTACAATTATAATTAAAACATAAACAAAAAGTGTCCAAGAAGAGAAAAGGATGTATAATTATGGTACCTGTATCATTGCAAACAGATCTGACAGTAGGTAATATCTTCTTGCTGTACCATGACAGGATGTGACTCACTTTCGCATTTAGCTCAGCTGCGAATTTCACTGGGTTTGGACTTTCACGATTCTCAGGTAGACCTTCGTTTTTAATATTATTCCTTCAGCTTCCATCTTCCAGAGCCGCAAGTCTGTCTCAGAATTTTTTGCATTCGGAATTCGCAGTTGTAGCTTTATCATTGCCGTTAGATACAAAATGTTCCGCTGTTTCAATTCGAGCAATGAATGTCTGCTTAACATCTTCCAGCTGATCGGCAAGTTCTCTGAGTTTAGATGCATTTTCCTGAATGTGTTCCTCAATTTTTCTCGGCATATCTTTAAAAACTGCATCAAAATGATTATATATACGTTTTTCCATGTCTTTATATTCTTGCTGCATCTATTGCAGCTCCAGCTGCAGCTTCTCATTTGTCTTCTTGTTTGTCTTGAGCAAGCCATTTATTTCTTTCTTCATATTTTTCTGAATGTCTTTCTTGAGATCACTCGTGGCCATAGTTGTGGCCATGGCCAATGTTTCGAACATTTCCTTCAGTTCGGACAAATATTTTCGGCTTTTGCGCTCCACGGGTGAAGTGGCAACAGCCGATGCTTCCGGCTTGCAAGGATTAGATGAATGCGTGGACTGCAAGGCCATCTCTAGTTTCAAGTGATCATCTGGAATTGGCGAGCTATCGAGACCTGCATCACTTGCACCTTAGCTCCCATTTTCGCTCTTGCCTGGAGATGTTGCAGTGGAGCGGGATCATGCTTTTGGCTGCCTGTTCCAGATCAGTCTCTGAAAGGCCGTACCTTGTATTTGGGCTTGATGTCTGTCTAGACTTGAGTGTAGTTTTAAGTTTCTTCTCCATTTCATTCTGACCGCCTTTCTTGTTACTCATATTTATATACTGCAGTAGAAACTCCTCGGGTTGGGTAAATACAGGATACCTCGAGATAATAAGAAATAAGAGAGAAAATAAGCCGCTGCTAACAGAGCTCCGCCTCAGATGGCCATTTCCTGTAACGGACGAGACCAAAGCTACTTTCTTATCATCACTGAATCATTTCCATCAACAATAGTGATGTTTATATAAGGATGTGGCAGCAGTCAACTAAGCCACAGTAAGGTAGCCAGTCCTGACACTTTATACAGATTTCAACTTCAAACATAGTGATGTATATAAAGTCAACTTACCATTTTCTTCATGAGGCTATAACATCTTTGTACTAAAAGTGTAAAGTTCTTTATGGCAGTGTGACATATCACATTCTTTTCCCTTTTTTTGCTTGGTCAATACAAGTAGTTCCCATTCTAACTACAGGTTAGTCTTTGCAATGTGCTGTTTTGCCTACGTATAGGGGGTTCTTCCAAACTCTACCCAGACATGATGTAGACACCAGAAATGCATTTGGCATGCGTATATATGTAATCCAGCTAAAATATATATGTATACAATCTACTATGTATATGAAATGCACTTTTTGATTTTAAGAAAAAAAAAATTACTTTTAACTGTTTGGCAGAAGAAGGAGGAGAACAGGGGAAAGGCGTGTCCAAAGGCAGGAGGAGAGGAGGAAGGTAAAGAGAGTGTAAGTGAGGATAGGAACTTTGAATGTTGACAGAATGACTGATAAGGGGAACAAGATAGTTAATGTGATGGAGAGAAGGAAGGTTGATATATTGTGTGTGCAAGAGACTAAATGGAAGGGAAGTAAGGCCAGGTGGATCAGAGGTGGGATAAATTGTTCTATCATGGTGTGGATAGGAGAAGAAATGGGGTTGGGGTTATCCTGAAGCAACAGTATGTCAAGAGTGTTTAGGAGGTGAAAAGAATGTCAGAAAGAGTGATGATTATGAAACTGGAAATTGAAGGTGAGATGATGAATGTTGTTAGTGCATGTGCCCCACAAATTGGGTGTGCGATAGATGAGAAAGAAGATTTCTGGAGTGAGATGGAAGTGATGGAGTGTGTGCCAAAGGAAGAGAGAGTGGTGATTGGAGTAGATTTCAATGGACATGTTGGTGACGGGAACAGAGGAGATGAGGAGGTAATGGGTAGGTATAGTGTCAAGGAGAGGAATGCAGAAGGTCAGATGGCAGTGGATTTTGTGAAAAGGATGGGCATGGCTGTAGCGAATACATACTTTAAGAAGAGTAGGAACATAGGGTGACAAACAAGAGTGGATGAAGATGCACACAGGTAGATTATATCCTATGCACAAGGGTCAATCTGAAGGAGACTGTAGACAGAAAAGTGATGGTGAGAAGTATGGAGAAGTATGGAGAAGGGCAGAATGAGTTTCATTGTGTCTTTGTGGACCTAGAGAAAGCATATGATAGTGTGCAGTAGAAGAAGTAGAAGAATACTATGTGGGGGGTAGGAGGACTTTAAGAAAAAAAAACTGTTAATCTATTAAATGATTTCAGAACTACATTAACTCAAATGACAAGTTATGGAACTTCAATTTCAAATCTTCTTTTTCAGAAGGTTGGTGGCATTCAGTTTCCACTTAGTCTTGATGTTAATAAACTCCCTGCTGCCAGCTTCTGTAAGTCTTGATTTCCTGAATGATGTGTGTACAAACACAATTTCCCTCCTCATAATGTTGAACAATAAAGATATTAGATATGAAAATAAAACTCATGTCTTCAACAACTGGTTTAAATTGTTAACTGTTTTTCGACTAAAACTCTCCAAAATGTTTCCAGGGCATGATCCAACCTGCGAACGTTACAACCAAGTTCTAGCCTCACTGGGTCACATGTTCTGGGCCTGCACCAAATTAACTTTATTCTGGACAAAAAGTTTTAATTACCTCTCAGACAGCCTTGGACTCACAATTCCTCCTAACCTATTAACAGCTGGGGTTCTTCCAGAGGGGCTTAAAGTGGAGAAAGACAAACAAATCGTGATTGCATTCACTACACTGTTGGCACGCAGACTTATTCTGATAAACTGGAAGAACCCAAACTCTCCTCTTTTAAGTCAGTGGGAAACCGATGTGTTATATAATTTGAAATTGGAAAAAATCAAATACTCAGTTAGAGGATCCGTACAGACTTTTTCAAAAAATGGCAGGATCTAATCAGTAATATTTTAAAATAAGTTTATGAAGCACAGAGAATTTATTAATTTAGGTATGTTTACAAGCCTTAAATTTTACTGCTTAGCTTGCTCTCTCTCTCAGGGGTCGGGATCGATCTGTTCTTAACTTAATTTTTCTTTTTGTAAAAACTTGATTGCTTTGTATGGATTCCAATAAAATTAATAAAAATAATAAATAAATAAATAAATAGTTAACTGTTTCTTTACCTACTCTAATTCTTAAGAAGAGTATAGACTTCCAGTTTCAAAGAATATGCAATTGCATTTGACACTACACCTTCTAGACATATTATTACAAAATGTAGTCATTGTGGATTCAAAGCTAAATAGTAATTTAAATTTATCATTGGAAAGTATTAGCTTAAAAGACAATACATGTAATTATAATTCTGCTAGAATATGCCTATTCAACCACTTCAGCTGAAAGGCTGTGGCTCAGTTTAAAGATATTAATTGGAAGGAATCTTGTATTATTACATAACGGTCCTGTATTGGAAATAAATTCTGAGAGGTTTCTTTTAAAATTATTCATCATATTTATCCTGTAAGCCATATGCTGATAATATTTTAAAATAATATTCATTTAATGTGTATATTGTGACTTTTTATTTTTTGGATGTATTTATACCAAATTATTATATGTTCTCATCCTCCATGAGTTAGTGGGAAGTATTTAACTCAAGACTCTAATGAAGAGGGAGCAAAGCAAATTGTGATATGTGTCTGTGAACTTTGTTATGTGTCATCTAGGCTAATATTTTCACCACATGACCTACATTTTGTTTTACTAACCTGTTTTTTTTTTCAAAGAAAAGCTTATAAGAAACTTGAATTACAGCTGCCATACAACATTTTTAATGTAATGGCCCAAAACCATAATTCACAGTCTTTCTCAGGGTTAAGATGTCTCATTTTCTCTTTTAACATACAGAACAACCCAACAGCATTGACTGGTATGTGTTATAATTATTACCTATGTCCAGTTTATCTGTTTTTAAAGAGTTTGTACATGTTAACAATTAAGAAAAACAGTGTAATCTAAGGATAGGATTAGCAGTGCACATCTTACTGGTGATGCCCAGAGCCATCAGTAAAGTGTGGTGTGCAGCTCGTGTGATGTAATGATATAATTAGTGACCGAGTACTCTAATATGTCATTTGGTTACTGTTTAAGCTATTGGTTTGGAGGCATTATGTGCAGATAGACTTAATTAAAATATAATGTCATTAATAATAATATGTTTCATATTGCTGCACTGAGAAAAAGCATTATCCTTTTTGCATCTTGTTTCTTAACCATAGGGGAATTAGCCATTACAGATACAATAGGAACTGTGTTACAATTCATATATAGCTACATTTATAATGGGATGTTTTCCTATGCAGTTACATGCAGAAAGCTTTAGTTTTTATGTTTAATTGTACTTAAGTTAGTTGATTATTCATACTCCGGCTACTCTGCAGTGTGTGCCTAGAAAGGAGGTGGAATAGTTATTTGGCTGCTAGTCCCGAGTACATTATGAGGTAAGGGTAGACTTTATCAATGTCTGAACTAAGTGCATGAACACTGTGAAAATCATGCATCCATTGTGTTTATCCTTTAGTCTGTTCTAGTGAGGTGGAAGAGTTTTGCTTGATTATAAGGCAACAGTTTAAGAAGGAGGGGCAGATGTGTTACATGCTGGAGTTAGTGGGTATAGCAATATTGTTTAGCACCACCAGAACCTGAATCCATCTGAATTTCAAGTCTTGATCTAATGTGTCTTTGTCAAGCGTTTTGAAGGAATTTGCCTGTTTAATTTCAAGACTGTTTTTTAAACATATGAAAATATAAGTATATTTCTCCAGTCTTTGTGCAACCAAAATGGACTGCCTGTCTTCTTTAGAACCAATTTTAAAATACTATTAATTATATATAAGGCGTTAAAAAACCTACCCTCTTTCCTTGTTTTGAAGAGTATGTCTCTATACATTGTTCAGTGTAGGAATGTAGATCCTTAAGCACTGATGTGCTCATTATTCCTAGAGTGAAGTGTGGACAACAGGGATCTTTTACTGGGAGACACCGCATTTCTTTAGGCAAAATGATCTACATCCAAACAGATATTGCTCCTGGGTCCTCTGCAAAAATATTTTGAATGTAATCTTGCAAGCCGTAATGCCTTGCTAGGATGTGATAATTATATAGTGAGTTCACCTTCAGATGTGCACTGTATTAAGCACTATAATAAATACCCATAGTCTAACTAAAAAAAACCAGAAAAAACACTATAAATGTGAATAATTTAATTAACATTCACTATATTAGAACTATAATAACAGATTATAGATTAAATAAAAATCCACGCACAGCAGCATTAACATCCATCCATCCATTTTCCAACCCGCTGAATCTGAACACAGGGTCACGGGGGTCTGCTGGAGCCAATCCCAGCCAACACAGGGCATAAGGCAGGAACCAATCCCGGGCAGGTTGCCAACCCACCACAGCAGCATTAACATGAATAACTTACCGTTTCAAGCTGCTTTATCACTCTGAATCAGCTCTACTCTTATAAGACCTTAAATGTGGCTTTGCTCAATAATAGAGCGTTAACCAGCAAGACTTTTTACATTATGATCTTTTCACCCTTATCAGTGATAGGAAAATCAACTTTCTTACACTAAGAGAAATATGACTCAGCTCAGATCAGTGGTATTTCAGTTCTGA
The DNA here is from genome assembly GCF_016835505.1 of Polypterus senegalus. Lineage (NCBI taxonomy): Eukaryota > Metazoa > Chordata > Cladistia > Polypteriformes > Polypteridae > Polypterus > Polypterus senegalus. The sequence goes on along the minus strand of NC_053157.1, from coordinate 98,093,953 downwards.
TATTAATTGTAGTTTTCGTTTTTATTTTATTTTATAAAATGTATTTTTATTTTTATTTTGTTCGAGTTTTCAATGAAGGCAACACTTTTTATTTTTATTTAATTCTGTATTTAAAATTTTTGTTTTTATTTTATTTAGTTGTGGCTTTTTTAAATAATATTAGTACATTTTTTTTCTGTAGCAAGACACAAAAACACAAATAATTGTCTAAACATATTTCAATTCAAGTTATGTTTCAGTCAACAAAATACACTCACAGGTTTAGGTTGAGTGCTTATTTTTATATAATAATACAATGCACTATTTATATAAAGTACTATATATATAGGCATTTTATGTATACTATATAATGTTATGTAATGTTCAAAATATAAGGTGTATTTAATATATGTATATACTAGCAAAATACCAGCCATGATGGAGAAGTAGTGTGTTAAAGAAATAATGAAAAGAAATGGAAACATCTTGAAAATAACGTAACATGATCGTCAATGTAATTGTTTTGTCACTGTTATGAGTGTTGCTGTCATATATATATATATATATATATACACACAAATACATACATACACACACACATAATATATACAGTATATATATAACTATATATAAATCTAATATCTATATATATATCTATATATATCTATATCTCTCTCTATATATACACATACATACTGTACATACATGCACACACACACACACACACACTATATATATATATATATATCTATATCTATCTGTATATCTATATATCTATATATATACTGCTCAAAAAATGAAAGGAACACTTTTTAATCAGAGTATAGCATCAAGTCAATGAAACTTCTGGGATATTGATTTGGTCAGTTAAGTAGCACAGGGGGTTGTTAATCAGTTTCAGCTGCTTTGCTGTTAATGAAATTAACAACAGGTGCACTAGAGGGGCAACAATGAGATGACCCCAAAACAGGAATGGTTTAAAAGGTGGAAGCCACTGACATTTTTCCCTCCTCATCTTTTCTGACTGTTTTTTTCACTAGTTTTGCATTTCGCTATGGTCAGTGTCACTACTGGTAGCATGAGGAGAAACCTGGACCCTACAGAGGTTGCACAGGAAATCCAACTTCTCCAGGATGGCACATCAATGTGTGTCATTGCCAGAAGGTTTGCAGTGTCTCCCAGCACTGTCTCAAGGGCATGGAGGAGATTCCAGGAGACAGGCAGTTAGTCTAGGAGAGCTGGACAGGACCATAGAAGGTCCTTAACCCATCAGCAGGACTGGTATCTGCTCCTTTGAACAAGGACAAACAGGATGAGCATTTCCAGAGCTCTACAAAATGACCTCCAGCAGGCCACTGGTGTGAATGTCTCTGACCAAACAATCAGAAACAGACTTCTTGAGGGTGGTCTGAGGGCCCAACGTCCTCTAGTGGACCCTGTGCTCACAACCCAGCGCAGTGGAGCTCGATCGAATTTACCATAGAATACCAGAATTGTCAGGTCCACCAATGGCACCCTGTGTTTTCACAGATGAGAGCAGATTCACCCTGAGCACATGTGACAGACGTTGAAGGGTCTGCAGAAGCCATGGAGAATGTTATGCTGTCTGTAACATCATTCGGCATGACCAGTTTGGTGGTGGGTCAGTGATGGTCTGGGGAGGCATATCCATGGAGGGACGCACAGACTTCTACAAGCTAGACAAAGACACCTTGACTGCCATTAGGTATCAGGATGAAATCCTTGGACCCATTGTCAGACCCTACGCTGGTGCAGTAGGTCCTGGTTTCCTCCTATGCACGACAATGCCCGGCCTCATGTGGCAAGAGTATGCAGGCAGTACCTGGAGGATGAAGGAATTGAAACAATTGAATGGCCTTCACGATCCCCTGACTTAAACCCAATAGAACATCTGTGGGACATTATGTTTCGGTCCATTAGGCGCCCCCAGGTTGCTCCTCAGACTGTACAACAGCTCAGGGATGCCCTCATACAGATCTGGGAGGAAATGCCACAAGACACCATCCGTCGTCTCATTAGGAGCATGCCCGACATTGTCAAGCATGCATACAAGCTCGTGGGGCCACACAAGATACTGAAAAGCATTTTGAGTAGCAGAAATTAAGTTTTTGAAAAATGGACTAGCCTGCTACATCTTCATTTCACTCTGATTTTAGGGTGTCTACACAATTGAGCCCTCTGTAGGCAGAAAACTTTTATTTCCATTAAAAGACTTGGCATCCTTTTGTTCCTAAGACATTGCCCTGTCGTTATTTGTATAGATATCCAACTTCATATTGAGATCTGATGTATCTAATGTGTTTCTTTAAAGTGTTCCTTTAATTTTTGTGAGCAGTGTATATATATATATATATATATATATACACACACATACACACACACACATTATTTATATATATATCTATACCTATATATATATACACACACACACACATTATAGCTACTGTATATCTATATATATATATATATATATATATATAAAGCAAAATACCTAAACAAAGTGTGAAGTACTGCCTTAAAAGTTTTATTAAGAAGAAAATTCAACCTTTTTAAACTGAGGGAAAATATACCAATAATTATTTGTTAAGGATCTCTTTGTATACCACATTGTGAGTTCGGCTCTCCGGTTGTAATATGACCAAGCTGTGCGCTGAGCTTACTCTTAAGCATGCAACGTACAGTTGGCCATGTGAACAGTAATCTTGTTTCAAATCTCACAGCTTGGATTGCTGCTGTCATAATCGGTTTGAGTTTCATGGTTTGTTTCAATTACGACAGTATTTGTAGGACTTGTGTTGAAGTGACATTCGCATCTGTCAAGCGCTGTAAGTATACAACCAGTTTCATCGATAACTTCACATCTAGATTTTGAGAGTTTAAACATTCATAAACTTCAAAGTGTCCACTACTGAAATCGTCACCTGTGAATCTAAGATGTTTAAGAGGCATTGGCGGTGGTGAAAGGTGTAAAATATTTGGCCATTTCGGTACACTTGAAAGCGACAACCGAACAATTCAGTGGCAGCTATCAACTCACATGCAGATGCATAGGTGAAGGGCTTAAGCATTTCACGCTTATAGTGCTCCTGTGTAGTATAATTATCTCCTGTACCGTCATCAGTCCACACCTTGAACCTGTCCCAGTCATTCAATACATAAGACACAATGTTTCTCCAGATATCAAGAGTGAGCCTGATACAGCCGTGCAATATGTAACAAAGAGAATGGAAAAGATAGGTGCCATCTCTGGGCATGGAAACCACTCGGTAAGTGACAGTTGTTTGATCGATTGTGATCACCTCGACAGACATGTTAATGCGGAGATGCGATTGGAATGATAAAGGAAATGGTACCTGAACAATGTAAAGTAAGTCTAAAACACCTACACAATAACTATAATTGTAATAAATGAACAATAAAACAGCGGAGAAGCCGTGGATTAAATAAAAAGGCTGTAGATATCAGCAGGGAGACGTGAATCCCGTGGCGAAGCAAGGAAGGGAATGTAGAGACTGGAGCGACTGACGGCCTTATATAGGCAGGCAGCCAACAACGTGGGAGGCGTTGGGATGGGGGACCCAATGCCGCCACACACGGTGACTGAGCTGCAGGCTATGGGCGTATATATGTACGTAAGTAGGATTCAGTTAGCGTTGGGAACCCGCGTACCAAATTTCTTGAAGATGGGCCCATAAGTAACAAAGACTGTTGAAAAGTTCAATATGGCGGCCGACAGTGGTATCATACCACCGAAATAAGTACCAAATTTCAGCCTTCTACCTACACGGGAATTTGGAGAATTAGTGACATTGGAAAGTTCAATATGGCGGCTGACAGTGGCGTCATACCACCGAAATAAGTACATACATTGGTTTTGGTTAGTGCAGGGAAGCCACCTACCAAATTTCGTGAAGATGGGGCCATAAATAAGAAAGTTCAACATGGCGGACGTTGTTGACAGTTATGACCGTTACGCGTAGAATTTCAAATGAAACCTGCTTAACTTTTGTAAGTAAGCTGTAAGGAATGAGCCTGCCAAATTTCAACCTTCTACCTAGACGGAAGTTGGAGAATTAGTGACGTTGGAAAGTTCAATATGGCGGCTGACAGTGACGTCATACCACCGAAATAAGTATGTACATTGGTTTGGTTAGCGCAGGGAAGCCACCTACCAAATTTCGTGAAGATGGGGTCAGCCTTCTACGTACACGGGAAGTTGGAAAATTAGTGACGTTGGAAAGTTCAATATGGCGGCCGACAGTGGCGCCATACCATCGAAATAAGTACGTACATCGGTTTCGTTAGCACAGGAAGTAGCCTACCAAATTTCATGAAGATTGGGCCATAAATAAGAAAGTTCAACATGGCGGACGTTGTCGACCGTTATCGACCGTTATTACCGTACGTGTAGAATTTCGAAATGAAACCTGCTTAGCTTTTGTAAGTAAGCTGTAAGGAATAAGCCTGCCAAATATCAGCCTTCTACCTACACGGGAAGTTGGAGAATTAGTGATGAGTCAGTGAGTGAGTGAGTGAGTGAGTGAGTGAGTGAAAGCTTTGCCTTTTATTAGTATAGATAATTATTTCAAATAGATATTTTAAGTATAATTTATAAACATTTTTGTGAAAAGCTTATAAAATTTATTGTTTATTTAATATGCATATATACAAGTATGTATTTTATGTGAAATGTTTTTTCTGTAAATATTCAGAACATGTTCAAGGAATGACCAAAAAATGTATTTTTGTATGAAAATATTCAGTAATAAATCAAAAAGAGTTTTGGTATAGCTGGTTCAGTAACATTCTCCACCATTAGATCAGTTTAAAAACATGTTTCATATTTGAATGCACTGTCGAATTGTAGCACTAATTTTAAAATAAATTTGCTTCCATTGTTTAAAGTAAAACATTGTTGTGGTTTGTTTTATTAAAAACAATTTCACCAAAACAGTGAATTCAACACTATATGAATAACACATAAGAATTCAAGTTGGCATTACAGTGAATACAATGATGGATGAAATTTTAATTTGAGTTTTTAAAGAAATTTGGTTTGAGCTAAATACATTTTTTGCTTTTATTCAAGTTTTTGAAAAGGTTAAAACAAACTCAAATGAATTAAGTTTACTCAAATACTTTTTAAAATTAGAAAGAAATCAATTAAATTACTTGCTACCTTGTAAAGTAATTTATTTAGGTTGATCCAACAAAACATTTTTTACAGTACCCCTCTGCCTCATCTTGTGCCTTTTCAGGAATGATCCTAGCTTCAGTCTCTTGGGTCAAATGTATGCTGTTTGTAAAACAGACAACACTTCCTGGAAGTCAAACAAGCAGAAAGACATTTCAGTTCATAAAACCAATGTGTCTCACATGTTGGCCCTCGCCCCAAATGAACAGGTTATTAAAATCAAGGATTATAATAAGCAGTGTCCTCTTCATAAGAAGCCCCACTTACTCAGGAAATGCCATACCTTTCGAGAGAAACCATTAGAGGAATGTAAAGCTTTCCTAAAGGAGAAAAGGATCTGCTTTAAATGTATGTCAACAACACACATTGCTAAAAACTGTAAGTACTCGAACACATGTTCAGAGTGTGAAAGTGACAAGCATATTTCTGCACTTCACCCAGGACCAGCACCTTGGATTCATAAACCAGACACCTCGCCAGACTGTGGCGGGAAGGAAAACACCATACAACCTTCAGAAGTCACCTCTCGCCGCACTCAAGTCTGTAGGGGTTGTCTCAGTGACAGATCCTGCTCTAAGATCTGCTTAGTCAAAGTCTATCCAACAAACCATCGCAACAGAGCCTTGAAAGTCTACACTATCCTTGATGAGCAGAGCAACAGATTGCTGGCCCCTTCTGAGTTCTTTGATGTCTTCAACATCCATGGTCCCACTTCTGCATATTCTCTTAGGACTTGTTCTGGGGTTTCAGACGTATCTGGGAGAAGAGCCCTTGGCTACCACATTGAGTCACTGGATGGAAAAGTCAGTCTTCCTCTTCCTAGTCTTTTGGAGTGTAATGACATCCCAAACAACTGGTCAGAGATTCCGACACCTGAAGTTGTTCTGTTTCAACCACACCTGAAGTCAGTGGCTCACCTTATTCCAGAACTTGAAATGAAGGCTTCTATTATGATTCTACCTGGATGGGATATCACTAGGGTCCATAAGGTTCGGAAACAAGTGAATGGCTCACATGACGCACCTTACGCCCAGAAGCTTGACCTGGGATGGGTTATTGTTGACAATGTCTGCTTGGGCAATGTCCATGTGCCCAGTAGTGTCAACATGTTGTACACTAGCTTGACAAAGCAAGAACACCCATCTATCTTTGAGCCGTGCCTGAATGTCTTCCATGTAAAGGAGAAATATAGCCACTCTCAGTTTTACAGTATTCCTCCGGTGCTCTCTACAGGTAAACTTACTGGCAATCAAGAAAACAAGCAGTTGGGCTCCACAGTGTTCCAACAGACAAACGACAACAACAAAGTGGCCCCTTCCATCCAAGACATTTTATTTCTGTAAATAATGCAACAAGGTCTCAAATGAGATGACAGCAACAGCTGGGTAGCTCCACTACCATTCAAGACACCTAGACAGCGCCTGCCTGATAACAAAGTTCAGGCTATGAACGGTCTCTTGTCGCTAAAACGCAACTTGGACAGAATGCCAGAAATGAGACAGCATTTCCTCATGTTCATAGAGAAAGTGTTTAAGAAGTCCTCATCCGTTTCTGGAAAAAAGCCATGGCCATAACAGCAGATATTGAACAAATGGTTCACTGTTTCCTCGTAAAAAAAGATTGTGATTTCTTGAGGTTCTTGTGGTTTCAGGACAATGACCTGTCCAAGGTCTTTGGGAACAGTCCCTCTCTGGCAGTTGCCATCTACTATCTTGGGCAGTCTGTAAAGGAAGGCGATCCTGATGTAAAGCATTTTGTGAACCGTGACTTCTATGTAGATGATGGTCTGAAATCTCTCCCTACACTGGAAGCAGCAATCAACCTTCTTAAAAAGACACAAGACACACTCTCTGAGTCTAACTTGAGACTACATAAAATTGCCTCAAATAAGAGAGAAATCACAGATGCATTACCATCACAAGACCATGCTGCTGATCTGAAAGATTTAGATTTCGAATCTGACCTTCACCCTTTACAGCGCACCCTAGGTCTTAACTGGGACCTTAAATCTGATACCTTTAACTTTGAAGTGGCCAGCGAAGAAAAGCCCTTCACTCGGTGGGGTGTCTTATCAACTGTGAACAGCATCTATGACCTGCTGGGTTTCATCGCTCCAGTCACAATTCAAGGTAAAGCAATTCTTAGAGAGCTTATGCAGCAGAATAGTGATTGGGACTCCCCCCTCTCTGAAGTGAAGGAAGAGATGTGGCACACATGGAGGCACTCACTAAATCCTCAGAGATTGCCACCACTGAAATGCAGAGTTTAGTCAGCTCCTCTGACAGCAGAGGAAGATGATCATCATGCTGGAGACACAAGACATTCCACGCTCCTACCTGGATGGGCCAACACAAATTGTGACACGAGTGCTTCTGTGTAGTGGGTGACGCCTCAGCACCACACCAGTTCTGATCCCAACAGGATGACACCATTGGCTCTCCAATGGTTTTGACTCTTTCAGGGGATGGGGCTTGCAAGGGCTTCCCCCCATCATCTTCATAATGTAATTAGCCTTCCTATGGGCAGCTGCAGTAGGGCTACTCCCGTGGAGAGCAGAAAGGAGTCCTGTCTGTCATCTCAGAGCTGCATTAAGTTTTTTTTACAGTGGCTGGAGTGGCAGTCCTGCCCCCGAGTCCCAAGATTTCCCTGCAAATTTGGAGGACCATGCAATTTAACAGGGCCTTTTATAAATTACTACTTGTCTTAGTTACAATAATATAAGAACTGGTATTGCATACCTGCGGTGGGCTGGCGCCTGCCCGGGGTTTGTTTCCTGCCTTACACCCTGTGTTGGCTGGGATTGGCTCCAGCAGACCCCCGCGACCCTCTACTTAGGATATAGCGGGTTGGATAATGGATGGATGAATGGATGGAATTGCATACAATTGCAGAATTTGCAATAACCAGTATTTTTTTCTGTTTTCTTTTTTCATTTTTAGATGTGTTTGAATGTTACACATGAAGCACTTATTGCAATAGACCATGTATGTCTGTGTGTCTGTCTGTCTGCATGAAACACCATGTCTCCTGTGGACCAGTTTTGCTGAAATGTGGCACACTTACTCTTCAAGGAAATTTTTGAGACAGTTTAATTTTCTTTCAGATACCTTGAACAGGTCGTGCTGTATGCAGATTTATATTTTTGAAATTTCCCAATGAAAAGCATTGGCAATTTTGCAAGCTCGTCTATCTTAAAGCAGAATAATGCTCTGTGCAACTTCAACTACAAATTACTGTAGTTTACCGCTTCAATTTTATCTAGACAGTGTTTACACCAACTTGTTTATTTTTTTCTTTCTCACCTCTGATTGCCAGTACTGATGGCAATTAGATCCTGTGCTGTATGGCCGGCTGTTCATCCTGGCCAATACCTCCAAGCCACCAGATGGAGCTCTCCCTGCAGCATGGAGGTGCCCCGAAGACCAGCAGGGCATTATAGGCATTGGAGTCTTTATCCACAGCCCTGCTGGATACTGTGGGGGCCACTAGATGACGCTGCAGGGAGGAACGACGATTATTTACCCTACACCCCAGAAGTATGTCCGAGTCAAATGGACAAGGGGAATAAAGTGCTTCCGGGGTGAAGAAAAGTACTTTTTATCTGACCCGGAAGTGATAGGAAATCACATGTACTGGGGATTGGAACACTTCCGGGTCAGGGAATATAACAGGATTGTGGGAACTCCCAGACGGTGAGCTGAGCTGGATGGAAGGGTGGCAATGCATCTGGTAGTGAAGCATTGTATTATTGCACTTATTGTGTGTTTATTAATGAGTATAGTGGAGAGGAGGGTGCTTTGTGCACTGTGGATTATTAATAAAGTCAACTTTTGGACTTTTATCTGGTGTCTGGCATCTTGGACAAGGGTTCAAGGGAGTGATAGCGCCTCCTATCTGTCACAATCCCCAATAAAAGTTAATGAAGCACCAACAAACTATATGTGTGTTGAGGAAGTCACTGTCACAAGCTGCTTGCTCATGCAGTGGATGGCAATCCTCCATTGGTGGCAAGTCAAGTTGGGTACACACGGGGAAACCTGTATATCAGCAAGATGTTTCTGCTTTATAACGTCTTTCCAGTGGCTGGACCACAAAAAAAAGAGAAGTCTTCCAGATGCTTTAAGTCATAATAGGAAAGTTATAGTTTTCCTAACCATAAAAGTATGAAATGCAAGCACAGAAAACAAAAAATTACCTAGATTTGAATGAAGTGCTCTGTGGTGCGTAAGCTGCTTTATCCTTGCCAACCTGAGTCTCAGCCTGACAAAGTTTGCCATTCCTATCCACTTAATTGTTCTAGAATTACATCACATGTAGTTTTGAAAGTCCCTAATTGCCTACTCTCTACTCCCCTACTTGGTAGCTTATCCCATGTGTCTGTGGCTCTCGGTGTAAAGAAAAACTTCAAAATGTTTGTACGAAGTTTCCAACTGTGTTCTTAATGAACTGATTTTAAAATAACAGGAGTCATATTTATTTCTATAGCACACAGAAACTGACCAATTTGCTTTACAAAAAAATTAGATTTGCAAAAATAAATTGCAGGTAGTACAAAAGTAAATAAGAGGTCAGTGAAAAGGTCCTTGCTCTTTTTTAACAAACATATGCTGTAGTCAAATGATGAAGGAAAAGATGAAAACAATGAATGGCCTGTTCTTGTTTAGGTTGTTCTATTGTTCTAACAAACATTTCTGTCTTCCAAGCTAATAACTTAACTTGTAAGATAACCCAATTTTACATATTCATTGTATCTGTGTTCTAGTTAAGTATGCTTACAAATTATCTATCTATAACTTACTGATTTCCTGCTAATATAGCTCTGTTTACCTGTTAACTTTCTTGTTCAAAAATACTGCATGCCCTTTTGCTATTCTTACACATTTGATTATTCAATAAAAAATAACTGTTTTTTCATTTTTCTTCTTGAATTTTTAACCTGACATAATGCCACATTTAAGGCATTATAATAGTATCATTATGGTTGAAAAAAACATTCAAATCAGAGCACAGAAAGATTAGAGGAATATATAGATAAGAGATTGCTGATTTTTTTTATGTTGATTAAACAAGAAAATAAAAATTCACTGTACTCTGTACAATGGGCAATAATTATGAACTAAAGTATTAGGTGCTGTTTTAATTTTGGTCTGTCACAAGAGAATGTTTTACATAGCTGTTATCAATAAACAAAGCAATTACACTGCAGCGTAAATTCATTATAACATTGGGGTTGGTTAATGTGGCGCACGCAATTTCAGGTCATTCTAATAATTTTTCTTGAAGGCCCATGAATTAGGGTTATTTGGTTGTAGAAAAATAGGGGGAATCACAAAAACCCCAGTCTTGCACAACTCAACATCAGGACGACTTGACTCTGTCACATGTGGGGATTTTCTTGTACCTGTGCGTCAGAAATTGTTGGACAAAAATAAACAAATAAAAAACCCTAAGTGATTCCAAAGTGGTAATTCTTATGAACCCAACACAATAGAGGGTACAGTCATCACAACACTAGACAGCAAATGTTCAATTTTGTTTAAGCAGTTTCTATTTCAAAATCTTCTAAATTGTCAGGTTTTAAAAGGTTTTGTAAATATTTTAAGTTATGAAAGAACAATTTTGTAAAAATAAAGTCTAGTAAAATATCTAAAACTATTAACAGTACATACAGTAGATAGATACTTTAGCAGCAGCATACTGATAAAAAACAATATTAAAGAGTGATTACACAAAATATGTAATGTGAATGCACAAAATAAAATGATCCTGTAGTACTCAAGCCCTAAGAAAACAATCTGTTCACAATGATAAATAAGTTTATAACGAGGACCATAATGCTGTATATGCTTATACGAAGACGCTACGTGCCATGAATCTTGTGAAAATGTATTATTTTCATAATATTCTCATTAAGGTTTGATACCATAACCCTGAAATGAAAATCCTGCCAGCTGCGTATTCTCATTCGCAGGACATAGATCAAGCCGTGCACTTCATTGTAGGCTATCTTCTTGAAAAGTACAGGGTGGTCCAGATCTAATTATGAATGACTTTGATTTAAGCGGGGACGATTCCAGTTCGTTGCGAAGACGATTCTTCATGTCGTCAGTTCGCACACTTCTCGATGGTCCGGGATTTTTCGGGTGATTTTCAATGTAATAAACTTAAGTTAGAGCGTAATGAAAATTGCATAATTAGATGTGGACCACCCTATATACGATACACGTGCGTGACAGTCCTGCTTATACGGCTTATAAATCGGGCTCTATGCGTACTGTACTCTAATGTCTACGGAAGCGTATTAGGGCCACGGTGAAAAAAAAAATACGGACACAGCGAAAAAAAAGACTAAATGTCGAGATTAAAGTCGCTTCCGTACATTGTAGTAGTATTACTTTAGTTAAAAAAGAGCGTTATAAAAGACGCCTACGTAATACGGAAGTTGTAGATCATGTGACCATACGAATGGTCACATGATTCTGCTAATTTTTCGTTTTGTTTATTTTGTAATTTCTCTAATACGTGACCTGAAGAAGCAGTAGATGTGGCTTTAAGAAATTTGTTATTTGACAGCGTTTGAAAATTCCTTCGCTTCAAGTTCCAACTATACAATGTCTTGGGTAGTGGACATTTGTTTTTTACTTGTTGTGTCATCGAGCACTTTATCAGCTCTTCCTCTCGTAATTAATACGTGGGCCTTCAGAAAAGCAACCGACAAAGGTAAACAATGTTTCAGTTTTGTTCTGAGAGTTCCGTTTTTCTAATTTATTCGTAAATGGTATAAAAAGAATCATATAAAAATGATGCATAGTTATTTGGTTCAGTCCTATAGTTACAGAATGTACTTTATTTTCTTCCTGGTTATAGTGCTTAGGATGCTCTGAACAAACTTTATTTAAAATTGTTGATCAAAAAAAATTAACTGTCCTGTCCTTGATAAACAAATCATATGTAATATTTTCTGATTGTAATTGAGTAGAGGAATATATTTATAAACGTTCTTTACAGTTGAATATATGATTTATAGTTTTTATATAATTGCAATAAAAACAGTTACTATTGTCTAAATTGAAACTTTAAAATGTCATTAAAAGGGTATATTTAACATCCACAGTCGTAAACTGTACTTCTTTTGCTTTGGGAAGGCAAAAATAGGAAAAAGATTCTGCTGTAATATTACTAGCAACATTTTTGTATAATCTTTGAACATAACCTCTTTTACTTTTTTATGGACAGTTTATTATTCAGGGTTATCCTAATAATTTTATTATTACAGTTTCTTCCTTTGAAGTTGATGTTTCCTAGTTACTTTAAAAAAAAGACACTGATAAAATATTTAATATACTCCTTTTTCTAATGAACTGCTTTCAAAACCATTTTATATTCTTTTACTGAACAGTCTAAATTGATCTTTCTGCAAAACTCTTCATATTCCATGAAATCCCTATGAAAACTCAAGATAAGTTTACCATATACCCACAACTCGTCATTTTTGTAAAAAATAGAATTTCCTTTTAAATAAAATATACATATTGGTCCATACTGGCACATTGTGGGGGTTAAATTATATTTGTAAAGAAATTTCCAGTAAAACAGAACTTACTGGTGAAAGTTTGATAGTTTAAAAGATAACCTGTACAATTCAAAATCGCAATTTAAAAATAAATATCATACCAATTACACAATTAAAGATTGACGAAGGCATTTTAAACCAGTTTGACTGATTATAAAAAAACAAGAAACTGCAACCATTTTAGTTTTCATGTACCATTTATGAAATCAAAATGAATAAACTATAAACCACCTTTCTTGTAAGATTTCAGGATGGTTATTTTTCTTGTACAATGACATTTTTTCTCTTAATTATGTTACAATTCAACCAATCAATGTTTTTAATGACTTTGGGGAACATCGTAAAAGAATAAGCAGGATAAATGAGTCAAGAAATTCTAGGCATTCAATTATGGTACGTAACACTCTACCAACAATTTTAATATGTTTCTTAAGCCATGAATCTAACATTAACTTACTTTTCTTTGGTTACTCAAAATGTTTATCCCTTCACATACATCAGAAAATTAGATTTTTGTAAGACCTAAATATTTAGCCTCTATTTAAATTGATGTGTTGTATAATCTTGATAGTTTATACTATTCAATATCCATGATTTCACTTTTTTTTTTTTTTAATTTTGATGTAACTTGGAAACTTTATAAAAGGTTTTGATAGTTTATAGACCTACAGGAATTTTCCTTTTCTTTGCCTTTTATTAAGAAAACTTTGTGTCATCTGGTAATTGAAAATTAGTGGGTGACCCATGATATTCAGACCTTGTTCATTTATAATATAATTCATAAGAATAGACAACATTTACACTACTGCAATGAGTGGAAGTGGATGGCTTGCACAACTTTAATGAAAATTTTCTGCATTCAATCTAGGACATGTACCTTTAGGCAATGATACAGAGCAATTAACATTTTTATACAGCATGTGTTATTTTTTTGCTAAAGCCAAAAAATAAAAGTTTGCAAAGTAACTTAATGGTCTACTATATTTTATGCAAATACCTAAAAATAAATCCATCGTCATTAACATTTGTATTACTGTATTTAATTAAATCTAGAACAACTGATCTTGTTATGGATAGATCTCCCTTTTAGGAAGCCAGCTTGTCTTTCATTAGTATCATTGGACAAGCCTGTTTTAATCTGAATGCCAGGACATTAGTAAAAAATGTATAGTCAAAATTGGGAATGGTTATAGGGTACACATTGACAAGGATTTTCTTATGTTTTCTTGGTTTGGTAATTTACAATTATTAATTAATGCTTCAAAAAAGTTGCGTGGATAGGAGGAGAAATGGAGTAGGGATTATTCTGAAGGAACGGTATGTCTAAAGTGTTTTGGAGGTGAAGAGTGTCTGACAGATTAATGATTATGAAACTAGAAGTTGAAGGTGTGATGAATGTTGTTAGTGCATATGCCCCACAAGTTGGGTGTGCAGTGGATGAGAAAGAAGATTTTTGGAGTGAGTTGGATGAAGTGATGAGCAGTGTACCCAAGGGTCAGAAAGTGGTGATTGCAGCAGATTTCAATGGACATGTTGATGAAGGGAACAGAGGAGACAAAGAGGTGATGGGTAAATATGGTGTCAAGGCGAGGAATGAAGAGGGTCAGAGGATAGTGAATTTTGCCAAAAGGATGGACATGGCTATGGTGAATACATATTTTAAGAAGAGGGAGGAACATAGGGTGACGTAGAAGAGTGGAGGAAGATGCACACAGGTAAATTACATCCTATGCAGAAGAGTCAATCTGAAGGAGATTGAAGACTGCAAAGTGGTGGCAGGGGAAAGTGTAGTTAAGCAGCATAGAATGGTGGTCTGAAGGATGACGTTTTCTGCATTCCTCTAATGTTTAAAATAATAGATTCTTTACCTCTTCCCATAAAGCTTTTTATAAGTTTACAGTTAGCCCAACTGGATCGGAGGCTTTGCCACAAGGGGTATAAGGGTGACAAAGGGTGGCCGTGGCCACCATACTAAAAATAGTGGACACCCAACTGGCCAATATAGTTTGAAACCTTTAAAAAATCTGATAGACTGAGGCGGATGCATTCAATGCATTGCCTGTGGTATTACTGTTTACATTTGCTTTGCCCTCACATCTTCCCCCAACTACTAGTTTCAGCAGTATTTCTTAAACTTTAGGTCCCGGACTTATTTGTGATGGATCAACACATGACTGTAATAAAATTAAGCATTCTGTGATGAATGATATAGCACCGTTTGTTTAGAGTACACTTTACTGCAAGTAGCCCATGCTGCAGGATGGAGTGGAGATGGAGCTCTTGGAGCTTATGGAAAGACAATGAGAAGGTTAAGCTTTCAGACCTGCCCTTATACTGTTTTCCTTGTTTGCATGGTTAAATGTAGGAGTGTGGTCAGAGATACCCGCTCTCGAATGAAATCTTGCTTGCCGCAACAAGGGTCTTTACTCGATCTGCCAAAGAATTTCTTTGTTTTCCTCTCAAAATAATGAGTTCATAAAATGCTGCATAAGCTCCAGAATAGCCATATGAAATCGGCAGTTGCTCATTCGTCAATTAAGTTGTAATATAATTTTTCAAATTCTTTCTGCCTTCTACTGAAATCTGTTTGTACTGTTAATGTATCACTATGTCATTATAGTTAGTGGGCTTTGATCAAGGTAACTCCTTATTAATATTACTTTATTTAACAGAAGGTATGGTGCTTTGATGCACTGTTTTCTATATGTTATGGTTTAGATTGTAATGCATTAACTGTTTTAAAGACACGTTCCTGTATTATTGTGTATGATTGCACTCATTTAGCGTTGGTCCTCTGAACTGAAATGAGTAGTTGAAAACTAGCCTGTTCTTACCATTATGATGAACCATATGGTGAGGGATGTACCACGATTCTTGACTAGCCACTGCTTCCCTCGGTATTTTAGTGATATAGCCTGCTTTCTCCAGTTTCTCTACTTCTGCAGTGTAGATGGATGCAAGTTGTGAATTTTTTGCTAGTCTTTTCTCTGTACTTCTGAGACTTGGCATCACTGCTTCTAATGAAGAACTCAGGCAGGGCATGTCACTTCTTCGTAACAACGGGGTTGCGTATCGCTGAATTTCATCCACTTTTATTCAAGTAGTTTGACTTTGAAGAAGAAGTATGGCTTCTTTATCCTGCTTGGATCGAGTGACTGATTCAACATTCCTATGGGACAAACAATCTAGTTGCCAAAGTCTTTCCACATTTTTAAACAGTTCAGTAGCTGGGGACTGGGAGGAAAATAAGCACTGCTTGGAAGACATCTGATGTTTAAGTCCCCTTACAGGTCCTAGCAATGTCCATCCTGATGTAGTCTTGATTGCTGCTGGCCCTCCTGGTGGGCTAAGGTGTACAGGCTCGAGTGGGTTGAGTAAGTGGGGATGGTCATCTCCAATGAGTAGAAGGAGACTGGTATTTTCAAAATGAGGAATATTCATGCGTTTAAGGTGTTGATACTTCTCCTAAAGAGTAGTCATTGAGTAGGAATGTTCACCAAATGCTAGCCGCGTTCCAGTAAAGGCATGCTGAATCTTAAATTTACTTTGTGGCTGTGTTGCAGGAGTTAGCCTAAATGAAACTGATGCTCCATCCAATGTATCAATGTCCTGTCTAACTGTCCTTAACATCATGTTTTCAGATTCTCCTTCTAAGCCAAGTTCTTTGGCTGCTGCTAAAAGCAAATGAGATCGTTCGGAGCCATTGTCTAATACTGCATAGGTTTCCAAGGCTCTGTTGCCATTATAAAGCATTACCTTAACTGCCTTTAGCAACACACAACTGCCATCACTGGGTCTGTCACCATAAACCGTCTCGGTAGATGAACTCAGCACATAGGTATCTTGTTTAGGGGGGAGAGTGTTAACTTCATGCAAGACCTTAAGATGTTTCCCTTTACATATATTGCAGGGTGTTTTGAGATTACACTGAGCTTCTTGATGCGAACGTCCACACCTCCAGCACCGTTTCTTGGTTTTAATCCAGTCTATAATCTGCTCTTTAGTGAACTGCTGGAATGTAGGACATTGACTAAGGAAGTGCTCTGTATTTTCACAATATGGGCAGTAAGGTTTAGGCTTTTCTTTCTTCTCTAATGGCTCATCTATAGAAGGGTTGGAAATCTCAGAGCTTTGGATTGGTCCATGTAAGACCGTAGTTGGTTTTGGTCCACATTTAGGTTCTCTGTGTTTCTCCACTTGTCTGGGCTGTCTTCCTGAATCGTGACACCACACTTCAAATTTTAACCAAGTTGAGTGATCAACTATAGGTTGCTCCTGGTCTATGCAGCATGTGTCTGCGGAAGTTCGCCGGAAGTTCTGGTGGAAGCTTGGTCAACAGACGAGCAACATGAATTCCACATCGGAGTTCAATGTCACCCTCTGGCCCTATGGCTCTCGGCATACATACTAATGCTTGCACATTTAAAGCAAACTTCTCAAAAGCTTCTGTATCTCCACTATGAATAGATGGATAGTTCTTCACTGCTCAAATTTTCTTTAAAGCCAATTGATGAGGTTGTCCATATTTCTCAGTGAGAACTGCCATGGTATCAGTATATAGGTAAGGAGAGTTCAGGTATGCATCGGCTATTAAATCGGCTTCCTCTAGCTTCAAGTACAACCAAAATCTGGTACTTGAATAGCTCTATACTGCTTGCAGGGAGAAGGCTGGTTAGAGCTATCTTGAGCCATGCAAACTCACCGGGATCTTTATGGATAAAGTCTGGGATTGAAGGCTTCGGTCCCTTATAGAAGTTCTTTTGTGCCTGTGGAAAGTACTCCCGTTGGAGCTGATCAAGGGTGTACTGATTACATTCCGTGGATCTAGGAGGTTGCAGGATATACTGTTGAAGTGGCTGCAGAGGAGGCTGGTGAGGCAGGCAAGGAAGAGGATTAGGAGCAGGTGTGTTAGGATCCACACAGTACTGATGTAAGGGTGGATGTTGCCAAGTTGGTCTCCTTTTGAGGAAGTGCATCATGATTCATATGGGAAAAGGAATCTGGTCTAGGTGTAGAAGAGTAGGGTGGAGTTCTGGCTAGTCTACTTTTGAGCTCTCATTTCATGCCTCCTTGCCAACATCTCTTCCATTAGGTCAAGCATTGCATCTGACCTCTGACTAGGTTGAGGACCCTTCTGTGCATGGACAGGTGATAAAGGTGCATTAAAACTGTTATTACTACATTATCCCCTTCCTGCTGTTTCTGCTTTCTGGACAGGTCCTCATTGTAGTTGCAAGGGGCATTCAAAGTCCTAGGAGATGGCACTGGTGTTCAATAGACAGTCCATGGTGCAGGAACTGGTGCAGCCTTTCTTAATGAGTCAGGAAGGCAGACTCTCAAGCTGTAGCTTTCTATGAGAATTATTCTATGCTCCTGGTGAAGCCATCTCTAGTTCTGTACGATTTGGTGTTGAGCTTGCAGAGTTTGAGGCAACAACATTCTGCTGGCGTCATAATCCTCTTCTTGATAAATTGTGTGCAGTACTTCTGGCCGCAGTGAAGATGATGCTTCTAGAACCCGGTAGCCTGCATAGTTTAAATCATAATCCTCTAAGTAATGCGGAGGGCGCATCTGTCTTCTTGGATTGGGTGCTCCAGCTTGCTGGTTGGAGTAAGGATCAGGGCTATATAGGTCGCACGTGCGACCTAATTTCTCAATGGCGCGACTAAAAAAAATCAAAGGTTGCACCGGTGCGACCAGCCGTTCGAGGGGGAAAAAAAACGAAACTCCGTGACTCTTAAAGTCTC
Source organism: Polypterus senegalus (assembly GCF_016835505.1). Lineage (NCBI taxonomy): Eukaryota > Metazoa > Chordata > Cladistia > Polypteriformes > Polypteridae > Polypterus > Polypterus senegalus. Next base: position 98,075,439 of record NC_053157.1, on the reverse strand, counting down.
CCTGTTGTTCAACAACAGACACACATTAGGCCCATATCATGGTCTAAACCAATCAGAGATAGTGAAGGGCGGATCCCGCCCCCCCTCTGATTGGCCGTGGTCCAGATATTCCTGTATGTGTGTATCGCTTGAAAATGCATGTGATGCAGTCAGACAGAGAGAGGTGAGTAGCCCAGCAGGTAAACAGTGGATGTAGCCGCGGATTATGAGAGAAGATGAAAAGAACGATTGACAGCTTTTTTGTTAAGAATGTTAAGTTAGGGCCTGATCCGTCCGAAAATCATAACCAATGCTCTGACATGGAGCCATCAACCTCCCAAGTTATAGCAAGCCCTGGTCCGGAGACGGCATTAGATAATGAGCCACATACGATCGAGTCCGAGCCCACTGAAATTAAAAGGGGTAAAGTGTATACATTTCGAAAAGAGTGGCTTGACCAGTTTCCCTGGCTAAGATACAGTAAAGCCGATAATATAATGCACTGTATTTACTGTAAAGAGTGTGGGAAGACCATGGCCGCAGTAGTGCATTTGTGACTGGTTCTAATACATTTAGAATTGAAACGTTGAAAAAAGCACAATGCATCTATAAAACACATTACATGCCGCGATAAATGCACTGCTCAAGCGTCCCCTCTCCCCTCTGCCTTTCAGCGGCAGGCAGCAGCAAACAGATCATCAGACGAGGCCAAGATGATAATTAAGTTTAACGTTGCCTACAATATTGCAAAAGAAGAACTTCCCTTCACTAAATTCAAGTCCGAAATAATTCTTAAGAAGAAAAATGGCTTGAACGTAAACACGACGTACAGCAATGATGTCGCGTGCGCCCAATTTATAGGAGTCATCGCAGATACATTGAAACAAAAGACGTCTGTGCAAATTGCGAACAGTGCGTACATGGCATTCCTGATCGACGGAGACACAGATATCGCCACAAAGGAATGTGTCAATGTGTACGGTCGTATCTTGCGGAGAGGAAGACCGGTGAATATACTTATTGGACACATTGAGGTCGAGCATGCTCATGCCCAAGTCTGGAAGATTTTGATGCTAGAGAGAGTGTGGCCAGCTGGTTTAGTCAAGACCAAAGATCAAGAAGGCCAAACTACAGGAGTTGGCCATCCGAGGGGCATGTGACTGCAATGGAGGATAGTCCATAAGACATTGAGCCATGAGATGTTCAGTTTGAAGCCCTTAAAACACTTAATTTAGATTTTCTTTTTAGTTTATCTTGAGATTTTTTAAGTTTAAATTTCAGCTCAGTAAAGCACTTTAAGCACCAACACTTTTCAGTAAGTTGCCTTTCTTGTAGAATTGTGCTTGCCTTCAAATAAAGAACTTTATATTGACCAGATTGTTAGTTAATCATTTAGAAGTCAATATTGCCTATATGGACAGCGATTTAAAAAAAAAAAAAAAAAAAAAAAAAAATAAATAAAGTGAACTTGTAAAACTGTGGTGTTAAATGTGATGCGGTTGAAAATTTGGGTGCATCTAACTTTTTTTTAACACCTAGAAAAAAGTTAGGCGCACCAGTGCAACCAGTGCAAAAAGTTAGTCTAGAGCCCTGAGTAAGGATACATGTTCCACAGTAGCCACTGCAATCCGGCTTGAAGGAGCACAAATTATTATGAAGGAATTTAAGAAGGCAGACTTGCAATATGCTGTAGTCGCTGTGGTGTGTCAGTTAGAACACAGGAACTAATCCATCCATTTCAGGAACATTGCTTTAATGTTGAAATGCCAGAAATTCACATGAAGTAGAACAACTGTACAGGTAGGTGAGTAGGTGTGTGTGGATTTGGTCAATAACGGACAAACTTTCTCTAGCGACTCTAGTAGTTCCAGCTTTCACAAGGTATATCTCACAAACTCGCATGCTCACTGCACACTCCACGGTTTTCACGTGACCATGCTTCAGCATCTTAAAGGCACACAAGCCTTTTTTACATTAAATTATTGGAGGGAATACTGCTCTGTACTATTCTTTCCTCTGCATGTCCTGGAGTACAACAACACAGCACAGCAACATGTGGAGACTGGCAAGATCGGGAACACGGTCACTGATTACAAACCGCAAGATGTTATGCGAATGAATATGAATAAAGTTGCATCCATGCCACAAAGTTTTCCGAAATGTACTATACTGGTCATAAAACGAATAATTCCAAATATTATATATACCTATGTCTGTTTTTTTTTTTTTGTTTTTTTTGACATCATAGACCATAAGGTGCATACTACTTCAGCGTGAGCAGGAACACTCAATAAAACTGAATAAAAAAAATCAAGTGATGGTGAGATACGAAGATGGCAGATTCGCCAGTGTTTGTGTGTCAGCTTTAATCCCTCCAGATGAGAGAATGTCCAGTTCCATTGTCTCAAAACACCACTCACATCTCCAGTTATTCCCAGTTACAAATAAAAGCTAACAGCATCAGATCCCTGGGTGGGGGGGCAGTAGTATGTATTGTGATCGTGATTTAGAGAATAAAAGTGAAAAAAAAAAAAGGTAACTTTTACAAGTCCCATAAATGTACACCGTTTGTTACAGACGCAAACCAAGTGTATGTGTATACTGTATAATACTAACAATAAGAGCAGATTACTACTGAAAACGGCAAATATAGGAGGCAGTGGGGATCGAACCAGGGACTCTTGATTACAAGTCACCCAATCTTACCGATACACCACGGAAGCTTTTGTCTTTTTCTTGAACTTTTTGTGAAAGTTTTTACTTCATCTTTGGACTTCAGGCTTTCATACATTATACAGTTTATGCCCACATTTTGTCATTTACTACTAAAATATGAAAACATTTCTGTTTTAACAATGTGTTTACAAAGATTACTGTAGAAACGGAACACACATGAAATGAGTGTGTTCAAAATAACGATCTATTGTTTCCACTCTAAAACTCCACTACACTCCCAGATATCAATCAAGGCATGAGCTGGGAGAAGTTTGTGCACATTCTAAGTCGGTAGGGGGATGGAATAGCTGGCTTTATTGGCATATTTAGAGGACAAAAGATGCTGGCGGAGAGGTGTGAACGGATTTAAGGTGGGCTGGATCTAAGAGTATTTTCATAAGCTCTGGTAATTCTAGTGTTAAAAGCCACACCAAGTTATTGAGTGCCCAGTATTATAATCCCGGTTACCTTGTCAGGGCTTTTGTAATAATGATGCACAATTTGAAACACTTAAAATGGCCATGGAGATGAGTGTAGCAAAAACACTCTTAAACAGACAAAGTAAGAAACACATCATGGGCACAGAAAATTCAGTGCTGAGATCTGAGTAACAAGTCTCAGCCCACTAGCAATTTACAATCAGAAAACAAATTTTTATATTTGATTTTTATAGTAAGATAGTAATGCTTGGTTTATTTAAAAGAGAAAAAGACTTAATAAAACTATTCATATTGTCACACACGCGCGCATGGGAGGCAGCTAAAGGGCTCGAGTGAAGGCAGTTCTGAGGCATGCCAGGATGTGGCAGAGTGCACTAACTCTCTTTCTCACTTCCCTGTAGACCAAACCTGAGAGGTTCCACCTGTCTCTCTTGACGTCACTTCTGGGACCGAGTCAATGGAGACAGACTTTGCCAGCTCCGGCCCCCCTGATGTCACATCCGGGCCTAATCCAATGAATGATGAACACGTGCCCGATCCTTATGACCTCACTTCCTGCCTCCCCCTTTAAAAGCCTTCCCTTTTCCCTTCTCTGACAGTCTTGTTTTGGACTCTGTTGTAAGCACTTCAGTGCTGGTAATTTGAAAGAAAAACGACTTTTGCAGCCAGGATACCAAATTACATGGGTGGCTGCCCCAAACCTTTTTCTGTCTTTGTCTCGTTTTGTGACAATATGTAAAATTTAAAAAGCAAATCTTTTGTGCATTGCCCATAAACTTTTTAACAACTGACCCCAGCACAACCAAAAAGATCACAGGAGATCTGCATATCAAAGAAAGCAAAGAGTATACTGTGGCTTAGATATCAGGTTAAAATATAACATTCATCCACTTATGCAGTTATTTCGATCAACTGTCAAACATGAACAGAGAGGCAGGTCTTCAGTTTAACAAGGTTGTTCTCATTTGTTGAATAGCACATAAAAGTAAGAATTTTGCTGTGCTTTCTACTGATGGTAATATTGACCCTATAAATCCTAGAAACCTACAGTTGTAATTAAAAAATTAGAAAAATGTATGTCATTATATTTCAGTTACAAGGCAATATTGACTTTCCCTAAATGATAATGTGTAATACGATGATCACAATATCTTGATTATAGACTGTAATAGTTATTCATTAGTTTGTGTCTAATTTAATGTTGAATTTGATGAAATACACAATAAAAGCTATATATGTAATTCTATGATTATTTTACCTTTTTCCTCCAGCATGGCAGACTCTCCATTCTGGGTCTTCAGCACTAGATGCAGTAGAGAAAGGCTGTCAACAGTGTGAAATTGATCAATGCGATGGAAGTGTGGGATATGGAGGTAGCCCGGATGAAAGAGGAGAAACAACCTTAGATGCAATGATTATGAATGGGTAAGTTTCAGTTGTCCAATTTTGGGAGCCAATGAGTTAGGTCATGTATCATATAGAAATGTGGGCTTAGAGAATTTAGTGCTAATTTCCCCCGTAAGTTTTGACTTGTTAACAACAGTTATTTTGTTTTAGCATTGCATTTCTTCTTTCTATCAGTATGTGTATGTGTGTATGAATGTATATATCAATATTTGTGTGCATGTATTTATGTGTGCATGTGCCTAGGGTAATACACACCTGGCTTTAGCAATTACATGAATTCTGTCCCCCTCACCCCTGGTTAGTTTTATCGAGGACTACAAGAAAAGGCTAGGCTGCTGTGGATTCCTACTAGAGCTGCATAAAATATTATAAGCCCAGAGACTGCAAACATAACATGCATTATAAAATGATTTTAATAAAATAAAAAAAATCCTTTTTTTATTGAGATAAAAGTAAATGTCAGTTTCTACTTATTTCCAGTTGTTGTGGCTTCTAGTTCCTAGTGATTTTAGCAAAAGTGTCAATAGTGTGTATCAGGAGTAATTCAACTGACTCTGTGAAATCAGAAGTTGTTGGCTGTGCACCACAAAACTACTACTGATGGCAATATCCACAAGATAGTGTCCAGTACTGCTTGATTGTCTTTGCACTAGAGATGGAATGGTTATCGGCTATTAAAATTACCATGATAAAATTCCCAATGTTTATTACATCACATTATATATTATCATTGCAACCATTGCCGATTACCTTGTTTTTAAAATTAACGTTGTGCTTGCTGAAAAGTATGTAATCGCACACACGGCATGCAAATTGGGCAGACTGCCTGTAAACCTGAATTCAGTGCCAGATACAATCAAGTAAAAAATGTATGTGTGGAAAAAAATCAAATTAGTAACCTTTTTTTTTTTTTAATATAAATACTATTCGAAAGGAGACTGTTAAACATCATACCCTTGGTTTATTGCGGTTGTTATTATTGTATTAGGGTTTACTATGCTTATCCAGGGCCACTATATAACACCATTCCCAGGGTTTACTATCTTAACATTTCAAGACTGTTGACTATTGTTTTTTTTGTTTGTTTTTTTTATGCTGATATTATTTAGACTATTGGCAATAGATATCTCAATTTTAATTCTCATACACCGCTGCTGGGGGACTTGTTTTGTTTTGGACGTGCTTTGTCTCTAGGTATGTCAGTAGACTGGGACTTTGTGAAGTGGAGTTCAGCCTCATGTGGGGAGGCAAAGCGCGGGGCTGGGGGGGGAGAGAAAGAGAGCAAGTTGTCTCTAATCTATCCTTTTAATCCTTATAATTACCAACGTAACAATAGACTGCATGGCAATAACCCCTGGAAAATTAGAAATTAAGGTCAAAGCTGTCTCACTTTCAGTTAAGACTACAACATGACATCAGAAATTCAGAATCAATGTCTCCAAGACGGGAGAGTTAAATTTGCGGGCTGGAATGTTAAAGGCCTGAATCACAAATTAAAAAGAAAGTATTCTCTCACCAAACACGTCTAAATGCTAAAATAGTATTTTTACAGGAGACCCACTTATTAAGCAAGGGTCAGTTCCGGCTGCAAAAAGACTGGACTGGCCTAATGTTCCATTCCAGCTTTACAAAAAAAACTAGACGTGTGGGAATTTTTATACATAGAACAGTCTCATTTGTAGTATCAGATGTTGTATCTGATCCTGAAGAGAGATACATGATTGTCATGGGTAATTTTATTTAATTGTAAAGTGATTTTGATAAATGTTTACACGCCCAATGTGGATGATAGGGAATTAATCCAAAATGTATTTGCATCCATTTCCAATGTAAACATTCATAAAATTATAATGGCTGCGGTTTTTAATTGTGTTTTAAATCCAGACCAAGATATCATCGCCCCTGTGACAGGAGACCTATCTAACACTGCAGAGACAATTACACTGTTTGTAAATGATCACAACTTCTCAGACCCCTGGAAATTTCTAAACCCAAGCTCAAGAACATATTCCTTCTACTCACCAGTGCATCATTGCTATTTCCGTCCATGCCCCTCTGATCTTGGAGATAAAATCATTATGCCCCACATACTCATCTTGCAGATGACGTCTTAACACACTTTTATTAGCAGACGAGAACTTTACAGAATTTATATCAAAATAAATCATTTTTTTTCTAGAGACAAATACATCCTCAGAGGTCTCTGCAGGAATACTCTGGGAAGGCCTTCTTAAGAGAACAGATTATGTCATATCTTTCCCACAGAAATCAATTGGAAACCAAGTATGTATCAAAGCTAACCAGCAAAATTACTAGAATAGATCAAGAACATGTCAGGTATCCAAGTGAGGCTCTTCATAGGAAAAGGCAGGCTCTGCATTGAGAACTCAACCTCTTCACAACTAAAGAAACTGAACAACTCATTTTTAAATCAAGACATCCTTACTATGAACATGGAGAGAAAGCTAATAAGTTTTTTGCTCAACAAATCCACAAGCAAGAAGTTCGCAATGTAATCCCAGCAATCACTGACACAAACGGAGACAAAATCATTGACCAGAAAAATATAATGCCCACATTTAGAGACTACTATAAATCCTTATATTCTATTGATTTTAACACTAGAATTACCAAAGCCTACGAAAAAATCTCATAAATACAGCCCAGCTTAAATCTGTTCACACCTCTCCGTCAGCGTGTTTTGTCCTGTAAATGTGCCAATAAAGACAAGCAGCAAGCAGCCTGCTATTCCATCCCTCCACCAAGACAAGAAGCAAGCACCCTGCTATTCCACTGGGCAGCAAATATACAAACTATAAAAACCTGGATATGGACACAAAGATGAACATATACAGGCTTGGTCTGCAATAGAAATAAAATCTTGCAGTACTTCTTTATATTCCTTGCTTTGTGCCCCAATAAATGCAAGTTATCGCCAAAATAGTAACAACTCAGTAGTACTTCACTCACTCACATATGGAACCAATGTAGGAAGCATTTTTCTTTATCGGTGGCACCTCTGCACGACAACCACCTTTTTCAACCCTCTCAAACATATGCAGTTTTTAATGTCTGGAAAACATTTGGGATTTAATCACTTAGAAATCATTCTGGATCAAAATTTGTAAATACCTTTCAGATAGCCTTGGTGTCACAATCCCTTCTAACCCATTAACAGCTGTGTTTGGTGTACTCCCAGATGGGCTTAAAGTGGAGAAGGACAAACAAACTGTGATTGCTTTTACTACACTATTGGCACACAGACTTATCTTGCTTAACTGGAAGAATCCTAACTCTCCCCTTTTAAGTCAGTGTGTAACCGATGGTATATATTGTTTGAAATTGGAAAAAATAAGATTCTCACTTAGAGGATCTGTGCAGAAATTTTTCAAAACCTGGCAGTACCTAATCAATAACATTCTAGAATAAGCTTTTAAAGAACTGAGGAAGAAGATTATCTCCCCATTTTCTTTTTCTTTTCCATTTATCTATATTCACTTATTAATTTATCTATTTACTTTTTAGTAGGTGTATGTATTATTCTGCTGCCCATTCTCTCTTTCTCAGGGGTGGGGGTTGATTTGTTTTCAATCCTATTCTTGTAAAATTGATCTATTTGTATGGAATGTTGTGTGATTTCAATAAAATAAAACAAAAAGAATGTTTGTGGATACCTTTCAAGAAAATGGATGGATATTTGGGCAGAAAACTTCACAATCTTGCACCATTTTTACATATGTAACAAAAGAAATTCATGAAATGCCACAGTGAAATACCTGTAATGAGAAATTGAAAATAATTAAATAGAGTTTGTAAGTGTGTATGTAAATGTGCCCTTAACTGGATAAGACTCTAGTACAGAGCAGCTTTTTTTGCATTTGTTTCTTTTGGAGTAGAATCTGATTCTCTGCACTGGATAAAGTTGATTTTGAAAATGGAATAATTAATTAATTTCAGGTACTGTAAATGGAGTGGTGCTTGTGAAGATTGTGAATAAAAATCATAGAATGTTGAATATAAAGAAAAGCTTCCTGTTAAAAATTGTAAATACATAATTTTTATACTTTTTGACCTAGTGACACAATGGAAGTGGGTTCAGTTGCAGATCTTCGCAGGATCAAGAATGCTATTGGAGTTGCACGAGCAGTAATGGAGTACTCCAGACATACTCTTTTAGTTGGTGAATCAGGTATCTTTGCACTCTTTTTGTTATTTGCATTGTTTATCTCAAAACATGAATCTGACTTTTCAGTTTTTAGATATTCCCATATCATCTAACATGCCAGTTTTAACATGGTACAAAGTTCTTTAAAATCAAGTTAATTAATGCAGTAAATAATGGAGAGATTATTCATATGTTTATGTGTATTCAGTATTCTGACTTCCTGCAATACCACTTCCCAGGAGTAAATAACTTTTGATTTTCTTGTTTTTAAACAAAAAGTATTTAGCATAAGAAGCACATTATTTTGTGTCTTTGGCTTTACCATGTTTAGGCTTTCAAAAAGCATACTTCTAACTGATAGAGCCTGCTGAAAATGTTTAGATACCTGCACAGGGCTTTTCAAAGGGTTATAACCAAACAAGAAACCGCATCAGTGTTTGACCAGCAAATGTGAAAAAAATCTCCAAAGGCACATTAAGGACAACACATGAACAACAGCTCCTTGATTTATCATTAAATGCAGCACTAATTATGATGTAATATTAACATCTTGGTATTGCAGCAGCAGGAATGGGACCCTTTCCATTTCTGTTTAAATGGAAGTGCAGAGTGTAGGACATCTTTTTCTTTGAGATCAAGATGATACTGCCTCCCACTCACCGTTGTAGGTGAACTAAGCAGTGCAACGACACACTGTAATGAGACCGAACAAATATAGTCACTAGGTGGCAAATGGAAAGACTGTGCAGGATAGTTTAGATGCACGAAACATATCAGGAAGTATGATTCCGTTTCACTCTTGTCATGAATCACATCCATCCAACATTTTACGTCATACATACACCCAACATAGTGAGGGATGCATATGATCCATCAGGAATGTGATCATGAGAGGGCAGGGTCTCAGCTGCTGCTTCAGTGGTGAATATTCGGATAGTCAATTGAATGTCTTCACCAGACACAGTGGTATTCTCGAGTACCAGGTACTTTTTTCGCCATGGAGAATCTTCTTCTCTGTTCAGCAACATGAGATAAGACATCGTCATTTGATATGAAAAAAAAGTTTGACATTTTTTGATAACTTACTGATTAAAAACTCCATTATTACCATTATTGACACATGGGATCAATTTTTAACTACCAAATTTTTCTGTACATGTTAATTATTTTTTAAATGACTGCATTTTTTTTCATGTTACCTGTTATTGATCTTACTGCTTATGGTTTCCACTTGTGAGATCATTGCATGCATTCAGTGCACCTCTACCACTTATGTAGTGGCAGCATTATTTTTTCTGCTTCGCGTCATTTAATGATGCCCTTTCCATGGTTTGCATACACTCTCCTAATGTTGCTATCCCTTTAGCATTGCTTTCTTTTAACTTGCTAACACTTTCACTTTATGGCCACTGTAGCTTATGAATGATTATTTTAAAAAAAATGATTTAAACAACATGCTAGAGTTTTGCCACATCCTACCGTAATGGATGTCTTCCATTGGGAGATTTTAGATATATCTTTGTTGCTTGAATTTGAAGAATTTTTACAGAACACTAATGTTAGGGGATTTTTAGATTGGGTTAGGGGATTGAGAGGCAGATTTGCTCCAGAGGTTGAATCTTGTAGAGTATGTTGCCTTCTGGATGCATAGCTCAAAGACCTCCATGAAAGGGTGCATAGGCTTCTGGCCAGAGTGGGGGTGCATCCAGTAGTTACTGTCCTTGTTGGAATAAATGAAATAAGTAAGGGCAGAATGTCAGTTCAGCTGTCGAAATTTAGGAGCAGAACTGACAAGGTAGTCTTTTCTGAAGTTCTACTTGTGCCACACGCAAGTCCAGGTAAGACCGAGAAGAACAGAAGATTAAATAAGTGGCACAGTTCTTGGTATAGCATAGAAAAGCATAGGTTCATGGGGCATTGGAAGGCCTCCTGAACAGATCAGACCTATTTTACCATTATGGGTTACATTTGAACCGGAGAGGGAAGGATACGAGTAGGGTGGTTGGGGATTGTTTAAGCTGGGGAATAAGAGGGAAGGAAGTTTAGGACAGGCCAGGTTTATAACTTTACATGAAGGGGTCAACAGTGGTACAAGTAATACACATAATAAATTGGTACAAGTAATACACATAATAAATTAAGTTCTAGCCCAAACTAAAATGGCAAAGTAAAAGAAGTATTACATTAAAAATGGTCACTTTAATCCTAAGAGTATCAAAAATAAAACAAGTGAGTTACATTTTTTTTTTTGTTGTTGAGTATAGTTATGATATGCTAATAATAACAGAAGCCCAGCAAAAATGAGGGGCAAAAATAAAAGGAGATTGACATTTATGTAATGGTGAGAATATTTGGATTCAAGTAGAACTTTAGAAGTATGTTATAGACTCTGCAATTAAGACAGTAGTTTTTTTGTTCCTCTTTTTAATATTTAAAAAGGAACATTTTGAAAGGAATGTCATGAAATATGTGTGTGTTGCTTATTTATTGATTTAATTTTGTCCATAATATTCCTCCAGCTGCATCATGAAATATGGCTTGAAATGAAACTGTCACATTCACTTGTCAAAGTTGAGAGGGTGGGATCTACCACATACTGTGTTTTGATTGGTGAATCATCTCCTGTAGATTGCTAATGCCTAATTCAGTATGTCAGTGCGGGAGATGGAGATAATTATTAGAAATTCTAACTAATTATAGAAAAATGTTTAATACTGCTGATGAAATTAATTCTGCTGAAGTTATTGCATATTTCAGAGTAAAACTGAATGTTTATTAGAAGAAATGACAGTGTTGGCGGCCCTTTTAGACTACAATATTAATGAAACTTTTTTTAAGAACATTGAAGAACTGGTGCAGCGGACTAGGGTACACACCCTATTAGGTGACAAAGTTACCTGCCCTGAATGCCCATTCTTTGACATTCCAGCTGAGTTAATGGAACACTTTCTTTTATGCATTTTAAAAGTATGACAGATTGCAGATCTACTGTATATGATGTCATCAAAGAAGGTGATCATAAGGCAAGTGTGAGATGTGATGAGCTGCACCTGTTTCAGTTTAGATGCTTGGACACGGAAAGCCAAAAACATTGCCAACTAATATTCTGACCTGAATATTTGACTTTTGTTTTACGAGTCTAAAATCACATGCATATTTGCAGGTACTTTTTCAAACTACTTTACAGCTCTAATCAGTGGCAAACATGATACTAGTCAAATTACATGGCAAACCTGGCACAATGCTTAAATTACATTTCAACATCTAACTTGTGACAGCTCTCTGACAAGAAGTGCACTTAAATTGCAGTTGTGTTAAGGTTTGGTTGGGGTGCTAAATGTCTGATGCTCAAACGAGATTAAAACTCTTTACAGTTCCTGTTAAATATCACAGATCAGTGTGGTATATAAGAAAGTATCATGTTTGCCTTTGATCAGAGCTGTAAAGTTGTTTGAAAAAGTAGCTGTGAATATGATTTTATTTCTGCTTACATTAATAGAACAGGTTCAGAATATTTTGATCAAAGTCATATTGAGAGTTGTGGAAAATTGAACGGAAGGTTGTTAAAAAGTCTTTTTATGTAACCATTGAAACAGGTTTTGTTCAGTTACAATGGACTGAGTAAAATAGTAGAAATATCCCATCAAGATGATAAGTGAATCTGAATGTTTTACCCTTTCTCTGCTGTTAGTTGTTGTCATTTCCAACATAAAAACAAATGACCTGTCCCAGAAAAATGTTTCCTAAATATTCAAGACAATGTTGACAGTGAGAATAATAATTTTCATTTTGCCCTGTGAATTTGCTGCCCAACATTTTGACTTCTAATGACATTAGTGAAATTGTTTTGTTAGTATCATTATTAAACGTACATCTGAATCATTAGTTAGTGTTGAATGAGTTGAAATATGTACAATAACATAAACCTGAAATCCACAAAAATTTAGAAACTGAGACAAAATAAGGCGGCCTGGTGTTGAACATAAGGTCCCCATTAACACTGTCCCATGATCAATGACAGTGGCACAGTATATCACAGTAAGAGACGGAGAAGAGAATCAAAATAGAAGAGAATCATATACAGTGGTGTGAAAAACGATTTGCCCCCTTCCTGATTTCTTATTTTTTTGCATGTTTGTCACACAAAATGTTTCTGATCATCAAACACATTTAACCATTAGTCAAATATAACACAAGTAAACACAAAATGCAGTTTTTAAATGATGGTTTTATTATTTAGGAGAAAAAATCCAAACCTACATGGCCCTGTGTGAAAAAGTAATTGCCCCCTTGTTAAAAAATAACCTAACTGTGGTGTATCACACCTGAGTTCAATTTCCGTAGCCACCCCCAGGCCTGATTACTGCCACACCTGTTTCAATCAAGAAATCACTTAAATAGGAGTTAAATGTGTTTGATGATCAGAAACATTTTGTGTGACAAACCTGCAAAAGAATAAGAAATCAGGAAGGGGGCAAATAGTTTTTCACACCACTGTATATAAACAGATCAATCCACAGGCAAGTTTGATTAAATTACTTAATTTTCAATTAGGATTTTAATTGCCGAGACTTGTATTAATAGGCAACACCCACATCAGTGTTATTTAATCCACGGAATAAATGAGAAACACAGCTTGATGTGATTGTTCTTTCCATTACAGTATTTACAGCATGCATAAGTTCAGCCTTTCCCAAACAGTAGAGCTATATGTATGTATGAAAATGGATTTCATCTAATTAACTAACCAAATGTAGTAGTGTTGTCAAAATTAAAGAAGTTTTTGTAATTCTAAACCAGCTTAATAAATGGGGGCAAGGCTTTTGCCTGTAGGTCAGTGGATGCAGAAAATGTAACTAAATTAAGTAATTTTCTGCTTTGGAATTAATTGTGTACTGATTAAGTAACAGGTGGCCATATTTTCTTAACAAAATAATTCAGGGTTTGTGCAAGGGACTACAAATCTGCCACCTTTATTTTGCTTACCATTATAATCTATAAACTGACAGAATCTGCAATGAAACAGGACTGATGACGCCTGCCTGAAAGACTGGGTTTTGTCCTCCTCATGAAATTCTTATGAGATGACCCTGTTTTATCATGTAAGGTTTTTGGGTTCAGTCCTATTCTTAAACATAGATTTTTTTTTATTCCCACAGTCAGAAACCATACCACCCAGGCCCACAAGCGAAAGTTCAGCCAAAGAACAGATTTAGACTCGAAATGTACTGGAAAGACTTGGATAATATAATACTGAAATTTACTTGTGAAAATGTAGTTGTCATATTGGAGAATTTAAAAAAAAAAGCAATAAACTGAGCATGGGGGTTACAGTAACAGCTAAAAAGCACATCTTGTAAAGTGGTGCACAAGATATTGACCAATAATATCATAGACTTGAGCTGAGTTATAAAAAGCATCCTGACATTCACAAAATGTGATTCACACTTTTATAAAGTTTGAAACCTCTCATCGTTCATTTTGTCATTTATAATAAAACGCCTTGGCATTCTGTCACCTAAATTAAGAGTGAAATTTGTTTCTTCCACATTTGTTTTACCTGCCTGGGACCCAATGCTGTTATGACACATAGCATGAAGCATTAGTAAACTAAACCGTTTCAGAAAGGTGAGCTTATTTATATAGCACAGAGCATTTCAGAATGCTTTACAAAGAAATAAACCCATTAAAAATTAGAAATGTAAAATACATTAAAATTTTATTATAAATGAAGCATCAAATTCATGTTAAGAAGTAATTAAAAGGCTAAATCAATTATTACAAAACAAGAAAAAACTGTTACTGATGTATTTTAATAATCAGCCACAGTAGCCAAGTACGTTTTGAACTCAGACTTAAATGAGATGACCGTTGATGCAAACCCCAGGTCTAGAAGTTTGTTTTACAAGTGAGTGGCATCAAAGCAAAGCACTACATAATCTGACTTATTTTTATGATCCTAAGAACTGGGGCTATACATTTCCCAGATGACCTGAGGGATCTAGATGCTTTATAATCTCTATGTAATTCGAGGTGTATTTTGGCCCAGTTCCATTTACTGGTAGTGATTTATTTGCAAATAAAAGTATTTTAAAATCAGTCCTTTGACATACAGGTAGGTGCAGTTATTTAAGCACTGGAGTAATATATTCCACTCTCTCTTGTGTGTTAGTGATTACTCTGGGTGCAGAAGTCTGAATGAGCTACAGTTGCCTTATTGATTTTTACAGATCTGAGTATGTACTTACACCAATTTTTCTGACTTGTGTTTTAGACTGTAGAGCCATTGACCAAAGATGAGCACTGAGTTTTCAGTCAGTGTTTTTTCGGGACAAAGACAATTCTTTTACTTTTTTCAGCATTCAACTGCAGAAAACTATGGCAAATCCATCCATTGATTTCTTTTATACAATTACTGAGTGATTGTAAGGGACTATACTTGTCTGTCTTGAGAGGCGCTGCTATTTCTCTAAGATTATAAATAACAATGCTAGTAATCCCAGAATCTTATTCTGTACGATTGTCTGCTAAACCCAGGTGACACAAAGGAATGCTCTAAAATACTTCCATTGAAACCTGTAAGGCTATTTCTGTATTTTTCAATCAAAAAATGAATGATATTAGAAATGATATAGTATATCTCCCCAACACTGCGGATCCTCCTAAGCCCCAGTACTCCGGTATAAACAAATTAAATTCCTTCACCAGGATAGATTTACCTGATTTACATAGAATAATTTCTCAACTGAGACCCTCCACCTGTGTCCTTGACCCAATACCAACAAGTT
The DNA here is from genome assembly GCF_016835505.1 of Polypterus senegalus. Taxonomy (NCBI): domain Eukaryota; kingdom Metazoa; phylum Chordata; class Cladistia; order Polypteriformes; family Polypteridae; genus Polypterus; species Polypterus senegalus. The sequence goes on along the minus strand of NC_053157.1, from coordinate 98,059,945 downwards.
TTTTCAAAAAAGTATCGGGCGTGCTAATTGATAGTATTCTTGACGTAGTAAACTAGTCATTAGATACAGGGGTCTTCCCAGACTGTCTTAAGACTGCTGTAGTTAAATCCCTACTCAAGAAGAATAATCTTGACCCCTCTGCTTTTGAAAATTTTAGACCCATTTCTAGCCTGCCTTTCTTAAGTAAAATTCTAGAGAAGGCAGTCATTATGCGGCTAAATGACCACTTTAATAAACATGCTATTCTTGATAAGTTTCAGTCGGGTTTTAGAACAAATCACAGTACAGAAACTGCACTCGTTAAAGTAGTAAATGACTTGCGGGTAAATGCAGACAGAGGCCATTTATCTGTTCTCATCCTCTTGGATCTGAGTGCCGTATTTGACACCATTGATCGCAACATTCTCTGAAATCGCCTTAGTCAATGGGTGGGCCTCTCTGGTAGTGTGTTAAATTGGTTTGAATCCTACCTGGCAGGTAGAAAATTCTTTGTTACTTGTGGTAATTACAACTCAAAGATACATGATGTTCTATATGGTGTTCCACAAGGCTCTATCCTGGGTCCGCTGCTCTTTTCGATCTACATGCTTCCGTTAGGTCAGATCATCTTTGGGCATAACGTGAGTTACCATAGCTGATGACATGCAGCTGTATTTATCAATAGCCCCTGATGACCCCGACTCTGTTGTTTCACTAACACAATGTCTTACTCATGTTTCTAAATTGATGAATAGTAATTTTCTCAAGCTAAATAAAGGTAAAACAGAAATGTTAGTGATTGGCAATAATGGTTTTAATGAGGTTATTAGAAATAAACTTGATGCATTAGGATTAAAAGTCAAGACGGAGGTAAAGAACTTGGGGGTAACCGTTGACTGAAACCTGAATTTTAAATCGCTTATTAATCAGATCACTAGGACAGCATTTTTTTCTCTTAAGAAACATAGCAAAAGTTAGACCTCTTATATCCTTGAAAGATGCTGAGAAATTAGTTAACACTTTTGTTTTCAGTCGATTAGATTACTGTAACGCACTCCTCTCAGGACTACCCAAAAAAGACATAAATAATTTTCAACTAGTGCAGAATGCAGCTGCTAGAATCCTAACTAGGAAAAGAAAATCCAAGCACATTTCTCAGGTTTTGATGTCACTACACTGGTTACCTGTGTCATTCAGAATTGACTTTAAAACACTGCTTATGGTTTACAAAGCCTTAAATAATCTTGCTCAATCTTGTATATCGGAATGTCTGACACCTTATATTCCAAATCGTAACCTTAGATCCTCAAATGAGTGTCTGCTTAGAATTCCAAGAGCTAAACTTAAAAGAAGTGGTGAGGTAGCCTTCTGCTGTTATGCACCAAAAATCTGGAATAGTCTGCCAATAGGAATTCGCCAGGCTAATACAGTGGAGCACTTTAAAAAAAACTGCTAAAAACTCATTACTTTAACATGGCCTTCTCATAACTTAATTTTAATTTAATCCTGATACTCTGTATTTTCAATTAATTATCATAACTATTCATGGTGGCTCTCTTCTGTTTCTTTCCCGGTTTTCTGTGGTGGTGATCTGCGCCACCACCACCTAATCAAAGTACCATGATGTTCCTACATTGATGGATTAAAAGCCAGAAGTCTTCATCAAGTCCTTCCATGAGAACCCTAAATACAAAGAAGATTGTTTAATTTATGTTGGGTAGAATGCCCAGAGGGGGCTGGGCGATCTCATGGTCTGGAACCCCTGCGGATTTTATTTTTTGTCTCCAGCCGTCTGGAGTTTTTTTTTGTTTGTTTTTTCTGTCCTCTCTGACCATTGGACCTTACTCTTATTCTATGTTAATTAATGTCTTATTTTAATTCTTACTTTGTCTTTTTTTCTCTTTTCTTCATCATGTAAAACACTCTGAGCTACATTATTTATATGAAAATGTGCTGTATAAATAAATGTTGTTGTTGTGTATCATCTCAGTAGAGTGTTGTACTGTGTTAGCCATAGATTGATACAGGAGAAAGTAGGGTGAAATGACACCTTTTATTGGCTAAACTAGCAAAATACCCATGCCCCTGGAGAAGTAGTGTGTTAAAGAAGTTATGAAAAAGAAAAGGAAACATTTTAAAAATAACATAACCTGATTGTCAATGCAATTATTTTGTGACTGTTATGAGTGTTGCTGTCATCGAGGATTTGATTATCATTGTTTCTTTCAATCAGGTTCGTATTTGGAGGACGTGTTGTGTTCAAGTTACGCTCCGTGTTTGTCAACCGTTGTAAAGATAACGGCTTTCATTATATATCCGTGTGTGTGATATATATGTATATGTATATGTATATGTATATGTGTATATATATGTGTATATATATATGTATATATATATACAGTTTTTATTTTAAAAGGGTTTTAGTGGGCTGACAGAAACAAGTAATAGACATGGACATGTGGACATGAATATTGTTAACTCAAGCTGTTTTAATTTCTGATAAAAAAATGCATTTAAACTGCATTTCAATTCAAAACAGAAACAAAAATATCATCCCTGGCTAAAATTGGGCAGACTTAAAAATAAAGTGGTATTTTAAGTACTTTAAGTACATTTTCAGAATGGTATTGTCTTTAAATAATAATGATAAAAATTTCAGCAATAATAATGATAAAAATTTCAACATAAAGTGCAGTTTTCTTCTTAAAAAAATAAGGCAGAAACATAAAAGGTAATTTGACTAGCTTCACCTTTAAACTCTGAGTAACCTTAGCCAAAATTATTTTGTACATTAGGCTAAAACATTGTGATCATTGAACATTTTGTAATTAGATGTAATTAGAAATACTAACAGTCACGGAAGTCCAATGATCCCCAGTAAGAGCCACAAAGTCCGCTTTCTGTAATGCATCTAATTTTGCTTGCTTTTCAGTGTCCTAAAGCTGTTGAATTTTACTTGAAATAGTCTTTCGGCACGTGCTCACTGCAACACATTTTGCATTTAGATGGTACCGTAAGGTTGAAGTGCTTCGGTGGTATGCAAACTCCTTTTTGCACAGTTTGCACAAAATTACGCTTTTATCAAGGCTTCCAAACTAAATTTGCATCCGATCAGTCTTAGCAACGCGCTTTCTTCCGACTATTGCATTTTTGTTGGTCTGATGTGTGCATCAATGTAATCGGTGTACCAGGAAATCATGCATTGACAAAAGTTCCCCTTTGCTTGGAATGCAAAGTGCGATTAAATGCGTTTATTTTTTTACGCGTTATTTTTTTCAAATTAATTAAGCGCAATTAACGCGTTAAATTCCACCACTAATAAAAAATATTATATATATATATATATATATATATATATATATATATATATATATATATATATATATATATATACACCAATGTAATAGTTTTGTCACTGTTATGAGTGTTGCTGTCAGCAAGGAATTGATTATCATTATTTCTTTCAATCAGGTTTGTATTAGGAGGATGAGTTCTGTTCAAGTTACGTTCCATGTTTGTCAACCGTTGTAAAGATAACGGGTTTCATTCATCGAAGTTCTCACTACCCAAATCGGTACTCGTGAATCTAAGATGTTTAACGGGCATTCCCGGAATGAAGTTGTGGATTTGCCTACGAATATTTAGCGGTAGCGTGTGTATGAACTTAATTTAACCTTTCCCAGTCCTGCAAAGTCAGTTCACGTTAGCTGCTTGGAGTACATGCTTTGAACCTTCTCAGGTATGCTTGTGCTATCTCAGGCGATCTCGCGATGTCCACGGCCTTATTTAACTCTTTAAGGGCTAATTTTTTTTTTTGTTTCTTATCTCCAAGGGCTGAATATTTTTCCAAAAACTAACATTTTTTAAAAAAGAACACAAAGCAATTGTTTAACATATCAAATCAACAAAAAAAATTACTTTTGACAAATGTTACTGTCTTGCATGTTGTATGAGCCTGCTTACTCTATGATTTCACATACATATCACATACATTTTACACAGCAAAGTCTGATCTCGCTCAAAGCAGCCAATTTCAGTCATTGCCACATTGCATTGCTCACAATACGTGTGGCTTTGGTGCCTACTTTTCAATTGTCTGTTGCTGCACTTTCTCACATATATTGTTAGTATGTACTATAGAGAGACAAGTCACCCTTTTGCCATTGTGCCATTCCACTGCCACCTAGTTTTCTGCCTGCATGAAAACAGTTTTGTCAACTCTTTTCATCTTCTGAAACTTTATGAACTTTATGCATGGCATTATAGCCTGGCTCACCCCATGGGATTTGCTTCTGTTTATTACAGAAATGGATAAAACTTTGCAGCAGCACGTACCTATCACCATGCTGCATAACCTGTCCAAAGCCACCAGGGGACAAAGCACGTTTGGACCAATGCTCCCTGAAGTTATATCACCAGTTTTGTCCCATCTCTATTTGTAATACCACAGCACGCTTCATCTCGTCTTTTGTTGTGGGTTTACATTTTGAAAAACGAGAATGCGATGCAAACGCAGCCCACGATTCAAAAAATTTCTCTGCCTACCTGTTTATCTTGTCTGACGTTAGCTGAAAAGCAGCATCAGGAGAGAGCAGCCTGAAGTACAGCAGCTGGTGATCTGTCGTGTCCAACAGCAAGCCATGCCGTCTTGTGAAGTCCGGTAGCCAGATCGGCTCTCAACGGATCAATGTCTGTGTATTTATCCCACGCGAACCTTGCCGTAGATGCATCGGCTGCACGAAGCGCTCAACTGGCAGCAGATCCGCTGGTGCGGCATCGGCCGGTGTTTGATCAGCTGATGCCGGCCTCTCACTCTCTTGCTCAATCTCCTGATCACTGTCAATAAAATCCGATTCTGAAAAATCGGAGTCCGACTCCGCGATAATGCGCAAAACATTGTCTGCCGAGTGTTTTCTTTTCTGCACTCACTTCGCTCTCTTGTCAAATGTCGATGCCATCTTGCCATTGTTTACATTTCGCAACTCACGCACACGCAAGGATTAGTTGCCAAGTCAACGAATCTAGCATTCCTCCAAGCACAGAGGGAATGCCTGTGACGTGACAGTGAGATTTGTCGCCATTAACAGCTGATTATCGCCCTCTATCCCTGGATGTCGACTTTAGTCGACATTCGCCCTCAACCCCTCCTGTCGACAAAAGTCGACATCCGCCCTAAAAAAGTTAATGTTAGCTCAAACCTGGCATACCAGCAATTTAAACTCTGTTACAAAGTGATCAAAAGTCTCATTTTAACCCTGCGTCTTCTCATTAAACTTGTATCTCGTGAATATCGTATGCGTAGTGTGCATGACAAACGCCAGCGGCAGGCTGTCTATGAACTTAATTTAAACTTTAGGTTAACACCGTGCTTTGTTTCCGAAGTTGCTACAATCGTGAATATGCTTGTATGAGTCACTTGCTTCATATTCTTTTGCTGCCTTCTCAATTGTGTAATGCGTTTTTTTGTTCAGTGCTCTTTGGAGCTCTTCCTTGTTCTCTACGTACTCGTGTCCCGCATCATCACGCCACCCACGTAACTCCGCCTCACATGGCGACCGAGCTGCCGGCTATGGCTATATATATGGTCGAAAGTAGGTTCCAGTTATGACCGTTACGTGTAGAATTTTGAAATGAAACCTGCTTAACTTTTGTAAGTAAGCTGTAAGGAATGAGCCTGCCAAATTTCAGCTTTCCACCTACACAGGAAGTTGGAGAATTAGTGATGAGTGAGTGAGTCAGTCAGTCAGTCAGTGAGGGCTTTGCCTTTTATTAGTATAGACTAGCAGAATACCCGCGCTTTGCAGCGGAGAAGTAGTGTGTAAAAGAAGTTATGAAAAAGAAAAAAAAAATAACGTGACATGATTGTTAATGTAATTGTTTTGTCATTGATATGAGTGTTATATATCTATCTAGATAGATATAGACATAGATATAGATAGATATATATATATCCAAAAAGTTGGGACACTATACAAATCGTGAATAAAAACTGAATGCAATGATGTGGAGGTGCCAACTTCTAATATTTTATTCAGAACATAAATCACGGAACAAAAGTTTAAACTGAGAAAATGTATCATTTTAAGGGAAAAATATGTTGATTCAGAATTTCGTGGTGGTGTCAACAAATCCCAAAAAATTTGGGACAAGGCCATTTTAACCACTGTGTGGCATCTCCCCTTCTTACAACACTCAACAGACGTCTGGGGACCGAGGAGACCAGTTTCTCAAGTTTAGAAATAGGAATGCTCTCCCATTCTTGTCTAATACAGGCCTCTAACTGTTCAATCGTCTTGGGCCTTCTTTGTCGACCTTCTCTTTATGATGCCAAATGTTCTCTACAGGTGAAAGATCTGGACTGCAGACTGGCCATTTCAGTACCTGGGTCCTTCTCCTACGCAGCCATGATGTTGTGATTGATGCAGAATGTGGTCTGGCATTATCTTGCTGAAAAATGCAGGGTCTTCCCTGAAAGAGATGACGCCTGGATGGGAGCATATGTTGTTCTAGAACCTGAATATATTTTTCTGCATTGATGGTGCCTTTCCAGACATGCAAGCTGCCCATGCCACACACACTCATGCAACCCCATACCATCAGAGATGCAGGCTTCTGAACTGAGCGCTGATAACAACTTGGGTTGTCCTTGTCCTCTTTGGTCCGGATGACATGGCGCCCCAGATTTTCAAAAGAACTTGAATCGTGACTCGTCTGACCACAGAATAGTCTTCCATTTTGCCACTCTCCATTTTAAATGATCCCTGGCCCAGTGACAATGCCTGAGCTTGTGGATCTTGCTTAGAAATGGCTACTTCTTTGCACTGTAGAGTTTCAGCTGGCAACGGCGGATGGCACGGTGGATTGTGTTCACGGACAATGGTTTCTGGAAGTATTCCTGAGCCCATTCTGTGATTTCCTTTACAGTAGCATTCCTGTTTGTGGTGCAGTGTTGTTTAAGGGCCCGGAGATCACGGGCATCTAGTATGGTTTTACGGCCTTGACCCTTACGCACAGAGATTGTTCCAGATTCTCTGAATCTTCGGATGATGTTATGCACAGTTGATGATGATAGATGCAAAGTCTTTGCAATTTGTCGCTGGGTAACACCTTTCTGATATTGCTCCACTATCTTTCTGCGCAACATTGTGGGAATTGGTGATCCTCTACCCATCTTGGCTTCTGAGGGACACTGCCACTCTGAGAAGCTCTTTTTATACCCAATCATGTTGCCAATTGACCTAATTAGTGTTTATTGGTCTTCCAGCTCTTCGTTATGCTCAAATTTACTTTTTCCAGCCTCTTATTGCTACTTGTCCCAACTTTTTTGGGATTTGTTGACACTGTGAAATTTTGAATCAACATGTTTTTCCTTTAAAATGATACATTTACTCGGATTAAACGTTTGATCTGTCATCTACGTTCTATTACAAATAAAATATTGACATTTGCCGTCTCCACATCATTGTATTCAGTTTTTATTCACAATTTGTTTAGTGTCCCAACTTTTTTGGAATCCGGTTTGTACATAAATGTGTACATATATACACACACGCATATACTATGGGGTGCGAAACGGGCAAATACATTGATTTTCTGAATATATAAAGTCGGCGTCAGAATATATAAAGTGAAAACTTGAATATATAAAGTCAGCGTCGGTATATATAAAGTCAAAAGTTGAAAATATAAAGTCATCGCTGGAATATATAAAGTGAAAACCTGAATATTTAAAGTCGCGTCGGAATTTATAAACTCATTCCTGAATATATAAAGTCAAAGTCAAAATATATTGATTGAAACGACTCTGAACTGAAGTAAGTTAACAAAAACGTATTCAGAAAAATAAATAAAAAAAACACTGTTCGGTTAATGTTTTGAAAATGATGCATGTGCCCTGCCCAGGATTGGTTCCTGCCTTGCGCCCAGTGTTGGCTGGGATTGGCTCCAGCAAATCCCGCGACACTGTGGTCGGATTCAACAGGTTGGGAAATGGATGGATATTCCAGCACTGACTTTGTATATTCCGACGATGACTTTATATATTGAAGTTTTGTCTTTATATATTCCAGCGCTTACTTTATATTGTGAGCTAGAGGGCTTTGCTATTACTTGTGGGGACAAAACTTCACTTTGATAAATGATCATGCTCCACTTCAATGGTTATACCGACTGAAAGATACAAACTCTCACCTCATGAGATGGTTTCTGGGCTTACAACCTTACCGTTTCACAGTAAAACATCGACCAGGTTCTGAACACGTCAACGCAGATGTATTATCATGACTAAATGAACCTGGTACAGAGAGTCGCTTGATTTACGGGAATGTGAATAAAGCTGAGGGGGAGGGTGTGAGCTGGAGGGCTGATCGCACCCCAAGAAGATACAGACGCCCCTGGGCGAACCACAACCCCTGAAACACAGACTACCCTCACATTGCTCTTTACTTTCTCACTTGCGCTATAACGCGTAATGCAAACTTTGCGCGATACTCCACTAACTTAAAAGCCTTGTGCAGCGCCTGATTGTTTGCTTGCTTTTATCTCTCTCTGCTCCTAGCGAAACTGTCATCTCTGTCTTGTCATGGAGCACATTTAAGCTCCTGTGTTTGCAGTGTTTCAATAAAAATCCTTCTTGTTTCTACGACCTCCTGTGTCTCTGTGCAAATCTGTGACCCAAGCGTGACAATATATTCCAACGCTGACTTTATGTATTCAAGATTTGACTTTATATATTCCAGCGCTTACATTATATATTCCGAAATATTCCAACGCCGTCTTTATATACTCAGGTTTTGGGAAGGGCTGATCAATGTAATCGGTGTACCAGGAAATCATGCATTGACGGAAGTTCCCCTTTGCTTGTAATTGAAACTGTGATTAAATGCGTTATTTTTTTAATGCGTTATGGAGCACATGTATCGAAGCTTCTCAGCTGTGCGATTGTCAATGTAACCTTTTGTAAGTAGTGCCTGGAGGATTCAGTGTGGAGAAACGCCAGCGGCAGCGTGTCTATGAACTTAATTTAAACTTCAGGCTTACACCGTGCTTTGTTTCCGAAGTAGCAGCACTCATGAATATGGGTATATGTCACTCGCTCACTTCTTATTGTTTCGCTGCCTTCTCAATTATATAATGCATCTTTTCTTCAGTGCGTTTTGGAGCTCTTCCTGGTTTTCTACGTATTGCGTTGACAGTGAGTTCACGTGATTACGTGGGAGGCGTGATGATGTCACACGAAACTCCGCCCCCCACGGCTTTCGAGCTCAACTCCATTACAGCATATGCAGAAAAATAGCTTCCAGTTATGACCATTACGTGTAGAATTTCGAAATGAAATCTACCCAACTTTTGTAAGTAAGCTGTAAGGAATGAGCCTGGCAAATTTCAGCCTTCTACCTACACGGGAAGTTGGAGAATTAGTGATCAGTCAGTCAGTCAGTCCTTCCTTCCTTCCTTCCTTTTCCTTTTATTAGTATAGATAAATAGATTACAAATGCAAGCTTTCAAGGCAGCTAAGGCCCCTCCATCAGACAAGGTGTAACAAAGAAACTGAAAAATACTCTAGCTTATATTGGGACAGCAAAGTGATTTTTTTTCTTTCATCTTAACAACCTTTTTGTTCAAATGTTAGCAAAATTAATAGACCTTAGATGAATTAACATTGAATGAAGAGAACAATGAACTAATAAAATATAGAGAAGATAACCACATTAGCAGATTTGCATGTTACATGTTTATGTTAAAAATTTTATGTTTTTCCCTAATCTGTGCAAGGGAGAAAATATAAAGCTAAATTGGAGCTGTCCAAGAATGGACCCTTGTGTAACTTCACATGTGAGTTTTGTTTATACTCAGATTCATAATTACAAATTGACACAAAGTGTCAATTCAAACCAATTTAATACTGCATCAGTCAGTCCTACCTAGTTTTTCAGTCTCTAGTAATTTCTTATGATGAACTATTTTAAATGCTGAACTGAGATCCACTAATGCTAAAACAAGACCTTTTATACTCCTCACTGTCCATATGAATGTCATTTAAAAGAACTATAGTCTTAGTACTATGGTGTGGTCAAAATCCAGACTAAAAGTGTTAAGATAGGAGTTAGTGGCTAAGGAGGAGCTATGTTACAGCAAAAATAGTTTATTTAATGATGTTTCCCAAAACCGCAGGTTTGAAATGGGCTTATAATTATTTATTACTGAGGCATCCAAGGGCCTAAGGAAAAATACCAGAATTAAGAGACATATGAACTATTTTCGGTACTTCTGTTGATCTGCAATTTGATACCCTTTTAAAATGGGCTTGTAGAGAGCATGTCAAGGCAAGGGGTAGCTGGATTAAGATGTTGAACATTTTCTGTCAAGGTAGCTTGATCTAAAAGATGAAAATGTGACATCTTAACTACAGTACAGTAAGTTGAAAATGGAGGCACATTTAATATTGCCATTTTCTCTGAGATGGAGTTGCATACTGTAGGACAGACTGGCCTTATCCATTTTTCCAGGCTGGAACCCAAATCCAGCCTTAGCAAACTATTGCCAGATACTCTTATTGCCAGCTAAAATTCTCAGTCTACCAGAATGGGCCTCCCTTTAGAATGTAGCGTCTGTGGCATTATATGATCAGATGATCGATTCCAGACCATGTAACAGCCAGGGACATCTCTGTCTAAGGCACACAATGGTCTCAAGTTCTAAACAAAGGATCATAAATCCAGAATGAGTAATCACACTGATGAACAGAACTTTGCACCAGTAGTCAACCAAGAGGATAGGCGTATGTGCATTCAAAAAGCCAATAGCACAACCTTTATTCCTCCCTATAAAAACCTTTTTAATAAACTGCTAATAAAACCCTTATAATAAACTGCTCTTCTGTCACTTTGCTACAGCTTGACCTGGCCATAACTTGGCTGCCCATACCAGAACCCATAGCTGATAGGGTGTGGCTGTAGCAAAGGTTGAAACAATCCCTTTTCTCCAGAGGGTAATTGTGCTGAACTGAAAAGGTGGAATACTCATCTGTGTTGGAGTTTGCACAACCTTGCTCAGTGACGGCGAGGACAGGAGCAAAGGAGAGAAACCATATGTTAAACCACACATTCACTTTGCTAATGACAGTCACTGACTGATCACCAGTTGACTTAACAGGCATAACTTTGCTAGTATGCAAGAACACTTTGTGTAAAACCCCCAAAGAGAAGACTGCTGTACCACGCACAACCAGAACGTGTGACAAAAGGTGAAGCAGGAGACCCCTTCAACAAAGAAAATAAAGTACCCTGAAAAATCCTTCCATATATCTGAAGAAAGATGACATGAAAGGAACCAAGTATCGCTCACCTCAAAAAAGAAGTATACTTTGATTTGAGAACTATTGACTGTATTTTAGATGGGACAAAACCAGTAATGTACTATAGTATTGGTGTTAACTGTAACTAAATTTAATAATCTTTTGAAGAATAAGTTCTGCCTATTATACATTTCTCAACTTACATCTAAAAGGAAAGGGCAAAGCAGCACATCACACACACACAAACAGGAGATAAAGAATTCAGTTCGGTGGGGACTGGTCCCTGAGCCAGGGCAAATGCTAGCTGATGTGAGCAAATGAATGCCACTTTCCAGCAATGGAAACTTCATAACCAGTTAGAAAACATATCCATCTTAACCTCATGAACTGAAAAAGCAGGATTCATATGTTGCGTGCCTCTTCCTATAAGAGAGGAAATTTCTATCTAAGTCAAGAGATAGAATGGATAAGTTATGTGCCTTTTTCTACAGGAGACAAAAAGTTAAACTAGCTTTTATTATTTTATGTTTCGTGTTGTTTGTGTCTTTTGTCTGTGTATATATAGTATCTATATACATACACACTAACGGTCAAAAGTTTTAGAACACCTCAGTTTTTCTAGTTTTCAAGTTTGTTCACTGCATTTCAGCTGATTTAATCTAAAATGGTGAAAAGTTAAGTTGTAAATTGACAGAGGTTTAAACTTATTTGGTTAATAAAAACTGCAAAAAGGAAATTATAGAATATTACAAATGGGCCTTCTTCAGGGAGCAACTAATATGTAACAACCTACAGATGTTCTGCGCAAATTAAAGTAAATTGAGCCTTGCAAGTTGAAACAGTTTGCACAGGTGTCACAAATTTTTATTACTGTCTCACTTAAGCAGTAGAGTGTTGTACCATGTTAGCCATAGATTGATACAGGAGAAAGTAGGGTGAAATTGCACCCTTTATTGGCTAACTAAATAGATTACAATAGATTGTAATCTATTTAGTTAGCCAATAAAAGGTGTCATTTCACCCTACTTTCTCTTGTGTCTGTCTTAAAGCAGAGTTGGAACAGACTGTTACTACACTATCTGAAGTACTACTTGGACAATATTACACTGTAAAAAGTTGTAAATTCCAGTGATAATGGCAAGAAAATGGCAATTAACAAATGAAATGAGGCAGAGCATAATTACCCTTAGAAATACAATACAATACAATTTATTTTTGTATAGCCCAAAATCACACAAGAAGTGCCGCAATGGGCTTTAACAGGCCATGCCTCTTGACAGCCCCGCAGCTTTGACTCTCTAAGAAGACGAGGAAAAGCTCCCAAAAAAACCCTTGTAGAAAAAAATGGAAGAAACCTTGGGAAAGACAGTTCAAAGAGAGACCCCTTTCCAGGTAGGTTGGGTGTACAGTGGGTGTCAAAAAGAAGGGGATCAACACAGTAGGCCATTCATTTAGAGAAACTGCAAAATAAAATCAAAGTGTCAGTGAGTATGGTTTCCCACACAATCCAAAGGCAATTGGAAAATGTAAGAAACTCTGAAAAGAAGAGTTCTATCTAATCTATTTTATCTATCTATCTGCTGTGAACTCCTGCAGACTGGAAGATAATCTTATAGATCAATGAATCAAAATTTGAAATGTTTGGCTCTCTCAGAGTGTTTTTACATTATCTAGTTGGTGAAAGGATGGTTCTTCAGTGTGTGACACCAACTGTCAAACATGGAGGAGGTAGTGTGATGGCCTGGGGTTCCATTAGTAACATTCATAACTTTGAATTCATAACTTTGAAACTGAAATTGTCTGCAAGGTCATTGACAGGAACTGAAGGAAGGGATGGCGTGAGTGTAAAAGCGTGAGTGAATAATGCACAGATGTTTTAGATGATTGTATTATCGACTATTTTTTAGTTACCCTTTATCAAGTTCGTTATTGGATTGGTCTACTCCCGCACCCTAAATAATAACACACACGCATACACAGATACACATACACTCAGACCCTAACCACAACAGTGCCCTATGAATGACACACACACAGTTGGCTAACTTTTAGCACTTAAAAGTAAAAGAACCACACAAATGCTTTAGGTATAACACAACTTGTCACTCTCTCAGCACATCAAGAGACTTATTTACTATCGGCACGGACAACATGCGATGTTTTAAATAGACCACAGACCTAAATATTACTTTTGGTCTCCAAGAAAATATTAAAACATACAAAGACTCAGTATCCTTGACTATAGGCCATTTATTAGCCAAGAACACCTTCTCGCATTGCCCTAACTTTCGAGGCGCCTCGCTCTCAGCCTTAAAACCCTGCAGCGTAGAGCTAAATGGCAAAATCTCTAGCTGCTTCAGGTGCTCTTAGAAATCTACCTTATTACTTCAATCACTCTAGATATTAAGACAAAGCATAGAAAGATGAAAACAAGTTACTTTTATTTAAAAACAAATAATAAGTAATAGAAAATAAGTTTGATAGTAAAGTCTGGATAAAGTAGTCTTTAAAAAGCTTACTGAAAGGAATCAGTGATGTCAAGGATGAAAGTCTCAGGCGGCGGTTGATTTAGCAAACGATGTTCATGAGAATGCTGTTAACTGACGATCGGATGAAAACTGGTTACACGTGTCTGTTGTATTCTCTGACGTGGCTCTTCCGTCGTCACTGTTTCTCTTCTTCTTCTGCTTCTGACGTTGCTTAAAAATGAGGCATATTTATTATAAAGTTCCATGCCGTGGTTTCACAGCACATGAATGTTCCATGCACCTGATTGGCTGGCTGTCAATATGATGGATGAATTTTGCTCCCCAGGTAATAAAGTTCTTTGAGATTGCATCAGTTCTTCCTTTCTCAGGCTGTAAATCCCCTTGATGTCCCAGATGTCCATCCGTAAAGTAATAAAGAACCTGAGGTATCAGATCATGCTTCCTTTCTTGGGCTGTAAACCCCATTGATGTCCCAGATGTTCAATCGTAAAGTAATCAATAGCCTGAGGCTTTCTTTCTCAGGCTTTAACTGTTATATCAGTGAGGTATTCAAAACAGGATATGTCTTTTTATTATAATGCCTCCTACATCTGGATTCATCTTGTTGGGTTTGAGCAAAATATAATACAGAATAAAATGCAGATTTTATACACCATAACACTCCTCCCCTATTTTGGTCAGACAAACTAAAGATGAATTGTGGTCTTTTCAAACCCTTGGCTCTCCGAGTTGGTGTTATCTTCCCTTACCCTTTCATTCACTTCCTATAGTCAGGTACTTTCAATTCCCCAAACAGATTTGGCTCACTAAGAACTAGAAGGATAAAATAATAAAAAAACTTTTTTTTACCATTCTAACTGTTCATTCCACCCCTGGACCCCTAAAATACAGTACATGTATTAGGAAAACAAAAATACATTCAATACAAAAACAATATTTAAGAATCTAAATGATTAAACGAACAATCATAGGAAGGAACTTCTTCACAAATTAAGCCTTATCAAAAAGTTTTGTTTTGCTTTTTTTTTTTACTTAATTTATTCAAGGAGTAGAGATATCCGACTGCCACCAATACCGTCTAGAATATATTGGGACAACCTATATGAGGTATCAAGTGTCATCCCGTCCAGCAGGTTACCACTAAATATTACACCCATAAGGCGGAACCCCCTTTTAAATCAAGTAATGAAAGATACTCAAATTTTCCATAATAACAAAGATGAATACTTGTCTTATTTGTAATGCTTTGTGATTGTAATGATAAAGTTTTGTCCGTTTAGCAGAGGGTCCTGGTTTCAAGTCTTTATGCTGAACATACGTAAGTAGTTCAGTAAATCTAACCCCCACCTGGCTGGCTTAATAGGTACATTCGCTCTTCCCCACCAATGCCACTTACGTGTACAACTCCCATGTCATACACTACCAGGGACAGGGCAGATTTACTGGATATTGTTACTTCCTCCATATTATTGGTCTTATGGACACATAAGCATTGTGTACTTTAAACCAAAGTCTCCTTAGTTTGATGCATAAATAAATTTGAATTAGAAGCAGAATTAGCATACATACTATTAATATCACAATTGGATGAGAAAGTTTGTTTAGTACATTGCTCGCTGTAGGTGACCAATTACCAAAGAAATCCCACCAATGATGATTTAAGGATGTTTGAATTTCAGAAGCTATCCGAAGCACATCAATCCGATCTTGTTCTATTCGAGTGATGATTTTTGAAACCATATTGTTGGTTTTTGCTTCTTCTTCTTGTAATCTTTGTATGGTCTTCTTATAATTGGTCATTTAAATCTGGAGGTTCCAGGTGAGGTAACTCCACCCCTTCCACTAAACCTGTCCAATCCCATTCTACATTTTGTATAAGTGGATATGTTCTATCCTCATTAATATCTATAACCCACTTTATGTTGTTTCTGCAAAGCACCCCTGGTCCATTATCTATTTGTAAGTTTGACCATACTGTCTGACCATTCGTTAACACACATGCAGCTGTACTATTTATTTCAAAGATTTGAAATGTAACATTTAACAAGTTCCAATGGCAATCTCCTTTTCCAAAATGTGTGCAAGCATGTCCCTGTATAAAACTATGTTCACAAACTAACCCTTGTGGCCAATTCTCACACATTTGAGGATCGACTAGGTCACCTTGGCTGTTTATCCACCCATGGTGTAACTCTGACTGCCACCATCCCTTACCAGTATATATTGGCAGCACTTCCATGGGGCACCAAGTATCCTTGTGTCCCTCTGTGGGGCCCAATTGCATTGTTGCTATACAACCTTCGTCCTTATTCCGTGTGTAACATGTGAAGGCAATGGGTTTCACCCAATACTCCTTTGACACATTGAACTGGTTAGCCCATTGGCCGGGTTGTTTGCCCATCATAAGTATCTTCCAATTTAGATACTGCAGTGCTGAGGCAACACACTGTGCTAGACAACTTAATTCAGAGTCTGTCCATTGGTCCTGTTCTTTTGTTACAGCTGACAAATGCAGCAGGGCTTCTGTGTTTTTCCTTATAAGATTTATACTAGAATTGGTTACTTTTCCAATTATAGGAGCCCACGAGATTGTGTTTCAACTAACTGCATCTGCTCACTTGAAAGATCTGATAGTTTGCTATATATCTGTTCTGTGTCAATAGTGTTAACTACTCCTAAGCCTATTCCTCCTAATCCTAACAGAGAATTTATACCGTCCCAAAGACTCCTCTTTTGTTGTTTTATCTTTATATTATTTTCAGGGATGGGCCAAAATTCTGACCAGTTAGCTTTACATTCAGCTTTATTTTGGAAAGGTATGCTGTAACCACTAACATTTATATGGACTAGCACTGTAACTAGCATTTGAGGTATTCTAACTGGCTTACATAATCTCCATCGTCTGAGCAGTGTAGCATTAAATGTTTCCTGTATGGGAATAACAGTCAATAGTGGACATAACAGTGTCTGTTTGATTCCCCTTCTTTCACAGCTCTGTTTCCACCCCCACCAACATGCATTTTCAGTGGATTCTATATTACATGTGGAGTCTTCTGGCTTATTAATATCTCTATACCTAGCAACTCCCCAACCTTTTAATACCCCACCTTTACAATTTAGTGTACATTCTTGGTCTTTTATTATTATAAAATCCTGCTCTTTTTTAGGGATCTCTGTTACTTGGCAAAAAATGTCTTTTACCTGCATAATTGATATTCCTTCAACAATTTCTTTCCTCATAGTCTGTATATTATTTATTGAGCAATTAGTCCATAATCAGAGACTTGCATGCTGGAAATTTATTTGTGTCCAGTTACCTTGAATTTCTACACTATGAATACCCACTATGACTGTCAAAAGAATGTAATAAATTGTGTACTCCATTTTAATCTATAAATTGTGGAGTTACCCTTATGGAAACCTCAAATAGACCTCCTTATTCCTTTTGCTTCCGATCTTCTTCTTTTTCCTTTTGGTTCCGGTCACTGCTAGTCTGCTCTGTGGGCAAGTCTGTAGAGAGGAAGATAACAAGGCAGCTTCTGTCCATCAATTATAACCAATCTTGTATCTCCTTGACCCACTGCTATTATTTCCCTTTTCTGGGTGCTTTTCCTGGACTATTAATCCAGACCTTTCTACCAGGTGTAGATACATATGGTATCAAAATAACTGTTACTTTATCAGTCTTTTCTAAAGTGATTGAAGCAATAAAATCTCCTTTATTTATTTTAACATTTTCAGTTGCTCTGATTAACATACTCCATCTTTCTCCTGTTTCTATCGGCTCTAATAGAGTTAGATTATTATACAACTGTATATTCATAACTACTTCTTTTGGAAGATTACCACTTAGTCCGAGGTTAATTTTCTTGCCTAGATTAGCTCCCAGACTCCATTCTACAGCTGAAAAACTTTCAATTTATTTTCCTGTTGTTCTACTATAACATTGGCATTGGTTTGTTGAAGCTTCACAAGTAAAGAGTTCTCTTTCTGATTGCTTCCTGTTAATCTCCCAATAGGAGTGCTGTTAGCTAAAGGTGGTTATTTAAACAGAAAAGAGCCTGTTGTAAATATTTTGACTAACCTTTCATGTTAGACACCTCTGTTAGAGTTCTAAGTTGTTGTTTTAACAAACCATTCATACGCTCAATTAGCCCTGCTCCACGTGGATGATATGGAATATGGAACAACCACATAATACCTCTTTCCTTAGCCCACTTCTGCACTTCCTGACCTGTAAAATGTGTACCGTTGTCTGACTGAATTTCATCAGGTATACCATACACTTGCACCAAACAGGAAAGTGATTTAATTGTGTTAGCTTGTGTGGCTCTTTGTACAGGGTACGCCTGCATGATGCCTGTGTACGTGTCCACCGCAGTCATAAGATATCTTTTGTTCTGTTCTGATCTTAATGGCCCTACATAGTCAATCTGCCATACTGCGCATGCCTTCTCACCTTGGTGTAATGACCCTCCTGATATTTTTTGTAATGGCCATTGTCTGACTATAGCACATGTTTCGCATTGTTCAATTGCTTGTTTCATTTGATTTTCAGTAACGGGGCACTTCTCTTCCTACACCATTCTACTGATGCTTTAATACCTAAATGCCCTGAGGTCTGATGACCCCAAGCCGCTAATGCTTGCATGAGTTCTCTGTCCTCTGTACTTACTGCTCTAATATCTGAGGCAATGGCATCTGCCTTGTTATTAAACTCATGTTCCTCTTTTCCTTTTTTTATATGTGCACTTACATGCCCTATCAGAACACCTCCTCTTTGTCCATTTTCCCATAGCGACTCCCACAGCTCTTCACCACCCCAAATAGGCTTCCCAAATATTTGCTACCTATCTTCTCTCCATTTTGGTGCCCACGTAACAAGGCCTTGGAAAAACTGCCCAGCTGTCAGTATAAATTACAATAGGCCTTTCTGTCTGTCTTTCAAGCACCATAGCCACAGCTCGCAACTCAGCCCACTGGCTAGATTTTCCATCCCCTTCTTCTACATGTTGAGTGTTAGAAACTGGATGGTAAGCCACTGCTTTCCACTTTCTTATTCCTTTATGTAACTGAGCTGCCCCATCTGTAAACCATGAATTGGCTTTTTGTTCAACAGACAGATCAGAAAACGCAGGAGCTTCACAAAAGGGTGATGGTTCAAGAGGTGGTATCTGGGGAAGATCAACCGGATCTTCAAACTGAACCGTGCCAGCCATAGCACCATGCAGTGCACTAGGTTCTTTCCCTTCTAATTTAGCTCTTGCCTGTAAATACCACTTCCATTTACACAAAGTCTGATTTTGAGCTGCTCCTGTCCTACCCCCCTGTGTATCATCTCTGGCCCATCCCTGGATGGGTAAACCAGTTCTCAAAGTTATTTGAGCATCTTTAGTTATTCGTTCTGTATGTAGAAGGGCCCAGTAAGCTGCTAAAAGCTGCTTTTCTAACTGGCTGTACCGCTGCTGCGAAACAGTCATTTGTCTACTCCAAAAGCCAATAGGAACTCGTTTCCCCTGTCTTTTCTGCCACAAGCTCCAAGTTGCAACATTTTCTTGTTCACTGGCCTCTAGTTCAAAGGGAACACCTGCTTGCACAGGCCCTAAGCCTTGATACTCTTGAATAGCCTCTTTAGCCTTATCAAAAGCAATTTGCTGACTTTCTCCCCATTTAAAATGGCTTTCTTTTTACAATATGTGTATTGGTCTAAGTATCAATCCCAAATGAGGAATGAAATTACGCCAATACCCCAGCAGTCCCACAAAAGACTGAGCCTCTCCCTTATTTACAGGTACAGGAACTTTTAAAATACTTTCAATCACTTTTTGTGGAATTTTCCTTTCAGGCCCAAGCCACATTGCACCTAAAAATTTCACTTCTCGTGCAGGTCCCTGCACTTTATCATCATTTATTGCCCATCCTCTGCTACGCATGTACTTTATAAGTTCATCTAATACCTCAGCTAGCTTCTCTTCATTGTCTCCAGTTAGTAGGATGTCATCTACATAATGGAAATACGTAATTCTCTCCAGTGTTTTACAGTTAGCTAAATCCCTAGCTACTAAACCATGGCATAGAGTCGGACTATGGAGATAACCCTGAGGTAGGACCTGAAAAGTATACTGTCTGTCTTGCCAGGTAAAAGCAAACTGGTCTTGTGACTCAGCTGCTATTGGAATGGAGAAAAAAGCATTTGCCAAATCTATAACAACATGCCAATCCCCTGCTGTTTCCATTATTTGTTCTGTGATGGTGACAATGTCAGGAACAGCAGCAGTAAGTGGTGGGGCTTTTGCATTTAGTGCACGATTGTCCACTGTCATGCGCCAACTCCCATCCTTTTTTTTTACAGGCCACACTGGAGAGTTAAATGGGCTTATGGCTGGCCGTATAATACCCACTTTAAGTAGTTCCTGAATCGTTTCTCCAATTTCTTTATGGCCTCCTGGCAGTCTGTACTGTCTACAATTAACTGGGAAATCAGGAGTAGGTATAACCAAAGACCTAATTCCAAAACTAAAAATTCCCCACTCAGTCTTTATAGTTTGCCCTTGTAAAATGTCTATCCCTAAAATATATTCCTCTACAGCACTGATCAACACAGGAGCTTTAAAGGGAGTACTATTTCCAATTGCAAGCCTCAACTGTACTATTTTGGCCAGAATTTCACTACCTCCATAACCTGTAACAGTTACACATTCGCCTTCAAAATTATCTGGGTTACCATGAATCAAAGTTACTTCTGCTCCTGTATCAATTAAAGCTAAAACACGCTGTACTTGTCCCTTTCTCCAGAAAATTGTCAGAGGTGTATATGGCGCCGATCCCCCACCATTACTGCCCTTACCTCTGCTGCAGGGGACCCGCCTTCCCTTCAATCTCTAGGCTCAGGGGTTTTCCATCCCTTGCCCAGAACTGGCAACCGCTTCTCCTTTGTTTTATTATCTAAACCTTCCTTTACTGGCCACTGCTTTTGTTCTACTTCTAAAGGTGGAGCACTGGGCTTTTCTTCCTGTTGTTCACCTTTCTTCAAAATCTTACCCCACATCTCATAAAGTTTTAAAGTAGGCAAACCATGTATCTCCTGTCTAGATATCCCTGCATTTATTAAATCATACCACATTTGTTTTCTTTCAGGTCTCCAGGGACCCACTTTCTTTTTCAGCTCTCTGATTTTAGTACTACTACTACTACTTCCATACTCATACTCCTCTATCTGACCTAGTAATGATACCACTTCCCAGACTGACACTATCTGTTCTCCCCCAAGACTAGTAATCAATACACCCTTTAGAAAAGGGGGTGCTTGTTTGATTAATCTATTCTTCATCCCAGGAGTCATCTGCTGCATATCTGGTCCTTCAAAAGGTTCTGAAATATCTGCAATTAACTCATATAAAGCTGCCTGAATTCCCATTTCCCTAACAAGCTGTGTAGCTTCCTAATATCTTTCCAAGACCTATCCTCTAAAGGTAGATCACTACGATCTTGCCATGCCACACGTATTCCACTAGCAAGCCAGTCTGTGAGAGGTCTCATGTCTTCAGAAGCCATCCCTCTAAGCACATTACGTAGTTTAGGATTTGTAGTAAGAGCCCCAAGATGCCCCACTTCTCTTTGTCTTAACTGCACAGATTCTCCTCCTTCATCCCATACTCTGAGGAGCCATGTTAGTATGCGCTCTCCCGGTTTCTGTCTATACTGTCTGCCTATATCTAGGAGTTCACCCTGTGTAAAATCTCGCACAGTACGTGAGGCTTTTGCATGTCCCCCTCTAGTCTGTTGTATTCTTTCTTCTATAACTGGGTACTTTCTTTCATTCTTGATTACACATGGAATTATGTACTGGGGAAAAACTATTCTGTTCCTCAACTGTGCTTAATTCTTTTTCCTCTTGCTCCCATTCCTCTATCCAATCATCATCAGTATCCTCAATATTCCCATCCCATGTTGCAGGATCCCAAGTTCCTGCAACAAAAGCATGTACTTTAGCTGTAGGAATATTGCTTGGTTTCTTTTTCTGTGTTGTCTTTCTTTTAGCTGTTATTACTCTACATGCCAAACTCTCACATTTCTTTTGCCATGCATCACTTGTTTCTGATGTTTTAAGACATTCATGTGTCAATGAATGCTCTAACCCAATCCGATTTAAAATCCTCCTGAATTCTTCTATCTCTGCCTCTAAAGTTTCTAAAGCAGTTAAAAGTATCCAACCTACCAAACCTGTAGCTTTTTGTACGCTTTCCTTTTTATCAGCTAATTTTAAACTAGCTATTGCCTCTGCAATATTTTCCGGAGACGGTTCCGCTACTACAGCGGGCCACATTACTGGACTAGAGAACTTAGAAAATGCCGTCGCTACAGGCTGCCATCTGCCGGCTGAATGCCAGCCTGCCATTACAGCATTGTCGCCGCCTGCAGACGATCCTTCCTTGACATTTAGATTAGAAAATTTCCATACAAACGGGGTGCGTGACATGATCACTCCAAATACCCTGCTCGCAGCGCCAAAATGTATTATCGACTATTTTTTAGTTACCCTTTTCTTTATCAAGTTCGTTATTGGATTGGTCTACTCCCGCACCCTAAATAATAACACACACGCATACACAGATACACATACACTCAGACCCTAACCACAACAGTGCCCTATGAATGACACACACACAGTTGGCTAACTTTTAGCACTTAAAAGTAAAAGAACCACACAAATGCTTTAGGTATAACACAACTTGTCACTCTCTCAGCACATCAAGAGACTTATTTACTATCGGCACGGACAACATGCGATGTTTTAAATAGACCACAGACCTAAATATTACTTTTGGTCTCCAAGAAAATATTAAAACATACAAAGACTCAGTATCCTTGACTATAGGCCATTTATTAGCCAAGAACACCTTCTCGCATTGCCTAACTTTCGAGCGGCGCCCTCGCTCTCAGCCTTAAAACCCTGCAGCGTAGAGCTAAATGGCAAAATCTCTAGCTGCTTCAGGTGCTCTTAGAAATCTACCTTATTACTTCAATCACTCTAGATATTAAGACAAAGCATAGAAAGATGAAAACAAGTTACTTTTATTTAAAAACAAATAATAAGTAATAGAAAATAAGTTCGATAGTAAAGTCTGGATAAAATAGTCTTTAAAAAGCTTACTGAAAGGAATCAGTGATGTCAAGGATGAAAGTCCCAGGCGGCGGTTGATTTAGCAAACGATGTTCATGAGAATGCTGTTAACTGACGATCGGATGAAAACTGGTTACACGTGTCTTTGTTGTATTCTCTGACGTGGCTCTTCCGTCGTCACTGTTTCTCTTCTTCTTCTGCTTCTGACGTTGCTTAAAAATGAGGCATATTTATTATAAAGTTCCATGCTGTGGTTTCACAGCACATGAATGTACCATGCACCTGATTGGCTGGCTGTTAATATGATGGATGAATTTTGCTCCCCAGGTAATAAAGTTCTTTGAGATTGCATCAGTTCTTCCTTTCTCAGGCTGTAAATCCCCTTGATGTTCCAGATGTCCATTCGTAAAAGTAATAAAGAACCTGAGGTATCAGATCATGCTTCCTTTCTTGGGCTGTAAACCCCATTGATGTCCCAGATGTTCAATCGTAAAGTAATCAATAGCCTGAGGCTTTCTTTCTCAGGCTTTAACTGTTATATCAGTGAGGTATTCAAAAGAGGATATGTCTTTTTATTATAATGCCTCCTACATCTGGATTTATCTTGTTGGGTTTGAGCAAAATATAATACAGAATAAAATGCAGATTTTATACACCATAACAATGATACATCACTTTCTGATTACGTCTGTTTCTAACTCCTCTGTCAGCAGGAATCATCAATTTAAAGAAAACACAGTAGTGACCAGAAAGAGCAACATCAGTTAATATTAACTCTGAAATAATCAGGTCCAAAAAATGTACCTTATTATGTGTTGACTTTCGTACATGCTGGTTATGTCCAAAGTTATTCAGGATGTAAAATAACTCTTTATCACTACAGGTAGACCTTCACTAATCCAGCACCTCGGGTACCAGAGGAGTGCCGGATTTGTGAAAATGGTGGATCACAGAATGATCACTTGTAAATAGTAGCTAAACCCCTCATCATACAATATCAAGTAAATCAGTACAAGTTGGATAATAAAGGAAATAGAAACATTAAAATTTTAAATAAAGTAATTTTCTGTACTGTATAGGCAAAGGTAAAATGTGTATAAAGGGTACAGGTAAACAATAGGTAAATGTCATATGCCACCTTTAAAATATCAGATTAATCTGTACAAGTTGAATACCTGCAATAAAAAGGAACATTTAATAAAAGGCAGGAAAAATTTTTAATAAAGTAGCTAATGCAACATACAGGCACAGGTAAGACTGTGATTATGGGAGTATAATCTTACTCAGGAGTAATGACATCTATCAGATAGCCCTTTCTTGTAGTGGGTGTAGTGTAGTAGAAGCACCATGTGTTGCTGCAAATTGCAGCCAGGCTGTTCTCAGAGTTTCCACTGTGTAAATCATGTCACACAAACCTATAAATAGATTAATGAAGTGGTGAGACTCAGGACCCATATTGGGTATAGAAAATTTGCATCTGACTATGATGTGGACTTTACCACCTCAGGATGGTTTAAGTGCTTAAGAAGTATTTTATATTGAACAATTTAAAAGTGACTGCTGATGCTGTAAGTTTGGATGTGAAAGCAGTTGAAGAATTTATCAAAAAATGTGCAAACTTACTAGTGTAGAATGATATTTGCATGAATTATGTGGGTCATATTAATGACAAAAATTGCTTTACAACCGCCTGCTCAGAACCAGATGTGGTCATAAAGTGTGCATATCTGTCAATGTAAGAAAGAAAAGTTGGTACTTGCCTGTGCTTACAGGAGTGTGGCAACACATAAACAGATATAGCACAACCAAAACAGAGTGCAGTATGTGGGTGCAGTGACCTGAACATTTTGAAATTTATGTTGGATTAGTGAAGTAACTGGATTATAGGAAGGTGGATTAGTAGAGGTCTATCTGCATTATCTTTGTGATCAATTTAGGTGAGAAAATGTGAGTGAATGAATGCACAATTCAATAATGTATCCTTAACATTTGTGAGTTGTCAGAGAAAAGCCAGGGAAAACTCATACAAGAAGGTAGTAAATATGTAAAATGCAACAATTTAAATAAATAGTTTGTTTTATAAAAATGAAAAAATCTGTGTTAATTGAAACAATAAAGGACAATGTGTCATTTGATTGAGATGTTAGGGTAAGCTGTGTAATCTTTAAACTGCAAGAAGTCTTTGATTTTTAATGAGACTGAAATTCTCAAATGTAGTTTTATTCTGTTCAAATATTAATTATTCTAATTGTTTAGCTGAAAGTCATACTATATTAGTATTGGAATCCAGATCTAAATTATTTTTTCTTAGGTACTGCACATAAAAAGGTATTCAAATGTGTTTGCTATGTTTGTTGTGTGAAGTTAATTTTTGCTGTTTTTTATTTTTAGCCTCCCTTTTTGCTCAAAATATGGGTTTTATTTCTGAGGATTTAGAAACTAACACATCACTATCTATATTCGCAAATTGGCTCAATAAGAACTGCCAGCCAAACTTTTGGCAGGTAAGTATGAATTTAATTGTATTTGGGAACATTTGTCTTCAAATTATTTTATTTGGTTTGCATTTATCCAGAAGTATGTTTATCACATGTTCATTTGCATTAAAAAATAATTTTTAAAAACTGCTCCAGTGTGCTCTGGTTATTATAATCTGATGAGGGTCAGAGAAAATCTCACAAGGTGCCAAGTGCCACTCATATTAACCAGACAGGCAAACACAACAGCACGCTCTATGGCTTTGACTCTGTGAAACTGTTAAATCACCACTGTCAGAGCAGACTCAGAAATTGAGGCAGCTGTAACCTGTTTTTTATGGCATTGTCTTCTCTGTGGAGAGTGCATTCCCTGGCAAAAACTGAATTAGGTACAGCAGACCGATGACAAGAAGCTATAGACAGTTTCTGCAAGATGTAATTATTTGTTGTTGTAATGCATGTGTACTACTTTCATCAGCAAAAGCTACAAATTTATCATTTTTGACTAAAATTATAACATTTTGAAGCATTCATGTGTATGTGGAACTTGGACTATAACAGAATCTGTCTGGAACTGGCTAGAACCTTCTTTAATATAAGCATAATTATAGAAACAACAATATGTAGCACATAGATTCAAAATGAATTATAAATAAGAAATACCATTAACTAATGAATGCCAGCATGTTTATCCATATTGTATACCAAATACAATATGCTAGCAATCTAAATACAATATGCTAGCAATCTTCATAGTGGCTGTGTTTACAGTGCAAGGATTAATTAATAAATGGTCATGTATCTGACAACTCAATGCTATAATATAACTATTGTAATTAGTACAAAGTGTCCTGTTTTAAATAGAATTAAAAAATAAATAATTGATTGTATCTGTTTATCCATTCTTGAACCCTTTTATTCTAGAACAGCGTCTTAGGAGCTGAAGTGTAACTTAGCAATATCAGGCATAAGGAAAAATGTTGAAACCAGCTCTTGAGTGGGTCTGTCCTAGACACATTTGTAATACTCCCTGTATTCTCATTCACATTTATGTCACTGTTCCACAGTATGCAATTTGTCACAATTCAGGGCAGGCTGTTGAGATATAGTCATTAAGCATTGGTCAATATTTACCTAAAAGCTTGTGTATTTTTTTGTAAAATAAAAAAAAAATTAATAATTAAAAAAAATGAAAAGACCACCATCACCTTGTGATAGCGATGTTCCGATCGATTGGCCGCCGATCTTAATCAGGTGATTTTCACAAAAAATTATCTTTTCAGCCCCTGCTTTTTTAGGCTTTTCGATACTTTAGTTGCTGTGCTCCTTTACACTAAGTATTACAGTAACTGAGCCAGGGCACATCTTTTTTTGCAGTGAAATTCCTGTAGTGTAAACAAAGCAATTCAAGGTTTCTTTTTTCTTTTTTTAACAAAAAGGTGAGAGATGATTAGAGTATTAGCTGTTACATTAAAGAAAGTTGAGTAATAAACTGAGAAAAAGAAATCGGATAAGTCGTCCTTTGCAGTTAAACAGATGGCAAGAAAAGCTACCTTAATTCAGACCTTTTTTTTGTTCTTTAATTAAAACAGATTCTGTTTCAGTTTAGACTGCAGGCCTGTTTTTAGTTCTTCAGCTTTTCAACTGGAAAAAGAAAAATAAAATAAAGACAAATTTGAAATTAACTTAACAACAAAATGTCTTATTTATAAACTTGTTAAGCATGTTGGTCTTGTGTTTTCCAGATAAACAACTGATGAACATTTGATACATTTGTGGCTATTTTGAAGATTTTTATTGTTTTTATCTTTTTTGCTATGTGTCATACAGTATAAGTGTTCTTAAGAACTAAGTACTGCATTATTAAAATGGTAATCCATATTTATAATTACACCTCAAGAAGAACACACCTGTATAAAAATGGTAACTGTATGCTTTAACAGAAAAAAAAAAGCTGTAGAGAAATTAATGATTAAAAATGATTAAAACCTACAAGTGCTTGCTGATATATTTAACAATGAAACAGTGCTTAATTGCCAATACCAATTAATTGATTTTGTGTGTGTGTTTAACTTTTCCAGTCTGTCTAATATCATTTCTATATCAGGTTTTCATACAAAAAATTCTAATTAAACACATTTTGAATGACTTGATGATTATGTCAGTGCTATAAAGAAGACAAGCTATATATTATGCTACTAGTTACCTCAACAGATAGATACAGTGGTTCACAATTGGGATTCTAAATCAAAGGATTATAAAGTTGGAGGACATATTTCCCTTCTCCAGTAGATACATGAGGATGAACTGCTTCAAGTACAGGTTCAGTTGCTGAAGAAAACAATGTTTGAAAGGAACACAGCAGTAGATTATTTCACTTACCTGGAGCAAAAGCAAATGACACAGTCTGCTCTATACCCTGCACATCTGAACACTGGCAATTTGACCAAGGAGGCAAATGTACCAGCTGACAGACTCTCCTCACAGTCCTTCAATGTGGGCCCTGCAGACTGGAAACAATTTCATTACCTTAGATGAGTTGGGAGATGAGTCTGTGGCTGGTGCCTCTTCCACGCCTTCATTTTCTGTACCATCTTGTCGTGCGGCCAACCGGTAACTTGAGAAGTCAAAATGCTGCTCCTGTTCCTCATTGCTCTATACATTGTTCTATTCCTACTACAGTACTGCAAAACCTGCAGTCCAGGTTCTGTCCTGCTCAGGGGCAGTGTGCAGCACTGAAAGTTTGACAATTCCATTATTAAGCAAATGACGTACTAAACAGCTTTAATTCACTGCTTAATGGGATCAAAATGTGTTTATTACAGAGTTAACAACTTTTTTTGTGAACATCCAAAATTTTTCAGATGTGCTATTATACATCTGAGCATGATTGGGGCTCATATTTTTATGTCAGATATTTCTTACTCACTTTATGAAATTAAACAACAATGATTTGTGAAACCTACATTTAGTTGAACTCATAAATTTCAAGTCAACTCACTCACCATTGAACAACTGATTTGCATCAATGTTGTTTTATTTTTTTTTTTTGCATCTGGCATCAGTTTTGGCACTGTAGAGAATCCTGCTAAGGCATTGGCATATCAGAAGATTGGAAACATATCACTTGAGCTAAAGCGATTTTGGGGCCTTCATGCAATCAAGGTTTTTTTTTCCGTACAATAATCCAAATAAAATGCATTTCTCCAATGCTGTATCAGTGATAGTAGATAATGTCCTTTTAGGCTCCCAAATGTCATAGATGCTCAGGGGTGAATCACTTCACTACCGAGCTCATTAGAGGCTGACTCTATAAAATACAAATTATGCCATAGGATCAACATACAATCCTATAAATGACATTGATATGGCCAGTTAAATTATGAAATCAGTCATTCTGAAAACTCCTCGACAGAAACATTCAGTGCTGGAGCCGCCTCCTGTCGCAAAAAGCTGCAGATTCATTTTTGCTTGCTAAATGTGCAATATATGTTTTCATATAAATGTGTATTCTAGCAATTTTGAAGCATGCTCTTGCATATAATTTTACTTGCTGCCAAATGTGCTTCACATTTCTCTTGAATGTGTAAGTTTTGGTTTAAGTATTTGAAGTGAAATAATCACAAAAGTATTACTTTTACTTTTTTTTTTAATTGTTTTATTGATTTTATTGAAATCACACAGATTCCATACAAATAAATCAATTTTTACAAAAATAAGATTGAAAACAAATCAAGCCCACCCTTGAGAAAGAGAGTGAAGCCAGCAGAGTGTAAAACTTAAAGCTAGTAAAAATAAGTAAATAGATGAATTAATAAGTGAATAAAGAAAAATGGGAGATAATCTGCTTCATCAGTGCTTTAAAAGCTTATTCTAAAATGTTATTGATTAGATCCAGGCAAGTTTTGAAAAAGTTCTGCACAGATCCTCTAAGTAGGAATTAGATTTTGTCCAGTTTCAAATAGTATATAACATCAGTTACCCACTGACTTAGACTTACCTTGCTCAACTGGAAGACTCCTAACTCTCCTATTCTATGTGCCAATAGTGTAGTAAAGGCAATCACAGTTTGTTTGTCCTTCTCCACTTTAAGCCCATCTGGGAGTACTTCAAACACAACTGTTAATGGGTTAGGAAGAATTGTGACACCAAGGCTGTCTGAAAGGCATTTAAAGATTTTTGTCCAGAATGATGTTAATTTGGTGCAGACCCAAAACGCAAGACCCAGGGAGGATGGAACTTCATTGCAACGTTCACAGGTTGAATCTTGCCCTGGAAACATTTGGGACAATTTTTAGTGAGACACATGTGCTCGATATATAATTTTGAGTCGAATAATTGTATGCTTTGCACATATGGAGCTGGAGTGAATTCCCCACATTGCTACCTTCCACTTTTTCTGACATGTTGAGTGAGAGATCCTTTTCCCACTGTACTCTTGGATCTTTGAAAGGGAGGAACTCTAGAATGGTTTTATATACAGTAATCCCTCGCTATATCGCGCTTTGACTTTCGCGTTTTCACTCTATCGCGGATTTTAAATGTAAGCATATCTAAATATATATCATGGATTTTTCGCTGGTTCGCCGCTTTCTGCGGACAATGGATCTTTTAATTTAGGTTACATGCTTCCTCAGTTTGATTGCCCAGTTGATTTCATACAAGGGATGCTATTGGCGGTTGGCTTAAAAGCTACCCAATCAGAGCATGTATTACATATTAACTAAAACTCCTCAATGCTATAAAATATGCTTCCCGCGTGGTGCTTGTTTGCTTCTCTCTATCTTTCTCAGTCTCTCTGCATGATGGAGGGGGTGTGGGCAGAGGGGCTGTTTGCACAGAGGACACGGACGCTCTTCTACAAAATGCCGCTTTATCGCGGTGCTTCTTTATACTTAAAAGCATGTATTGATTTTTTGATTGTTTGCTTTTCTTTGCGAGCTCTCTCTCTCTGACATTTTCTGCTCCTGACGGCGCTCCTTAAAAGAATGCAAACATATCTTATCTTTAAATTGTGAGAAAGAACTGCCATCTCTGTCTTGTAATGAAGCACAGTTTAAACGTTTGACTAAAGGGTGTTATTTCATGTCTAGAGGTCTCTAATAATGTTAACAGTGTGGGAGAGTTTATAAGGGCTTAAAATATATAAAAATAAGCATACAAACATATGGTTTCTACTTCGCGGATTTTCACCTATCGCGGGGGGGTCTGGAACGCAACCCCCGCGATCGAGGAGGAATTACTGTATTGCAGAAATGCTGTCCGAGTCCTCAAGACCGATCAATATTTTTCTGGCATAGAGGTAGGTGGGAGGTGAGAAAAATTGGGCAAGTTCTGTTTAACAAAGTTTCTGATTTGAAGGTAGTGAAAGAAATGTGTTGCTGGAAAGTTTGGAATGTAACCATTTGTCTGTGTACAGATCTGTAAGTGATTTAATCCCAATTAGTGATTTAATCCCAATTGTTTTCTAGACATTAAAAACTGTATATGTTTGAGAGGGTTGAAAAAGGTGGTTCTTGTGCACATAAAAGCTTCTTTATCAGTTAAAAAGGTTCTTTATCTTAAAATGCTTCCTACATTGGTTCCCTATTCTGAGTGAGTGAAGTACAATTGGGTTGTTAGTATATTGGCGATAACTTGCATTTATTGGAGCACAAAGCAAGGAATATAAAGAAGTGCTTCAGGATTTTATTTCTATTGCGAACCAAGCTTGTGTATGTTCATCTATTTGTCCAGGTTTTTATAGTTTGTATATTTGCTGCCCAGTAATAAAATTGAAAGTTAGGTACAGCCATGTCACCTTCTGCCTTTGGCCTTTGTAGGGTCACTCTTTGGATACGTGGATGTTTTGAATTCCTAATAAATGAGGCTATGGTTGAATCTAATTTCTAAAAAAAATGATTTACTGATGTATATTGGAATGTTTTGAAATAAAAAAAGAAGATTAGGAAGGATATACATCTTAACAATGCTATCTTCCAGCTAAAGTGAGATGAAGGGTTGACCATCTATTCAAATCTTGCTTAATGTTTTTCCATACAGACAGCAAAATTTTGTTGATAGAGAGCTTTATGTCTACTTGTGATGTTTACCCCTAGGTATTTAAACTGATCTGCGATGATAAAAGGGAAGGTGTCCAATCTAATATTGTGTGCTTAAGAATTCACTGGAAAGAGCACACTTTTAATTAAATTAATTGCAGACCAGAAATCTTTTGAAATTCTGTTAGTGCTGTTAGGACTGCGGGCACAACATTTTCCGGATCTGATATATACAGTACCATATCGTTTGCATATAGAGAAATTAAAGTCCTTATCTGATAATCCACTTTATCTCATAAGCATTTCAGCAGTGAACTGCCAGTGGCTCAATGATGATTGCAAAAATTGGTCAGAAATAATAATAGAATTGTACTTGCAAGATTTAATCTTAGGCAAGAAATTGTTATCTACAAAGAAATAATCAATTCTTGAGTAGCAATGATGCACTGGTGAGTAGAAGTAATATGCTCTTGAGTTTGGGTTTAGAAATTTCCAGGGGTCTGATAAGTTGTGATCAGTTAGAAATTGTGTAATTGTCTTTGCAGTGTTAGATGTCATCACCCCTGTGACAGGAAACCTATCTAGGTCTGAATTTAAAGTACAATTAAAGTCCCCAGCCATTATAATTTTATGAGTGGTCACATTAGGAATGGATGCAAGTACCTTTTGCATGAATTTCCTATCATCCACATTGGGTACGTAAACATTTACCAAAATCACTTTACAGTTAAGTAAGTTGCCCATGAAAATTGCATATCTCCCTTCAGGATCAGATATTGCATCTGATACTACAAATGAGACTTTTCTATGTATAAGAATTTCCACACCTCTAGTTTTCTTTGTAAACCTGGAATGGAACATTTGGCCAGCCCAGTCTTTTTGCAGCCGGAACTGATCCTTACTTAATAAGTGGTTCTTCTGTAAAAATACTATTAGACCTGTTAGGTGAGAGAGTACAGTGGAACCTCGGTTCACGACCATAATTCATTCCAAACCTCTGATCGTAAACCGATTTTGAGTCGAAGTAATTCCCCCCACATCCCCCACAATAGGATTGTATGTAAATGCAATTAATCCGTTCGAGACCCTACAAACTGTATGTAAGTATATTTTTTAAAGATTTTTAAGCACAAACATAGTTAATTAAACCATAGAATGCACAGTGTAATAATAAACTAATGTAAAAACATTGAATAACACTGACACAAACACCCAAGCTCCCTGCTCAGCTGCATGCGCAGGCTCGCTCTCAGCTGCATGCACCCTCTCTCTGTCTCTGTCTCTCTCTCTGTCTCTCTCAGCAGCACACAAGCCTGCTCTCTTTTTCTCTCTCTCTCTGTAACATTGCAGCAGTTCGCACTATAGCCTTGCAAGCTGATCGCTGTATAAACACCATTTTTTTATGAGTTTTAAGCACAGGGGAAAAAAAGGAACATTTGAACAAATCTGAACTTTATTTAAAAATCAACCACAAGCAACCAAGAAAGTAACATTACAGGAGTTTGCGCTATAGCCTTGCAACCGATCACTGTATAAACACT
The DNA here is from genome assembly GCF_016835505.1 of Polypterus senegalus. NCBI lineage: Eukaryota > Metazoa > Chordata > Cladistia > Polypteriformes > Polypteridae > Polypterus > Polypterus senegalus. The sequence goes on along the minus strand of NC_053157.1, from coordinate 98,026,998 downwards.
TTTTTTTTTTTTAATGAGTTTTAAGCACAGGGAAAAAATGAACATTTGAAAAAGTGAAAAGTAACACTGCAACAATTCACGCTACGGACCAAAAAATGAACATTTGAAAAATCCGTAATACAAAAACTAACCATAAACTACCAAGAAAACTAACCTTGCATGAGTCGAGTTCTGTCATGAAGTGAGGAGGAACTGAGTGGAGAGTAGGTTACAGTTTTGAGGGAGTGTCTGGCTCTGCGATGGAGGAATGTTTTCCTTCAGGTATTTTCTCTCTTGTGATTTCTTGGGTTTCTGGTGTGTTTAGCTGTTTAGCTGGTGGGAGCGAAAGCCTCATGCAGCCATTCCAAAAACAAAGTCCTTGTGACCCAACCCTTCGTGTTTGCCCTCCACATCACTGGTAGTCTGGCTTTGTTTACGTTGTGCTGCTTGAAAGCACAAAGGTTCTCAAATTGGTAAATGAGTAAACTGGTAAACAGTTTTTCCACCTCTTCCAGCACTCAAGGCCTCTTCCTGGTTAACACCGTAACTCCTTTTGCAACATCAGCTGCTTTAATAGATTCTTTCTGCTTTAGAATAGTCGAAATCGTAGGTTTTGACTTCTTGTACTCGGCAGCAAGATCAGTAACACGAACGCCACACTCATACTTTTCAATAATTTCTTTCTTTACTTTGATTTCAATTTTCTGCAAAACTTTTTTCTCACCACTCCTTACTTGCTTAGAAGCCATGGTTAACTGCAAAAGCACACAAAATACTGTAGAGCACAAAGAGATCACAGGTAAAACATGCACGTCTGACTGAGAACAATAAAAAGGGTGCGGCTCAACGCGTGCTTAAATACAGTAATCGGTGCATACGAACGGGAAGGGAAATGAAATAGAGCACAAACAGTTCACAGCGAAAGCATGCACGCACGTGCAAGCACGCACGTCTGACCGAGAACAATGCAACACATGCGGAAATCATCAGCGCGCACAAACCGGAAGGGAAACTGGCTTGTTCATATACCGAGTGTGTGGTCGTAAACCTAGGCAAAAGTTTGGCGAACTTTTTGGTCGTAAACCGAGTTATACGTGTACGGAGACGTTCGTGAACCGAGGTTCCACTGTACTTTCTTTCTCTAATTCGTGGTTCAGGCCTTTAACATTCCAGCTCGCAAAGTTAACTGTCCCATCATGGAAACATTGATTCTGAATATTTGATGTCATTTTGTAGTCTTAACTGAAAGTGAGACAGCTTTGACTTTAATTTCCAATTTTCCCAGGTGGTGTTGACATGAAGCCTACTGTTATGTTGGCACTTCTCATTATAAGGATTAAAAGGATAGTTTAGATATAGCTTGTTTTGTTTCTAGACCCAGTCCCCTCACCACCCCATTTTGCGTCCCCACTTGAGACTGGACCACACTTCAAAGTCCCAGTCCTCTGACATACCTAGAGACAGAGCATGTCCAAAACAAAACAAGCCCCCCATCAGCATCTTAAAAAATTGGATTAAAATTGAGATATCTATTGCCAATACAGTTCAAATACTATATGCATAAAATATAGTCATTAACTGTCTTGAAATAGTAAGATAGTATACCCAGGAAATGGTGTTAAAAAGTCTCCCTGGATAAGCTTAGTAAGTCCTAATATAACAATAACAAGAAACCAAGGGTATGATGTTAAACTGTCTCCTTTAAAAAGATAAAACAAAATAAGTAATAAAAAAATTAAAAGTTACTAATTTAATTTCTTCCACACATACATACACATACGGTAATTTCATTTCTCACACACACACATACATACACATATGCGCATAATTGTAATTAAAACAGAACGGAAAAGGATATATAATTACGGTACCATTGCAAGTGGATCAGACTGCCGGTAAGATCTTCTTTGCCATGCCATGACAGGGTGCGACTCATGATCGTATTTCAGAAGAGTGTTGGGCTCAATTTTCTTAGTTTTTTTTCTGCTTCCTCCGTAGTGGTAAAGATATAATGCTTGCCTTGAATGTCCACTTTCACTCTGGCAGGATACAAGAGGCTATATCTGATCTCGGCTTTCTGTAAGTGCTGTTTAATGTTGTAAAAAGTGGCTCGATTAGCAGCTGTTTTGTGGGTTACAAATCAGGGAAGTGACATTACTTTAAATTAAATTGTAATTTATCAAAGTGCACAACAAAAGTCCTAATTTTAGAGGTATTTGACCCCCGTATGCAGTAAGTGCTGCTATCTCGGTGTCTGATTTAATGTCTTCTCCAGTTATTTTTGAGAATAGTTCAGCTACGAATTTCATTGGGTTTGGTCCTTCACGACTCTCAGGTAGACCTTCGATTCTAATATTTATTCCTTCTGCATCCATCTTCCAGAGCAGCAAGTCTGTCACTGAGTTTTTTGCATTTGGAATTTGCAGCTGTTGCTTTTCCATCAGCGGTGGATGCCAGATATTTCGCTGTTTCAATTTGAGTTATGAATGATTGCTTAACATCTTCCAGCTGATCGCCAAATGCTCTGTTTTTCCTCAAACTTAGACACATTTTCCTGAATGTGTTCCTCAATTTTTTCCAGCATACCTTTAAAGGCTGCCTCAAAGCGATTATATACACATTTCTCCAAGTCTTTATTATCCTGCCGCAGCTTCTCGTTTGTCTTGAGCATACCATTTATTTCTTTCTTTATATCTTTTGAGAGCATATTTATGTCACAAGCAGTGGCTGTGCCATTGTAGCGATCATTACCTTCAGTTCGGACAGATTGTTTCTGCTTTCGTGCCCCACAGGTGAAGTGGCAAGCCCTATTACAGCCAATGCTCCCGGCTCACGAGGAGTAGATGAAAGCGCAAGGCCATTTTCAGTTTCAAGTGATCTTCTGGAATCGACGAGCTATTGTGACCTGCATCACTTGCACAGTCTCTCCCATTTTCGCTCTTGACTGGAGACGATGCAGCGGAGCGGGGTCCTGAGAAGTCTGGGTTTTCACCTATCTGTTCCAGGTCAGTCGCTGAAAGGCCGTACCTTGAACTTGGACTTGATGTCTGCCTAGGCTTGGATGTAGCTTTAGGTTTGTTTTCTGTTTCTCTCTGAGCCCCTTTCTTGTTGCTCATGTTTATATATGCTTGCATATGCTATAATAGAAACTCCTCGAGTTGGGTAAATACAGGATACCTGGGGATAATAAGAAATAAGTGATAATGTAACACAGCTGCTAATGGAGCTCCACTTCAGGCGTCAATCCCCTATAACAGACGAGACCAAATCCAAAGTATTACATTTACAATCAAACTGGGTAATTCAATTGAACCTTTTAATGTAAATAATGGCAGTTAAATTTAATTATGCAGTGCAAAAACTCAATAGTAATTTACTTAAGAATCATTGGTGATGGGCTTTTGCTCATAATTACAAAGCTACATGGTGAAGATAGAAGGTGAATGTGAAGAAGATGCTGAACAGCAGTCTAGCATCTCAGTATCTAGTTAAACAGCTCATGTGAAGTCTCAACCAATAAAGCTAATCTTGTGTTTCTGCACAATGTGCCTATTCACTGCATGCAAAGTGGAACTTTTTGAATTTTGATTCAAGGCTTTAAGAAAAATGAAGTAAATTTTAATCCACACTAACACAGATAATTATGAAAACACGTTTTTTAATTATTTTGTCCTTCCATTCACAATGAAACCGCGGTTTTGTAACCAAAAACAAATCTCCCCTAAATATGATAATACTGGGTTTCTCATAGCAGTGTAAATAAGACAAATAGTGCTTTTCAAAAACAATGACATATGATTGTTGTTATAAGGCACCATCCTGGTGATCTCATCTTTACTGTGAAAATAGTCCTTTCCTGACTTAAAACACTGAAATATTTTACTATGTTTTTGGCAGGAGACCCAGTCTGTATTTTTCAAGGTTTTGGAAATCATATTATCCAGTTTATAACCATTAAAAGCCATTGAACTATCCCGACAAACATACCTGCTTTTTCACTTGTGAATTCAGCACTTCAATTTACTTTGGGTTTGCTTCACAAGCAAACGGCACTTTTGGATGTAAAATTTATGCATGTATTGCGTTTGTAAGTAGATGAAACTTTTAGAAAACACCAAGCCTCAAACACAAATAGTTTTGAAAACACTCTATAAAGTTTATGAATTTGATAATGCTAGGTTTATTGTCTTACAGTAAATGGGGCACTTACTTAACTCAATTTTACTGTGGAAACAAAGCACTCAAATATGTTGTTGTATTTATTTCGGCAGGACTCCCAGTTTAAATTTTCCAAGGTTTTTGTAACTTTATACTCCTCTGTAACCTTTAAAAGTAGCTGAATTTCATTGTCAGTTCACAGTAAGAAGCTATTTTCTTTTCTTTTCTTTTATTTATTTTTTTCTGCTTCATTTTATCAGCATTTCAGTTTACTTCACTATTTGTGGCTGTAAACTGTGCATTCCCAATAAGAAAGATGTGTTTGTGTTTGGCATATCAGAGTGAATGATAAACATTTAGAAAATTATCTAAGAATGCTAGTTTGTACTGAAACGTTTTAAAATGAAACAGCTTTCTTTTTAAATGGAAGATGGCTATTTTCTGTAAAGACTTCAATGGTGAAGCTGTTTTTTCATCCACATTTTACTAATAAGAAACTATGATTCAGTCCTTTCCATTTCATTAAGTTGAAAAGCAGAGCTTGTATTCCCTTCTCATTGGCCTCCCTGCAAATTCTATACAGAAGCTACACTACATTCAGAACTTCGCAGCCAGAGTCCTCGCCCACACAAAGCATTTTGTTCACATCTCCCCTTTTTCTCTGATTATTGGTTCCATCAAGGATTAAATTCAAGATTCTTCTTCTCACCTTCAAAGCCTTACATAATCTTGCCCCCCTCTACCTCACTCAGCTCCTAGCTCCTTATACTCCTTGTCGCTCAGTTCCTTGAGCAGTAATCTCCTTACTGTCTCACGCACCAGACTCTCCACCCTGTGAGGCAGGTCCTTCAGTGCTATAGCCCCTCAACTCTGGAACTCTCTTCCTCAGTCTCTCCAAGATTGCTCCTGTTTCTGCACCTTTAAATCTCAACTTTTTTCCTCTGTGTAATTTTTTTTTTTTTCTTCTCCTGTATGTAAAGCGACCTTGGGCGCTCCGTAATCGCAGCATATTATTATTATTATTATTATTATTATTAACTCGATATGTGGTGTCAGAAGATGTCATTTAGGTACAGAACTGCCTGGATGAGATTGAATCTTTTGAAAATGCTGGGCAGCAATACACTTTCAAAGAGATTTTGATCTGACAGAGATGGAATAAAATTTGTAAAAAAAATTCTTTTATGTTACGTTATTGCTCCATTGCTCTACATGGATTTTGGTGATTCTTCTAAAAGTATGAATCTGGATCATTCACTGTTCAATAAACATGCCTGATATCAGACTATATGCTCATATGGTGTGTGTGAGTTGGTCTTTCCATTTCAGTGCTCATTATATTAGTCAGACTTAGTGTCATTCCTAGCAATGATTCTGACATACTCAATTAATATGGGCATAGATCTTACTACCTTCAATGAGACAATGATCAAAGTTTAATTTGACAGAGTGTAGCATGACCAGAATTCAAGTACACATGTGAATTTACATGCAAGAAAATTTCTCAATTAACTGATTGAGCTACATGCTAGTTTTAACCTGAATACAAATATCACTGGACCCAAAGTTGTTTAAGAAATGCTGTGTCAGCCTCAGTAGATTTGTTTAGTGTGGCCTGATGCAACTTAAAATATGACCGAACCTAATGAGTGATCCTGATCAATGTGAATGTAATTAGTAATGTTTGTTTCAGTGATAATGTGCTTAATTGAAGGCAGCAAATGAACATTTCACCTTCCTACTACAGTGCATTTACATGAATTTCCACTTGCATTTTTAAGAGAAAGGCTAAGTTGCAGTGGACTTATTACATGATCTGCAAAAAAGTTATTGTAAGCCTTTTCAAATTCTGCTGCAGTGCTGTGATAACAAAGTATCCATCCCTTGTCACCCATGCAATCAAAATCATCTTACCATTCAGCACTCCCTATTATTGTGAAAATTGCTATTCGGCTCTGGTCCAACTGAAAAGTGGAGGAACAGATTAGACATTAAGCACAACTTCAGAGTTCAATTGTCTATCATCACCCCAAACTCTTGAGACTCTTGGCAGGAGCAAAAAGAATCTTAAGTTAGTCCATTAGTTTCCCCAGGCTTTGGTCTGTTATGCCAGCCTTATTATAAAGGGTACAAGTGAAGTGGCACTGAATATTCTTCATAGTACAGTGCTGTTCAAGTTGTATCCCCTCATAGAGTAATCTCTGCTACACTTAAAGTTAGATACTTGAAACATGATGAGCATAACCAATTCAAACTTCTGTGATAGCATACGTATATGCCAATAATTCAAGATAAGTCTGTTTTTGTGTTTATAGTCATAGTTGAGTTTTTTCCACTTTGAAACTTCATGAGCATCACCAGTTTAAACTTGTTTGAAAGCATACATGTGTAATTCAAGATAAGTCAGCTTTTTTTATTTCATTGGGTTTTTAGCCTTAGTTGCACTTTTTTTCATTCGTTCACATTTTTAAAAGTATATAAAGTGTGAGACTTGCCCGGACACCACCAGTCGGAGACCACATCTTTATAAAACTCACACGTTTATTAAGCACCACTATTTACAGGTTTCAGTCCCAAACATCACACAAAGCACTCAGCAATAATCCCAACAATGAACTTCTTTATATCTCAGTCCTTAGCCACCTCTACTCTCCTCATGGGAGCTTTGTCCTGCTCTCACTCCAGACCCAAGCTCCTCGATTGTCAGAAGGCGGCACCTTTTGTTCCCGGCTGGATGTGCTCCAGGTGGCTGCTGATGATCTTCCTGCAGCACTTCCTGGTGTGGCAGAAGTGCTGCCCTTTTCACCGGAAGCACTCCGGGCGTCCCTGGCAGGTTCATCCGCCATCTTGCCTGGTGTGGCAGAAATGACAGTTCTCCGGGTCCCACGAGGCTTGAAGCGCCCCCTGGCGGTGGCTACGGTTCCCAACAGGCCAGAACTTATTTGTTCCTTTCCCATGGTCCTCTCGTAATCCAGGGTGGTTGTCTCCTCGTGACCCGGAAGCTATCAATGTCCCTTTCCGGTCCCTCCAGGCATCCCGGCCAGGTAAGAACCCCAGACATCTGTGACAAAAGGTATTGTGTATACCACATTTTGCAGTATATTTTGTGAAATAAATTGGAGTGGTTAAAATATTTGGGTTGCAAATTAAGTATTCAGCAAAAATGTGGGTCCTGAGGCTAGACCAGTTGAGAACCACTGGTCTACACCATGTTCAATGAAGCTTTTGTGCTAAAAGTATTCAAGGATGACAATCACACTATACTAACTGCCCAGCAGTAAAGAATACTGCCTGATAATCGGATATTAGGTTCAGAGAGGTGTGCGTGCACTTCAAGTTTAAGTTTGTCATGTAAATATAATATGAAGACATTTTTACTTGCATGTCCCCTCAGACTAATGACTATAATACTGTACCAACAAAAGATATACACAAATTTTTATATTGTTTGTGTTATGTGTTTTTTTTTTTGTTGGTTTTTTTTTGTTGTTTGTTTGTGGTGTGTCCGTAAACATGACATGGTTATGACTTATACTCTGCAGCTTGATGAGAACACATGTGAAAATGCATCCTTTTAAAAAACTGAAATCCCTGCACAGAAAGAGAGAGAATTATGCAGTATTAAAAGAGACATTATCAAGCATTTAACTTAGAGAGAAAAAAAGCAATGGTTAAATATGCTGAAATTAAATTGCATCATTTAAAATAAATAATAGAAAATGTACATTTATACAGGTGCAATGTGATAGCCAAGAAGGAACTGAAGCTGTTAGAAGAGAATAACTGAAGGGCTAGAAAAGCAGCTTTCAAGTTAGTGACATATTCTGGCCACAAGATGTCGTCACAGGGAAAGAAATATCTCAAATGCAAGTACAGAAACAATTTACAATGTAGAATTTCAAAATGCTGAGTTGGCTGCCTATTGTTGAACTGGACTTAATTTAAACAGTGTTTGAAATTAAAAGAACCAAAAATGTTAGAGAATATAGAGAGAGCTGTTCAAAAGATTACAGTGTGTGCCAGAAATACATCACATAAAAATAAATCCAGAAATTATTCCTGTAGTCAATCCTCTGAGAAAAGTTCTGATAGCCATAAAAACAAAAATAAAACAAGAATTGACACACATCTAAAATTTGGTGCTACTGAAAAATGTACAGAATGAGTAAATACCATTGTAATTGTTACAAATCCCTGCATGATTGGAATTTGTATTGATCCTCAAGATTTAAGTAGAAATGTCAGAAGATAGCATTATATTCTAAAAACTATAGAAGAAGTAGTTGCCAAAATGATGAATAGAAAGGTATTTTCCATTTTGGATGCAAATCAAGAATTTTGGCAAACCCATGAACATGAAAAAAGGTCCAAGCTAAGCACCTTTTGGGCCGATTTATACTTCACGCTCAGAACGAGTATGCGGCCGCATCATGGCTGCCACGCGTTCCCAGCTTCATTTCATGCGTCCTATGAGCAGATCCTCAGAAATTAGCGTGCGCGAGTTGCAGTACCAGCAAAAAGTCGGGGGGCACAGTGTGTTAAAAGTCGGAACGTGACGTCAGTGTCTCTGTTTACTATCGACATGTGACAGCCTCTATGCAGATCCTACGGGATGAATGCTTCGATGTGGTGAAGCAAAATGCCGACATACAGATGCATTCGTGGTGCTTTTATATTCAAGCGTCACATATTCCCGATCGTAATGACACGATAGATTTTAAAAGTCTCACATACCATCTTTTGTGCCGTCTTTTTTTTTATTTTTGCATCTTAATAACAGCAACAGAATGTATAGCGCTGTATTTGAGCCACTGAGAAAAAATTAAAGGCACGGTGAAAACGTGTATTTTGTGATTAAAGTGGAAATTTGGGCTTTAATCTCGAAATGTTCAGTTTAACCTCGTAGTTTACTTTATCATTAAAGCAGACCATCGTAGACGTCTTCCCAGTTTTTAATCACTACGAGCTTTTTGGACCTGACAGCTGCGGCAAGCAGCAATAGATCACCACACAGAACAAATTAAATGTATGATATTCCAACTCTCTGCACATTTAGAATCTTTAGATTTATACTTGATATCACTTTCATGATGGAATGCATTAAAGTGTGTATGTTACACTTTACATATAATTTCGTTTAAATAATGAATACTGTTAATAATTACACACATGGAGGGAATAATTACACACATGAGGATGACACGGCGGCAGAGCGATAGCACTGCTGTCTCGCAGGGAGTTATGTTGCTGGTATATCCTGCTTGTATTCCACACTGTGCTCCGGTTTCCTTCCAGAGATATGCAGATTTGGGGATTTGGTGCGCTAAAATGACGCTAGTGTATGTGTGTGCTTGTATTCACCTTGCAATGAGCGGAGACCTCGTCCAGGGATTGTTTCTCAGTCATGCCCAATGCTTGTTGGAATGGACACATCCCTGGATTTATGGATTTAATCAATAAATATCCTTTTCAGAAATATTACGGTAAGGTGTTATCGGAATTTAATGAGTGTTCTAGGCAATTCACTACACAGAGAAGCGGAATATGTTCTCACCGCGATAATATCTCGCACTGCCACCTGGTGGATTCCTCCAGAATTACGTAAAGTTCGCGCGCAAGTATAAATGCTACAGCGCTTGCGTAGCAGGAGTGTCCTCTGCAGCATGCGTCGCGTCGCGTGAAGTATAACTCCGGCCTTAGGGGGTACAGGTTTACGAGACTCCCTTTTAGAATTTGTCAGCTCCTGAAGTGTTTCAAAAATGTTTGTTAGGGCATCTTGAAAGATTGGATGGAGTTGTGAAAATAATGAAATTCTAGTTTGTGGTGAGTACAGTTAGTCACATGATTGAAAGTTAAAATTTTTGAACAGGCTCAGAATAATAAATCTGAACAAATAGGACATGTGTTATGTGGTGATGTATTGATCATAGTGATGTGCTCCTGAAATGGGTAGATGATTAATAAAGGACGCTTTCAGTAGTCTTTCATCAGTAGTGGCTTTATAAGTCAAATTATAATTCAAAATTAAATATGCAACATACAGTATATACAGAAAACATTATTTGTTTTGGTTTGTTTCTAAACTATTTGATATTTTAACAAAAATATCATGAATTTGACAAGTTATTAAAATAACATTATTTAAGGTTTTCATTTTGTTCATACTAACACAGTTTTCTCTTACTTATCCATTTAGTTATTTTGTACTTGTACATTTTCCGTTCTTATTGGTCTGCATTCATTACATTATTAATTAGTAAAATATTAAATAATAAATATAACAAAAATTAAACAGTCTGTATTCACTGTTTTAATTTTCCAAATATGCATTTACATACAAGGCATGCGGTGAGCCTTCACTTGGCATCAAGAATGGTGGTGACGAGTTATGCTGTGGGAATGCCTCTCTGAAGCATGACCTGGAAGATTTATGAGGGTAGAAGATAAAATCAATGCAGTAAAATACATAGATGTCCTGGAGGAAAACCTGGTGCAGTCTCCAAGAAACCTGTGACTTGGATGAAGTTTTTTTTTTCCCAGCAAGACAGTAACCCCAAGTATAAAGTCAAAACTACACAGGAGTGCCCTAAAAAAAAACAAAAAAAAACAGTGTTAATGTTTTGGAGTAGCACAGTCAGAGTCCAGAGCTCATTCCAACTGATAATTTGTGGTTGCACTTGAAAAAGGCTGTTTACTTACAATCCCCATGGAGCCTGACAGAGTTTGAGAAGTTTTGCAAATGACAATGCTGCAAAGCTAATAGACACCTATATACACAGACTCAAGGCTGTCATGGTATGGCTACCAAATGTTCATCTAATAAATACTGACTTAACATGGGTAAATACTTATGAGATCTGTTTTTTGCATTTTATATTTGTAATGAACACATTGAGATCTGTTTTCACATTAAAGATAATTTGTCTATTGAATTTAAAAAAAGAAAAATTTCATGTGATTCAAAGTTGTATAGCAATAAAATGTGAATGCTTCCAATGGTGGTGAATAGTTTTATACGTGCTGTATAGTATGTACACACACTCATATACACTGTTGCATTTTGGGTTCTCAGTTGCACAAATAAAATTAATATATAGATCTTTTGAATAACACACTTTTTTCTTGAAATGGTAGTAACGAATTTAGGATCTTTCGGCAACAAATAAAATATAAGAAAACTAATCCTTAACACAATTTTACTTAAAGTTATCTCAGAGATAATAAAATTTAAAAAATCATCTTAGAGTTACCCTGATAGAGAAGGGTGGGAATACCATATATGAGACTAAGCAGAAGGACAGAAACTCTGTCGCCAGTGAAAAAGTCAGGGCATTAGTGAGAGAGGCACTTTTAATGATATGTATTGCCATAATTCAAGATTCTTTATTTGACTTTTGTACAAAAGCATAATATAACTTTTACTTATTCTGTCCCATCAGGTACATGAAACGTACAGGTCCGTATGCAATACATGACAGAACAAGTGCAGCATAATACAGATCACTTACATCAGTAGATAGTATGATGAATATTTAATGTGTGTTTAATTTACAGTTATTTATTCCAAACTTTTTACATATTTTTTAGAAGATGGACTGCAAGTGGGTAAAAAGTTCATAAACTGAAAGTTGGTAGCTTTTCAGTTTCTAAACAGACTATGCTCATAGTGAGTAGGGTTGCACAGAACTGCATCAGTCCTATTGCTGTAGTGTTTGGTATATATGAAGTCTAATATGGGAAGAATAGAGCCAGTGATAAACTGTACCTGCTTCATCAACCATAATAGTGATCTCTTTTCCTGAACTATGGTGTTCCCATACCAGATTGTAATTTCCTGTTAGTAAAATCTCAATAGTGCTGCAGTAGAAGTTCAACTGTGTTTTTTTTCTGCAGAACATATTTTCTCAAGCAATAGAGGAAGTGAAGGTGTTTGCTGTGTAGACAGAAATTTGAAACTGCCCACTCTCTCCACTGCTGCTCCATCAGTGCAGATTGGTGAGTGGGTTACCATTCTTTATTTCTTTAGTTCAGTTTATGTTCATGGTGAGGTTGTTGATGTGAAACCACACTGGCAAGACTATTAATTTCCTGATGTGATGCAGGCTCATTGTTCTTAAAGACTGATGGCTGTGGCATTGTCAACAAATGTAATTAAATGATTAGTGTCATATCTGCTTATACAGTCATAAGCAAATAGTGAGTACAACATTGGGCTCAAGACAGCATCCTTGTTGAGCTCTTGTGTTTAGCATCAGTATTAATGTTTTGTTGCCAATCCTAAATACTTAAATTCTGCCTGTTAAGTATTTGAGTATCCAGTTGCAGGTAGAATTAGGCAGGCACAGTTCCCCGCGTCTTATAACCAGTTTGGTGGGGATGATGGTATTAAAGGCTTAGCTGTTTTCAATAAATAGCATCTTAATGTACATTACATGTTCTGACTGTTCATGTGGTGAAGAGCAATGTGGAAAGTCTGTGATATGCCATCATCCACAGATCTGTTTGGCTGGTAAGTGAACTGCTTATGGTCTAGAGAGGCGGGAATAATGCTGTTGATATATGACAGCAAGAGCTTTTTAAACAGTTTGTGTCCCCTGATGTGAGGGTAACTGGGTGGTAATCATTCAGACATAACCCTGGGCCTTTTGGACATAGGAACAATGGTGGTCTTTTTTCAAAACCTGTGGGATGGTAGCCTATTTTATGGATGAGTCGAAAATTTTTGTGAAATCTTAAGACAACTCTGAGGCATAGATATTTAGCACCCATGGTTGTAATTTGTCTGGTCCTGCAGCTTTGCAAGGGTTAACCCAAAGAAATGCTTTACAGACCTTTTGCCTAGTTACTTAAAGAGTGAATTCACCTGGCTGACTTTGAGACCTGGTAGATTTTTCCATATGTTGGCTTTCAAAGCAAGCTTAGAGTATGTTGCAATTTTCAGGGAGTGAGGAATTGGAAGTGAGCGTGTCTGTCACGGACCCTTTATAATTTGTTAAAGCCTGCAAGCTTTACCACATACACCTTGAATCAGCACTTTTACACTACAGTTCATGTCTGGCATTATAGGCACATTTAGCTTTAGCCTAAGAGCCTTTTCTAGTTCATATTTTGATGAATTATACAGTTCGTCATCACCAGAGATAAAGGCTATTATCCACTCCATTGGTCTGTCATGTATATCTCTATTGAACTATGTCTTTTATTGGGAAAAATCAGTATTAGATTAGTTGACACACAGGTATTTGTGCAGTATGTGATATAGTCACAATTTGTAGTTTGAAAATAGTCCTTTTAACTCTTCTTTTGCCTCAGCTGGTCCCTGTTGAACTTTCTTTTTTTTTTTTTTTTTTTAACCAGTGACTAACTGTGTCTTTAAATTGCTGTTGATAAACAGGCCATGATCAGGATTGCCCTGTATGCATTAGCAGTAGTTGTATAGCATTGATCCAGTGCATTATTCCCTCATAGTAAATGGTGTATGCTGATATTATTTTGGGAGAGCTGTGTTAAGATTGCAATGGTTAAAATTTCTCGCATTATGTGAGACTTCATTTGAGAATGTGTTGTCACGTTTGCTCTCAGTAGAATGTAAACTGAAGTGATAATAACACCCATGAATTCCATGGAAAGTAGAATGATCTGCTTTTAAAAGAAAGATATTCCACATTTTCTCAGCAGGATTCATTTATCACAGCAATCTCTATGCACCATGTATTGTTAATAAACACACATACTTCCACATGGACTCTCTGTCTAAGTCCATTCTGTTAACATTGAATCATTTAACAATAGTAGCAGTGACTGGAGAGAGACATATTTCACTAAAGTAGCCCGTCATGTGCCACTAGATGTTCAATTTGCACTGGATTTCATCAATTTTGCTTTCTAATGATTAAACATTAGCTAATATTCTTATGGAAAGAGAACTCCTAGGGCCCGTCTTTCTCCAGTGCCAGCTGGTTGAGTTTGGATATTGTTGGCCCTCTCCCTAAGCCCTAACAGTATAGCACCCAGACTCTTGAATGACCTACCGAAATTAATTAGATCAGCTGACTCCATGATTTCTTTAAAAAAAACAACTCAAAACTCATCTGTTCAGGAAGGCTTTTAGCTCTACTTGACTTTATTAAACTTCTCTCAGTTTACCTCTCTGTCAAGATGCTCATGTAACCTATGTGTGTGTGTGCTAGACCATCAGTTATGTTGTCTATTATGCTTTTTCTTCTTTTTTTTCTCTGAATTCACTGTCGTAATCTTCTTTATTTATTTGGTTTGTACAATGCTATATACTGTATACCCTGCCATTCTTTCTTATATTCTGTAAGTGCCTTGAGCATGGGAAAGGCGCTATATAAAAAAAAAATTATTTATTATTAAGCCCCTCTTTCTCCAATGCCTATTTTAGCTGGTTGAGTTTGGATATTGTTGGCCCTCTCCCTAAGAATAAGAATGGTCACCAATATATGGGGTGGTTGATGACGTGATGCAATATCCTGAAGTGTCTGCTCTCCAGAGGGCCATATCCTCCACTGTGAAATCGTTACTCGTATTGGCAATCCGTGTGTGATTTTATCTGACTAGGGTACGCCCTTTACTACTTGCGTGATAAAACAGTTGTGTGAAAGCCTTGCCGTTGAAAAACTGAGCACCACTGTTTACCATCCACAGATGAATGGTCTGACAGAGCAATTTAGCAGGACTTTAAAGCAGATGAAGAGGCAGGTCGCCCATGATGACCCGACTTCCTGGGACTCTGAGTTGCTGTACCTCAGGAACCCCACCACCCCAGGCATCTACCGGCTTGAGTCCATTTGAGTTACTGGTTTGCAGGCATCTGGGGGGGCATCTTGGATGTTATTCGTGTGGAGAGTACAGGAGTGTGGACTAACGCTCACGGTCTGTGTTTTGTGGACTGTGTCATTTTACTGCAGGAACAACTCTCTAAACTTTCCTTTATCGCCGTGGAGCATCAACAGCGTGAACAGGATGCCCAGAAACATCATTATGATAAGAAAAGCAAACTCTATGATTTCAAGGCTGACAGTTGGGTACTGGTTCTGATTCCCTCTTTCCTTCTCTGAGAAATGGCAGGGTTGTACTGTGGTTGAAGAGTATGTGGGTCTGGTAAATTTATACAAAGTCAGTATACCGGGCTGGCGAATACAGATTTTGCATGTTAATCTCTTGAAAGAACCTCAGGAGGTGGTAACTTTCGTGGCTGCAGTCTTCCAGACCGACATTACTATTAGTGACAATTTGACTGGATCCCAGAAATCCGACTTGCTGTCTTTGATAGGACGGAATATTGATGTCTTTTCCTCCCTGCTGGGCCTAACTAGACTAACGAAACATAAGATCATTACAGAGCCTGGTGTTATGAGGTCAGACAGTTGCTTGAATTAGGTGTTATTCATGAAAGTAAGAGCGATTGGTGTAGTATTTGTGGTACCGAGATCTGATAGTTCAATTCGGTTCTGTATCGATTTTAGATGCTTATATAATGCCCTGTGTTGATGAATTACTGGAAAAACTGGTTCAGGCATCAAATATCTCTATGCTTGAACTTATGAAGGGGTAGTGGCAGGTGCCCCTTGAAGCCTCATGATGTGAAAAAACAGCATTTGCCACCCTTGACAAGTTATTTGAATTTACTAGACTCCTGTTTGGTCTGCATGGCACACCTCAAACTTTCCAGTGTATGATGGAATCAGATTTTTGCACTCCCATTCCAAATATTTCGAAGTGTACCTTGATGATGTCAGCATTTTTGTTAATGATTGGCAGTCGCATTTGAAGCATCTTCAGACTGTACTTGACAGCTTGAGACAGGCCAGGTTGACAGCTAAACCTAAGAAATGTAAATTGAGTATGTCAGAGACTCACTATTGGGTTATTTTATGGGTAAGGGTTGGTTAGACCACAATTAAAAGAGGTAGGTGAGGTGCCTGCTTACCCCGTCCTGCAATGCAGTGGCAGGCTTGTGCCTTCCTCTCACTAGCTGGTTATTATAGGAGATTTATCCCTTATTTTGCAGATAGAGCTGCTCCTCTAACTGATTTTACAAAGGGCAGAAAGAACCAATCCGTTGTCTAATCCATTGATTGTGAACGCTCCTTCTGTGATTTGAAGGCTGTTTTGTCATTATACCCAGTTTTAAGGAATCCCAACCTTTCTGGGGAGTTCATCCTGCAGACTGACGCTAATGCATTCATTTTAGGGGCTTTCCTATCACAGGTTTTTGAAGGAGTGAAGCATCCCGTCATGTATTTGAGTAGGAAATTGCTTCCCAGGGAGTGTAATTACTCAACCATTGAGAAAGAATGCTTGGCGATTAAATTGGCTGTGGAATCACTTCGTTATTATTTCTGGGGTCATAAATTTACCTTAGTTACTGATCATGCCCCCTGTATGTATGTATGCATGCATGTGTGTCTTCTCTCTCTCTGTCTCTGTGTATATCTATACTAATAAAAGGCAAAGCCCTCACTCACTCACTGACTGACTCATCACTAATTCTCCAACTTCCCGTGTAGTTAGAAGGCTGAAATGTGGCAGGCTTATTCCTTACAGCTTACTTACAAAAGTTAAGCAGGTTTCGTTTCGAAATTCTACACATAACGGTCGACAACGTCTGCCATGTTGAACTTTCTTATTTATGTCCCCATCTTCACGAAATTTGGTAGGCGGCTTCCCTGCGCTAACCGAAACCGATGTACGTACTTATTTTGATGGTATGATGCCACTGTCGCCCGCCATATTGAACTTTCCAACGTCACAAATTTTCCAACTTCCCGTGTACGCAGAAGGCTGACCCCATCTTCACGAAATTTGGTAGGTGGCTTCCCTGCGCTAACCAAAACCGATGTACGTACTTATTTCGGTGGTACAACGCCACTGTCGGCCGCCATATTAAATTTTCCAAACGTCACTAATTCTCCAAATTCCCGTGTAGGTAGAAGGCTGAAATTTGCCAGGCTCATTCCTTACAGCTTACTTACAAAAGTTAAGCAGGTTTCATTTCGAAATTCTACGCGTAACGGTCAACAACGTCCACCATGTTAAACTTTATTTATGGCCCCATCTTCACGAAATTTGGAAGGTGGCTTCCCTGCGCTAACCAAAATCAATATATGTACTTATTTCGGTGGTATGACGCCACTGTCAGCCGCCATATTGAACTTTCCAACGTCACTAATTCTCCAAATTCCCGTGTAGGTAGAAGGCTGAAATTTGGTACTTATTTCGATGGTATGATACCACTGTCGGCCGCCATATTGAACTTTTCAACAGTCTTTGTTACTTATGGGCCCATCTTCAAGAAATTTGGTACGCGGGTTCCCAATGCTAACTGAATCCTACTTACATACATATATACGTCCATAGCCTGCAGCTCAGTCACCGTGTGAGGCGGCATTGGGTCCCCCATCCCAACGACTCCCACGTTGTTGGCTGCCTGCCTATATAAGGCTGTCCGTCGCTACAGTCTCTACATTCCCTTCCTTGCTTCGCCACGGGATTCACGTCTTCCTGCTGATAACTACAGCCTTTTTATTTAATCCACGGCTTCTCCGCTGTTTTATTGTTCATTTATTACGATTATAGTTATTGTGTAGGTATTTTAGACTTACTTTACATTGCTCAGGTACCCATTTCCTTTATCATTCCAACCGTACCCGCATTAACATGTCTATCGAGGTGATCACCATCAATCAAACAACTGTCACTTACCGAGTGGTTTCCATGCCCGGAGATGGCACCTATCTTTTCCATTCTCTCTGTTACATATTGCACGGCCGTATCAGGCTCACTCTTGATATCTGGAGAAACATTGTGTCTTATGTATTGAATGACTGGGACAGGTTCAAGGTATGGACTGATGACGGTACAGGAGATAATTATACTACACAGGAGCACTATAAGCGTGAAATGCTTAAGCCCTTCACCTATGCATCTGCATGTGAGTTGATGGCTGCCGCTGAATTGTTCGGTTGTACCGAAATGGCCAAATATTTTACACCTTTTGACAACCGCCAATGCCTCTTAAACATCTTAGATTCACAGGTGACGATTTCAGTAGTGGACACTTTGATGTTTATGAATGTTTAAACTCTCACTGGATGTGAAGTTATCGATGAAACTGGTTGTATACTTACAGCGCTTGACAGATGCCGAATGTCACTTCAACACAAGTCCTACAAATACTGTCGTAATTGAAACAAACCATGAAACTCAAACCGATTATGACAGCAGCAATCCAAGCTGTGAGATTTGAAACAAGATTACTGTTCACATAGCCAACTGTACGCTGCATGCTTAAGAGTAAGCTCAGCGCACAGCTTGGTCATATTACAACCGAGGGCCGAACTCACAATGTGGTATACAAAGAGATCCTTAACAAATAATTATTGGTATATTTTCCTCAGTTTAAAAAGGTTGAATTTTCTTCTTAATAAAACTTTTAAGGTAGTACTTGCCAAGTGCTGGTATTTTGAGATATAAATATAGAGAGAGATAGATAGATAGATATAGATATATATAGAGAGAGATAGAGATATATTTTTATAGATATATATAGATAGATAGAGATATAATTTATTGTGTGTGTGCATGGATGTACAGTATGTATGTGTGTATATATATATATATATATATATTGTGAACGCTGGCCCGGCACAGACAGACGGACAGCATATTTTGCCCAACACACTGTTTATTGACACACTATTTACAATACAAAAGTCCAGTGCACACTCACACGACCCCAGTGCCTCTGCACCGATTTCCCCAAAGTCCAGGCCCACAGTCTCTGTGCCTTTGTCCTGGCCGCCTCCTGTCCTCTCTCCAGCTCTGTCCACTTCCACCCGACATCCACCAATCACTGGAGGGAGGCGGCCCCTTAAATAAGGCTCCCGGATGAGCCCCAGGTGTTCCGCCCTTAGCCACGCCCAAGCGTGGCGGAAGTGTCGGCTGTCTTCCTGGCAGCTCTCCGGGTGCCACACAAAGTCTTCCCCCCGGCACCTCCTGGTGTGGCGGAAGTGTCGGGCTCCCGGATAATTAGGCACTGGGCGCCGCCTGGCGGTGGCCACGGGTCCCTGCAGGGCTGGGCTTCCATGCCCTGTACCCGAGGCCCCCTGCCTAACCAGGACGGACGCCCCCACTCTGTCTGGAGGAGGCACTCGCCCTCCTCCGGTCCTCCAAGGCGCCCGGCCGGGCTCCAGCCCCAGCCGCGGACCGTACGGGATAAACCGGCATCGGAGCGCCGCCTGGCGGTGACCACGGGCCCCTACAGGGCTGGGCTTCCATGCCCTGTACCCGTGGTCCCCAACAGAACCAGGACGGACGCCTGCGGTGTGGAGGAGGGACAAGCCCTCCTCTCGTCCTCCAAGCCCCGGCCGGGCTCCAGCTCCGCCAGCGACTGCATGGGATCAACCGGCATCGGGCGCCCCCTGGCGGTAACCACGGGCCCCTACAGGGTAGGGCTTCCATGCCCTCAACCCGTGGCTCCCAACAAAACCAGGACGGACGCCCCCTCGCGGTCTGGAGGAGGCACAAGCCCTCCTCACGCCACTATATATATATATATATATATATAGATAGAGAGAGAGAGAGAGAGAGAGAGAGATACATATGACAGCAACACTCATAATAGTGACAAAACAATTACATTGACGATCATGTTACGTTATTTTCAAGATGTTTCCTTTTCTTTTTGATTATTTCTTTAACACAGTACTTCTCCGCTGCGAAGCGCTGGTATTTTGCTAGTACATATTAAGCCTAAAAGTTCAATGATTTTATGGGATGGTTTTATGTCACTTTTTTTGTCACGCTTTAAATCAGGTTTATTTTAAAACCTACATATAGATGTTTGGTATCATTCTTTTCAGAATGTATCAAACGTTATATTTTAATGTTGTTAGATTTTCAGATTCTTATTGTGTTTTTTAATTATAAGCAAAAAAATATCAAGAACTCGCATCCCGCAAGACAAGACTTTGCGCCAAGAGATTATATATATCTATATCTCTAGCAAAATACCCGCTTTGCAGTGGAGAAGTAGTGTGTTAAAGAAGTAATGAAAAGAAAAGGAAACATTTTAAAAATAACGTAACATGATTGTCAATGTAATTGTTTTGTCACTGTTTTGAGTGTTGCTGTCATATATATATATATATATATATATATATATATATATATATATATATATATATATATATATATATATATATATATATATATATATATATATATATATAATGTACACTCACACATAAATATATATACATCTACATATATACAGTAATCCCCCGCTATATCGTGCTTCGACTTTCTCAGCTTCACTCTATCGCGGTTTTTAAATGTAAGCATATCTAAATATATATCCCGGATTTTTCGCTGGTTCGCGGATTTCTGCGGACAATGGGTCTTTTACTTTATGGTACATGCTTCCTCAGTTTGTTTGCCCAGTTGATTTCATACAAAGGACGCTATTGGAGGATGGCTTAGAAGCTACCCAATCAGAGCGTGTATTACATATTAAGTAAAACTCCTCAATGATCTATGATATGCTTCCCGCGCGGTGCTTGATTGTTTGCTTTTTTCTCTCTCTCACCGTCTCTGACATTCTCTGCGCCTGGCGGAGGGGGTGTGAGCAGAGGGGCTGTTTGCACAGAGCCTGTTTGCCTAGAGGATACGGACACTCCTCTACAAAATGCTGCTTTATCGCGGTGCTTCGGCATACTTAAAAGCACGTATTGATTTTTTGATTCTTTGCTTTTATCTCGCTCTCTCTCTCTGACATTCTCTGCTCCTGACGGCGCTCCTTTGAAGAGAAGATATATTTGCATTCTTTTAATTGTGAGAAAGACCTGTCATCTCTGTCTTGTCATGGAGCACAGTTTAAACTTTTGACTAAAGGGTGTTATTTCATGTCTAAAGGGCTCTAATAATGTTAACAGTGTGGGAGAGTTTATAAGGGCTTAAAATATATAAAAATAACCATACAAACATATGGTTTCTACTTCGTGGATTTTCATCTATCGCGGGGGGTTCTGAACGCAACCCCCGCGATCAAAGAGGGATTGCTGTGTGTATGTGTATGTATGTATATATGTATATATATATATATATATATATATATATATATATATATATATATATATATATATATATATATATATATACTATATATATATCTATGGCAGCAACAAAGTACTGCTTTTAAATTTTTATTAAGAAGAAAAGAAAACCTTTTTAAACTGAGGGGAAAATATACCAATAACTATTTGTTAAGGATCTCTTTGTATACCACGTTGTCAGTTCAGCACTCCGGCTGTAATATGACCAAGCTGTGTGAGCTTACTCTTGAGAATGCAACATATAGTTGTCCAGGAGAAAAGCAATCTTGCCTAAAATCAATGGCAACCTTTTGTAGGGTCTGGCCCTGAAACTTATTAATTGTCATCACGAAGCAGAGCCTTACTGGAAATTGGAGGCATTTGAATTGAAATGGGAGATCAGAGGGTATAACTGGGATGCGAGGAATACATTGAGTGTGGAGAAACTCTAGAGACAGCGTTTGTATTAACTTGTGGATTTTTCTGTGAGTATTTGGTGGCAGCGTGACGAAGTTGCTTCCGCAAGACTGCGTTAGCTGTGAAGCTCAGCTCGGAGTATATTCTTTTTCTACCTTGTCAATTGTGTAGTGGGTTTTTTGAACAGGTTTGATTCATGGAAGTGATCAGTCAGTTCACGTGCGCTTCTCTCTTGTGTGATGTTGCGATGGCCACGGCTTTATTTAGTGAAAACTGCTGTGTCAGATGGGGTTGTATGGATTGATTCTGAACACGACTGAGAGAATGAAAAGTGAATTAAAAAAAAGCTAACCTTTACAAGTATCATAAATTGCACCGGCTGTTACAGACTGAAATCAAATGTATGCTTTTATTCTAAAATAGTAAGACTAAGAGCAGTTTACTTCTTAAAACGGAGTGATGCAGAATCAAACTCGCGATCTTTTGGTTCCAAGGCGAGAACTGATTCTATTGCACCACGGAGGAAGTTATAATAAATGGTTGTCAATGTCGCATGTTAAGGCGGCTTTTTGTTTCTGCAGTTATATTTTTGAATAAAAGCGCAATTGTTGTGTTATTCTTGTGAAAATGTTTCTTTGCTATTTGGACTTCAGGCTTCATACATTATATAGTTTATGCCTACATTTTGTCATCTACTACTAGAATATAAAAAATGTTTCTGTTTTAACAATGTGTTTACACAGATTACTGTAGAAACGGAACAGACATGAAATGCGTGTGTTCCAAATAACGATCTATTATTTCCACTCTAAAACTCCACTTCACTCCCAGATACTCAATCAAGGCATGAGCTGAGAGAAGTTCGTTCACGTTCTAAATTGGTGGGGGGATGGAATAGCCGGCTGCTCCTAGCTTCTCTTTATCAGCACATTTAGAAGACAAAGTACGCTGGCGGAGAAGTGTGAAGGGATTTAAGAAGCAATTTAAGGTGGGACGGAATTACGAGTTTTTTCGTGGGCTCTGGTAATTCTAGTGTTAATGTTAGCTAAGACCCGGCACTTAAAAGTTTCTCGCTACAGCAATTTAACTCCGTTACAAAGTGATCTAAAGTCTCGTTTATACCTCGTGTCTTCTCATTAATCCGTGCTTTGTTTCCGCAGTAGCTGCACTTATGAATATGCTTGTATGCATTTTTTCTTCAAGAAGAATCATAAAACTTTCACATGCATGTTTCCCTGTAAAAGTCAAGATTTATTAAAGATAACTTGACATATATTTATGGCAACTCTGATCCATCCATACCCAGCATTTCTGAGAAATGACAGCACCCTTGATCAAGTAGATAAATGCAGCCTAACCAGCTCAAATAATTAATATCACCGAGACATCATTATAATATGCATTAATGTTAAAAACGCTGTAATCCTTGAAAGTGATGAATATGATGTATAGACTCTATTTTAGTTCCCTTTGAGGGACAATAACAGGTATTTGAACTGAAGAACCTTTTTGGTTTTCTTTCAGTTTATATAGGCTGCCTTTTCCCATTTTTCAGGAAACTTCATCACTTCATCATGCCTGTTGTGCTGAAAGCTGATAACTGACCAATGAGGTGCTACATTTTCTGTGTTTTTCATATTGTGTAGGTGTATATACGTAAAATATAACATGTTTTTAGCAACAAAAAAATTACCAATATATTGCCAAAATTTGCAGCATAGTCTTGTTTTCCTAATGTAAGCAGAACAACTTACTGCACTCATATTGCAGTAAAGACACCTAGCGAGAATGAAGATAGATGCCCTTTTTGAAGTCTTTGTTAACCCTAAGCAGTGACATTCCTTTAAGAAACAACATCTGTGATGCCAAGATGAGACTGACACTCGAGGTGACTCAGTGGACTGAGTGAACCCATGATTCATTTATTTTGAGGCAAGTGGCTTTGGCAGACAGTTTTTCATATATGTCAGATAATTGTGACTAAAGGTGGTTGTCTACAACAAGCAATGATGCAAGTCTAAGGCTACTGACCTGGACTTTCCACTCCTCCCTGGGTGTGTCTTGATATCTTGTCCATGAAAAATCACAAACAGGATTTTAGACAAAGTATAGCCCCAGAAGAGAAACAGTGCTGATGTTTTTCCAAGTATGCAAACACAGCTCTGCTCTTCAGGAGTCTCCCATGCCAACCATACATAGAAGGCCTCCTTTTTCAGCATGATGGCATCCCTCACCTCTAGTGGCCACCATTGGATCCTTGGGTTGCCACCTCGAGAGGCACCTGTAGTCTTCAGGTCGTAGCTCATTTCAGCTGCTTCCACAATTGAGGCTTTGAGCAAGGCCAATTTGGACTCTATATCCCCAGCCTATCCACCAATGTGTAAAAAGCTCTTTTGGAGGTTGCAGTTGAAAGCATTCTGGACAGGGGCCTCCCCAGATATTCTTAGTCCATCCTCACTGCTTGCTGATCCAGGTGTTGATCAGTTGTCAGCACTGCCCCTATCTTCATCCCAGCATTCAGAACATACAGCAATATGTCTGATGATACAATTATGAAATTGATTATAGACCGTTGGCCTAAGGTGTTAAGGTAGCAAGTACACTTATGAGCCACCTTTGGTTCAAACATGTTGTTTGTTATGGACAAACTGTGCTTATCTCAGAAGTCCAAAAACAAAACATTGCTCAGAGTTAGATTAGGGAGGCTGTTCCTCCCAATCATGCCTCTCCAGGTGCCTCCATCATTACCCGTGTGAGTGCTGAAGTTGCACAGCAGAACTATGAAGTCCCTGTCCTGGGCTCTTTCCGTGATCCCCTTCAAACACTCTAAGAAGGCCTGGTACTCCAAACTGACGTTTGGTGCATAAGCTCATATGGTAGGTAGTTAGAGTCATCCCCTGCTTTACCTTCAGCCACATAGAGACAGCCATCTCCTTTCGCTCTGCTCAGCTCCAGAGTAAAAGAGAGTCTAGCCCCTTTCATGGGGTTTGGTTTCATAACCAACTGTGGATGTGAGCCCAACTATATCTCGTTGGTAGCACTACACCTCGCCCACCTGGGAACAATTTGCCTTTGGAGGTCCTACTAGCAGCTTCTGCTTAAGGCAACACAGCTCCCATGGTCACAATTATATTAGTAGGATTAATCATAAAAATACAGACTGAAAAATAGTGCAGGAATTGCTTTTGCATGCAGCGATTGTTTTTCTTTTGGATGTAAAATTTACAATTCAGAATAAAGCTGCATCGGTGGGAATTTGCAACAGAGAAATGCTGATACAGGTTTTCTGGTGGATGCTAC
This sequence comes from Polypterus senegalus, assembly GCF_016835505.1. Taxonomy (NCBI): domain Eukaryota; kingdom Metazoa; phylum Chordata; class Cladistia; order Polypteriformes; family Polypteridae; genus Polypterus; species Polypterus senegalus. Next base: position 98,002,027 of record NC_053157.1, on the reverse strand, counting down.
TTTAGTTTGTCAGGTCTTCTTCCTCTACAGTGCATCCAGAAAGTATTCAGACTTGAGGCTGTAATTGCTGCCAAAGGTGCATCGACAAAGTATTGGGCAAAGGCTGCGAATACTTATGTACATGTGATTTCTCAGTTTTTTTATTTTTAATAAATTTGCAAAAACCTCAAGTAAACTTTTTTCAAGTTGTCATTATGGGGTGTTGTGTGTAGGATTCGGAGGGAAAAAATGAATTTAATCCATTTTGGAATAAGGCTGTAACATAACAAAATGTGGAAAAAGATGAGCTGTGAATACTTTCCGGATACACTGTATATACTGCTTATATTTGTATGTATACATTTTTCTCTTTTATTAACAGAATGTTTCTCCAGACCCCTTGGAGTCGTGTGGTCCATATAAGCCAGCACCTGGAGTGCAAAAAAGAGAGAGACTTCCAAAAATTATTATTCAAAACCATGACACTATTGGTAATGTATATGCGTTATTTTTTCCTTTTTAAATGTTTAAAGCATTTTTTTAAGTGTAAAATTTTTTAAAGATGCATTTTAAATGTGTTTTTATATGGAACCTCAGTGATGAAAAAAAAATAAACAAATATCTGAAATGGTGTACATACTATGTAGATTTAGGACATTTTCAGATAACTTCTTTGTTATAAATAGATTATCTTTTTCCTTTGAATTAAATTTTTGGGTTTCATCTCAGTTTATGTCAAACTAGCAAAATACTCGTGCTTCGCAGCGGAGAAGTAGTGTGTTAAAGAAGTAATGAAAAATGAAACCTATATATACACACACTGTGAGTGGAAAAAAAACACACCAAAATGTTTTTCATCACATCTTCAACAATAGTCGGCCGATTTTGATAAAAATTTGGAACATTGTATAAACTTGTGTCAAAGCCTGGTCAAAGCAGTATAAGATCTTACTTATTTATAAATTTGTTTGCCATGGATACGTGCGAACGCAGACGATAAAGTTTGATGTGATGAAAAACATTTTGGTTTGTTTTTTTCCACTCACAGTGTGTGTGTGTGTGTGTGTGTGTGTATGTGTGTGTGTATATATATATATATATATATATATATATATATATATATATATATATGTATATGTATATGTGTATATATATATATGTATATATGTATATATGTATATATGTATATATGTATATATGTGTATATATATATATGTATATATGTGTATATATATATATGTATATATGTATGTATATATATATGTATATGTATATATATATACTAGCAGAATACCAGCCAAGAGGGGAAGTAGTGTGTTAAAGAAGTTATGAAAAGAAAAGCAAACATTTTAAAAATAACGTAAGATGATTGTTAATGTAATTGTTTTGTCATTGATATGAGTGTTGTTATCATATCTATCTATATATATATATATATATATATATATATATATATATATATATATATATATATATATATATATATATATATATATATATATATATATATATATATATATATATATATATATATATATATATATATATATAGCAAAATAGCTCGATTGGCACGGAGAAGTAAAAAGAAAATAACATTTTAATAATAACGTAACATGATTGACAATGTAACTGTTTTGTAATTGTCATGAGTGTTGCTGGCATATATATATATATATATAATATACACACACACAGACACATATATAAACATATAAACATATATATATATATATACACATCTATACACATATATATACAATATATATATATATATATATACTGTATATATACACACACACATATATACATACTGTATATACAACATATACATATCTACATATATACTGTATATACACATATATATACAAATCTACATATATATATCTACATATATATATTAGGTGGGACTCGATTAAAAAATTAATCCAATTAATTAGAGGCTGTGTAAGAATTAATCTTGATTAATCGTATGTAATCGCACACGTAAATTTGCCCCAAATCGCAAATGTTTTTTTTTTTATTTAAAACGGTTTTAGTGGGCTTACAGAATCAAATAATAGACATGGACATGAATATTGTAAACTGAAGCTGTTTTAATTTCTGAAAAAAAAGCTTTTAAACTGCATTTGAATTCAAAACAGAAACAAAAATATCATCCCTGGTTAAAATTGGGCAGACTTAAAAATAAAGTGGTAGTTTAAGTACTTTAAGTACATTTTCAGAATAGTATTGTCTTTAAATAATAATAACCAAAATTTCACCATAAAGTGCAGTTTTTCTTCTTAAAAAATAAGTCAGAAACATAAAAGGTAATTTGACCAGCTTACTCTTTAAACTCTGAGTAACATTAGCCAAAATTATTTTGTACATTAGGCTAAAACAGTGTGATCATTGAACATTTTGTAATTAGATGTATTTAGAATTACTAACGGTCACGGAAGTCCAATGATCCCCAGTAAGAGCCACAAAGTCCGCTTTCTGTAATGCATCTAATTTTGCTTGCTTTTCAGTGTGCACAAAACCATGCTTTTATCAAGGCTTCGCTGGTAGTCGAAATGATCAGTCGTAGGAACGCGCTTTATTCCGACTCTAACATTTTTGTAGCTGTGATGTGTGCATCAGTGTAATGGATGTACCAGGAAATCATGCATTGACAAAAGTTCCCGCTTGCTTGGAATTGAAAGTGTGATTAAATGCGTTATTTTTAACGTTATGGAGTACATGCATCGAAGCTTCTCAACTGTGCTTGTGCTAAGAAAGGGAAAATTTTAAAAATAACGTAACATGATTCTGCGTTAACCTAATATTTTTCATACGTCCCAAACCAAGGAGATGGGAAGGTAAAATGAATCGGTAGCGGCGACATAGTCAGTACATCCCTCTCGGAATCGAACCTCAATGTCGGCGTTAGAGGCTTAAGACTCTACAATTGCGCCACCGCTTGTCTATGCTAAAGTATGTATTGTAGATCGGGCTATAGATATACATTTATATATATATACCCGTATCGCAGTGGAGAAGTAGAAGTTATGAAAAGAAAAGGGAACATTTTAAAAATAACGTAACATGATTGTCAATATACAGTAATTGTTTTGTGAGTGTTATTGAATGTTGCTGTCATCAAGGATTTGATTATCATTATTTCTTTCAATCAGGCTCGTATTTGTACGATGTGTTCAAGTTACATTCCGTGTTTGTCAATCGTTGTAAAGATAAGAGGTTTCATTCATCGATTAGTTCCTTACTGCATCAATAAACAGCTCGTCTTCCTTTTTATCTGTGATGTGACAAACTGCATGCACGGGTTTTTTTTTACACTGTCTTCCTTTAGCGGACATTGACTTTTTCCACCGTGTGCTTTGTTTCCACAGTAGCTGCATTTATGAATATGCTTATCAGACGCTTCATATTTTTGCTGCCTTTTCAATTGTGTAATTCGGTTTTGTTCAGCTCTTTGGAACTGTTGCTTTTATCTGTGCACTGCATCAGTTCACGTGAGCCACTCGGTGTACTTGCATCGAAGGTTCCCAGCTGTGCTGGTGCCATCTCGCTATGTCCATAGCTTTATTTAATGTTACCTTAGTCCTGGCACTTAAAACTTTCTCTGGCAGTTTCGCTGAGTTTGTGTCAAACACCACCCTGACCATCTCATCTTCCTCTCCATAAGCACAGTCCTTCACCCGTGAATATTTACCCGTGGCAGTTTGCTATTGGATTGCCGCTGACGGATGGCCTTATATGGGCAGGCACTAAATTACAAACGCCAGCGCAGCCTGTCTATGAACTTAATTTAAAGTGTAGGTTTACATCGTGCTTTGTTTCAAGTAGCAGAACTCGCTTCTTATTGTTTCGCTGCCTTCTCAATTATATAATGCATGTTTTCTTGAGCGCTTTTTGAGGTCTTCCTGGTTTTCTATGTACTGCGTGATTACGTGGGAGGCGTGATGATGTCACACGAAACTCCGCCCCACGGCGTTGAAGCTCATCTCCATTACAGTAAATGGAGAAAACTGCTTCCAGTTATGACCATTACGCGTAGAATTTCGATATAAAACCTGTCCAACTTTTGTAAGGAAGCTGTAAGGAATCAACCTGCCAAATTTCAGCCTTCCACCCACACGGGAAGTTGGAGAATTAGTGGTGAGTGAGTGAGTCAGTGAGGGCTTTGCCTTTTATTAGTATAGATATATATATATATATATATATATATATATGTGTGTGTGTGTGTGTGTGTGTGTGTGTGTGTGTGTGTGTGTGTGTGTGTGTGTGTATATATATATATATATATAGCAAAATACCCGCTTCGTAGCGGAGAAGTACTGTGTTAAAGAAGTTATGAAAAAGAAATGCAATTGTTATGTGACTGTTATGAGTGTTGCTGTCATCAAGGATTTGATTATCATTGTTTCTTTCAATCAGGTTCGTATTTGGAGGACGTGTTGTGTTCAAGTTTCATTCCGTGTTTGTCAACCGTTGTAAAGATAATATATAATATACTGTATATATAGTGACAGATTAGGGTTTTCTCGCACCCTTGTACCCTCGGACCACACGTCAGACACCAGATAAAAGTCCAAATAATTGATTTATTATAATAATAAGTGCACAAAGCACCCTCCACTCCCAAATACTCCAATAGTTAAATGCACAATAATCCAATCCTCCAAACTCCCAGATGCTTAGCCACCCTGCCTCCCAACTCAGCTCATCTGTCTGGGATCTCCCACAGTCCTTTATACTCCTCGACCCAGAAGCGTTTCACCCTCTCTGTCCATATGACCTGGAACACTTAAGCGACTCCTGGCGGCCCCCATGGTATCCAGCAGGGCTGTGATTAAAGACTCCAATGTCCATAATGCCCTGCTGGTCTCCCATAGTGCAGGGAGGGCTCCAACTGGCGGCGTGGGTGTATTGGCTGGGATGAACAGCCAGCCATACATAACTATATATATATACACTGGGTACGGAAAGTATTCAGACCCCCTTCAATATTTCACTCTCTGTTATATTGCAGCCATTTGCTAAAATCATTTAAATTAAATTTTTTCCTCATTAATGTACACATAGCACCTCATATTGACAGACAAAAAAAGAATTTTTGAAATTGTTGCAGATTTATTAAAAAAGAAAACTGAAATATCACATGATCCTAAGTATTCAGACCCTTTGCTCAGTATTTAGTAGAAGCACCCTTTTGAGCTAATACAGCCATGAGTCTTCTTGAGAAAGATGCAAGAAGTTTTTCACACCTGGATTTGGGGATCCTCTGCCATTCCTCCTTACAGATCCTCTCCAGTTCTGTCAGGTTGGATGGTAAACGTTGGTGGACAGCCATTTTTAGGACTCTCCAGAGATGCTCAATTGGGTTTAAGTCAGGGCTCTGGCTGGGCCATTCAAGAACAGTCACAGAGTTGTGAAGCCACTCCTTCGTTATTTTAGCTGTGTGCTTAGGGTCATTCTCTTGTTGGAAGGTAAACCTTCGGCCCAGTCTGAGGTCCTTGGCACTCTGGAGAAGGTTTTTGTCCAGGATATCCCTGTACTTGGCTGCATTCATCTTTCCCTCGATTGCAACCAGTCATCCTGTCCCTGCAGCTGAAAAACACCCCCACAGCATGATGCTGCCACCTCCATGCTTCACTGTGGGGACTGTATTGGACAAGTGATGAGCAGTGCCTGGTTGTCTCCACACATACCGCTTAGAATTAAGGCCAAAAAGTTCTATCTTGGCCTCATCAGACCAGAGAATCTTCAGGTGTCTTTTAGCAAACTCCATGCGGGCTGTCATGTGTCTTGCACTGAGGAGAGGCTTCTGACAGGCCACTCTGACATAAAGCCCTGATTGGTGGAGGGCTACAGTGATGGTTGACTTTCTACAACTTTCTCCCATCTCCTGACTGCATCTCTGGAGCTCAGCCAAAGTGATCTTTGGGTTCTTCTTTACCTCTCTCACCAAGGCTCTTCTCCCCCGGTAGCTCAGCTTGGCCGGACGCCAAACTTGGCGAAACTGCGAGAGAAACATTTAAGTGCCGGGTCTTAGCTAACATTAAGTACAGCCGTGGACATCGCATGAGATGGCACCAGCACAGCAGTGAATCTTCGATGCATATACACCGAGCGGCTCATGTGAACTGACGCAGTGCACAGCCAAAAAGCAACAGTTCCAAAGAGCAATGAACAAAAACCGAATTACACAATTGAAAAGGCAGCAAAAAATATGAAGCGTCTGATACATACAAGCATATTCATAAATCCAGCTACTGCGGAAACAAAGCACACGGTGGAAAAAGTCAATGTCCCGCTAAAGGAATACAGTGTACAGTAATCCCTCGCTATATCGCGCTTCGACTTTCGCGGTTTCACTCTATCGGATTTTAAATGTAAGCACATCTAAATATATATCACAGATTTTTCGCTGGTTCGCGGATTTCTGCAGACAGTGGGTCTTTTAATTTATGCTACACGCTTCCTCAGTTTGTTTGCCCTGTTGATTTCATACAAGGGACGCTATTGGCGGATGGCTTAGAAGCTACCCAATCAGAGCATGTATTACATATTAACTAAAACTCCTCAATGCTATAAGATATGCATCCCGCGCGGAGCTTGATTGTTTGCTTGTCTCTGCCTCTCTCTCATCCTCTCTGACATTCTCTGCGCCTGACGGAGGGGGTGTGAGCAGAGGTGCTGTTTGCTTAAAAGATACTGACGCTTCTCTAAAAAAATGCTGCTTTATTGCGGTGCTCGGCATATTTAAAAGCACAAAAGCACACGTATTGATTTTTTGATTGTTGCTTTAATCTCGCTCTCTCCCTCTGAAATTCTCTGCTCCTGAAGAGAAGAAGATCTATTTGCATTCTTTTAATTGTGAGAAAGAACTTTCATCTCTGTCTTGTCATAGAGGACAGTTTAAACTTTTGACTAAAGGGTGTTATTTCATGTTTAGAGGGCTCTAATAATGTTAACAGTGTGGGAGAGTTTATAAGGGCTTAAAATATGTAAAAATAACTACACAAACATATGGTTTCTACTTCGAGGATTTTCGTCTATCGCGGGGGGTTCTGGAACGCAACCCCCGCGATCGAGGAGGGATTACTGTAAACAAAAAACCCGTGCATGCAGTGTGTCAGGTCTCAGATAAAGAAGAAGACGAGCTGTTTATTGATGCAGTAAGAAACGAATCGATGAATGAAACCTGTCATCTTTACAACGATTGACAAACATGGAATGTAACTTGAACACAACACATCCTACAAATACGAACCTGATTGAAAGAAATAATGATAATCAAATCCTTGATGACAGCAACACTCAGTAACACTCACAAAACAAATACTGTATATTGACAGTCATGTTACGTTATTTTTAAAATGTTCCCTTTTCTTTTCTAGCTTTTTAACACACAACTTCTCCGCTATGATACGTGAGTATATATATATATGTATATATATATTCCGATCTACATACTCGAATAATGGATACTTTATTCGCCATCAATGATTGTTTTGGTAAAACCATACTCAGTGTATTCATTAGATGAACGGTAAAAAAGTAAGAGCGAGGGAGGATGCAGGCTGTAGTGCTTGGCGTCAACTCTATCTGAATTGCGCGATCACATTTCAAAA